>NC_143443.1:6250000-6875000 GCF_987193195.1 Phasianus colchicus
ACTGCTATGACAAGTCCAATATAGCTGTAAAATTAGAGTCGAATTTTAAAAAGCTGCCATACCAAATTTTCAAGTACTATTTCAAAGTTCACGTTCAAGGATACGAATTTCTTAAGGAAATCCTTTTCAACAAATGTACATGTGAGAAAAGCCACACTAAGCTGGAAAAGAACAAATATGGCCTGCAGCACATCTGAGGATTGGTGGTGTTGTCTGTGGAACAATAAAGGTATCTATGAGCATCCTAGTAAACAAATAGCCCTTTCAAAACATATGGGACCAATACACAAAACGAAGTGATGCTAGGGGTGAACAAACTTAGTGCTCTGCAGCCTGAATATCAGGTAGCACGATATTAAAAGAGCCTGAAAAACGGTTCAAGCACCTTTATCCAATCCTTGAGGCAAGACAGTTTTTGATCAATCTCCCACTTCAATAAAAATATACCCCCATGAAAACTAATTTTAAAATTTAATTAAGTTCCTGAGTGAGGCTGGACTGTGCAGTATGAGACAGAAAGAAAGAGTGACTGAGTTTTATGCAGTGACAAAAGTACTGGTACATCTATCATAAGGCACCGTACCCTTCAGAATTCCTTGTCACACAATGAGTTTTTTACTGGGGTCATGATGAGAATACAGACATAAACCTCCTGTGATACTGACTTAGATACGTAACAGAAGTCTGCCTTGGCAAAAAGAACAGAAAATTCCACTAGGCTCTTACTTCGTCCCGGAAGATGTAATATTCCTACAGCAGAAAGGTTTTAAATCTTCACTTTTCTTACTAGTCCATTCTGGCATACCTACACCATCTGGAGTCACCCTGAGGACTTAATGGGGCTAATCATCTATAACTGCTTTACAAGCAGGCTCCATGCTCACAGTAAAGCGTATCTTTCAGTTGTCTCAAATATTCTTCACTGACAGGTCCAATGAGCCAAGAGAGTGAAAAATCAGCTGATTCTCCAGACTTTGGGGCTGAAAGCTATCTGACAGCAGCTTGTTGTTAAATAAAAGCAGTTCTTCAGTAGGCCATTCCCAAAGGCAATCTCATCAGCTTACAGCACGGGTGACACATCAAAGTTGGCTAGTTCATCCAGCATGAAGACATCAAGTCAGAATCTGATTTGCCAAGCTTTCTACTAAACCAAGTGGGTTAAAGATTGTGCTGTACAACAACTACTTTCATCACAGCCCACAGCTCTCCAAGTACCCAAAACAGTTCTGAGAAGTGCTTCTGTTCATAAGAGATCTAAAAAAACAACTCTTTTACCTCAACTGCGGAGGTACACACACGGTCTGAGCTTCCTCTGAGAATACTGAAGACTGTCCCCACAGCTAACACTGTCTTCTGCTGTGGTTGACACCTCTGAAAACATAAGTCTAGCTGTGAAATGACGCTTCTCATTCTTCCTAAGCTTCAGAAACATATCACAAACTGCCTAGGCTCTGTTTTGTTTAGTCATCAGTTAACTTTCATAGTCCACTTTCCCAGTGCACTTCGGAGCCTCACCGGGCCTTGTCACTTGGACAGTGGTTTGCCTTGTGCAGATGAAAGCAACAGTAAGCAATCACTTGGAACACAGTCCTAGAGGAGCACATTCTTATCATAACACTGATCCTGGGAATGCTGCCCAGACTTCAATTTCTCTCTGACAAAAGCACCAGTGAAATCTACCTCCCGCCAGTGCCGCAGGACCATTAGATCATGTTTTGACAGGTGACCCTCTTCCTCCTCCCACTAAGATTCCTGCAGAAGGCCAAGTATTTCTTCAGTCTGTCTTTTCACAGAATAACTCAAACGTGAGAATGACTTTCAGGAATGCTTTCATTTAAATATATCGTACTATTTATATATACAAAAAGCAAAATGTTCCTGATAGAGTATCACAACTTCAAACTCCTTTGGTCTTTAGACATTATCAAAATTACATTCTGAATAAGCCGAACACAAAAACTGAAGCCTGGGATGTGAAAACCATCCATAGCTTTTTCAGGTCCTTGAATCTCAAATATGAAGTTAGAGCTATCACCTGAACAGTCTCAAACACATGGAAACATGGAAGAGTCTTTAAGGAAACCAGAAGTCTGTCACGCAACAAGGAATGGTTGAAGGCCTCCACCATGAGCAGGCCTGTCAAGCATTTCAATTTTACCAACAGAAAGTGACATGGATTACACACTAACATTCTAGACAGCAAACTAACACTTCTGGGGGGAACCAAGACAACATGTGCTGTAAGTAAAAAAACCAAATGAAACACTGCTTCTTTTCATTAAGGTATGAAAATAAGAATATCTAGACACTTGTTGGCATCTTAAACAGATCTTCAGAATCTTCAGTAAAACATCATTGACATGTCATACTTGAATCAACAGCAGAATTTCATTAAAATGTAGTGCAGAGTTTTCCTTCAGACAAGTTACGACTTCACAATACTGCTTGGAAAAAAACTGACTACATACAATAAAGATGCTGAGGTGAGGAGGCCCAGAAAAGCTACAAAGGATTTGTGCATGTGAGATTCCACAGGTTGACAAGTTTCTGTATAAGGATATACATGTAGTTCCCAGTATATTCACCTATATTCCCCAAAATATAAGCTCATTTATATGAAACAGTGATAAGTCAGATAGAGAACCAACATCCTCTCAGCAAAAACCTTTAAAGGAAACAACCAAATATAGGCCTTTTGTAGACATCAGCTTTAAGGTAAGGATAAAAGATATTATGTCCAACCTACTGCTCTCTTTGGAGTTACCACACAGACTGTGGAAATGCTTAATTTCAGGAGTTGCAATCGGACAAAATAAATTCTGAAGTAGCCTAGAATAACCCATCATTGCCAAAAAAGCATAGCTAATAGTGACTGTTGAAAAATACCACTTTGTAGCTGAGAATTTGCTCCATCAAATAGCGTTGTTTTGCTCTTCGTAGCTGTTGTAGTTTCCAAGGAAATAAATAGGAGAAATTAGTTTCAGAGCAAATTACACATTTTTCAACATAGTCACAAGTATAGACACAAGTACAGGTCTTTGGCAGGGAATACGAAAGTAAAAGCTTAACCATTTTTTCATAATTCAACGGTACAAAACCCCCCAACTTTTAGTGCTAGAAGGAGGTGAAGGTGTGCTTTATAACTCAGAAAAGTATATGAAATTATCTTGGTTGCATTTGATTGTATCTGCTGTAAGCGAATAGAACTTCATTTCTTTAAAGAACAGGGCAATACATTTAGGTAACTCTTTCAGATACAGTAAGACTGATTTGTTATTCAGATAGCAATTAGTCTCATCACCAGAAAAAACAAGAGTTCTTTTTTTTCAAAAAAGATAACATTAAAATAAGTATGCATATCACCTCAAATAAAAACTATAACTACGGAACCAAAAATATTTGATTCCAAAGTTTGCAGAAGGAATTTATCCTTGCAGCTTTGGTCCCTGAAAATTTCTTCCAAATTATTTTTTAAAAAATGAATTAAGGAAATTAGTGTGATGAAAACAAAGTGGGTAGTACTAGAATAACCATTTACTCATTAGAATCTCAGAAAATATGACCATAAAAAGATGTTCCCCCCTTACCATTTGCACGATGATACGGAACTTGCTTTGCAAGTCTAAACTGGACTAGCTTAGGCCACCAAGGTCTCAACTTCTGCTCAAGCAGAGCTCACAGCAGAGGTTAAATTGAAGTACTGCAGCAGGAAGGAATGCACTGGAAGTATTGTGTAGGAAGAAATGCACATGGGTAACACGTGTACAGACTAAACTGCTCAAATATCCTCAGCCACTTCAACTACGTCTAACAGCTATGAGCTCAGAGTGCTGGAACACTGCGCTGCCTGTAGTTCTTCAGGCACCAAATCAAGGCTCTGTTCAACTTGACCTATGATTTCTAATGACAGATTTGTGAAAAAAATGACTACATACAGACTGGACCTTAAGGGCACAGACAAACACAGGGCAGGAAAACTTAAGAAAAAGTTCTTAGACATGCTGAATAATTATCTAAATAGCTAATACGGCTACTTGTATTTCCTACTGATTTTTACGGTCAGAAATAGCAGTAAATAATTTCTATTCATCTCAGATTCTCTCCTCCAGATGCACATGACTGATGGAGCACTCATCAAAGGCCTGAATGAAAATAGTCTTGTTCTTTTTTTTTTTTTCTTTTTTATAATAAAAAAATAAACTTCTGGTAAATACTGGTTACAGGCCACTTAGAGAGAACAATTAACTGCTTGGAAACAGGTTCATTTTATGTGGCAAGACCACCCATCTGTGAACAAACTCTAAAATACTGGCTATATCCTGAAAAGAGTAACTTGGAAAAAAAGTTAAATGGATTCCATGAGAGGACTAAGGCACCACAAGCAGCGTTTAACTGATGCTCAGCTTCCTCAGTCATGGAGAGGTTTTTGCCAAACAAAGCTCTACAGGTACCAGAGGTTTGCTACCACCTAAAGCAGACAAGCACTCATCTAGAAGGCCATCCGGCTAGCTATTCTGCATGCATCTTCAGCCACTCAAACAAACTGTTGTGAATTGACTCTTTCCTTCAAACACATTTTTAAAGGCAATAATCTGGATGTTAAACCATCGTTCTACAAGCTCTGGATGAACAGGGTGCTCTCAGACCACCCTCGCTGAAGACAAATCACTTCACAGAGAAGAGCACAAGGCTCACGGATGAAGATGCCAAAGGAAGGAACGTTAGCCAAACAATTAAGCATACTTGGGGTGGACACGGATCCTGAAACATGACCACACGTGCTAATATATGCTTTAAATCAAAATGAACTCCAAGCTATAAGTTATTTGGGAGGTATAGAAAGAGAGATAGAAACCCCTTTATCTAAAGAAGCACGACTCCTTGGATTTCCTTTATCAGAGTTAACGTGCCACCTGCAAGGATGCAGTCATATATAACTATGGACACATTCTAATAAATGGATAAAAGGACAACATAGTTCTCAGTAGTATTAACAGCGAAGTCCACAATGACATAAAAAACATATGAAAGCTTTTCCATCAACACTGAAACACTCCATCAGGAAAACACATACACTGTTCAGGTGCATCGTTTAGTAAGTTTGCTTGTTTTCAATTTTGTGCATCTTAGCTTTAGAAGACTTGCCCTGTTGCAAGAAGCATGAGATACCTGACATCGTTTCTTTAATGTGACATCTCTTGAGCCAACAGCTGACATTTGAATCTCATCCTAATTCAAACAGGAAATACACTTGAAAGAGTTATCAGTTAGGGACTGATTTGCTCATGATTGTAGTGGGTTCTTCCTTGCAGAAGACAGCTAAAAGCACACTGGACGCCCTATGGTTACATGCATTTACAGTGCACTGGCCAAGAAATTAATGTACACTTCCCTTCTCCTCACACTACCTAAAGAAAAATTCCTCATACTTGAGAATAATAAATATACATCTGCCCAAACTAACCAAGCAAAGCAAGTCTGTGCGCAAGACCTCTCGGATTCAATGAGATGAAGTTCCATAGCACAGGGAGCGAGGACTAACACTGGAACATCTATCTTTTCTCTTCCAGCATTGTCCCATTTGTTTCTAATTAATAATATTTTTTTAAAGCCTAAATAATCTTAGAGAAAAGATGAAAGTAGAGCTATTTCAGATGTACACACTATTACATTCCATAACTTGAATCTTCTAAGAAAAAAGCTAAAGAAGTAAATTGTGGAGATATACTTTAAATTATTAACTATTAAGTAACTGTTCATTATTATTTTCTCGGGTATTTAAGAGAAAAAGAGCATCTTTTCATGCATCTTTAACTTAGGTATTCCACATTCCATCCAAAGAAGTGAATAAAATTCCTATTTTAAGCAAGGAAAAATGCAAGAGGAGTTCAAATATAGAGCTAACCTCTGCCCCTTTCTACACTGAGAACCATCTGGATTCTATTAAACTGTCAAGCAAGTACCACGATTAATACAAAATAGAAATAAAAGAACCACTGAAACATTTAACATTGGTAGCTTCTTTATAAGCTATGCTAAATCTCCACACAGACCTCGGCTGATTAACACTTCAAATGCACGACATCTATTTTATAAAATTGCACAGACCACTTTCACTCTCCCTTCTCTGTGACCACCGGGCAGAACTGCAGCTAAATATTTTTTCACATTATCCTACTCTGCAGAGCAGTTGCCTAAGCAAATTATGAAACTGTAAAATAGCAATCAACGTTGTGAAATTCAGGGGAAGGCAACAACCACTTCCATTTAAGGTCATCAGATTATTCTACTTCAAACACTTCCATGCTTTAGTTTTGTTTAACGCAATGCAGGTTATACAGAACACGGATCATGCGTAGCACTACTCAAAGATGAAGGACGAAAAGGGCCCAATGCCAGACAAACACCTCCTGGGCTCTGAAGAAATTCAGCCTCATCAAGGTTTACGACTAAGTGACCAACCTGCATATGACTTACAAACCCCAGCAAAAGGAGAGTTCCTTGGAATTGTTTCGTACTTTAAAAAGATTTAACAGCACAACTGAAGCGTCAGTTTTCAGGCAGCCTTTTCAGCGTAAAATCATTCCCAAGGAGCCAGAAAGCCAATTAATTTCTTGACTCCTCGCAGAAACAAATTTCAGTCCACTGATGATTTCCTGGAACTGCGGCATTCTCTGCGTGACAAGAATGCAAGATACTTGGGAGCACTGATGGAGTTTTAACGTTGTGGATAGTTTTAAGTATTCGTGGAAAACAGAAAAGAATCCAAATTTGAGATAACTACTTCTTTGTTGACACGAAGAAAGTAAAAACGTTCTACAAGAGCAACACGAACGTAAATGAGAAAAAGTCAGTTCCCCTTCAAGTGTTATATAAAACTGGTAATTAACATTTTGCCTGTTCTCTTTTAACACAAGTATACACCAATTAAAACTCCAACATGATTACCATACAATTAAACAAGATTACAAAAGGATGAGATACACTTACATAGTCGTGACTGCTTTTGCTTATTCAAGCCTCAAAAGCAACTGTGGGAATAAACAGTTGGGGGAAAAATGTAGGGGCTGTGGATTCAAGTCTTCTGAATTTGAATCATGGTGCATCTTAAAAAGACAAGAAATAAGTTTGATGTTCCACTATTTTTAAAACAAAAAAGAACATAAGGAAAGTAATTTCCCTATTCCCTAATAAGCCACAAAACATTAGCAAGGTTGGAATAACCGCCTACTTTCTTTAAAGTAGCTTTGAAAATAGTTAAAATTAACACAGTCAGCAGGCTGTCTTTATACAAATCTCTCACTGCCTCGCAGAACTATGCAGCCTAACTGCTGGCCCCAGCAGCTCAAGACAGATTCAAAAACGGGTGACTTCCTTGGCACTCCACTAACAGTAGAAGATTCTGAAAGAGATCGAGTATGCACCCAGATATGCCACTGTGTTTCCTTCAAGTGCTATATTCAGGTTTACACAACTGAAAGTCAGGAAATGGATTCCAAGCACAGGAGGAAGATTAGAGCATCTGACTTGGTTGTGTTGGCTCTAGAGAGTCATGAGAAGGAACAACAGTCACTGAAGTGAGCTGAAACAAATGTTTAAATAGTTCTTTCCCACATTAGTATATTCTCTAAACTAAAATAGAAAAAAATATTTGAGTATATTTAAACAAAACCATACAGCAACTCAGCCACAACCCTTCAGTTCTTTATATTTAAAAAGAAAATAGAACTTGAAAGATCTAAGTATCGCAACTAAATCTTAATCAAAGAAGCATGCATCACATATTCTGGCAGTTGCTATAGTAGATGCCTGCCATTGGTTTAACATAAGCATTGTCATAACTGAACTTATCCTTAAAAAGAGGAGGGGGAAGGGGGCTGAGGGGAAGAGCATCTAGGATAAGAACAACAACAACAACAGGCTTGAAGTTACAGGAAACCCAGGAAAGCTGAAGATGCTGCAATATACTTCACCTGTTTATGTGTTTGGAAGTCAGGTGAGACTTAGAAATTCTCAAGTTCTTTGATATATGGGATGCCTGTCTCTAGTAAACCAGAATCATAGAATGGCTTGGGATGGAAGGGATCTCAAGGATCACCAAGTTGCAGACCCTATGCTGCAGGCAGGATTGCCAGCTGTTAGCTCAAGTACTGGATCAGGTTGCCTAGGGCCCAATCTAACCTGGCCTTGAACACCTTCAGGAATGGGAATGTTACATGGTATTTAAGTGATCTGATTAATGGCCTTTAGAGTGTAAAGCCACCACAATATCCAGGTAATTTGGACTACACGGGTCTTGGTCTTTCTTAAAAGCTGAGAAGTGAGTGTGGGGACACATGGATAGAAGATAATACAGGACACAGATGTATACGACCCAAAGCAACGAAGTCCTCATAGCATCCCTGTTAACACTTGCCAAGGTTTTCAAAAGCACAGGATGGCATCAGGTTATTGTGCAAGGAATGAAGAGCTTCTGGGCTTTCCTGGCCTACATGAGCACTCGGTAAGGTTTATCTCTTTGTTGACAGAACCTAATACACTGCAATCTGTACAAAGCCAATATCAGTTCTTTTATGCACAGTTCAGCAAACTGGTTTGTGGAGGTGGGGTTTCTTGGAGGTGGTGGTGGTTTTGTTAAATGGTGCTTGTTCTGTTAATAAGTCGAGACCTGCCCATAGTTCCTACCTACTTGTTAAAAGTAACAAAAATCATTTTTAAATTCTCAAGAGGAATATTCTTAGATATTGAAAAATAGCAGTGGTTTGGATACATAATTCTTATCGCACTGTGGTAACCTGACCCTGGAACTGACACATGGAAAACGAGCTTCAGAGACCTATTATCCACCTCTGCAGGAAAAGAGGAAAAAAAAAAAAGACGCCTGGACGTTTGAAAACTTGATCAAGAGACTCTTAAAAATACAGAAAGGGGTAAGGTAAATATAAGCAAATACTAGCAGCATGAAACAACAGCCTTCTGTTTCATTCAACAAGTAAGATACCAATAGGAGGAAGAACAAGATTTAATTCTTTCGGCTTCAAAGGACATAAAAAATACCATTGCATCAGTTCATCAGCAACGTATACAGAATAGTGTTTCAAGCAACTGTCAGATTGAAAATATTTATACTTTAAATGGGATGAATAGGAAGAAAACTGCTGAGAAGAATGGAAGAGGTAACGAAAGGATGTGTACAAAGAACAGCTGTTTTAACTGCTGCTTCTCTCCAGAGCAATGAAACAACTCCAGACCTCCACCCAGACGTACAGCAAAGGAAATGCTCGTGCCAGAGCTCCTCAGCCCTGACACACTGCCTTATGTGCACTATGTTGCACATTGAGCAACACCCAATCAGGCAAAATGTCTACTGTGCATGAAATAATGACAACTTTTCCATTACTGCACAATACTACTACACTATTTTTCTACAGGTCTTTCAGCACTTGGAGTATTTAAACAAATTGAAAAATACAAGTTTTAAAAGTAGTTATTTTATTATTTTAGACTTCTACAATTACTCCATTTAACTCCCTCTTTAGTCAACTGCTCTTTCTTTCATCTGGCCATGGCTATTAAAAGCATTAATAGTTTAAGCTCTACCTCTACAACTAAAGCTGGATGCATTTTGATGAGCTACAAGTGCTTCTTTTCACTTGTAGAAGGTCATAATACAATGCTGAGCAAAAAAGAAAAACCCATCTAATGTTTCAGAGTTCTCCGACGTTTTGCTTTTAGGATAAATAATTGCATCTAACACTAATAATACAGCATCACCAGTGCACACAGCTGACACTGAACAGCAGGCAAAGGGCTTTCCAAGCCACTGTCAACAACAGCGAAACTAAAATATTTAATGGAGGATCTAAGAACTATTGAAACCATGGCTTCTGCAGTAAGAAACACTGTGCGACCAGCTGGTCTTATCTTTATTACATTTATTTTATTATCTTTATTTTGTCCACTGTAAAACAGCTTCCTCTGATGCTATTCAGTTTATGTGCTACTAAAACTAATTGAAAAACATTTTTTCTTAAGAAAATTGTCAAATACGGCTATTAAAAAGAATAGGGGGGATAGGAGTGTTATGTAATTCTATTATCTAATCCTCTGCTTGACCATCTCTACTTATAAAATTCTATATTATTTTACTTTCTATCATTGACAAAAAACCACAAACTGAAAGACGCAGAAGCGAATCTCAAATCTCAAGGAATTCAAAAGGAAAGGAACTCCTTATTCAAGTCTGAGCTTAATGCAAGAGAACAAGCAAAGCAAAACAAACAATTGTCTCCATAGAAGGAGAATATAAATGTATTTGCCCAACATCTCAAATTATTTTTTGATATAACTACAACCACATTTGAGAAAGTTTACCAGTTCACAGATCTATTTCTTGGTGGTGCTATCATAAGTTTTAATTAAAAACAAGAAAGAAAACATCAAATACAATTTTGCAGGAGAGCAAAAAAAAAATCCTATATGTTTACATCTTCTAATCATGTTTGGAGAAATAAAACCACCAGGCTATAAAAAAGCTGCAAGAGTTGCAGAAATACTACCAATGCATAACATGTTCTGTTTTTGGTCTTATGTATACCATATTACGCAGAACACGACTTGCAAGCCAACATAGTTCATTTTAGGCTACCAGCATACATTTATACAGGCTATGTAATATACAGAATATAGAAATGTCTATTTTATACTGTCAAAATTGAAAGGTAAGTCACGGGACAATAGGGTAAGAGGCCTTACATAAAGCCAGTACACAGTTTATACCTGGAAAACGGACAAAAACATTTTTAAAAGAGACAAGATTTTAATATACGGGGAATTTTCTCAAGTTCAGTAATCTGCCTTAAGGCTTCTGGTCCTCCGTCAAGTTCCAACACGGCTTGACAATTTAATTTAAACATTTAAACTAGAAAGGATTCTGTGGAGTTGAGCGATAACGTTCACATCTGATAACACTGCCAAAAAAATCCAGGTGGAGAAAAACCCACTATGATTTACTAATGCAAAACTTGGAATCACAGAACCATTAAGGTTGAAAAAGACCACTCAGATCATCTAAACCGACCACGAACTCACCACCACCATGCCCACCATTGCTGTGACCAAAACACAGAACCCAGCGCTTGGTCCTGCTCAACTTCATACAGTTGGCCTGAGCCCATGGATCCAGCCTATCCAGACCCCCCTGCAGGGCCTTACTACCCTCAGGCACAACAACGCTTTCTCCCAACTTCGTGGCATCTAGCAGATAGCCAGAACGCCAATCCAAAACCTGGCAAAGTTAATGAGCCATTATAACAGGAACGTTATCATCGTCCTGTAAAAACCCAGTGTGCTTGAACTTCTGCTGAAAAAAAAATTCCAGCCATATATATTTATTACATTTTAAAAATAATTGCTCACAGACCAACAGTTCCACACATAGCTATTTCAAATCCTACCTCCCAAAAGGAAAGAAGAAATGGACAATTAGTTCACTTAAAGGAGAAAGGGAGCAGTTTACTTCTCAGTCCTACAGCAGGCTTTTATCATCTGAAGAAAAATCATGGGTCTTACAACAAGTACGTTAAGAGTTACTCCTTTCCTGGCAAACAGTTCCTTGTGTTTGTGAACCACTGCCAAATCTAACACTGACAGAAGAAACACTTCAGAACTTAAGCATTTTTTGAAGTCTTTCCATTGTTTCAAATACCCTCTTAGAAACAAAAAACATTTAACAGCCATGGCATTATGTTGGCTTTCCCAGGTCATAAACACTGATATTTAAAAAAAAAAAAATAGCAGAAGTAGCCGTTGAAGCAGAGGGCTATGTAAATAAGTACTTCTGTTACATAACACAAGTGCTAACATTTAAAGCAAAATAGGAGTCCAAATCTACTTAGACAATTCAATGATCAGACTGAAAAATAAGTTAAATGCTAGGCATCTACCCAGCAGCTCCCACTGACAAAATATTCAGATGGAGATTTTCAGATAGCCTGTAGCACTAAACCATTTGGCAGCTCTCCTACCTCAGTTCTCTACATACAGACAAGCTTCAATTGGGGTACATAAGACTGCCACAAAAAGGAAAGAACGGAAAAAAAAGCCTACATACTTGTTCATGCTGCAACCTAAGCCTCCAGAAAGCTACACTTCAGGCCATCGGAAATAAACAGATCTTTGCAGTAAGTAACTGATTCTTAGAGGTGAAATGAAAAATGAAATTTTCTGAGGTTGTCCATTTAAGAAATATCTAGCAGAAAAGCCCACCAATCTGACCCTCAAAACAAAGGATCATTCAATGCGGCTTCTGTTAGCCAAGTCCTTCCTTTGGCTATGAAACTAAAGGAAGATGATAGCACAGTTGCAAATTATACACTGAAGTTCCAGATTTCATTTTCCTTCCTTGGCACAACATACAAATCAAACAACCACTGCAGCCAGGTAAACACAAATGGCTGCTGCTGAACAACTTCAAGTGATCCTTGTTCCTGTCCTCCATTCTCTTAGTCAAGATAAAGAAAGCCAAGTGAGCAGGTAAGCAAGCTAGTAGACTGGGTCAGACAGCAGACAAGATGCAAGCTGTCAGAGCTCTGGGGAAGAAGAGGAATCCACTTCATGTCAGCCAGCAACCCCACACACCTGACGTGCTTCCTAGAAGAGACAGCTCATGGAGCTAGGAAGAGACCTTTAGAATTTCTCAGTCCAGCCCTCTGCACAACACAATCCCAATTCAAAGTCAGGCTGAGTTCCACAGCACTTGGTCCAGCAGCACTTCAACATGTCCACAAATGGCACTTCTGCAACTTCTCTCAGCAACGCGCCTCATTCTAGTGGCATTTTTTTTTCTTTTTCTTAAATCCAGTAAGAAGTTACTCTGCTGTAACTTGTAACCACTAATTCTTCACCCTTTGAAAATGCACTTCAGGGAAGACCTGCTAAAAGGCCCCTCAGACAGCTGACGACAGGCAGGTAGGTCATCACTCCTCAGCCTCTGGCTGGCTGAGCAGCTCTGCTCCATCAGATCACTGCACCACATCAGTGCCTCTCATACTAGAGACCTACACCTTGAAGACTGAGCCTGCACAGTGGCTACCTGCCATTTCTGTTCTAGTTCAGGTGAAGCGTAAGCCAGGAGGTTTAGCCTTGGTCTCACAACTTCCTTTTCTCTCCCTCAGCTGCGGATCAGAGCAGCTGATCCCACACAAACAAAGAATGAGGTTCCTCAAGTAAGTGATGTGATGATTTTGGGGCTACCACAATTGCTAGCTGGAACATAAGAGAAAGGCACAGAACCACCTATCCGGCCATTATCTCATTGCACAGACAGATGAATGAATGTCTGAAAATTTCCAGAGAGAAAGCAACACTAGAAACATCTATCTGCTCAGTTGTTAGCTTAAACATTGCGTTATTTCAGTGCCAAAATAATTTTCTTGCTTGCCACGGCACATTAAGGGAAGTGTTTTTATGAAGATCTATGCAAACATTTTGCAAGGTAAGCATGCGTGGGCAGAAGCAACATAATTCAGATACGTTCATTGCTAGTGTTCATCCTGGCTATAACAGCTCTTTCAAGGGAGGCAGAAGTCGGGTGTTGGTGCTGCAGTTTTACGTGGAGCTCAGCATCCATTAACCTACCCTTAGCCTCAGCACATACAGTTCACAACCAAAACTCAACTACTTGAAGCTGCTGCGCTGGCACGAGTATTAAATAATATACAATATATGTGAATTTATAGTTATTTTCTCATTGCTAGTTACGACACAGATTTTGGATTGAAAATGAAGAAACCTTCCATCTGAACTGTACTAAAGCCTGTTACAAAGGAAGAGAAAAAAAGGGGTTGCATTTGTGTTTTTTCCCCCCTTTTTACTTCTATCATTTACCTTTAAGTCAGCAGCAGCTGCATCCAGTGCATACCACTTTTCTGGAGTAAATATTTTTGACAAACACCACACATTTTGAATTAGGCTACAGTGAGCTGAGCAAATAGAAAGAGTATGGCCAAAGATATGATCACGTCATTTATTTTTTATCGGGTCTTACTGAAAAGAAAAAAAAAAAAGAGAGATGCAAAATCCATTTTCACTTTGCTCTTTAGGGGTAAATTCAACCTTCCAAGAAAACTTACATTCACAATTTTAAGCGTGTACAGTGGACAGCTGTGTGCAGACAGTGGATTTCTGAGGTATTTGGGCTTAGAAGACGAAAAGATCGGCAGCCTGTACCAGAGCTACTTCTGGTAGGAGAGAGGGAAGGCAAAAGATTTGTTGCAGTGAAACAAAGATCAATTTAATCCTGGGTCTGGGGGAACTCGGGGATAAAGAGAAAGAAAGAAGTTTCATTGGAACAAGATACTCTCAGTGAGAGCTTCATGCTAACTTAAACAACTGGGGAATTTTGACATAGGACTCCCAATTTCAGCAGACTGTTGCTTTTATTTCTGGGAGGAGGGAGGGAAATAAAAGGAATTCCTTGGATGAGAGCTGCATTGCTAACCACAATCAGGATCATTTTACCTCTTTTGCTACAAAGAGGTTACATGCCATGATGAAAAATTCCATGATCCAACAGCTTCTTATTATTTTTACAAATAACACAACTCCAATCAGTTGTATTTTTGCAGCTGATTTACTTACTCTGTACATTTCACAGCACTTGATACCCAGCGCTCATCATTCAAGCTGCAATAAACACAAGATCTTGTGTCCTTGATGAGATAACCCACAGAGTTGTTTTTAGTTCCTGAAGCAAGTCTCAGGTCCTTATTTGTCTCATTTTTTGTGGTCTCACACAGAAGGTAGAGGGGAGAAAAGTCCCAAGTTAAGGGCACCTAAATGACACAATGATTTGCTCTGTGAACAAAAATGGAGAGAGGGGAAATCTCTCTCTCACTCTCTCTGTCACACACATAAAAAGTAACCCAACTGAACATAGCCTGAATTTCTCGTTAATATTCCTTCCTGAGTTACTCTTACCTGGAAGTATATATGCAGCCTCAAAAGAGCACAGATGCGTTAACGCCCCTACAGGAAGAGTAGATAAAAGCTGACATTGTGGTATCTTTAAACCATAACAACTGCAATAAATACTACACAGAGCACTGTGTTCCAAAGTGGACTCCAAACTTTAGATGCAAATACATCTACGTTATTAAAAAAACCTCCGTGATTTTCTCCTGCACTTTTTTGTCTTTTGAGATGGTGAAATCTTTAAGAGGGGTGCGTTAAGTAAGCAGCTCTTGTCCTTCGAAGAGGCAGCTGAGCACTGCTACAAGGGAAACCATATAATCATTAAAGCACACTGCTTCCAAGCGCTATTTTGTATTCAGGATGAGGGGAAAAGCAGCTTGGAAGGCAAACGGTATCCTGGGCTCCATCAGAAGAGGGGTGGCCAGCAGGGACAGGGAGGCGATTGTCCCTCCCTACTCTGCTCTTGTGAGGCCCCATCTTGAGCACTGTGTCCAGGTCTGGAGCTCCCAGTACAAGAAAGACAGAGAGCTGTTGGAGAGGGTCCAGAGGAGGGCCACAAAGATGATCAGGGGACTGGAGCACCTCCCCTACGAAGACAGGCTGAGGGAGCTGGGCTTGTTCAGCCTGGAGAAAAGAAGGATGCAGGGTGACCTCATTGCAGCCTTTCAGTACGTAAAGGGAGCCTACAAACAGGAGGGAAATCAACTCTTTAAAAGGGTAAATACTGCAGGACAAGTGAAAATGATTTTAAGTTGAGGGAGGGGAGAATTAGGTTGGATGTCAGGGGGAAATTCTTGACAGAGAGAGCGGTGAGGTGCTGGAACAGGCTGCTCAGAAAAGCTGTGGATGCCCCGTCCATCCCTGGAGGTGTTCAAGGCCAGGTTGGATGGGGCCCTGGGCAGCCTGGGCTGGTATGAAATCGGGAGGTTGGTGGCCCTGCGTGTGGCAGGGGGTTGGAACTTCATGATCCTTGAGGTCCCTTCCAACCCTGGCCATTCTGTGAAAAAGAGTACATCAAGCTACTTCCCTATGACAACGGTCAACATTTACCTCGAATTTACAGAGAGCTGTACTTTCAGAGCACTCTTACTTGGAACCAAGAGCAAAACAAAAACCAAAGCCATCAGCAAGGCAGAGGAGCGCAGCGCTCCGCACACGGGGACGCAGGACGCGCGGGCCGCCGGGCGGGGCGGAGCAGCTGCGCGCCTCAGCCTCGCCAGCGTGTCTGCAGGCCGGGCTGTGGAATGCCGAGCGGGTAACTTGATCCCTTCCTCCCCTCCTCCTTCGCAGCAGCATTTAGAAAGTAATTTAACCTCTTAAAATGGCATCTCGGCTCTGCTAGCGCGGAACACATCTACTCGGGTACGCTGTGCTCCAATAGGAAAGAAAACTTTGTTGTTGTTGTTGTTGTTCCCATATTTCTTTTTCTGAAGCAAAATGGAGGAGGAATCCGGCCCAGCTCGCATTTGGATCTGTCATTTCTAACCGATATGCCCGGTGATTGCGGCTGCGCTCGCAAGCCAGCAGCAGTTGTGCTGGTGGGAACAATTAGCTCTCAGTGCAGCCATGAAGGTCTGTTTGTTCCGCGCTGCCCCGCTCCGAGAGCGCCTCGCTTTCACTGCTCTGACCAGCGGGGAGCGAGGAGTCAGTGGAAACAGGGAGCAGTTCTTCGGCAGTTAGCCTCGCTTCTACGGTCTGTGACACAACCGCACTGCCGAGCGTCCCCACTGCACACACGCACAGAAATAACGCAGCGAAGCTCTGCCTCAAGGTAACAACGCACAAGCTCATCTTACAGACGGCTGCCCTCCTTTCTCCCAGTTTTCCGTAGCATGAAGAAAGGCTGCTGCAATTCAGAGTATTTTCCTGTAAACAAAATAGCCAGCATTTTTACCATTCTGAACATACTGCCATCTGTAAGATACCATTATACTACCAGATAAGAGACAAAGACTTGAGGAAAATAAGTTATCAATCATTCTAGCAACAGCACAATGCAAGAGGGGAAGATCAAGCTGTAAAACATTTTTCCAGCAGCAGTAATTTAATTACTGAACAGGTTACCAAACTCTATCAGAACCATGCAGAAAAAAAGCCCCCAAGGAATCCTAGGAGGGCTGCAAGTCTGAAGGACATCCGTGTGCTACAAAGAGGAGCAACGAGCAACAAAAGCTGTCAGGAATTCGAGTGTGGGGCCTAGGTTTTAAAACATATTTACCGAGTCAGTAATGGAAATTCAGAGCTGAAAGGTCTTTAGATATGCGGTCCTTAACTCACACTTCCTGGTTCCCAACTACAAAATGGAAACAACTTCTAATGCTGCGGTGGTGGACTAGAGCAGTGTTTAATGATAAAGCCCCAGGATCCAGAGAAGAAGGTCAGATGCCACTATGATGGGGTCTTCCACAAGACTTAAAATCTGGAAAAGAACTTCGAGTAAACAGGATATTTGGAAGTATCACCTTTATCTATATTCTGATGTATTTACAAAAAATGAAACAAAGCCAACCAACACCCACAAGCTATGGGCATTTCTTAATGCTGGTTATAGTATGCCAAGGATCACTAACACCAACAGCTAACCTTGACCCTTACATTCTAGGCAAAGCAAAAGCAGGGCTATCTTTTTGTTTTGTCCCAGAACAAACACCTAATCATAGATGCCTTGGTCACAGAATATGAGCACTTTATACACAAATGTTTGTCTAGGTCAGTATTTACAGTCATTACAAAAGCTGTGCATATAGCAACCCATCATCTCCTACTTTACAGAAAGCTAAGCTAAATGTTTTGCTGTATGCATCATATATGATATCTTCAGGTTTTTTTCAGATTACACAACTCAATCTTCACTCTTTCCCCAAAGAAATCTATATTATGGCTATTATCTGTTATTCATCTATGGAAATTTATTTCTGGATCACTTATTTCTAATGTAAAATTTGGTATCTGATACCTGAAAGTCAAAGCACCATCAGTTATTCTTCTTTTAAAATACATTAAATAACTCTTACTGCTGTGGAATAAAATTTATTCAAATTGTTGGTCAGGAATGGAAAAGCAAGTATGTTTACGCATTAAAATTGAAGTTCAAACCACCACTGTGTGATTACATGACAGATTTTAAATGGCTTGCACAAAGTCATTAGCACTGATTCCTTTCCAGAAGGCCCATGTAACAGTTCCATTCTCAGTCTTCCCTGTAGTAGTGCCCTCCCCCCACCTTTAACTGTCAGCTTCTCTCTTTTCCACAGGTTGTGTTTTGAACCCCAGGACCTATTGCTGGGGTAGTGCACACAAGCAGTGTATATAAGGATAGCAGTAAAAACATGAGGTAATCCTCACGTCTTCAACAGGAGTAAAACCCACTGGCCTAAAACAATGTATACATATTTTACTGAAGATATTATCTGCTAAAGCTCTGTTTTCCAAAACAGCAGTTGGAAAACATGAGTGTGAAAGCTTTATGAGAACATACACGTGTCTTCGGTTCTTCACTTCAACACAAGTTTCATGCAAGCAAAAATTACTACCAGTAACTGGAGGGAAAAAGAAATAAAACCAATCAAGCGAATCTCAGCAATGCTAAACTTTCAGAAACATACCAAAAAGGGAGAACAATTATGAGGGACGAGAGTTCTGCCTTCTTGCCCAAACATTCAGCTCTAAAATGAGTAACATTTCAGGTTACTGTTTGATCAGGATTTCTCACCATTCTTTGTTCGGTTTTTGTTTTGTTTTTGCAACATACCTGCTTGTAACAAACTTTATGGCTTCACAGTCGTAACGTTTCTGAAGGCCACAGATCACAAATCAAATAAAAATGTATGTATTACACTTAATAGATAGTAGCACAATAAGTAACTGCTGTTTTGAGTACTTTCATTGGGCTAGTCTTGTGTGTATTCGTAACACAAAGCCTGACAGGTGCCATCCTAATCTAATAATCCATTTGAACATACTTCATTTCATGAGAGAGTTACATCTGGGAATTTTTCTAGCACTTACAGTTAAGTGCCCCTTTAGACACCAATTCTTAATGCATCTTTGCACAGGCAGTCCTACTGAGCTATAACTGAAGCAAGTACAGCCAATTGAACTTAAGACCTGCGTTACCACTTGCAAGTAGAGAAACAGATCTTCTGACAGATCTGGACTACTCTAAAGTAATAAAGAACTTTTAGAAACTTGCACTCGAAATCTAAAAATTCAGTGGCATTTGGGAAATCTGTTTTCATGAGGATAAAATATTTCCTAATACACCTCCCAAAAGCACATGCTCCAGATTATAATCTATGCTGCCCACTGGAAGGAAAATTCAGTGCAAAAGAGCAGGAAATCCAAGCATTTTCAAGATTAAGCTATCTTGCAAAAGGCGGTTTATACAGAATTAGTTTTCTGTAATAATATAATGAGTTCAAGTAAGTGGACGAATGGCTACTGCACATATATTAATACATAAACATTTGGCTGTATCACTACTGCACCCATTTCACTGCTGTATTTTTAGAATATTCTCTCACACCAACCGTGCTGTTACGATGGCATTTATTTCCATTATGTGTGCTGTCAAAAAATGGGTCTTATGCTGCAGCAGTTCTTTGGAAAACACATTGAAATACGCGGTATTCAAATCTCAAATGCTTTCCTCCATTCATAGGTACAAGCCAGCTTTGTATATCAGAAACAAAAGTACCCACATTCCACTTGCTAGGCTTATGTCACCTCTAGCTTCTTTTGACTACCTAGAATTTTTTGGATTTGGGAACAGAAAGTACATTGTTATATCTGTCCTTACTATATAAAGATTTTATTGTGTTTTCACTCTTCTGAAGCCTAGGTTACTTGAAGAAAACAGAACAAAAAATACTTAGTTCAAGTACTTTTGCCCTAGCTGTGAAACAAAACACTCATGGTATTTCTGGTTCTTACACTTCTAGTGGTTCTTCCACCTCAAATTTTCTCTTCGTTCAGGGAAAAAAAAAAAATCCACCACACATCCAATAAATTGTATGATGAGCAGCAGACCTGGAAAGGCCTCATTTTCATACAGATTTATGTTTTGTTTTGGTATATATCTTTTCCCAGTGTCACTGGCCCAGCTTTCTCCCCATATCCTGTATAGTTTCACCCTTGCTGCCCTTCACAGCATACCCACTTCTCAGCATATTCCTCTAAGCACAGCTTTCTCTCCCTCTCCCATCTTCTGCTACCAAACTGCCTCTACACTATGTGCATATTGACTTTCCCCTCATCAGAAGCAACAAGTTTACCAAACACTTCTGGTCCTAACACAGGAAATAATACAGCTCAAGGCCTTCAAATCAAAAACAGTGTGATATCTACTCCACCACCTCACCAAAACATCTAATCCTCAAACCCGTGCCTTGCCTTTGCTATCAGGAATTTGCCCTAATCCCAAATTTCACAAACTACATCAGATACAGAAACATTTAACAAAACTGTAACAGAAGACTCTGCTGCAAAAGGAAAAGAACCAAGGTGGATGTAGGGATGGGAAAGTTTCTGCTCATCCCATTTTTGTTTGGGGTGTGTGGGAAGAACATACTTAATGTACATTAAGAGATTACACGGGAAGACTATTACTTAAGGTAATGAAAAGCAGTGTTCCAAAACAGGTAATACTCCCAAACTGCAGCTCTGTCCACAGGCAACCTACACTACAGCCAAGCTGCAGTTGGAAGGGGCATCTTGTTCCACAAGCCAACACTGGCCTGACCCGACCATAGCAAAAAACAGAAACCCATGGGGAAAAAAAAAAAAAAGAAAAAGTAATCAGTTCAGACATAATTTAACTTCCTATGATATCACAGGAGTGCCAGAGTTGCTTTAAAGAAAAAGGTGAGGACACACATGGGTGGTGTTAACAGAGCATAGAACTGGCCTTTCTAGCACACCTAGCTGTTAGGCTTGCTTATCTCAAGCCGCCCTCGGTCTGCTTGTTATTTATTCGTCTAGCAGATTTTCATTGCAGACATCAATGGAAGCCTATCTGGCTGTATTGCTGCAGTCTTTAGGAAACTATATCATCAGACTTTCCACACTAAGAAAAATAAAACACCCGAACAGAAAACGCTCAAGACAAGTTAGACAGTAAAAACACGTTACTTCATGTTTGATGGCCGTATCATTAAACCTAAGCCAATGAATGTGTCAATCAAGGCAGCCAGACGTCAGTGAGATATAACCAAAAGTAGGTGTGAAAATCACTCCTGAATATAACAGCAGAGGAGCTGACGTGACTGGGTGTGTGCGCTAGTGTGATAAAAGGCAGAAGAATTAGCATAGTGATTCTACCAGATGTCTGGCTGAGTTCTCTGCGTGGGACACCGCCTTGCTAGCAGACATGTAGAGAAAGAAAGTAGGAACAGCTTCTTCCTGTCTGCCCCAGTTAGGAATTGCCCATGCAGCGCCTAAGAACGGCTACAGGTTATCACATTACTGTCACTAATGGACACATCCTTCCAAAAATTTGTGTCAACTGCAACTTGGAAGATACTTTGGGCCCCAGCCACATATTCTGGCCTTGATCCTTCAGCTAAAGTACTCACTGTAAGGAGGGTAGGAAACCACCTGCCTCCCCTTATATTGTGGAAAAGAAAAAAATGGTGGTGAAAAATTATTTCCTATCAATTTCTTAATTTCATTTCAGGTTTGATAGATTACCATCACGTTGCCCTCACAGTTGTTTTTCTTTCCTGGCCATGAGAAACACAAGCCTATTTAGAACTGCATCCCATTAGTAATGCTGGGGGAAGGAAAAAAAAGACCAACCTTCTTGTTTTAATGAGATTGTTGAAATTGTGTTACCAGAATTACATAATATGCATGTTTATGTACAATCAACGTGCACAGCTGTATAATCACATTTTTTTTTTTTTTAAAGACTTATAATGACAGTATAAAATGCTGCTTCAAAATTGACTTAAACTTATTTAAGACTGCACTGTTTGCTAGAATGGAAGTGCTGCCCCTCCTCCCCCATTACTTCACATCTGGTCTCCTGGTGAGCTGGAGGGAGAAATTAAGGTCTTTTTCATAGGGTTGGTTTTCAGTCAGATTAGCAAACAAATCCAACCTTCCACCTGGCCACAATTACTAGCACTGGATAGAAGGGAGTAAAACAAATTCTAAGCAGATATTTGTGATCTAAAGTTGAAGCTTCACAATGAAGAGCTCCTTGGAAAACTATCCAAAATCCTCCAGAGCATTGATACCTACGTTAGACTTTTTAACTATTTTCCCCCTAAATTGTTACTTAGCACTTACTGTATCTCAACTGATATTCCATCATCCAGATATTCAGTAGCACTACAGTCAGTCTACACCACCTGTATCCTCTGTTTCTTTATTATCTACTCCACCTTCCAAAGTGTTTCTAAGCACACAAAATGCAAGGCTGTTAGTACCTTTCCATTGCAGTGTTCACTGCAATTTTGTTGTTGTTGCTGTTTTTTCCCCTTTAATTTTAATAAATTATTTGCACGTGTTAGAATTATCCCCTCATATTGAAGAAATGTTAGGGGTTTTTTTGGTGGACACTTTTCGCCACCCTCCTGAGGCCACGATGAATATTTCATAACTTCACAATGACTTAATGAACAAGATCACTGCTACCCAATCATGTCATTCCTTCGAAGGTCTAACAAGTGAGATATGACCTTCGCTTATAAAACTGCAATACCTCGTCCCCATTCTGCATGCATACATGTAATACCTATGCACACACTTTATAGCTTATTACACCATTTGACTGCATCCAGCAGTTATGCTTGACGGCCTGCAATACTCAGTATTACCATCATGTCTTCTGTGGTCACTTTATCAGAGACAACAGATTTAAAATAGTAAAGTGAGGAGAAAGCAAATTGGTATTGATTCTCCTTAAACTCTTGACCCCGGTAATTTATCTGACAAATAATGCATTCCACCACCTGGCTAATACTCAGCAGCAGACAAGTAAGCTAGCTGGCTCTTAAGAAAAAATAAATACAAATGCTAACAAAACCAACAAAAAACATACTGGAGATTATTTAGCAATAGTTAGAATACTAAAGAATGAAAGCAAAAATGCTGAAACCTAGCGACTCTGCAACAGGATGGGAGAAAAAAAATACCTATTTCTACGCTAGCAGCCTGCTCAACTATCTTCTAAGCCTGAGCAAATGGCAAAGGAAGGGCTGTGAGTCCCAACCAGCTCAGCAGAGTAACCAAGCATGAACAGTACCTAGACTCAACTTGCATCTAAAATGCAGCTGGTACAGAAGATGCAGAGGGAGGAGCCGGTGGATCTGTTCACATGATAAAATAGTCACAGGATTTGAGACATGGCTCCCTTACCCAACTGGTTAAAACAAACCAACAAAATTCGCAGTTGACATGAGAGTAGGCAAGAAAAAAAATAGAGTAAGATGAAAGAATGTTCAGAAGAAATTCAGAAGAAATGCCAAGGGGATAAGGAACAAAATGTAACAAAATGCCTGGATTTATCTAGATTAAGTTTCAGTAAATTAATACCAACCAACACTAGATTTTCAAAAGCACAGAATAGATGAGGTGCAGAGCAGCCATGCAGACTGCCTGGTGCTCAAAGCAGGAACCTCCATGCAGCCCTGAGTTGTGTTCAGTCACATTCTGGGTATCTCTAACATCAGAAACTACTCAGCTTCTCAGGGCAAATCTGTTCCATTGTTTGAACATCAACAGTTTCTAAATAAATTAAAAATAAAAGGCAAAAGGGTGCTTCTTATGCTTAAATAGCATTCGTTTTATTTCATTTTGTACCCATTACTTCTCGCCCAGTCACTGAACACACTGGTGCAGTCTCTGTTCTGCTCTTCCATCAGGAACTTCTACACATTGATGAGAAATCCCTGAGCTCTTTTTTCTGGGCTCAAGTGCCAGCTCTCTCAGCCCCTCCTCATATTACAGCTCCTCCAGTCCTTTGATATCATCGTAGCCCTTCTCTGGACATTCATACCCATCTCGTACTGGTGAACCAGAACAGGTCACAGTGTTCCAGACCAGTGCTGAAAAGGGATTAATCACCTCCTTTGACTTGCTGGCAACACTCTTCCAAACACAGCCCAAGATACCATTCACCTACTTTACTGCAAGGGTGCATTGCTGGCTCAAGTTCAACTCGTTGAACAGGACTACCAGGGCTTTTTCTGCAAAGCTGCTCTCCAGGCAGTCAGACCCTATCCTGAGCCAGTACACATGATTATTCCTCCCCAAGTGCAGGGCTTTGCATTTCCCTTTGTTCAGCTTCACAGGAGTCTCCTCTCTGCTCGTTTCTCCAGCCTGCCCAGATCCCTCTGCATGACAGCACAAACTGTGTGACCTACCAAACCCTCCCACAGCCTTGCTGAGGGTGCACTCTGTCCCTCTCCCAATAACATGCAGTTATCATTACCAAAGGTATCACACTGTATTGGGACCTGGCACTGACCTCTCCAGTTGGACTTCATGCTGCTCATCAGAATCATGTAAATATGGCAGTTTAGAGGCCATTCTATTGTCTGTCTCATCCACACTTTAAGTTTGTCTATGGAGATACCAGAAGAGACACTGTCAATAGCTTTACTGACGACAAGATCAACGATATTTACTGCTCCCTGCCATCCACAGAGCTAGTTGCTTCATCATGGAAGGCTACCAGATGCTCACCAACACCACCTATGCTGACCTGCCTGCTAATCCTGACCCACTCACTCTCTATGAACTACGACTTAACCATCCCAAGGCAGAGCTCCACATTCCCATTGCTCTCCAAGAAGCAAGGCAGCACCCCAGCCTGTACCTCTTGAAGAGCCTGCAGCACACCAGATCTATCACCTATCTATCTGCAGTAAAATCTTTTGGATGTCACTGAGATTGTAGCCATTAGGCAGCACATACACCTTTAGTTGCTCCAGTTTGTTTGCTGTATACGACGCACAATCAAGTCAAAGTATGTACAGGAAAGTAATACACTGTGTGGGGGGAAACATCTTACTGACAAAACTGGCTGGAAACTTCGATTCACGCTATGAAGTCGCACGTGCTGGGGGGAATAATCAGAAATGACAACATGGGGATGCTTGCTTGAGAAAAGTACAGTTCAAGAGGTGCTACGCAGCTCTGTTCGGGGAAAGGAGATAGATGGGTCTCTGCTGAAGGAAGTCTTCTGGGGAACGGCTTATGAAAGAAGAATCCTAGCGCCCCATTTCTCTGTATACCTCACCTCTACTGTGTTGCTGAGCTCAAACCTATCCAACCTTCCTTCCCATGCTGCTATTCCACTGCCTTGTCTCCTTTTACCTGAAACTCCTTGCCCCAAGCCCTATTTCTGCTTTTATATCCTCAGAAGACTTCGCCACCTGCATTTGCAGCTCACCCAAAGATTTCCCCCCCTTCCCTAGTTCTTCCCCCTTGATGTTACTTTCTGCACTTTACTTTTAGTTTTTCCAAATACACAAAATTATCTTACTAAAAAACCAACCTCCAAAACCAGAAACCCTTTGAAAACTGTTTTCAAATTTCTAAAAAACAGAAGAACAAAGAAACAAAACAAAAACTCATAACATTTACATCATGATGCATCACATCCAATTTTTAAATTTTGGCCAGAATTCTTTCAAACAAGAATTCTCACTTATCTTTTTACAGAACAAAATCACAGGCTCTTGTATTAAAAAAAAAATCCATAAACCAACAGTTTCCATAACAGAATACAAACTAATCTATGCTCACAGACCTGCTCTAATATAAGTCATTTCAATATAAACACAGAACTGATTAATACCATCATCAGAACAGTACAAAGAAAAAAAAAACCACCAAGGAAAATACAAAATGTATAATTTAACATCTTGCTTAATAGCTGATGAAGACATTTTCAATTTCAGGCAAAACTCCTTCTAATACTGTACAGAAACATGCTGTGGATGCATACACAAGGATTTAATATCCCAGCTAGCTTCTGGTTGTTGGGATTCAGGAAGAAGCTGCCACAAAGTGGTGTAATTCCACAGCTGCCTGCTACAGACTCTCACGCTCCTCTCCAGAATGGTAATGCTGGCCATTGTTGGGAACAAAACACTCGAGGCTGGGCTTTTCATGTTCCTCTCTTAGTAGCACACTGTCGTTTCATATACAAGCACTATTATTTGGTTATTCTTTCCCCCGTGACCAACTCACCTTCTGATTAATAAAACTCAGCAGAAATGAAAAGATACTCATGAAAAAACAGTGAGAAAGGAGCTGATAGAATTTCACCCAGTAACAAGTATAAATGCTACGGATGCTTACTGCTAAAGAAGGCCATTCTTACATCAGCTTGCCCTCTCTTTCCTCCACCTCTGTTTCCTGCAGATTTCTAGGACTATTACCTAAAGTATTACAAAGAGGCATAAATATTATACAATTGCATTTGAAATCTTTTCTTAAAGTTTAGTAACGCCATTTCTGCAGCAGAACCCCAGGCTAAGGAATGCACAGCTGCCAAACAGATGTATAATTTCAGCATTTAGATTCCATTATTTCAAGGGAATTTTTTTTTTTTTTGAACTAGATGTTTTCAGATTTTCTATTTCCATCTGTTTTTTGACCTCCTTAAGTTCTGTCCCCTCTTTTCTGTTTTAGTTCATTACACCAAAATAATTTCCTAAATTAGAAACATCTCTACATTTAAAAACTTGTGAATTTGAAGAGGTGGGGGAGCAAAGCATGGTCGGGGAGGAACAAAGACAGTTCAACAGAGAACTGGGCTTGAATATAAACTGTCCTGTCTGGGTCAAGTTTTATTTCACAGTTCCTGGTATATCCCAAATTGGCACATCTCTAACTGCATTCCCTCCATGAAATCTTAAAAATGGGGTACTGAAGAATATCAGCTATATGGGGATGTTCTGGCACTTCACCATAGCCCTCTGCCCTAAGTTTTGAGTGGTAGAACATTCAAATTCTTGACTATTTTTAAAAAGAGTTGCATTCAAAAAGCAAACAAAGTATCTCAGCATATCCCAAGATAGTCCACAGAGGGAAGATTTAGGTTGGACGTCAGGGGGAAGTTCCTTACAGAGAGAGTGGTGAGGTGCTGGAACAGCTGCCCCAGAGAGGTTGTGGATGCCCCGTCCCTGGAGGTGTTCAAAGCCAGTTTGGATGGGGCCCTGGGCAGCCTGGTCTAGTAATAAATGGGAAGCCTGATGGCCCTGCATGTGGCACAGGGGTTGGAGATTCATGATCCTCAAGGTCCCTGCCAACCCAAGCAGGGTGATTCTGTGTTATAAAACATTAAGATCAGCACAGACCACCATCAGTGGCTGTCAACTTCAGCTACTTCAGTAAGCATCAATTCATGTACCAGTGGTATCAGAAAACACAAATTAGCACAGGTGAAAAAAAGTTTCATTCTGCTAATCAAAGTAGGAGATAAGGGCATTACCAGAACTGTTCTTAAATCTTGGTCCACTCTACAGATTATAAAATAGTGATCCCAAGTAGGATCAATAAATTCAGCTCAGCAACTTTGATAGATGTGTTTTCAAAACCTAACAATATTTATTGCATTTTTAAGCTTACAACAATTTGCCTAGAAAAGGAAGGGTGTTACCTTCAGTCTTAATGAATGGCATACACCTCAGAACATTCCCAGAGACCATTTTCTATAGGATACTTTCATAAAATAGACTAAATTGTTACCATCAAGGAAACGTAGGAAACAAAATGAGAAAAATGTCAACATATAAAAACAAAAAAGAATTCTTTTAATTCTGCAAGGTTAACTTCTTGGTTCCTCCCAGAGAAGAGACATCAGGAACTAGCTTTATTCAAACTGCCTTGAAAGTTTTTGCTTTTAATTCCTTTCTTCAGGGACATTACTTAAAGATCAGTATCACTACCAAACTAAAATTCATTCACTGATCTGAATTGAGCATAGTCCATGTCTTGGGTGCTGAGCCTGAGGATGGCTGTACCTAATTAGCAGGCAGAGCCTTCCTGTGCAGTATCCCTATCCTGTCTTGCCATTAACTCTCAGCTTTCCAGGTCAGCAGCTGATTCTGAACAGTTTTTCCTTAGGCCAAGGAAGAAAAGACACAAAAGAATTTCTGAAACACGCTCCAAAGAATTCTGGAAGAGTTGTATTTCTCTTTCAAGGAAAAAGATATGCAGCAAGAGAGGACACAACACATTGTACACATCTTTCTGTTTTTCTTTGTGCTTCCAACCACTTTAGCAACTACAAACCACTCGTTCCCAGTGTTCTCCTCTCTTCCATTTGCAAGAGTAGGGATTACAAATTCCAGTCAATACTTCTCCTGCTAAAACATTCCACCCACGTTGCTTGTTCACACTGTTTTCAAAGCACCCTTATACTCCTGCACAACACCATGGGACACGGTGTCTGTGTTTCTGCATCAGCACTGTAGACTGAACTTTCAACTGAACAAATAGGGAAAAATCAAATGGACTAGAAAACAATATCTGAATCTACAAGCCAGGCTACATCCTCCATCATCCTTTTCACTGCTTCTGTATGCGTGGAATTCTCTTTTAACATGCAATGCACTAACCAAGTGCACCAAATCTTTTGTGAGCAGAACGTTAATTTTCTGTAGCAGCAAAGTCTTGCATGACTTTGGGCCACAGAACTCAGACTCTGCCCACTGATTTCCAGTATAGTCTGGCATCAGGCTCTTACAAAGGAAGTATAAATGCACGTGAATGGTTTCCCCCCCCTCAACTGGAGAAAAAGTCGTTAATAATTAACACTCTTAAGACAAGAGACTGCAAGAATAGCAAGCTTAGGAAATTTCAACAGCTGCAACGGTGAAAAGGAAGGAGCTTCCACAAAGCAGGTCTGAATCCTGGTACATGACTTCAGAGACTTCCTTCAATATCTGTCTTACGCCTGCTACATCTGCTTGTATTTTTTATAAGCTACAACACAACAAGGCTGATATGTTTTTCCCTCTGCAGAACACTGAGGTAATCCAGACAAAAAATTGCTAGGTGCTTCCACATCTTAAGCTGAGGAAGTTGACTGAAGCCATCTTGCAAAGCAATCGTATGAAGAAACATAGAGGAAATCTGAACTAGTACCAAATTTGTTGTAAAACGCGTAGTTGCTCTGATAACATGTGATAGAAATTAAGCTACAGCACCACTGAGCTGAAGTAGCAATACTAATTTTTCTTCTTTTATTGACCAGCCCATCTATTATGGACTAAAAAAAAATAAATAATCACATTTTAAACTACTATATTTTTCTCTGTTTTGAGGGGCCACGGGGATCACACTCCCTGAACTGTTTTGTCATCTTGAAAACTTTTCAAGTACTTCCAATGAGTTACACACCCCTCACGCTATTCACAACACTTGGTTTCAATCTGAAGGAACACAAACACCTCTGAATGCAGTACAGGCAAACTATCCCACCAATGAGCTTAAAGAAAGCACTCCAACAAGTCAATCAATTCCACCAAAACAATACATGTCCTCAGTAAATTCTATAGAAATAACACACTGGACTTGAAGTCTTCACCATTGCTTCTCTTTTTGCATACACCACCCGTGCATTTTCACACAGTCATGAACTAGAACTCACCTGTCTGCTTTAATAACTATTTTGATTTTTTACTTACCAATTCATTCCGAAATAGTACAGCTGAATGAAATGCACAGAACTCAATAGAAAGAGGAGGATGACTCTAAGGCATCCACTAGGAAAATGGCAAAGACTAGATCTACTACACATAGACCTCAAAAAGAACAATCATACTGCCCACAGCATCTGTGTACAGTTGACAACAGCGTCATAACCAGAAACTCACGCATCTCATCTCTGCTGTAACACAAATGAAGATCTCAAGCCTCACAATGTATCAAAAACTCTGATTTAAAATACTTCAGTTGTAAGCTGACTACAGGAAACTACAACATTCTCTCATTTCTGCAATTCCCACACAACGTTATGAGAGCCCCATCTCACACAGTGGTCAGACCAGCCAGAGGCTGCAGCTTACTCTCTCAGCCAGGACACAGCCTCACAGGAAAACAAAAGGAACCTAACATTCACCCTCCCTAGAGAAGAACAAAATTCTTGATATTAAAGACTAAGAGAAAAATTACTTTGTTTTGTTGGGGGAAGCACAAAACACACGCCTAGAGCACAAAGTACTGAGTGTATGTTTCTGGACTGAATCCGTCACAGAATAGTTATTCTGAGAAATAAGAATATTAAGAAAGCAAAAGTTATGCCTTCTTTGCAACAAAGATGAATTAGCTGAATACTTCAACTTTCTGTCCTATTTCAAGGAGCATGTATTACAGCTCACAGATGATTTTTAAATGATTCAGTACAGTGGGTTGAATATCGCATGGTGTGGTTGTTGTTTTAAACTTCTTTGGGGGGGTAAATAAAATAGCTATTCCTTAGAAAAATCAACTGATCTAGACTTCACTGTGACTTTTAAGTGACTACGAGAACGAGAGACAGAAATTCCTTGCTTTGCCTTTAAAGTACTAAATGTTTTAGAAAGCACAGAAACTCCATGACATCACCATGACTAGGAATAATCAGCAAGGGTTTGGTGGAGCAACTGCAGAAGATTTTTGCAGCTCTTGTTCAAGAAAGAAAAGGCACTAAATCATCAGCTGCTACAGGCAAGCCTGCTGTCAAAATGAAGCACATACACTGCCCCCCACCCTCACATACATTTGTGGAAAATTAATGTGTGAAATAAGGCTCTAAGCACTCCATCAGTGCCTACATACAACAGCTCTGAAGTGACATATCTTAACATTACTGCAATACTTACGTGATTTATTTACAGAAAATATTAAGGTATGTGAAGCAAAACCCAGGCACTGTAGACATGCTCTGTTCCCTCCTCCCCCTTCAAACAAGGAACCAAAAACCTCACAGAGACAGAAAGATCTGATGCTTGACAAAAGCAAGGGAGAAATACATCTGTAGTACGTGCCCTTACATATGCCATCTTGGCTGTTCACCCATCCATGCCTTCCAGCCACTTACCAAAGCTACAGAAGCTCTGTGTATCAGTTATTTACCTGTACTGGAAAAAGATACTGTCCTCATGACAGAAGTTGCCATCCACAATGACAAACAAAAGAGAAACAGAGTGATTGGCTTTTTTCTGTTGGTTTCTTGCTTTTAAGGTCTCAGTCAAAGGCGAGTTTGATGCTTTTGAAAGCTTGGCCAAGTCAAAATTACTGCAAGCACCACTATCTCTTCTTTGATCACTTTAATAAAGGGGACTTATTCAAACATTCATGACACATCTGTTACATATGTGGGCCCCATTCTGCTCTGTGAAGCTGTAGAAGTTCTTAGTTACGCTGACTGATGAGCAACGTAAGAAAGATTCTATTAATTCAGCTTTGTTTAACACTGCTATTTTCAAAACAATTTCTTGTAAGCTGTGAACATAGCCTTTCCTGGTTTCTCACTCCAAAATTTATGTTAGTGAATATTTAACAAGTCCTTCCTTAGGTTTTTGTTTTCTTTTTAATTATTTTTTAATTATCACTGCATAGTCACATTGTGTCCCAATTGCCTCATGGAGAATAAATACAACACTGTTGTCATTCCTACCTTTAAACCAAGGGGAAAATAAATAAAAACCTAAGCCACCCACCTACTTCTTGCTTTTCAGGACTCCAGGAAGTAGACAAAACTATTTATTGTTTCTTCAAAATGCTTTTCCCCTTGCAGTCCAATGCTTCGTGACAACTCATATCACAGTAACGCTCATCTATGGGAAACATATGTCCTCTCTAAAGGAAGCTAGCAGACTGCTTACTGCACATTTGAAAAGCACCACATTTAAAACTAGATGAGATTTAATAACCCTAACTTTGAGTAGCTCAAAAAGTATGCCAACTGCTGTATAGAATAAGGTTAATGACTACTTACATTAAGTATGCTTTAGACCCCCAGTTGCCAAATTTTGGCACCCAGAAAAAGCACATACACCACTTACTCAATTGTATTGAGTATGTTTGTTTCTCTCTACAAAGCTCACAGTTCCCACTGCAACCATCTTGATGAGCAGTGTCAAAAACACCAGAATCTGGACCCCACATTTTGACTAGGGAACCGTCAGGTGACTAGGGAACTTTGACTGGTGGATTCCAAGTTCTATGTTACTTCTTGCTAGCCATTTACCAACATCCCACCTCCCTGCTTTGGGCAGGGGCTGGGCCCAGTGACATCCAGAGGGGCCTTCTTTTTCATTTTAAAGAGAAAAATTCCAATAAGCCCTCATGAATTCAGAGAAAAGAGAGGCCAAGGGGATAAATAGAGAAGAGGCAGCTGAAGATCACGGCTATGCAGTGAGATCTCTGACAGAACTCCGAACTCAGAGCCTGCAGGGCATGCATGTGTCCATACAGAAACCACCCAGACCCTACGACACAACAAACTACATGCCTCGAAAGATCTATAAGAAAGTAACAAGAGTAAAGACACAAAGGATACACATTATCAACAAGTATTCAAGTGTTTTCTTTTCGGGCTGCTACAAAATGCCACAATGCGAGGGTCTTACTAACTACGGGATGGAAGAAGGAATCTGAATATCAACCGATCTCGTGCAGCTCCTTATTCCAGGATGAGGTGCTACTGCGAGTCAGGGAACAGTTCCAGCCCAGCCATCACAGAAGGAGCTGCTCCACTCCCACAGAGGGCAGGCACCCAGGAGCTGACTGCATATGGAATCCACCAAATTGTTACCCGTCCTCACGGCACGCAAAACACGAATCCCAAACACAACCAGCCCGCACCTGGAAGGCTCCCCATCGTACAGCCTTCCCCACAACAGCCCAGACGACGGCTTCGCGGACGCGCGACAGCCTCCCACCGCACCTCGACGCCGAGCTCACTCGTAGCCGGACAGAAGATGAAAGGCCGACGAAAAGCCATTCGAGTTTTTCAGCCTCTTCGGGACATCTCGTCACCAGGTACGAGAACGCCGCGTGTAACCGGAACCGGGCAGCGGACGCTCCCGCCCAGCAGCGGCGGGTCCCCACTCCGCAGGCGTGCGGAGCCGTGCGGTGCCGTGCCGCCCCCCGCGGCCTCCCGGAGCCGCTCGCAGGCCCCGCTCCGCCGCCGGCTCGGCACCGCGCCTGGAATTACAACACCGCGGGCGCAGACGCAGGGGGAGGGAGAAGGCGGCCAGACAGAGCGGCGTGCGCCGGGCCTGCCCGGCCCCGCAGGCGGCCCCGTGCCCACGCAGGAAGCCGGCGGCCCCGGGAGCCCCCGCGCTTCGCCCGCCGACGGGTCTCCGAGCACCGGCCCGACCCGCGGGGCGAGCGGCCGGGTCGGAGAGCCTCGGGCAGGCGGCCCCAGCCCGCGTCCGACGGGGAGAGCGGGACGAGGGCCCGGCGCTCGGAGCCCCGCGGGGCTGAGAGGGGGTGGAAGCGGGACCGCCGCGCTCCTCACCGCCCGGCCGGCCCGCCCGACCCCGCACTCACCGCTCCGGGGGGCTCCTCATCCTCTGCGGCGGGAGAGAAGACGAAGCAGGAGGGAGCCGCTCCCGCTGCGTTACGCAGGCCGCGCCCGGGACCCCGACGGCTCCTGGGAGACGGGAGCGAAGGCGGCCGAGCGCCGGGAGGGGGAGGGCGGGGCGGGGCGGGGCGGCTCGGCGCAGGCTCGCTCCCCGGCAGGCGCTCCCGACGCCCGGCGCGTCCCTGCGGAGCGGGCGGGGCGGGCCGGAGCCGGATTCCAATCACGGCACCCGCCGAGCCCGGCCGCGCGCACGGCGGAGGGAGGGGAGAGCGCGGGCGCGCGCTCGGCGGAGGCGGCGCCGGCGGCCGCCGTCGAGAGGCGCCGGGCCGCCCCTCAGAGCCCTCCCGCTTCCACCGCCATCGCGTCGACACGCGCCGCGGGCGGGAGGGCTGGCGGGGCACCGCGGGAAAAAGTTGGCCGCTTCTCCTCCCCGTAGCTCCCTTCACGGGCCGTAGCGCAGCCGCGGCCAGCCGCCGCCTGAGGCTCCGCCAAAGGGCCGTCGAGAAGGGCTTTCCCGCTGACGTAGGCGCCGCAGCTCCTGTAGGAGGCGCCAGAGAGGCGCGAGGGCGCGGCGGAGCTGTGAGGGGCAGCGCGGCCGGGAGCGCTGGGGAGGCGGCGTGAGGGGTGAGGGTGGCGGCTGCCCGTGGAAAAGTGGGGGCCTCACACCGGTCCTTAAGCTCTGTGGAAGAATAGTCCTGAAAAGCTTGACGTCCCAGTGCCTTATGAGCGATGCGAGTGCCACTGCAGTGAACAGAATTGTTCGTTTGCTTTTTTTCCATTTCCTGTTTAAATAAACAAAGCTGGCTAGTTAGATTGGAATACGTCGTAACTTCTGCAACCGGCTTCTCTGCTCACCGATAAGACTGCTAAAGGCCGTGATTTGCATTGCACTTCCAAGCTCCTCGTCATTAGGACGCATTACCAAAGTAACAATTTGTCTGTCTGTCTGTCTGCCAGCAGCAGTGCAGAAGGAGCGCTGGTAGCACTGTGCCATGGGACGAGCAGCCGGACCTTTCCCTCAGCAGAGTGGCAGCAACTCCGATGTCGACGTGGTCCCATTACACAGCTCTGCACCAAGAACTTTGTACACAGGGCCAACCACAGGGGGAAACGAAGACCACGCAAACCTGCTGGCTTTCCCTTTGCTATTGACCAAGACAACCCTTAGGCCATCTGCCTGCCTACAGATAAGCTGTTTTTAGAGAGTAACCAATTGGGAAGAAATCTCACTTAGCCACATGCACGTATGATGTGGGAAACCCTGCTTTGCTCTTTGTGCTGACCTCTTCACAGTCCAGCTCCATTTTTGTCTGCCAGCGTCATATAGAGTTTATGTCGTCCCATTTGTGTGTAAGATGAGTGCATTGGCTCTGTAATATAGTTTACATGTGTTGTACACGTGCATTGTTAGGCAACTGCTTAGCTTGCATTCTATCCCATATAGTAAAACAAAAGGGGAAGTACATTCAAACCTATCTGCTTTGCAGATTCCTTTAAAACATAGGCAATTAAAGGCACACCTAGTAAGTGTAGGTGGCCAGATACTACAGAGAAAGGCATTAAAAAATGTAGGACTTGCATTACTAGACTTGTAGAAAATTTTTTTCCGATGAGCCAGAAAAAAATGTCAGTGTCCAAGACAAAGACAGCCAAGAAAGACAAAATCACAGTGCTCATGCCAAGCAATACAGAACTTGTATGCTTATGTTTATAATTTCAAAGGAAAATATGAGTCTGCTGTTCCTCCACTCTGTCTACTATCAGATTATAGCAGCAGAATAGACGCTCAATATGGAAGAAGAATGCAACATGCATGTGTGTGCTCCCAAGCAGAACCAAAGCTGTTAGAGCTAGCATCTCTTTCAGTAATAATCCGTGTGGTAATACAGTCCTGCATTTTCCAGATGTCGAATAGTGATTTAAATCCATCATGCCTGAATTCAGCAAAAGCCAGTAGCCTCAAAATTTGTTTTTGAGCTCACTTATGAAATAGATCAACTGTTTTCACTGAATTTCCTGTAAGTAATCACAGAAACTGCTCTCTTAGCTGGTACTTTTTAAAGCAGTTGGGCACTGAATATATCTCAGGCAATAGTCCCTGTCACATCAGAAATTGTGTTGCTGAGGATTTGGTTTGCTCTACCCTGCCAATGTGCCTATTCACAGCATAAATAAGGAGCATCAGGCTGTGTAAATACTAGTCTTAATCACAAAATAAATTCAGTAAAAATAAACTACATTTTAATAATATTAGGCCTGCAAAAAACAACTTAATCTTGATCTAAAATGATGAATCATAGCAACCTCGAAGGGTATTTGCATCTCAGTATTGTGCTGGTTGTCTGATGAAACATCACATGGACAGTACTGTACTTTTCTAAACATACAGTATATACCGTATGGCTTCAATTTCATAAGTTATAAACTTTTTTTGAGACATGGATTAACATTGAAAGTATGAAAACTATATGATTAGACTAGAACTCCTTGTTCACATTCATAGAGCAGTCTGTATGTGAGAAGGAGTTTGTTGACCAATGCTAATGTGTGAGACAATGCGGCATGATGGGAGCATTTTCTTTATGTGCTGAATTTCCCTTAATGAAAGTAACTGTGGAAGTTTAACCTCAGAAAGAATCGAACCCGTTTTGTTTCGACTTGCCTTGTTTACCTTGCAAGAAAGGTAGCGATACCTGTTTAAATCAAAGATGAACACTTTAGGTGATAGGCACTCAGAAAGAGGTAGTGTTCCCGTGAGCTAGTTATCAGTAACAGACATCTCACCTGGTCAGGATTTAGCAATCTGCAAAAGCTTGGACACGTCAGGTTTTAGTAACATGAGGTATTTGTCCTGGTAATACAGCAACACTCAGAGACACTGTAGTCTGAATTTGAAAATAAACGTACATTAATTCTCCACTTAACCAAGATGGGGCGTGGAAGCCTAGCATAAAATACAGAAAGAGCAGTTCAAGAGTGTCATGATGAAGAAAGCTGTATTAAAAAAATATTAAATCGTGAATCGGGTAGTCTTGCAGCTGCTTTCTTTTGTCATTTCCTGTCCAGGAATTTCTTACTAGTTCTTGGAATCTCTGGGGAACTGCGAATCCTAAACTTATGTTTAGGAGAGGTATGCATAGGTAGAAGGTCATCCATCTGATAGGACTTAATCTTTGTAGATTCCTCTTCCCTTCAGTCTCTAAAATTCGTATGTGTAAAATCTGTGATCCAAATATGATTTTGAAAACCATTTACAATTAGATGAGCGCCTCACTGTTTCTGTTACCAAAGTGAATATTCCATGTTACATATTAAACAAATATTACCCTTTAGTTGGGGACACATTCCTTTCATTTTATTTACATTAATTCTTGTCTTTTTCTTCAGAACTATTGTACTTGAAAACACATTCTTTTGATTATAAATTCATTGGAACTGTCTGTTAGTTAGAAATGATACCGATCTTATTAAGTGTTTCAAATGTAATCTTGGTTAATTCAATAAGGTAGAATCAAATCTGTGAGGGAAGGTTTTGTTGATGTTGTTGTTGGTTTTTTTTAAGATCTACAAATGAAGCATTGATAGTAAAAACGCAGAGGTATTTTTCAGCATTGCAAGCCTCAGCCAACCTTCAGCCCAAAAAGCACGATGTGCAACTGAGTGCAGTGCAGGACTGCAGAGCACCATGGAGACACTCCAGAGAACAGCAGCTCAATGTGCAGAACACAGGCAGGAGGAAACAGGAAACCATTCCTGCAGCTGCAGCATTTGGTGTATTCTGGTGTTATTTCTTGTTTCTGCAGTCCAGCTTCTTTAGCCTCGTGCTAGTGAACAGCAAGGAAGGATGATATAAAGGCTATATGACTTAGGCAGCTGCTGCAGGAGCTGAACAGATTCCTAAATAAGCCGTGTAGTAGGGACCACAACTGTGTCTTGCCAAGGGCTGCAGGAATGGGGGAACTATGCCTGACTCCACAAGGGCTTTAGGAAACATTTTGCCAGTCAAGAATCAAATTTCCTATTGCCTTTTCTGTTTGCTTTTTCTTTGTTGTTTGTTTGGTTTTTCTTTCTATGCCTTGTTGAGCTTTTTACATTCCGATTTGTAATGGACTCCTGTGTACAAAAAGCATAGTCCACTCTTTTCACCAGACCGTAATAAACTGTGAGAGAACTTTCCTTATAAATACAAGAAATATTTCAAATATATATGTATATGTATATTAAAGCCAAGGTAGGGTAGCAAGAACATAAAAAGTCTTACAGAAAAAGAGTATTTGTAGGCTCAGCAGGAGCTTCACCTGGGCACTTTGTTCACATCAGTTTGCTGGAGACTCAGTAATACGATTTCCCTAGATGCATCAAATAAAATCTATGAAGTCTTCATTTGCTCTAACGAGATTAAGTATTTAGGGTTAGACTCTACTGCTGTTTTAAAATTGATAGTTTGAATTAACTATCATTCTGCAGCGCCCAATGATCTACAAGGAAGTTTTAATTATCAGCTTCACTCTTAGAATATTTGTAATACACTAACGTTTATTTCTGTTCCTCCACTTTTTATTACAAGTGAGATTTATTAATTTCTTTTACAAGCTTGGGTAATCCTTAGATCCCAAACCACGTCTTAACTTTTCTCCTTCTTGATGTGGAGGCTTCATCCCTTCCAACCTTTTTAATAAATAATTCACTTCTTGACAACTGACTGTCCTTTTCAGCAACAGAAACTGAATGCTGAAATAGGAAATGTTTTCCAGTCTGCTGCTAAACAAAGAGAACTCTTCATAATACAGAGAAAAAAAAAAAATCTGTCGATATGTGCAATAGCCTTATTCTCAAGAGGAGTGGATTCGGGCAGCTTTGTTGCTGGCAGCTCTGGTGGGCACTGTCAAGATTTATAAAGAGGGACATTTACAAGATGGAAGATGCGGTGTTCTTCCAAGGTTGTTAGAACAAAATAGATCTGAATCTCATACAAAACAAATGAACCGAATAATTTTAATTAATCAAATCCTATTTTTTTTCCCTCAGTGTAATCATATCTTTAACCATGAATGCACTGCTGTTAGATAAGAAATGGAGCAAAATATTCACCTCTTTTTTCATTCTCTAGAGCAAACAATATAATATAGGTCTATTAAATGGAAAAGAAAAAGGATATGCTCATATTTCAGTCACAGCAGTCAACCAACATGTTTGAAAATGTGTAATGAAGGGCACAATAAGAAATCTTTTCTCTCTCTGTCTTAAAGTTACTTGCATATGTACTGGAACTTGAATAAGCTCAAAAAACACATGCAGCTGAAAGCAAATCCTGATAAATAATCAATAACTTCCCTTGCTTCCGAAGAGAAATGGCCTTCGCCTGCAAATCTCTGGATTTGGCAGCTATGCCTAATTCAGTTTCAACTCCCACTGACATCAGCAAAAATTACCTGATTAGGGATGCAGGATCGGATCTCAGATAGTAGCATATTAAAATGCTATTATAAATTCAAAAGCTGCTACCCAAAGTATAAAGTATTCAAAGAAGTTGAACGGTTCTCAGTGTACATATTCAAAATGCTGAACAATAGCAGCTTTTGCATGTGTGACCATCAGGAAACACAGCTGTGCTTCTTTGTGCTACAATTAATTACTTCCGTTGTATATAAAATTGAAAGTATTGGTACTCTGGGGCGGAAGAAGGATATCCTGATACACTGCTCCTATTTCCTTAGGAAGAACTATGACTGAACCTTTCACCATTAATAAAGTTACAATGACTTTTCCTGTGACGAATAAAGGAAGGGTAAATTTTGTGGTTAATTATAATGCTAACGGTACTTTCTCTCTGCATTTTCACACTCCTACATTTATATCTCATTTTACTGTTTTCACATGCCATCTTTGATAGCAATTGCTCACTTCTAAGTAGTTGAACTTAATAACGCAAAGTCTAAAATAAATATTTGGCTTAAGGATTGTTCTATTATTTATTTAATGACATTAGATCAGAGGAAGGCAGAACACTTCACCACTGTTCTTTAGCAGGCTGAGTAAAATCTTCTTACCTCAGGTATTTGTGGCTAGATTCTCTGAAGCCGGCACACAGCAATGTAATTTTTAATCTTTTTGCACCAGTACAGTTCCCTAAGCAGGAGGGGGATGAGGAGTCTTAACCAGAGTTAGGGAGGATTAGTAACATCTCAGCATTTTGTTAGGCATTTTTTTGCATTTTTATGTCAAAAAGTGCGTAGGAGCAAAAATCTGTTTGAAGTTGGACTAAATAATGGAAATCTGGACCGTGAGGATATACTGCCCCCAGACTTTGATATCCACTTTTTAATAACAATGACCCTTTTCTTTTGAAGGAGCTTCTGAACAGACAACAGCTTTTGAGACTGTTTAGGAAAACAATGAAGTTTCCATCAACCAACAGCCAGGTAAATCTAGAAAATGTGGGAAATACGCTTTGTATACGCTATGAAGAATTCAATCTTTCTGGATGTTCCTCCCAACCTTAATCTCCATGTTGTGTGCATAAGTGTAATTACAACACAAAACTCTTTCAAATCCATAAGATGTGTAACAAAAAGCTGAGTAAGTGACATGGGGAGTAAGTGACAAGCAGAGTCCTTCTACATGAGCACTAATAATTTCTGCCAAATGAACCAAAATATTTGCAAATTTGAATTCAGGCTAGTGGGGTCACACTGGAGTAACAGAAGAAAGGCAACTCGCAAAAGCTGCCATTCCTAAAACTGGCGTACATAATACAGACGGCAGAAAATCGTCATCCCTATAATTTACAGCTCTGTTCTGTTTTCCTTGCTGCAGCAGCTGGCACTGGGAATACAGTCTCAAAGGCTAACTGTGCTCTGTCAGTATTCCAGAAGAGTTTAGATACAGGTATGCAGTGTTTGATGAGATAGCTAAAACCTGAACCTCTCTGACAAAGGAGGTTCTTGCACACTTCCTGCAAGGACTTTTTGCCCAGAAGTGCATGCAGTGTAGCAAAGACATTGCTTAACATATATCCGGTAGAACAGAAACTTTCAATAAGTACTATATATATCGTGCATTCACAAGAAATCTCAGTAAAGCTGTTATTTCCAGGATGCAATAGGCTGAGTACACCCACACTAGCTTCACAGCACATTTTGCTTACTACCCCACAGTATTACACAGCTTATAAACATGTGTAACAGTAACTCAGTTCAGGCTTCCCCACATGCAGAAAGCATAGGCAAATTTACGACATCCTCAGAATCAGCACAGGGAGGAATATCCAGGAAGAAAATAGCTTATCAAAGATGCAGGCCTACCAGTGGCATTAGGTAGTGCAGAACAGTATTTGGTTGGGAAATAATATGGTTGGTCTTTGTTTATAATGCGGAAACAAAGTTTTGTGGTCTGAAGTGTTGGGGTTTTTTTATACGAAGCCAAATTTTTGAAAATGCTCCCTTCTTTGTCTTCCCACATCTTCCATACTATGACAAATAAAGAGAAGCTCTCCTGTAAGTCACAAATAACTGATAACAGAAACGAAACCTCTGAGTACGCTCAGTTTAATGCTTATTACACTACCTTAATGGCCTCAAGTTGTACCGGGGGAGGTTTAGGTTGGATATCAGGAAAAACTTCTTTACAGAAAGAGTTGTTAAGCACTGGAATAGACTTACCAGGGAGGTGGATGTGGTGCTCAGGGACATGATTTAGTGGGGGGTTGTTAGAGTTAGGGTAGAGTGGTTAGGCTGTGGTTGGACTTGATGATCTTTAAGATCTTTTCCAACCGGAGCAATTCTATGATTCTATTCTATGATTCTATTGTCGTGTTCCATCATGATTAACATTTCTTTAAACCAAGCTAAACCTTGGTCCCAACATTATCATTGCAGTCTATGTATTATTATATCGTAAAATTAATAAATCCTGTAAATAATTATTTCTTCTCAAATGCGAGCCTCTGAGATTATAAATATAGATATTAAGCTTTCTAAAAATCCAGAGTGTCTGCTATAATGCACTGTAAGAATAAAACATTCCAGAAGAACAGCAAGCCCCCTAGCTTTCTGGTATAAACATGTATACATTACACAAATATTGAAAGGACTTCATTCATAAAGTCCCTTCTGAATTAACTCAGAAAGACCTGAGCTCTGTTTCATTAACGCTGCACATGGTAAAACTAAGCAGAAGCAAAATTTCCTGATCATCTTTGTCATTAAGGAAAGTAATCTTAATTCTGAAGTAATAAGATAATTCATCTATAAAATATTTTATACATTCTATTATATGCATATTTATTATTTCCTCACAGCTAAAATGTGTAAACTTTTAAAGGAACAAACAAGTTTTGTTCAAAAGGTTATTTTTGAGGTGAAAAAAATAATTTAAGTTATTCTTTTTACACAAAAAAAGTCTTGCAAATCAGCCCAACAGTGCTTATTAATACGACACACATTTGTTACTGCTATACTTTGATAAAGTCTTCCTAAGAGAGAAGAAACTGTATTTTTAACAGCTTTTTATATGCATACAGCACAAAATCTGTGCTTGAATATAATCTGAATCTCATCCATAACTCTGCAATTTGGCTGAGAGAACAAAGCATTTCTTTGTGTATTCAATAATGGCTTCGGCAATCTTATTCACGCATTCCTTTCTTTTTTAATCAACAGAAACTGGCAGAATTTAAGATTCACGATTAGGGGAAAAAGCAACGCCAAAGCCTATAGTCTTGAAATCACCATTTTCTTCAGAGCAAATAATGATCTCCTCTCTTCTACGAAGAACCTCTTAACGCAACGCTTATCAAGCTGTTTTGCACCATGTGTTTCTCTAATGAACTTTGCTCTATTCACTTTCTGCACCCTATTAACTGGCAGAGTGTTGTACCTCTATGCTTCCCCCCAGTACTGCTCAGCTCTCCAGGGATCATGGTACAACTGTCTAGTGCAAAGTTTAAAGGTCAGCACAGGCAATCTGGAAAAAGAGCAATTCAAAATTAACAGCAATCTGCGTACATTCTGTTCATTCTTCTGAATTGTGTTTTTCCTTATGCACACTGTAAACAAATTAGGGCTGTAAAATAAAACCAAAGTTCACAAATTTGCAATTCCTGATACTGTACTTTGTAATGCCATCTAAAGCCAAGTTTGTCCATTTATTATCTAAATTCTTAATTATGTTTCATGTAATTAGTTGTATCTTTTAAAATACTGCATGCCTGAGGGGTGTGGATTAGGAATGCACAAAATGGCTGTTTTAATAAGTCATGCTGCTATATGAAGATACCCTTTCATTTGGAAGGACTTTCTTGGCACTAGAGTTCAACGAGAACATTTAGAACACTTTGTATACTATTTAAAGTCACTTCTGCTAAGAAATGGAAAAACATCCACCAGAACTCATGCAATCAAACTTCGTTCTCAGATTCATCCACGTAACCCAAGACAGAATTTACCCATTCCTTGTAAACTTGCTATAAACAGCATTTGTTGACACGATAAGGTCTCTGAGTATACAAGTCTTGCTAAGTTACAACATGTACTCTTAGTACACTGCATCTTTTAAGCATACTAACGTTTGTTTAAAATAGCACAATTTAGCAAATAAAACATTCAAGACTGATACACAACAAGGTTGAAACCAACGCTTCTAATTTTATTTTCAGGTTTGAAGTAGAGAATACAAGCTTGTGTATGCTGTCAGCTGTTCACATGCCATATTAACAAATATGTCCAAATTGTAAAGCTTTAAGTGTATTTGTACATTCATTTTATTACTGGACTGTTTTATCCATGTTGGCACAGGTAATCCATGCAAGGTACAGTTACTCACACCTCATAAACCATGCTGCATTCTGACCTGAACTAACTAAGAACTTCAGAAAAATATGTAGCTAAAAGCAAGGGCACTTGTGGCATCAAGTCAACATGTAAATATATTATAAAACCTAGGCTTCTATGATCACTGCAGACAAGAAATCACTCAGTTTCAAATTCTGATGTTTGTAAATACTAAACAAATTAATATCTGCTACCTGGAGACAAGTATTACAAATAAACACTAGCATTCCCAGCATTAGACACTAACGAGTGTGTTCAGTGCTGTGGATGTTCACATTATTAAACATAAATATGTCTTTAAGAAAACATTTCACCCAAAGTACTGACCACTGAAGGACCAAAGTAAAATATTTTTCCTCGTTTAAAGTTGCAATATGTGAATCCAGTACATTACAAATTAACCTAGAAAAAATAAGTCTGATCAGTGGTTTTCTTTTCAGATAATAAAAACAAAGCCTTCTTTGGTAATCTTTACTCTCTTATGCAAAAAGAGTGGAAAAAGAGAAAAAGCATTAAGGTCATTTTCAAAGCCATTGACTGAAAAGATGCTGAACACCTTATTAGATAAAATACCGGCATTCTTATTTGGTCATTCAGAGGTACAGGATCTTTGTTTTATTACGTAAAGTCCCATGTTAATTCATATAAATATTTAGAGGAACTTATGACTTATCCCAGGCATCTGTTACAAGACATAAAACATAAACAAGTGCACATTATTCATCCTGCAAACACTATTTTTGTATAGCATTTATGTTCAGTGATAGTTGAAGGGCCCTGTTCTGAATCATATAACTATGCATCTTTTCCTCCATATCACAAAGGTGACATATGGCAGAAGAGTATCAGCAGTTACGTGGGATTCTATCCCCGTGAAAGTTAAAATTCTACATTACCATTCACAAATTTCTGGTTCAGATATGTGCAAAAATTATGTAAGGGCAGGTAAGTGGATTCCCTACTTTTGGACCATATTATGAAGCAGCACAAGTCAAAACAGGAAATTTATTACATGATAATCCTCAGGGTATCTCTGTTTTTCACTCAGAGATATCACTGTACCTCATAAACTGATATGTAAACTAGTTTTAATCTCACTTGCTCAGACACCAGCTGGAGTCAGGGCATGTGTTACAGTGCAGATTACCTGTCCAAGGAAACTTTCAGGACCCCTTCAAGTTAGTACAGCTCCCACTGAAATCTCTACTGCTGCATTTTCACAGTTGCCACTGCACAAGCTAGCTCAGCTATACCTAATGTATGTTGCATTCACCCTTCTGCAGCGTTGACTTCTACTAGATAGGATCCTGGATCTTCCTTGCTCACTCATTCTGTATACATTCATACTATATCTTGGGACTATTGTCAGCTCTTTGTACCCCAATTTCCTGCGCCAAGCCCTTTCCTTGACCATAGCAAGGCTGGCTATTCTCTGCTTGCCCCCTCTGCCTCAACCGAAGTATCTAATACATCAACTTAGTGCAACTGGCCTTGCCTAGCTCCTCTCCTTCCCCCAGCCCCAGCTTCCCCTGCCTCCCCAGTGCTTCACCCTTCTACACAATACCAGAGGCCCTCAAGCCCCCCAAATTCTGGATGCTGCAGGTGCTCTGCCCTCTTTGATGCAAACCTCTCTTCCCCTGCTCACACCGAGACCCCTGATGGAAGTCCTCCCACATCCCATACTTGTCCACCTGAGCTCCTGATGGGAAGTCCTTAGCAACTTCATCTGGCAATCTTGGGGTCCCTTGTGAATATGGAGAAGAAAGAAGCAGCTCCAGCCTGGCTGCCTATCACATTCTTTGCACAGACTGTACACCCCTGGTTACGCTGCAGCCAATCATCTCTGACCATCTCCTAAAATGCTGTATCCTTCATAGTACCAGCAAAGAGGGAGCTCTTAGGAACAGAGAAGGTGGAGAGGGAGGGAGAGACACACATAAATACATAGATTAGATCATGACATTCTACCGAGGTGTCACATGCTCTAGCAGTCTGTGTTGTGCCAAGGAGACAGACTCCCTGTTTGGAGAGTCTGATCTTGACAGTAAGAGACTAGTCCCAGTCAGTGGGTAACACAGAAGTCTGCCCAAGGAGCATCTTCAATGCATTTAAAAATTAAAAGGAAATATAAAATTGTCTCACTCTTATAAAAAGGTATTTAATGAATCAAAAATGTGTAAAAATGTATTTAACTTCCATGATTATAGTTTATTCCTCTGGAGAATATCATGAGCCAAATACCTGGGTTTTGTAATTAATGGAACTATGTTTACATCAGCCCAGCACTGACTGAAAACAGAAAATTTGTTTCCTATAGAAAAAAAAAAAAAAAAAAAAGCTTTGCATATAATGAAGTAGTGTTATAGAATAACTAATGCATTCAAAATCTGACCCTGTAAGCACTCAGATCAGATCCCTGCCAAGATCAGTGAGAACTAAGATACCTGCTGAACAAACACAGGTCATACATGTCTGAACTGCCACAGGCAGTTATGGTTGTTATTTTCTTCCAAGATGTGGACTGCCTGCAGCTAATTTAACTCACATATTAACCCCCCTTTTCTTTTATTTCCTCCTCCCCGCGCTTCTCCCCACAGCTTTGGATAGCTTTTCATCACTAAAAAGACACACCTATGTTCTCAGAATTGGCATTACCTATAGGAAGGAAAAGACAGACAACGCCAAGTCATTCCCGGTTACTCAAAACACAAGGTACAGTAGTGTGCAGATAGCACCAGAATGTGGCCCACAGAACTCATTCTCACCCTCAGAAATACTAATTAAAAACTGTCAGTACTGCAAGCTGTCAATACACAATCATAATAATTTTCATTTAAGCAAATTAATAAAACTTGAACATTGATTAGGCTTTCCATTTTAACTCCATTTTCTATTCAACAGAACTGCTGCCTCCAATACAAATAGATATTTAAAATTAGGAATTCAAAATCACTGCTAGTACTACAAGTATTGCTTTCAAAAAAAATCAAACCAACCAAACAAAAAGAACAGTTTTATAAATGTTTGAGCAACTTCGAAGTTTTTTTATAAAATATTTAAAAATAGGACTATGATGAAATGTCAAGGCCTGCTGTCCTACGATGGCAAATGCTACGATGCAGAACGCATTATATTTAAACTGAGGAAAACAATAAAAAGCATCTGTCTGTGGTGTTGTGCTGCCCAATGAATTTTTATCAACATTCATTTACACTGATAAAACATTGATTGATTACATTCTACAGGAGAAATAAAGGTGCCTTTTTTCTATGTATGTGGGATAGATTTGGCGACATTTGCAAGCTATCTCCCACTTTCTAGCTGTACTAGATAGAAATGTGTCTTCATTGTTAATCAGTGTTAAAAATCCAGAAATGGGTTCCCACCTCCCACTTATATCAATGGACATTATAAACCAAAGTAACGTTTAGGTTTTTTTTCCACAAGAGGAAAGGCAAACTGGTTTTGAATTAATAGCCGCAGTTCCTTTCCAGCCAGCCTGATTCCATTCAATTTAAGAGCAGGCTGGACAAAGCCAGTTAGCCTTTTCTATTAAGATTTGAAAGTGAGGTACCTACTGCTCGCGTATAAGCCAAGTGCAGTAGCAAGGTTGACACGCTTTCCTCAATCTTATTGGGCGTGGAAGGAGTTAATTCCATTTCCACTCCATTCTCAAACTAAGCTACTCATTGTCTCCTAGGCTTCAGAGCTACATAGGGATTCAAGGCAAACTTCTTATTTGGAAAGAATCTAAAATATTTGATGCTATGAGGTAGCACCACAACATAAAGGAATAGCACACACTTTTCATAGAGGAAACCCTAACCTATTTATTTCCCTTTGAAAGCTGTGCCCTTTGGTTCTACTGATTATTGTTCGTATAGCACTTACTCATTCTTTTTATGAAAGAAAATGAGCTATTACAAGAGAGTGAGTTATTACAATTACAATAACAGGACTTTTCCTGTTATTCTTAAACACTAGTGTGTGGTCTAAGCAGTAAAACTGCTGTGGGTAGTTCATTTTAAACTGTATTTACATATTACATTTTAAATCACAGGTTTTAATCAGTATTGCTCCAAACTGCTGCACTAATAATCTGTTTTTAAATGGAGTATTTAATTTGGTTTTGATTGTTTATTTTGTATGAACCACGCAAAAGCATGTTCTGCTTCTAAGAAACAAGGTTAAAATGAAACTTTAGAAATATCAACTTTATAGCTTCTACCAAGACAAATGCTAGCCATGGTTATCAACTTTATATTTGCTCATTTAGTCATCAGGTTTCCCCAGCATTACTGACTTCCAGCTCTTTTTTTAAACATTGATGGCATGGGCATGCTTCTTGCACAGTGGTTTATCCTTCTTGGAGTAGAATGGTTGACCTTCCAAATTCACATGGCATACCTAGAATGAGAGAGAGAGAGAGGGAGAGAGAGTTAGTTTAGATCTTGGTTTGGTTAGTGGCACACTCAAACACATACAGGTGGCTCAAACCTCAAGACCTAGATTCTGATCCTTGCAATGCATGATTTTACATCAGCATAGTCCCAAGTTTACCTCCTGCTGCGGCACCACCAGATACTCATTCCCCTCATTACTTGGGTGTTTTTGTGATCAAGGAATGACTCAATCAGACAGCTGATACCACTGAAATTGTGGATTATTCTTCAGTGAGTTAAGTTCACTGCCTGGCTTCGTAAGTGCCAGCGTTGACAAAGCAAAGTGTGTGAAAATGCATAGCTGAGGGCAAGGTAGCCTAGATTTCGATCAGCTTTGTCTCTCCTGGAATTGTGCTGATATCCACACTGGGCAGCGCAACAACACGTGAGGTCAGTTAGCTAAACCACTAAAGGAAGTCAGTGCATTAGAATCTAATAACTGTTGTCCCTGCTTATGGCAGGCTTAAGACCAGTGAGAGATAACATCAGTGATGTGCTACTACATGGGGAAGGAAAAACCGTGTGAATGGATATGAGGATAAGCACATCAGAAAAGATCTTGCATTTGACTTTTAGCTCACTGAAAAAAAGGTGAAATTAGCTTCTACAAGAACAGCTTAGAGAAATATATTAATAAAAAGGATGTCACCTCTGCACAAAATTGGGTTGCTAATAAAATAAATACTTAAGGATGCGGCTAAGTGAAAAAGCGAAAACAAGAACAGGAAGTATTCAGAGAAAGTATCTTTTATAAGTTACAAACAGCTGTTGGTTTGTGAAGAAAAATGTGGTATTGTTTTCTATGTTCAAATTTCAAAGATATTTCAGTTTGCATAGAAAAACACCTTTGTGGTGATCACTTCCACATACACTTAAGGGATCGGTTGTAGCCAGTTTAGCCTAATATATTTATAAATATTTCTATACTTTCTGTTATTCAACCTGAATATTAAAGTTCAACAGATCTTAGAAATTGTCACTTCTGGTGTGGCCAACATACTATTTTTTTAGCTAATTAGAGGTTCTTTTATTACCTTATGAAAAATAGGTTGGGGAGCAGCACAGCTGTATTGGAACCGTATGAAAAGTACTGCTTATCATACACATTTAACTACTTTCTGTGCAGTGTAGGAATATGGCCACGCTACAACTGATGAGTGTGACCAACTTCTACATTAATTACTATTCATTCTCTTTAAACAGATTCCTTTTTGCAAGTTGCAAGTTTCAATAAGAATTCTGAACGGAAATGCAAACTGCACTGCTTTGTAAGTAATACTATGCCTGTACTCTTCAATTGCATTGATTTATTTTAAATCCTGATTTATCTAGTAAATATTAGAATAGCAAATAGTGCTAGACATAATCATACATACAGACTCTAGAACTGTATGATTTATTAAAGAGCATTCACTTGTGCTAATTAAATTTATTAATTCTAATAAAAGTTTACAGAGAAGAGAAATGACTCTCATCCCTCTCCATCTGTAAGTAAGAAATGAAATTCAATCCCTCTGCATCCTAAGGCATATGTTAGTCATTTCTGCTTCCAGGTCTGCTGGTGTTACTTAACAATTTATGATAAAAGCATAAAGAAATGAGATAGTATTTGGTATGGAACCTACAGCACAAATGAAGCAGGTATCATGCCAAGTATGTCCAAGGGCTTCAATGAATTTATCTCCAGCTTCAACAGGAAAATCACAGCCATGGCATTTTGTGCTGAACAAAGCAATGTAATCTAAAAGAAGAAAAAAGCAAACTTAGAACAAGCTCTTAACATAATCACATTACACCCAAAAGAAATAGAAAGTTTCCAGAAGATAAATTCTTTTTTGATTATTTTTTGCTCAGATTTTCTTACTATATTCATTAAAATGAATATCTCCCATAACGAAATTTTAGAACTGCATTTTTTTTTTTCCTCATTATTTAAATACAAATTCAGTGCAATGCCCTATGGCTGTACAGTACTACAAGTTGTCATCACGAACAGAGAATACGCACTAAAAAAATCATCACATTCAAAGTTATGTTTAGAAGCGTAGTTTTAAGTTTCCATGAGTATTTTATTTAACATTGAAATACTGTGGTTCTTCTGCATTAACAAAGAATATTATAGAAACCCCTTAACTGCTGCATAATACATCTCTATTTTGAATATCAAGTCCAACTTGCAAATAACTTGAAAGAGCCTAGCAGAATCTCAAACTATATATGGAATTATTGAAAGTAATTAGAGACTGTGGTGAAAACTGCAATTTTAAAGGGTATCAAGTCAGTCATGCTGTAGGATTTTCTTTCTCACTACGATATGAAAATCTGATTTTTGCATTTCCAAAGAAAACTAAACCAGAAGCACGTTCACAGGACAAGGACGGGCTTACAGAGAGAATACCAGTTTAACCATTGCCTGCGTCCTGACCTTGTCAGGCCACCACATTTACCTCTTCTGTATTTTTGGAAATCCTGACTTTTTCCGTTCTTAGTTGGCAAGAAGCAGCACTCCGAAAACAAAATCTGCACAACCATGTGTTGCACATCTGAGCAGAGCTATCTTTTCATATATTGATCAGTTTTAGGTTGGGATAGAAGCATCAAACAATTTAGTAGAGAATTTGGGCAGCAATCCACACATACTGTATAGAAGCACTGTCAGAAGGAGAGTTTCTCATCACAGTAGCAGGAAGATTTTCAATGAGCAGAAGATATCAGGGAAGTTATGGGGACAGGAGCAAATGTGAAGGGAGAGAAATTAGAGCTAACTGTTATAATAGGTTAGGAAGATAAATGAAGTCAGGCAATCTGGGACATAGGGGCAAAAAGACCAGCACTCTGCCAACCTATCATTAAGGAGAAAAAATACCAAGAAGGAAACATTTTTAGATGTGGACAGCGGAGACAAAATACATTCTTGGTTGGGTAACTGGTTTTATTTTGTCCAGCAATTGCTTTATTTGTATGTTTCTTCCATACACCATAAAGCACACGAATGTTAAGCAGAACCATCCAGCTTGCCGTACCTTTCTCACAGTAAGGTTCTCCATCTTCCATGTGAAAGAGACTATTCCCAAATGGCTTCTTACAAGCAGCACAAACAAAGCAACTCGTGTGCCAAGTCTGTCTTAGGGCATGCATCACTTCCTGTAAAATAAAGAAACAAAAATCTCCAGCAGAATAGCAAGCACTGCAACTACTTACAAAATACAAGGCAGAGATGCTCAAAACTTTTCACTTTTGTTTCAGGCAGTTCCTTTCCTCAAAAGAAAGAAGTATAACAGAAACTAAGCTCCACTGGAAAGAGAGAAGTACAAGTACTGCAAAATTTCTAGAGTAACGCATTTGCCAAAATTAAACAACATAATTCAGCCAGCTGTTTGTATCAACATGCCCAGTTGCTGTTGCACAGGAGATTCTGCACAAAGATTCAGACTTTTTTTTTTTCTCCTTTTTTTTCTGACATTATGAACTCTTCAATGCAAGCGTATGATTTGTTATTTAAACTTAGAAGAGCAATTTCATCTCTAAGACCAAGAAATGCACAAAGGGGATAAATGATTTAAGTCTGATGTTTTCAAAGCAGCTTAGATTATGTACTCATTTCTTCAAGCTTCTCACAAGAACTCTTTACAAACGTCATTTTTAAAAAAGTTACTGGATTATGACTTATGTGATTAGTCAAAATGAGTCTGTGCATCTGTTCCTAGGCCACGTGTTCGTCACAAAAAAGCAAATTCTGCACGTGTTCTTTACAGAAGAGAAGCTTGACAGTGTACAGGTAGCATTTTTTAGACATGCTTGCGATCCATGCTTTGTATAATCACAAGCACTGTAAAGCTCCTAAGTTTCTGGCACCAAACTGAGCTGTCTTTAAACTCCCACCATTCTCAATTGTTTCTTCCTCTCCTACATAGCCACCTGTGTTCATGAACAAGTGTTTACAGGACAAAACCAAGGAACTGACCTTTCTTTGGCAGGCTACCTTAACCCTTAGCAGTTCTTTAACTGTGTGTATAGCCACATAAAATCTTATCCAATACCAAGAAATGGATGGCACAGGAAATAGGAATAGCCAGATTTTATCATGTTCTTTCTTCTGTCCAGTATGGAGCGATCTCTATTCATTCTTATCTTGGCATACGTAAGTTCTGCAAGTCCAAAAGCTGCCCTAGTGTCTTCTATGTATAATTAAGTACCTACTAATTTGTCAATCTTGTGTCAATGTTTGACAGTGTATCTCTGTCAAAGGGCCAGAGGCTTAACTGGAGTAATTTAGCTTGGTTAACTTCAGTGTAACAGTGATTAAAGCAGCTGAGAATCTGGATTCTATTTTACATTGTTACTGATTAAATACATAGATTCTGATTCTTTGAAACATTTATTTCCGCTGACTAAAATAAGAGACTGAAAGCCATTTCCATGCTTTAAATCAAAATAGTCTAATTTATGCTTTCCATATAGAATACCACCATTGAGTTTCATTAACTTCTGTTACTGTTTGCAAAACAGTTATCACCGATAAATAGGCTTGGATCCATTTATGAACCTCACTGAGCTAAGAAGTAAAGAACAGATAGAGAAATCTTATTAATATAAATAGAGGCAGCTGGCATCTTTGCTATTTTCCTGATGAAAATCCATAATGATGGACTGATCTGTGCCAACATTAATTAGGTAAGTCAGTACGCTGCTGTAAAATTACTCCTACTGCTGCAGAGCCAGAGCTCCACCATAAGCATCTGATGCCGCCACCCCTAATCAGCAATAGCAGAGTGAAACATCTTCTCAGTCCATGCCAACATTCAGACAGATGTCAAAAGATGACAGCTAAGCAGTCGAAACTGATGTGGTACTTCTTTCTTCCTCGGTAGGAGAATCATAGTGTATATGCACTGTAATTGCATGCATAAATAAACTGCTAGTATCTTACTGTATTCAAGCCCCATTATTATCTAAGGTATGCATGGAACATATTTACTTGTATCTAGGCATCTATTTTAATAAGTTAGCATCTATTTTTGTCTTTCTTCAAGTCAGATCATTTTATTTACTCAGTTTTGTTTGTTTGTTTGTTTTAACAGTAAGAAGTCATCAGCATTCCTCTCAGCAGCTGTGCTGCTAGCTAACAGTGAAGTGCAGCAGGAGCATTTAGCCCATCGAAGATCAGTCTTCTCCATGGAACTTTAGATTAAGTCAAGTATTAAAACATTCCAGTTCAAGTCTCCCTTGCATAAAGACAAGGAAAAGATAGATAAGATAAACATCCTGAGTGTTTGATAACAGAGAACTACCCAGAAAGTGTAATGAGTTTTACACGGAGAGATGATAATTGGATTACTTATTCTATCTAGTTGGATAAAGCACAGGAATAGCCAAGATTTTGGTTACCTAGTGATTATTATAAAATAATGCGTTTCTTGTTTCAAAATTATCAGCAGGCTAAGGAAGTATTATCAAAAAGGGAGGAAATAATAAAATAACTACAATCATTGCTTACAGTTTAAATTATTTCTAATTTCAGTGGACCACGTATAGGTGAAGGAATGGTTCTCTTTCTTACCCCCATGATCTTAGTGTGGCATCTGGAGCAGGTTGGTGCAAAGAACTGCTCATAACAGCGCTCACAGTACACGCTATTCTGCTCTTCCACAAAGCACATATCAGCCAAGGATGTCTTGCAGTAAGCACAGTTGAATTCCTCTGGGTGCCAAGAGCGACCCATGGCTACTAGGAAAGGACCCCTGTGAACAAAGATATTTTTTATTACAAAGATACTGAGTGACCCCGATTACAAACCCGTTTTGCTAGATGCTGCATCCATGTATAACAGGCATTCCATTCAAATTATGAAGGTGCATACTAAAATAAGATCCAGAAACCTGAGCAGAAAGAGTCTTTTTAAAGATTATTACTAAAACGCTTTGCCAACTGTTTAAAGTATTTCATTGTTTAGACACATATATTGCATTTACAAACAGCTGACAAAAAAAATCATCTATGGTTTTCATATCTGCATAGCTATAAGTGATCTTTGTGACCAGCTGGAAAGACAATACAAAAAGACCAAAGCTTGTAAATCTACTATTTGAAATCACAGAAAAGCAGGCCAATTTCCAAACCTACCCACATACACCCAATATCCTGCCTTATTTTCTTTTGAGAGAATGCTACAATGCTGCACATTGTAGAAACGTTAGTATATCAGACGAAAAGCTGCTGCTTGATTATGTGGATGACACAGATTGGTTTTGGTGATTTACTCTTGATTGTAATTAGACGCAGCGATCAGAATTTAATTATTTTATTACTGGAATCTTTCTGTTTCAGAATATATAAAGGGTGACGAGCAGTAGTTCCACTTCACCAAACTAGCTCCTTTTAGCGGATGAGACTGTCATTAAATGTGGATTACTTCAAGTTGGTTAGCAGTCCAGAGAGTTACACTGGGCACCAATCCAGCAGAATGAACTGGGAGAGAAGGGAGAGGCATGCAATGAATCACTGATAATAGAGTGTGGGCATTATCTTTCCAGACACAAAAGCAACAATTACATCTGGCTGCTGTTCCAAAATGATGTCTTGTTCCTTTTCTATCATCCTTCTACTGGCTCCCAACCCTTGCAATGCAGCGGTGTATATACCTCCTTGAAGGGGTACTTCAGGGACCAGAAACTTGTTAAACAAAAACAGTGATTCGCCACAGCCTCCATGAAACAAACAATTAGCATGTATAACTTCACAGTGAGAACAAGTGAACTGCACCATAGCAAAATGAGCTCTGGAAATGTTAAATTAACGAAGCAGATAACAGACAACCCTGCTGAGTAATTTCACTGAGGCTTAGGCTCTGGCACTGTATATTAATGTATAAAAAACAGTCTCCCTGCTATATTGTCTTTTCTGCCTCATCCCTCTTCAAAACCTCGTGACCTTACCGAATTATGCTGTTACAGTGCCCACAGAGAGGAGTTCGGTTGCTGGCTGGAAAACGCTCAGCCCTCTGAATTGTTCCTCGGGCTATTGCAGGAGCCAGGGGAGAAGCTGAAACTGGAGACGGGTATGCAGATTTAGAGGCAGGAGGTGGTACGGGAGCACCCCTCGGAAGGATGTTCTTTGTGACAGTGGTGGTGGTTTTTCCAGGTGCAAACTTCTGGGAAAATGACTCATCTGTTACCCAGGGAGGACGGCTTGCCGGCTCCGTGTTGGCAGGGGTGTAGGAATGAGCTGGTGCAGGTGCTGTTTAAAGTATGCCAAAAGAAACCAAGAAGGATTTTTAAGTCTTTTCTTCCGATAGCAAAACAACAACCAAAGCTTCAGAGGACAATTTGTTACGGCCTGTCTTATTATCATTCATTAATTCTGGACCGAAGCCAAGGATTTCAGCACAATCGTTGGCTTTTAATCTACGTGCGTTACAGAGAACATTGCCTGCTGGCTTGTAAGGACCTTATGGAGACCATTCTCAAGGATCTCTCTTCATTTTTCCAGTAGAAATGGAGATGACAATTCTGGGATAATTTGAAAAGCTGCCACGTAATCTGTTTTAAGGCAGGTTATAAATAGAAAGGCCAGATTGCGTAATGAAGTTTTAGACAGAATTCCCCACAATTTCAATACGGAGTTCTGCTTGAAATTTCATTACATTGATTACAATGAGGTGCTTTCCACAGACGTCAGTACTGTTCACCACTTGTAGAACGTTAGACTCGTAGGTTTCAGACAAAAAATAGGCTCACACAGAGAACACAGAGATAGAGAGCACTGTAAGCAACACTGAAGGAGCCAGTTCAGCTCACATGACCAGCAAAACAAAGGCAGCAGCACTCAGAGGAAGGCCAGACTTGCGGTTGTGACTGATCTTAAGTACTGCTCTTGGCTCTGCCACAGACTTCCTGTATAAACTTTGAGCGAGTTGTAGTATCTCTGTGCCTCAGTCCCCATCTATACAACAGAAATGCTATACTTCCTTTCTCCCACCTTACATAAAATCGCCTGCGCAGAGACTGTGCCTGTTAGCATGTATCAGGCTTTAATCTTGGGTGGAGCTTTATCACATGAAAACAAGCAGAAGCTACAGCCTGTTCGTACTGAGATGTTTTCCCACTGCCTTGCTCTTTTCAAAACGCCAGATCTGGCACAGTGCAGGACTGCAGCTATTGCCTAAGAAACTGCCTCGCTTTGCCAAGTACAGGAGTACTAAAAGCAGCTTTTCCTTTGCAAAGAAAACAAGTGAGGGATTGTCAGTATGTGTGAAAAGGAGTAAAAGCTTGGAGAGTTGAAGTGTTCTGCCCAAACCAGAGAGCGCAGATTTGGAACAGAAGCCAAGTCTCCTGTACTCAAAGCAAACACACTGCATAGCAGCTCACGGTGCCAAAAAAACGATGAGCAAATACACCATTTGTGGCTGTAAGGGGCTTTTAGGTAGAAAGGTATTTCAAGCAAGGAGAGGTTTAGAATATGACACAAATATCTCAGGATAATGAAGTGGTGATAAGATTATATTTTACTTAACACTCCACTCCTCCCTCAGCTCACACTGCCACACAGGATAACATACATGGATTATTATTCTCAGTGTGGGTGTGTAAATTGCGTATGTATCCATCTACTGTGCTCAGTCAGCTCTGATTCTATTCTTTTTACTGAGCTCAGAGTTTCTAACCCATCTTCTTAATAAAACTTTTTTATTCTTCAGCATCAAGTTTTCTCCTTCATAAAACTGAATATCCCACCTTAGCTTGAAGCTTCTTTTTTTTTTTTTTTTTCTCCTGGGAATGGTAAACATTGTTTAAAGATTTCTGAACAGAGTTTGTATCCAATCCCTTTAGACCCCGGGGCTGTTGCTATTTATGTATTATGGTATTAAGCTAGGCAAAATTAGAAGGCAATATTTCATCTCTAATTGGTGAGTTCAAAAGGCTCCCACCTATGAGACTCTGTAATTAAATAAGGTGACTTTTAGCTCACTCAGTTTTGTGGAAGGATTCTCCCTCCCCCACGGCCAGTTCTTGTTCATGCAAAGTAAGGCAACGCATACCACAAAGGACCTAACAAAATGGCCAGATATTCAAACCCAGGGATCCAAAAGCAAACAATGAATACAGTTAATGTTTTTAGGATATATTTTTTTTAATGATTGTCTTCAGTAAATTAGGAGCTCTTTGTTTTCCGCTTTTTTTTTTTGCCTGTTAATCTCATAATGTCACTGTTTTATTTTTCCTGTTTATTCTGATCAACGTAGACAGCATATGATTTATCTGGGTTCAGAGTAGTCTAGACTCCTTTGAAGGATTAACACTTGGTATAGAGAATAAAAAAGGCCCATCCCTTCTTCTATTTCTTCTTTTTCTCCCTTTCCAGCAAATAAATCCTTCATTTTCAGTTGCTTAAAGAAGATACCAAGGGAATTACTGCAGAATGACAAATACCGGGTGTTCACAACTGCTCTGATTTCTCCATACTTAACTAACATTTCAGCCATTATCATTTAATTTTAAAAGCTGGATTTATTACCGTGTGAAGAGGTTGGAATTACTGTAGGTCTGAAATACCATCATTGCAATGCGTTACACCTGTTTCATTAACAGTGAGATATCAGTAATTGTTATTAAAATTACTTTCTATCTTACAGCTATATTCCTTAAACTTACATGAACAGCTCTTTTTTTTTTTTTTTTTTAGCAGGTACTGCCATGCGAATTTACCTTGCATGTTTATATATTTCAAAATCTTTCAACATTAATACAGCAAATAAAAGGTGCTGTTTGCTGTGTGTTGCATCAGCTAACCTTTACCTGTTCAGCAGTGAATACTTGAAATAATTCAGTAACTCAACCTCTATCACCTTGTTTCTCAGCCTTCAGATTCTCTGCTAGTAGGAGAGAAACAATGGGACTACTGTTATGTGAAGAGAATGGAAGGAGAAGAAGAGGTCTTTTAACAACTGAGGAACGAGCTGATCCCGTGCATCTGAGGAATTTGGAATTCTCATCAGCTCTTTGTTTACTGCCAATGGATATTCTTCCTCCAGAAAAAAAAGGTATGTTTTCAAAGATTAGTAATATATAGATTCACATAGTCTCAAATGCTTCAGCCTTACAAACTAATCTGTGAAAACAATTTTTGTGTGTGTGTGTTTTGTTTTGTTAGTGGAACACAAATTTTAGTATTTTAGTAATAGTTTTCCAATAACAAATGCAGTTCATAATCACAAATGGTTTGGCTTGTTCTACATACAGCAGCCACATTCTTGAAGCCCCAAATATTCATGTATGCTGTTCAAATGGATAATAAAAGACAGACAAAGCAGATAATGCAACAGGTCCTCCAGAAGATGACACTACTCTTATTCAGAAGAATTTAAAAAGAAATAAGAATATACATAACCTGCTATTCTAGTCCTGAATGTGTTAAAGCATTAGTGAAAAGTTTGTTGAGATCTGTGGGAATCTGATTTCTAAAAGAACGGATCAAGGCTTCCCATTTGAGCCATTTTGCATATCTGAGTATTCCTTTTTGGGCTTACAGATTTTAAAGGGAAGATCTCCTTTCTTGTTTTTAAGTATTGTGTTACTATGTAGTATAAAGCTGGCATTTGGGTTGCTTGAAGTACATGAAAGCACCATTGTAGTCTGGAAAGTACAGGAAGGAGAGATGCGAGCATTTCCTGCCATCTAGTGGACCATGTTTAGAAAATACGTCTACGTGCCTCTTAAAAGCACCTTATGTAATGCGTGGGACAGAAGTGGGTAAAGATCTCCATGTAGGAACAACAGAAACAAAGATTTTTGACAGCAGAAAAGCCCTAGCAGTTCTTCTCCTTCCTTTAAAGCATAGACTTACAGATTTACTCACATCTGAGCTACATACTCAGCAATGCAGTTTCACTGTGAGATTAGTTTCAGTGTAAACAAGATTTAACCCCATTACTTTTCAATATGATCCAGATTAAAATAGTCTCGTAGACCTTCTTAAGTGGCTGATGTTTGTTTCTGGATGTTGCACATATGGGGCTGTATGTTTTAATCCGAAAATTGCTAGCATGGAATTTTAGAGGAAGTAAGGCATCCTATTCCTGTTAACACGGACTGATAGCTTAAGGGAATTCCTTTGCTAAATTCTCCACTGCAAATCCTTCATTGTATTCATTATTTCAGCCTTTTCATGCAGTGGATTTACAGAAACAGAAATCTCAAGTTTATTGGTTAGAGTACAGTTACTGCTAAGGCCCGAGGTTGCACTTGAAGGAAAAAGGTGAATGTTGTGGTCCCTTATTTCATCCTTCCAGAATAGTTGATCTTTTCAGATTAAGGTTGCATTTTACACTGCAGGGCAGAATTTATATGCATTGGCAAAGTTGGATGAGGAGCTTTCCTAACTACTTTCTTGGTAGACAGGATCTATCAGTGACAGGAAATGTTTCTTCCTCCATTTCTTCCCAGGCAGCAAGTTTCTGTTTGCTTACAGCTGCATCTGTCTTTAAAAGCCAGGGTCATGTTCCAATTAAAGTGCTACAACACTAAATGAAGAATACTTGAAAAAGGTACCAAACAAAAACCAATAGCCTACAATAAAATGTCTTTCTGTTAAACCTCATGTACCTGAGTCACTCTGGGGTTCAATTAGAGAGGTATTTTAGAATTCTTTATTTTAAAACTTCTATTTATTCTCAAATTTCTCTCTGCAACTTCCTGAGGAGGGGAAGCACAGGAGGAGGTGCTGGTCTCTTCTCTGGTAACTGATGACAGGACAGGCAGGAACAGCACAATGCTGTGCCACGGGAGGGGCAGAGTGGAGATCAGGAAAAACTCCTTTGCTTTGAGGGTAGTAGAACAGTGGAACAGGCTTCCTACTGAGGTGGTTGATGCCCTGTGCTTGTCACAGAGGCGTTGAGCACCAATAATTAGCTTTCACTTTTGCTTATCTCTGAAACCACCAGGTAGTTGGATCTGATCATCTTTGTAGGTACCTTCCAATGGTACTATTCTGTTCTAGTTTAAACTCCTCAATAGAACAGAAAGACTTACTGTTTTTCTCTCTGCGAACTTTAATGCTATTTGCATTTGTAGTATTACATTTGTATGATTGCAAATTTTCTCATGTCCTCTGGAATACATTATATCCTTTCATTACCTACAAAAGAAGAATTTCCCACATGCAGGCAGGCAAAGCTTCAATTTGAAATAATCTTGCTGTCTACACAGTGACATAGAACATATTTTTCGTACTGCACTTTCTAAACTTGTCGTATTGAGGCAATGGGGCTCAAAAACCAGCAATATAAGGAATTGCAAAGATGCCTATCACAGAAAGTAGAAGTTGTGCCTCTTACTCTGAGCTGAATTAAACAGCCAGCTTCTTCCCTAACAGATATGGTTTATGTCTGCTGCAGTCTGTGTAAAGTAGAGTTTTCACTGCCCCCAAATGAGAATGGTATTCTGTACTAATCAGTTTTTTTTTGAAGATACTTTCACTTTCTACAGCTTGCTCTAATCTGCATTATGGAAATAAATCCTCTGTTCTCATCTTTCCTTCTTTTGCAAGACAGAAATATTTGACTGAGAACACAGTATGTGCTGACTCACCTAACCAAAATCAAATGAGGAGAAAGTGAAACCTTGTTTGACCCTGAGATCCCTAAGCAGTTTATTAAAGCTCTGAACTGACTTTTTTTCCACCTTTATATCTCAAATACAAAGATAGATATAAAGCAGACAGACTGATGTAAGTAGAATTTCTGAATCAGTTTCATTGCAGCAGATCCAGAAATAAAGCACTGCAGAAAAGAATGAGCTTAAGACTGTCAGAATTGTTGAGCTTTTCATATATACTTGACTGTCAGAATAAACATCAGCATTTTAGTTACCTTGCTAAGAACAGAAAACTTAATTTGAAACAGAATTGCATTTAGAATTCGATTGCTAAACATTTAATTTGCTCATTTTGGTCATCGCTAGTTTTAGAAGTTGACTCCATTTGTAACATATTAATACAGACAGGATTTAAATAGCATCAAGGAGTATATTTTCCATCTAAATGAATAATCAAATATATTTCTTCAGTAATTGGATCAGTAGGAAGTAGAAGCATAGTATTACTAAATACTTTAAGAAGTCATTCTTTAATCCAAATACAAGCCTGAATTTTAGAAATTCATTATGTGTTTTTTTCTATTTTGCAAATATCCTACTTCACTTACTTTGTTTCCATCCTAAGGCATGCTTTCTCAAGCTATTCTATCAACTAGGAAGTGCTCTGAGGATCCTAAATGGGTGTACTGGGCTATTTTGCAAATGCACTGACTTGGAGAAATTAGGCTATACATCATTTTTACAGACTGCTCCCTTGCTTATCTTCTTCCTCCTCCATTTGTTCCACATTTTCACTAATGCAAATACAACAAAGTCCTTGATCCTTGAATACTACCCTGTGATTTCTGCATTCCTAGATTAAAAACTTTTGCTCAGGGTTCCAAGCATCAATCAAGAATATTTTTTTCTCCATTTTATGGCTTAGGTGGTTATTCTGTGTTTGATTATAGTAACATGTGGAAGTATATGCCTCTTCTACTTGCCCATTACTTAAGATGATTCTGTCTGTAGTAATTTTGCTTCAAAGACTCCTAAAACAACACTGTCAGTTCAGTTGGTTCTGTGTATATAAATTTCCTGATAAAACACGTGTCCTATAGCAAAATGTACATATTATTTTTCTAAAAGTAATGCCTGTGCATTCCTGTATTTGGGAATCTCCTTACCTGGCTGATAGACAGAGGGCTTAATGCTAGCAGTAGTGACGACTCTTGGTTTTGAAGCAGCAGAAGCAGCAGGACTTTCACCATAGCTTGCAGAAGCTGGCACTGGTGTATATGACTGGCTTGTGTTTCTAAAAACAAAACAAAGGTATCAGCAACTTTATAAACAGCCAAAGTTATTGGGTGCAAAAGGAAGAGATTTGGATGCTTCCAAAGTACCCCAGAAGAACTGTCTGTGAGAGCTAGAGAGAGAATACAGTGAGATTCACTAATCGTTATCATTGCTAAGAGAGGCTTGAAAGTTCCTTAGAAAGAAAAATAGCATTGAATTTAGAGATCATAATTTATGATATTTTTTTCTGATGTTTGGACTCAGCAACTGAAAAATACATGACATGAAGTACTATTATGTCATTTCTGCATTCCTAGATTAAAAACTTTTGCTCAGGGTTCCAAGCATCAATCAAGAATATTTTTTTCTCCATTTTATGGCTTAGATGGTTATTCTGTGTTTGATTATAGTAACATGTGGAAGTATATGCCTCTTCTACTTGCCCGTTACTTAAGATGATTCTGTCTGTAGTAACTTTGCTTCACAGACTCCTAAAAGAGCATGACAAACAAAGCAAGCAAGAAGGAACGATTTAAAGAAGTCCAGAGAAAGGAAGTAACAAATACTGAGATGTCTGCAGTAATAAAAACGCTCAGTGTTCAATTATCTTCTTAACTCATCTCAATAACAGTTTTACTCTTTCAGTTTTGCTAACTCAATGAGCCAGATATCTACCAACTTGTGCTGAGATTTTAGGAGTTAGTTTTATGTTGACTTTGTCTATAAGACACACTTTGTAAGCATAAGAAAAGACGTCCTAATCTGCAAGATCACAATCCATTGTGGCTCGTTCTTTCTCTGACAATAGAAGTAGATCCTATCTGAAGAGCATGTTACAATTTTTACCTCTGACAAAACCAGCAAATTCTTTCCAGTGGTGGTAGAAAACATTCTCACAAATGTAAACTTTTGATATGATTTTTAATTTTTAACAAAATAAACTTATCTTGGCAATCCAGCCTTTTGCTACTCTGACATTACTTACACAAGATCTAGCCTGCAAAGCGCTGCTGCCTCAGGATAATTTACTTTGTCTACTTAGTCCTAGAAACATTGCTGTGGCTATAATGATTGTAGCTAGTTATTTCTACACCCATTCTAGGAGTTAGGGCTGGATTTGGGTCTATTAGGGACCAAGAGGCTCTCCAAGATAAGCTGTTCCAGTGAGTTTGTATTCACTGTAAATTCTGTTGTGAACTGTACCATGATTTCATAACCACCAAAGCACAGTATACTTTTCAACTTTCCATTCCTAACATCTACCTCTGCACCTATGATGCATAAGAACACATTCTACATGGGGTCACTGGACAGAGAGTCATTGCTTCCACCGTAGCACAGAAAGGAAGAGTTATACTTCAGGGACTTGCAGAACATCTTTAGCTGAATGTGCAATATCTGAAGATTTTTTCATTGTTTTAAAATCGACTGTTCAAGGTAAACCACACAGAAAACCAGTAAGAATGCTTACCTTTCCAGGATCAGTGATCAATATTTACTACGTGAATAGAAAGTTTTTAAACTGTGTACGTCATACAGACTTAATCTGAAAACAATTCACATACAAGAAAGCCTCCCAGATGCGCAGTTTCACTGACGGCAAGAGTCATTTCAATGTTTCTTAACACACAAAACACAAAGAAATTCTGAGCCAGATTAGTGATACTTTAACTGCCTTGAAGAGAAACGGTTATTAAAAATTCAAGTTTTTTTAAAGTTAAGAGCGTGATAAAACCATGCTACCAGATTCCTTGTACGTGTAGGGAAATTAGGTCAAAAAGACAAAGAAAATGCTGAAAAGAATTCAATTCATTGTATCAAGTTAATGACAAAATTAGAAGTCAATTACTAAAATCTATTGCGAATGTATGATGAATATTAAATACAGTAAGGAAGATAAAAAGGCTTGTCAGAGAGAAATGAAGTGTTACGATACATCATTACAGGTTTTAGTGCAGTTAAAAGATTTATCAGATATCATTTCTGCTGAAGAAAAGGAAATAGAGTTATCATTAAAGAAAAAAAAGAAAAAAAAATGGAAAGAAAGGAAGGAAGAAGGAAAGAATAAAAAAAAAAAAAAATGTCCTAAATGCTGAAGATGCTGTAATGTAACAAGAAGCAATGGCATACCTAAAGCAGTGAAAGCACCCTTACTGGATTTATCTGTAGCAGCCAATGGCATGTGAGAGGCAACGAATTAAATACTGGCTCTGAAAACTATTAGTTTCAAGAAAGTAAGGATTTTCATGTTAATACTTCGCTGGATGCAGCAATAAACTGGGTTGTTAAGTGCTTTTAAGGTACAGTAGCTGCACAAAACGTTTTTTATACCTCTTTGACTGGTAGCTGATGGAGGTGGAAGAATGCCGGTTGAAACTAAAATGAGACAAAAGTTGTATTTGAAAAGAATGTATCAAGAAAATAGGGATATCTTGTCTTACAGTGATTTTCCTTATGAATAGGAGATATTTTTAATAAGTGACAAATTAAACAACGCATATATACTTATAGTAATGTAAGATCAATATTACATCACATTTTGCTTATCTTATTAAAGCTGGGAATCATAGTGAAACCCGAATAAGGGTTACAAGAAAATGAGCAGAGTATGTTGCTTTGTAATTCACTCTCACCCACTTCTGTTCATTCTTTAGTTGTGGAATTACAATTCAACCACACCACGGTTTTCTTTGACATTCACCATCAATTTGTATTACCACAACAATTAGGTACGAATTTTCTTTTGTCAGTAACTTAAGCTTAATTTACATATAAGGAAAACTTGAATTAACCAAAGTTCAAAGATCAGCTAACTTTCCTGGCTAATTACGGATCAAACAAGGATAACCCCACAGAAAGGACAACAAGAAATAATTGAAACAGCAGAATCAATCTATCATGAGCAACTTTCCCATTGCAGTACTCTTCTACTGTTACATGCTAAACAGAGCCCTGGGTGAACAGGTAGATTTTTTTTTTTTTCCTTGGGGAACAACGTCATTTCAGAAAAGATGTTTCCTTCATGTAAAAACAAGAAGCACTGAGTCCTTGCAGAGCATAGGATATGAGAAACAAGGGAGTTTGGAATGAACACAGCTCCTGCCTCAGTGCAGAGCAGTACAGAGCTACGTGGCAGCCATCACAGCACGAAGGAACACAGCCCACATTTGCCAGAAATAACAGTAGGACCTTGTCATACATCAGTTACCTTCTTAGCTTCTGGAGAATTTCTCCCTTTACCATAGACACTGCTTGGATTCAGACCCTAGGATCATAGCAGCTACACCTTTCTTGTAGAACCATAATCCTGACTCTTTGCTTCTCCTGTTGCTATGTTCTAAGAGTGCTGTCTCACTGGTTGCCCTGCTTTTACCCTCCTAATCAAATAACCAATTGCATAAAGAGTTCTGTCACTTATAACTCCTGCTATGTTTTCTTTATTTTTTGTAAATACGATTTTAAGTGCAAAAGTAACATTAGTTCTGCAGGTTAAAAAGGGCAGAGAAACACAACCAGTTAAAGATTAATGACTTCTAACATCCTTCTTCAGGAAGATTATGAAAATTTTAGCCATGTCAGTTGCTATGCATCCATGCAGCCTTATTCAGAAAAGTAAAATCAATATAGAACTGTTCTATCAAGGTTTAAAATCAGATTTAAGTGGCTAAGGACACTGATCAAGAAATCATCCTGTATTTTCTTGGTAGATCTCTTTAATGTAACTGGAAGGGGAAAAAAGAAAAAAACTATTGAATCAATGGTGGGACGATCTCAGGCCTGTTCTACCTGTACAGGTTTTACAGGATGGAGATACTGTTGTAACTAAGATCATCCATATTTTGTTTTGAACTGCAGTTATGTGGCCTACTGCTATGCTCCAATGGTAGATGTCAAGGTGATACTTGACCTTTAGAACTGTATTTGGGCATGCTAATACATTTCTTGATTTCTAAATGAAAACTATCCGATGTTCAACAATTCGAATTATAAAAAGAATTTAGAAACCAATTCTAGGCCCTTATATTTGAATGCCAGCTATAATATGTGGCAGTTTTTAAAATAAACAAACATGAAACAAGTGCACAAAGAAGCTATTTCAGCTGCAACAAAACACTCCAACCAAATGTGAATGTGCATTTTGCACTTGATTGCTAGGAGCCAATTTTTCACACATCCTATGAGTTCCTGATTTGCTTTTATGTCCTAAGGCTTGTCGTATTACTGAGAGAGGCACTACCTAAGAGAATAACGTATGCCAGCTGATAACAACTTGAAGTATATGTCATTATCTTTGACTTTGAATAATTGCTAGCCACGAACAGTAGCTTTTAACAGCCTGATGAAAGCATTGCTCTCTGAAGTGGACACTTGTTTTTCATAGGTTCCAAGGCTTTCAGGTTGGAATGTACCTCAGGATGTCTCTCATTGGATCTTTTGCTCAAAACAAGGTGAGCCATCAGATCAGACCATGTTGATCAGGGTTTTATCCAGTGGGGTCTTGAAAATGTTAAAGAACAGAGATGGCACAGTCCATCTGGACGATCTGCTGCCCTGCCCAACTTGAAGGTTGGCTTAAAGTTCTTTTTCCTTAACCAGTCAGAATCTTTCTTTTCACTTTGTGCCTCCCGTTTTCCTGCAGGGCGTCACTACAAAGAGCTCAGTTCTATGCTGTTAATGATTTCCTCATAGGTAAAAGAAGGCTCTTGTTAGCCTAGAGAAGAGAAGAATTTGGAGGAAGAAGCTAAGCAAAACTTGTTCCTTCAGCTGTTTCTTCTCATCATTGTCTCAGTGGCCTTCCACTGTACTTGTTCCAGCTTATCAACATTTGTGTTTACTAGGGAACTTAAACTGGATTCCAGTTGCAGACTAACAAGTGCAAAGTGAAGGGAGTAATAACTTCCCTTAGTCCTTAATGCTCCTTATTCCTAGGCAGTGCTGGGCACATTTGCTGCCTGCTGGCACTCAACCAAGATGCCCATATCTTTTCAAAGGAGGAAAACATAAAATGATCCATGCCAATCTAATGCACAGAAGATATTTAAAATGAAAAAAAAAAAAACAAACCCTAGTATTTCAGAGTGATCTTTTTATTCTTGTTACTTGTTAGAACTATGATTGCCACTGCTTAGTCCTTACTGATAGATAACTAGAAATAAATAACTACAAATCATTTATAGTTTCAAGGTCTTACTTTGTTTCTTTTCTGAGTGAAAGGAATGTGAAATTAAAGTGAAATGGATAAAATCTCAATTAAAAAATAGCATTATAATTTATTAGCTGTTTATATATAAATTATATGTATTAGTTTATTAATAATATATGTTACTATAATTTATTAAAAAACAATGTGTCTCATATTTCTAAAGATCTACCACTTTTATAACTGATTTAGAAGTTCAGGATGTTTTGGATCAATTATTTGTAATGGTTTTTGAAGTTTTTAGATGACTGAAAAGTATTGCCTTAAAACGTGGTAGCCCAATTTAGACTGGCCCCCTTGGGTAGCAGCATTCTCAGCAATCAGTCTCAGCCTGCCTTCACCCAGCCAAGCAGCTTCACAGAATAGTAAAAACAAAATTAAAAAAAAAAACCTCTATTTCAGAAGTAAACTCATTTCTTAATATTTGGAAAATGTATAACATTTTGAAAATTGGATGTATTCTTTAGCCTTTCTCTTGTATCCTCCCATTCATGACACTTAGAAATTGTCAGTGAATAATATGATGTATTTTGCATTCAAGTGTGAAAAAGGCCTTTCTAATATAAGATGGCCAACAAAATACGTTTTACTAATAAAGCCCTGAAAGTGATATATGCATATCATTCGCATCTTTTTTTTTTTTTTTTTTTGCATTATTGCAAAATTGATCACTATTTGCAAATATTTTGTGAAACTACTGCTAATATTAATGAAAGTACAGAAATAAAGTACTAATGCCATAATACTACTACTTCTTGCAGGTCACTACATGAGACTCGTTATCAGCTATTTTGTATAATTTTCACTGTAGCTAAGAGAATACCAAAGAAACCTCCTCTGTAGATAGGTAAAAATGTACCTCTCCTATCAAGATTCTTATGGCTCATAGGATACGGACTGATAAAATACAAATAGATGTCCTCTTGCTGGCCAGAGTAGTACCATGGCTTCAGATTGATGTCATTTTCTGACTGATAGATTTCGTTCCTTAGCTCAGAGAAATAAAAATTTGAGTCTCTTCTGTCACTCAGAAGAGATTAATAGGTTTTTCACAGTGTTATAAAAAGCCAAATACACACAGTTATTTTTGCTTAGTAAGTATGGGTCTTGCTTTGACTATTAGGGGCTCCTGTCAGCTATAGCTACATAGGACCCTGTTCTCATATCTGTAGGTGATCACTCCAACTGCCTGAACGAGATTTGTTAGCAAAGCATGCATCAGATAAAGTAGTACTGCTGGTCACATTTAAGAGCCTAACACAGAACAGGAGTACAAGAATTACTTCTGAAGTGCACCAAGCACTCAATTTGAAAATGAGCTCATCTTACAGTGTTCTATGATAGATACCCAGGAATAACAATTCTATATGTAATTCATCACTTCAGAATTTTCAAGTTTGTGCATAAAGCTAGATGTGTTACTAGTAGTAAAGACCTTTACAAAGTCTTCTATTCCATTCTTGCCTTCTGTTCTTGGTACATTCTTGGTGACGCTCACCGATTTCATAAAGCAATTGAAAATTAAGTTATGAAGGGTGTAACTTAGATAAATGGACTTACATCAACATGTTAGTTTGATTTCTTATGTTTTAGCAGATACATATGGGAATTAGAGAAATGGAACTAAAAGCCATGCTTACCTTTTAAAACTTAGAACTCATCTGATCTTCTGTTACGTAGCTGTTTCATTTTTACATTGGTTTCAGTGATGTGAAGCAAATAAAAATGCTTTCAAGTCTGTATTTGTGCTCAGCACTTAACTGCTGTTTTTTATGTTAATCTTGAAGATCATTATATCTCTTACTATATCTCTCAACGTGTGGTCTTCAAATGTGCATGTTCTTGCCTAGCCATGGTCGTTCATTAGCCACAACTAAGAACGTAACAAACGAAGAGCCGTGGCCTTTTGAAAGTGTATCACATGGTTAAACTATGATCCCATGTTTTCACCAAGAAAAAAAACCACATCTGTCATTCTCATTGCCTCACTGGACACATTTTCATTTTAAGATGGCAAAACCAGCACAAGTTGGTAAGCACAAATTGGTAAGCACAAGCTTACCAACCGAAGCAACTCTGATCTAAATTATTTTCTTGGTTGCTTATCGTAAGTCTAAAACTTAGGGTTTTGCTAACTTGGTTTTAACGTGAACCATCAAACAAGGAGGCAATTCTATTAAACACATCATGCTTTTAAATATTTTTCACAAAAACAACCTCTTAAGAAGCCAAAAAACCTTAAATGTGAGAGAATAATACAGAATAAAAACAAATAGAGTAGAAAGAAACAGAAGAGATCTTTATAGATATACCTAGACTGAGATGAGAGAGCGGATGAAATAGTGGAAGCTGCTACTGACATGTTCTTGGACCCAAGGAAAGGCTTAGGTTGTGAAAGGGAGCTGGGGGCTGCAAACACTCTGCAGAAGACATAGTAAAAGTATGAAAGCATATATACAATAAATTCACAGGGACAAAAATAGTGCCATCAGAATCAAGCTTTGCCGGAGTTCAGGTACAAGAGGGCTGCTGCATAGTTACCAGGAACAGGTTTTCTGTAGCATACATCTGCAGGCTTACAGAATAGCACAACCAAGCACATTCCTAGAGAACACAAGTCAAAATGCACACATTACGTAAAAAACTTTAAAAAGAAAGTATATTGAAAACTAAGAAAGACTGTGTTTTGAATTCAGATGTTTCAATCTGAATTCAAGCAAAACATTTTAATATGAAAGCACTATCAGACAGAAGATTAACCTCCTTAAGAAAACAAGTTACTGACACGATTAGTTGGGTAGAGGCATTTAGTTTTGAGGCATATATTCACAAATCAATTTTCTTCGCGTTACTATTTCAAGTAGGGAATAAAATTGCTTAAACCATATCATTATTTCATGTAAAAGTGCCTTTCAGCATTGTTCTGAATTACTGTGTAGTACCCTATATTCAAACCTCCTTTGATAGCTGGATGATTGGCTTTCTTGCACTGGACTAAAAACATTGGATTCCTGTAGGTCACAATCAGGAAAAAAATTACTGAGGTAAAAATTAAGTAGTTGGCATGCATAAGTAATTCAAGTGAACTAGCACAAATTTTAAAAGAAATAGAACCAAGAGAACACTTCCAAATCCATTTACAGAATTCTGAGGTATGACAGACTACGTCTTAGATTTCAATTATTTTAAGTAGTTTATATTATTGGAAATGTGTTTTTCCCTGGATTTTTAAAGCACTCTAGAATACATATCTTTTAGGAATACTTATGTAGCAAAAAAAATATAAAGAAAAGAACAACAGAGAAGCAGATCTATGATTCTAGGTGCACTAACCAAATTCACTCTTACTTTCCCAACAATCTCCATAATGTGACAGCAGTGTGAGCCCTATTTCTTCACAGGCTGAATTTGATCACTTCTGATACACAACTGGAACTCCTACTGCACACTACCAGTATTACAAATTTGCATCTCCTTGAAACTTACGTTAGCTCTATAGCTTAGCTGCATTAGAGGAAAAAGCTAGATAAATCTATTAGAGATGACTTAAAACTTTACAGAGCACTCAATCATCAGATGTGTGGTTTCGCTGAAATCTGCTACAACACAGTAAGCTCAATTACATGAGTGAACTAGTTTAAAAAAACATTTCCATTTCATGCCACACTACAGAAATATTATTAAGAGAAGCTGCATTCAACCACTCCTAAGTACTGTGATGAGTTGTTTTAGTTTTACTTCAAGCGGTAGAAAAACATTTCCAGTTTTGACCCTAGACTTGCTTTTTTGAAACACAAATTATATTCCAGACTTAACATCTTTTTTTTTTTGTCATTTTTAGGGCAGTTTTATTTTGCAACTTCTTTGCAATTACGAACATTCTTTAAAATAAGAAAAAAAACCCACAAAAATATATAAAAGCATACAAAATAGGCTACAGCTTGTACATACAACATTCTTAAGTTTAGAATGTGTATGCAGCATTTCCAGAGCCGTACAGGGGTATATATCTGCAAAAGGACAAAGCAATGAAGCATTACCTTTGGAAGGAGGATGAGAAAGACTCTTGCACTACTGAGGTGGGAGTGGCTGCTGGCGGTGTCATCAGACTGGCTGTATTTTGAGCAGCGGTAGCAGGCTGATGTGCTGAAGCATGTGGTGCAGGGGCAGAGGCAGGGCTGGTAGACACCGGAGCATGCTCAACAGGGCTACTAATTAGGGTTAAATTAAATAAAACAAAAAGCATCTTAAAAAGCTGCATTTCTGAACGGAAAGCAAAAAGCCTACTATGTTTGCACCTGAAGCTACAAACATAGCAGCGTGCTGTGTTACTGAGAGAAAAGCACAATATAATGCAAAGAAAAAAAGACATTTGTTAGACTTTTCCTGCACAAGCATTTAGGACTGTAATGTAGTCCTGCACGACTGAAATTTATCCCAGGTCTCATACAGCACTTAAGTCCTGCTCCCACTGAAACCAGCGATAGGAAAGGTGGTGTGTAGTTCTTAGATGTTGTATAGACCCTGCCACAAGCTCTTTGAATGACGATAAATTTCACTCAACGTTCATTCCTGGAGCAGAAGTTTACATTAAGGAGCAAACCACTTCATTAGGTGTAGAAATGCAGTTTGAGGAACATTATTATAGTCCTGTAGCAGCAGGTTTCCTGCAAGTCCTGAAAGCCTAAAGATATAGTCAGCACAGTTTTGTGCTATGTTTAGTCATTTTGTGTGATACAGGTACTGCAAAGATGTTTATCAAGTGTCCATTGACTATTAGCTCATCTCTACCCTAAATTCAGCTCACGTTCTGCTGGCCAGCCCATCAACCAATACGAGTCATTTTACCCAGAGGAACAATGCACAACATACAAGGGGAAAATACAGCATAAAATGTTTCTATCTCACACTCGAGTCCTGTTGTGGCGCAAATAAATATAAATTTTTGTTTTATCTTTAATTGCAAAATTGCTACATTTAAAAGAAAAAAATTAACATATTTTGTCCTTGAACCTTCACTCAGCTTTAAAAAGTATTACTTATCTGTTAGAGATAGACAAATTGGGTGAAGCTGATCTATTGGACAACCTTGCATGACAGCACATTCAGAGTCACCCACTGCTAAAAACTGAAACAATCTTTTGGGACGCTCAGTTTATTGTCTTCAAATATTTACAGGGGAGAATAAGGTTAGGTATCAGGAAAAGGTTCCTCACTGAGAGCGTGGTCAGGCACTGGAACAGCCCAGCAGGGCAGCAGTCATGGCTGGAGCTCAAAAAGCATCTGCACAATGCACTCAGACATAGGGTCTGATTTTTGAGTGGTCCTGCATGAAGCTGGGAGAAAAAAAGGGAAGGATGAAAGCGTAATTTTGTCCTTAGACCAATTCTACTGTGGGTTTAATTAACTTTTATCAGTGTTATCAGAACAAATAAGATGCTGGAAAGTACAACTAATTGCAATTTAAGTTTTCAAATTATCATACTATTTTGGGGCACAGTTTTCAGATGTAATATTGGCATCTAATAGCCAGACATTAGGGCCATTTTTCTTGATGCCATATTTGTGTGTTATAGGTTCATTTTCTTTAGCAGTTATCTCAATGTGTTTAAAAAGAAAAAAAACCAAAAACACAACAAACCACACTACACTGTTAACCTAATTATCTTATCCACAAACATTGATGAACATCATTAAATACAATGGCTGCATTTTTACTGCTTCTCACCTAACTTACGAGTTAGGTTCTTACACACGACACCTATGAAGGTGATGGCATGTAAGTGATTCTGTCATACAATGTAAAAACAATGCCCAGAATATTCTTTTCTGAGCACAGGAAGCATCAAATAACAGAAGGCAGCTTGCAGTTCCAAGACTGTGTTTCAGCCCCTAAACATTCATTCTCTCAGCCTTTTTTTCTGCAGTTTTTTTCATCATGTATTTTCTGTCTTTCTGCCTAAAGGAGCATTTTCTTATGCTCCTTTCAGAAAGGAGCTCTGAATTAAGATGGTACACTCCCCAGCAGCTAGAATGAATGTCCAGTACTTCAGAATTCCTGACACCTCTTGCTCTTCAAGAGACTGTCCCCTCCTCTTGTACCTTCTCTTGTGGGTTTGGTAGTCTAAATGATGGTATCTCTTATTTCAACTCAATATTTTACAATCTGATCAGCTGAAATTGAAACATCCTTGTTACACCCAAGTTGAATGCAACCCGCAACAACAAACAGATAATCAATGTTTTCTTCCTTACAAATTTCACCTGCAATTATACAAATAGCAAGGGAGCTTTTGAAAATACTCATCTTGTTTGCAATTCTGGCTTACAGACCATTACGTGAAAAGTCTTGCAACAGTTTTGCAAAAGTTTGTTCACCGCAAACTGCATTTAAGTTCAAGACAAACTCTTCCACTTTGATGTATTAGCATTTTGTTGTAAATTCTTCCACTTCTGTAATACAGCACTGCAGGGCAGTGTAGTTGCATGTTATGCATCACAGCTATGGATCACGGGCTAGTCTATTACTGAGTTTAAATGCAGAGGAATATTCACAGGATTTCCCCCCTTCCCTCCTCAGCAACAGCAAGTACTGGGGTTTTAACATCACATGGCACTGACCAAAACTTAATGCTTAACTTTAACTTAGCAAACAGGAAAGGATAGGAACTATACAATATCATGTATCTATTTTATAACGGAATGTAACGCATGTTCAAAAAACAATATATGATTTTGTCTTTCTATTACCACTGAAAAGAAAACGGTTACAGATTTCAAAAGAATCTCTGAGACCGCATACCTTGAGTAGAAGAAAATAGTGAGGTTAGTTAAGTGTGGAAAGGATCTTCAAAATGTACACCAAAAGACATAATCTGTGATATATGTTTAAAAAATAAGAGAGAGAAAGAGAGAGAGAGATAAAAGAGAAAAGAGAGAGAAAAGAATACATGTCGATATGGACCTGTGTGGAGACAAATGTGAACTGGACAAACATATATGGATTAAATGCAAATATACTGATATAAAACTTAAAAGAAATATATATATATATTTATCTTACATGCTGTAATAATAGCTTTTCACAGTGATTAAAGTGTTAGAGGCTTGATCACATTCCTGCAGGGCAGAATACATTAAGAGTTTAACAGAAAAAGGAAGTAGAATAGATGTAAATGAAATAGGTAAGAGCCTTAAAAAAAAATCACAATGATCTTATTACACAAAATGTGGACAGCTGGCAATAATTCTCTATACTCAGTTTTAGAGAAACAGTTCAGATTAAATAGAATTATTTTTGCTTGATGTAAGTTAGGTAGATGAAAATAAATACATATTCTCAACTGATTTTCACTTATGAAAGTAATACAAATCAGTAGAGGTTAAAAGGATTATCATAGTTAACAACCATAATGAGGCAATGTGGCAATAAATGCACTCTAAGATTTAAAGTACTGTAATCCCAGTAGAGTCCTAGCCTGTGACTTTCTGTCAAAGAACAATTGAGTAGATTAGTAAAGCTGCATTTAGTTTCCTTTATACCACATGAAGTCCTGTTTGTTTCAAGTCATCCAACAGATCTCTTGTATAGAATTGAAAATGTAAGAGACAAATCCAAAGGTATAAGGAAAATTATCTCTTTTACTGCTGGATTCATAGAAAAAAAAATGCTAGAGAGGGTATTTAGAGAAAGACATAGCATGGAAGAGTTTTGCATTTGAATACGACGATGTTTGAGAAATACAGTGCATAACATCAGCTGCTGCTTTTCTGCAGAAGGTGCTTAATGACTGGTCTCTAACTCATAGACGAAATCCTTACAAGTAAAACCCACAGGAATTAGAAGTTGCTGTAATTTGTAGAACTTAGCTGCCTTTTAGGTCATAGCCATTTCAGTCTGGAAGAGTTAGAGATTGTTATTACCAAACCATTCCAAAGCTCCAAACCAGGTCAGTTGCGCAGTTGCACATCACTGTGTACCTTTGATTACTGGATGAAGAAAGAGAGACTTTATGGCCAGTAGTGACACAACTGGCTTCCCTCTGACTTGTACTCGCTCCAGGCCTCACAGAGCCCTTGGAGGCCATTGGCTTAGCACTGCCAGTGTTGGCACCCACGGTGCATGACTGAGGAGGCTGCAAAATACTGGAGGTCACACACTGTGGCACATATGTAGTAGCTGTAGCCCTGGGTAACAAAGATTACAAGCAAGTTGTAAATGAGATATTTGTTATCATGTCACCGATGCCCTAGGTAATAATTTTTGAGGAAGAGAGAGAATTCCAGCTACAGAAGATGCTGATGTTTTTAAAATAAAAAGACTTGTTTAATTTTTATGGTTTTCAGAGATATTACCATTTCGTACCCACATCAAATAAAGCAGCATTCTAGAACACGAACATCTGTCCCCTTAAGACAGCAGTTATTGTTTCTGTGCACTGGGCAAAGCCTTTGGCAGGAACACGGGCAGGAGTATAACAAGGTAGCTGAAAAGTCAAGTCTGGGTTTAGTAATTAAGGCTTCATTTTTCTGTCTCGTCTTTTTCCTGTAAGAAGATTTGTATCTGTAAATATCCAGCATGTTCTTCGTGTATTCCTAAACTCTGTACACTGTAGGGAGATCATCATGGTACTGCATTTGAAATCACGACAAATTTTGATGGTTCATTACTGTTTAAGCCAAGGAAAGGATGCAAGAATTTTAAAAGTACCTTGTGTTAAATCTGGAAACCATATTGCTAGGAATATCATAATAAAACACATAGCAAAGCTGCAGTGAGAATGGATGGAGGTGGATAAAAGCAATGGTTTGACAAACCATGCAAGATTAAGGCAATGCAGTGTGACACTAACAGCAGTCATAAATCAGATATAGTTCCTAGTAAAATCCAAAAGAAGAGATTTCAGTGGAGCAGCTGCGCAGTCCCATAGATGGTTTTACACAAATCAAACAACTATTCAAATGCTAAATGTGTTATTTAATTTTTTAATTTACTTTATATACACTTGCTATGTGGGAATCAAGGTTTTTATTTTTTTTTATTATTTTTTTCTTTTTGACATAATTCTTATTTTCCCTGCGGGTCCAAGTGCCAGTTACCATTGTTTATATCATTAGTCAAGATGATGCTTGCACTTGGATTTTAATTATATGCAACCTTTGTTGAACTGTGAGAAGTCTGAAGAACAAATATAAAAAGTAGTTGTTCATGGAGGGGTGAATAAAATTGGAAAGAAATGAGGTAAAATTTGTTTCATGGCTTGAACTAACAAGTGACATTTCTTTGCTCCATTACACAAAAGATTAGATTTATTTAAGAAGTACCTGTGCTTCAGTTCTTGTTTGGACCTTTATAGATACATTTCTACGCGTAACTATGAATTGTGCTGAGATTCTTTGGGAGAAAATAACTTGAAATGAAAGAAATTACAAAACCTCATATCCCATCAAGGATCATACACGAGAATCAGACACAAATGTTTATACAAAAGTTCCAAGCAATTTAATTCCCTTCATTATGTCTGCTACCATCTCGCAGACCTTTCTGAATTCTACATGTTGCCGCCAAGTAGGCCACGCCTACTACATTCTACATTAGAAAGAAATGCCTAGCAAATCTGCTTAGTTGAAACCTATATCATTTATTGCCTTCTCAAATTTTGCATGTTTTTGAGGTAAGAGTAATAGGGTAAAGGAGGCCAACCGAATAGGGATAAAGGAGAAAACACAGAGCAACAATTACCTGTTTTCTGATGCTGCTGGAGCATTTTCTTTGTCTCTGCGAAAGGAGGGGATACCACATGAATAAAGGAAATGCAATTGTCATTTGTGGCAAAAAATAAAAGACAAAAGAAAAAGAAGACGACAATCAAAAAACAACCAAAAACACACATGGCAAAGGAAGATAGGTTTAGGAGAAATGTTTGGTTGCCAAAAGCATCCTAGAGTGGTTGCTCATAAAAACAGCTACGAGAAACATCTTCAGCTCTTAAATGAAACTCATCAAATTTTCAAGTTTCCCCGTGAAAGTTTCTCTCATTCAATATTCAAGAAAAACGAAGGAAAATTACCAGTTTTGCAGTCTCATTTCTCATGCAAATCTGGCATTGTCTGTATGTATGCAATTTTGGGAATAATTTTTACTTAGTTACTTCCTTTTTAAAAGAAAATTCCAGTGGAATTCCAGTGAAACAGGATCTGATGCCAAATCTAACTGGTAAAAATAATCAGATTGGGGCAGTCCTTGAAGATCCAATACTTTAAAAATTATTTTTAAAAAAATGGTTAACAGAAAACATATGGATTATATATGCCTGGCATCACTTAAAAATTCTATGTCCTACCCAAATAAGTACTAGCTTTCTCAGTTATAAGTTTAATTTAAACAAGAAGTTTCATCTCTTCAGAGAAGTAAGGAACAAGTCAGCCTCAATTTCAGTGATAGGCTGTAAATCCTATAAACACACTCCTAGAAACAACTAATTGATTTGAGTGCAAGCAACTGTATATTTGTGGAAGAATTGTAAAGACTGTAATCCTTTATCTTTAGACTCCTGTGTTTGAGATCTTGCTGAGTTAAATATTTGAGATAAGTCTCAAGATTTAGCAATATGGTGGTGATTATTACTTTTTAGAACAACACTCTCAGACATATGGCTTGAATTTCGGGTGGTCCTTAATGGAGCCAGGAGTTGGATTTGATGGTCCTTGTGGGTTCTTTCCAACTCTGGATAATCTATTATTAAAGTCAGAGGCTGATTATATTGACATTATAGCCAAGAAAACGTGCTGGAATCTCAGCACGCTGCAAGTTAAAATGTGCCAAATTAGAATACAACAGATATAAAATGACAAAACACAAAGCAAATGCCCCCGTTCACCCAAGAGAATCTCCTTTCTGAAAAGTCCTTCCAAAAAAGAAAGACAGATATTAATTTACCTTGATTTGGTGTGCTCTGATCATTGTCTTACATTATGTTTTGAAAACTACTCAATATTTTTCATTAGAAGTATTTTATGTATTTCTGTGTTTCTGTCTGTACACATGCATACACACATGTGCACCCTTCTCATGGTTTAGCCCAAATAAATTTACAAACACTTGTCTATCAGCAAAGACTTCGGCACAGATCTTCTCTAAATTTTTAAAATCCCTGACTAAACTGTAATCCCTAAAGTAAATGAATTGAAGCCAGACTTTCAAACACAGCAGTAGATTTGAAATGAGCCTCAGATGTGTCTGTCTGACTAAGAATGTTCTTACGTCCTAAATGGAAGAACCTGACTTGGAAGTAAATACCCCAGTAAGATGAATTGCTCACCACTCTAAAGCAATGAGAAACCAAACACTGCCTTTATGGTAAGAGCAAAGCTGAGATTTCACTGGAACGTCCTGTATAGTAAAACCAGGCTGAAACAAAGTGGGGGAGGATGGATTAGAAATTGGTAGAGAGTGGCTGGGGTGGGAAAGAGTTAGTATACCAAGAGTCATCATCATGCAAGTCTGTTAAAAAAAATAATTGCAGTTGCAGCCTGAAGACAAAACAAAGCATCATCTAATGTCAGTGTTATGAAATATTCATGAAAAATTATAGTTAAAGCCAAAAGGCAGGGAGTCAGGGGTTGAGCAGAAGCAGTATTAGGCCTCTGGTAAAACTACTAATCTGATCTATTATTCTGTTTCTGCTTTTCTAGCTATGGCTACACTGAGAAATGCAGAACATCACTTGAGCTTGAGATAAGGATTTTACGAAAGCTTTCTCCCTGAGTTTACAAGTATAACAATGCTGAGTAACGTGACAAGGGGAGCTGAGGAGGTTACAGAGATAGATAGGTGTAGTAAACATACTTCCACAGAGTAAAGCAAAGAAAAGGGCAGAGTAAAGGGAAAGACGAGCTCAAAGGCACACAGTACACTTCCTCACAGTGTTGCTTTCAGGAACTATTTCTCATCTCAGTCAACAGGAATAATTCCTGCTTGGCTAATAGTGAGAAAGACTCAAGATCAGATGTGTCTTACTGGTGATACTTGCATTTTGAAGAACAAAATATTGAACACCCCATCTATGTTACAATCAACATGTTTTTTTTGCAAACTTAATACAGGATTAAATTTACTTTTTAATCAACTACATCACTGGGACAAGCGGGGTAAAGTCAGTACTCTCACAACATGTACAAAATCAGCTCAGAATATTATGGGCGAATATTTGTATCCTATATTATGGATAGTAGTTTTGAGCTAACTGGATGAGATTTAGTATTAATGACTTCTCTGCGCTCATTTTTGCCCCAGCAAAATAGCTTTTGATAGGAGGACCTCAGTCAATGACTGTTTGAGAAAACACTGCAATTCCCACAAGGTTTTGTTGAACACTGGACATATCTCTCAAACAAGACTTAAGTATGGAACACACTGTCTGTCTGTTATACAGCAGAAAATACTAAATGTTTCCTTCTCATAAAAAATGTGCTATGGGCATAAAAACTGAGTTAATTGAATGATTAAGATAGAATCATATTCTCTGCCACACTAGCAAGAGTTTGAGAAACAAAATGTAAAATTCATTTGCAAGCCAAGCTTGTGTGTTCTACTGGACCCTAAAAGATCAAAGACCCTAACAGAACTCCCACTGATTCCAAGTGATTCCACTGAATCAGAAATGTGCTAAGCAGAAGAACACTTACTCATTTGGTTTCCAAATATAAAATAAAATGAGAAAAATTCCCAATCATTTATACATAACAAGTATTGAGATACTAAGCTTGTGCACTTTCTACCTACCTTTCCTTTAAGATCTAGACTTGCTCTTGAACAGCTCCTCTCTGTGCCATCAAAATGTTTTAGGCAAAGAATCAATCTATAATGAAGATCTGATTTTATCAGGAAATGTTGGCATCCTAAGAGACCACAAGGTCCTTCAACTCCTTTCTATGTTTCAATACTGAAGCAGTACTGAGAATATAACAGATATATTCCCAGTATTCTCCTACAGCATTTTTTTCTACATTTTACACACGAGGAACTAAGTCTTAATAGAATTGCTCATGACCAAATAGAAGGTCCGTGGCAGGGCAGAGAATTGAAAAGAATCAGCATTTGAATCCCTGAGTACTGTAAATATCAACTCATTCTCTTTAGCAAGGGATTATGGAGTGATTTGTTATAAATGTTAGTAAGCAGACTATTGGTATTTTCTTGTATAGATCATCCAGTAGCTTTCTACCAAAGCAGACACTTGAAACATATATATTGACTCTTTTTAAAAGAGGAAATATTTATTAAGAATTAAAGATTATTAGGGTCTCTATCTCTTAAATTAAACAATTATCTTTTTCCAGCATTATGTTGTGAATTTGCAGGACCTTTCCTAACTAGACTAATGGATTTTATCCTACCACGTGCTTACATTTACATAAGAACATTCTCCTAAAAATAAAATTTCCTTTTGAGAAGTTGAAGTCACAAAATATTTTTTCAGAAATTTCTTTTCGGATGCCTGGGAATAAAATTAAATGAAAATTATTAAACAATTGCCTTCCAAATATTTTTTTCTTGACAGCATGAAATCCTGATGCTGTTAGACACTCTTTACTGAGCCACAATAACTGCTGATCCAATTCTGATTCAGTAAGGCAATTTTTAGCTTTGCGTTTGGAGCTGAGAATTTTTCCATAAACACATGAATATAAAACCATTGAGTTGGTTGATCTGTTTTTTTTTAATCCCCCAAGCTATGTTTTTGTAACTGCAGCAAACTATTATCTTCACAGAGACAGCACAGGACACACACAAAAAAATCATAGGCAGTTAACTGGAAAGGATAGATGACTATCATGCTGGTTTAGTTCAAACTTTAGCTTGGGATAGAAGAATAGCTAGTCTCTCTTTTTCAGCCACCTTAGTTAAGAATGTGAGCAGCCCACGCCAAAACAGTCACAGTTTAACCTGCTAATATGTCTGCTTTTCAAAACAGGAAAATCCATTTCTCCCAGAAGGTGTTTTGGTTTGCACAGACAGTGCCATAGAATAGGAAAAGCACTGTCATATATTCATTTCCAAAAAACAATCAACAGGTACTTATTCTCAACAGGCAGTACAGAACCCAGTCAAAGCAGCTCACTAAATCAAAGCAAATCCCTCCTGTGGATTTTAGTGGCATCTAGTAGTATGCTCTCACATTAAGCACTCAAATAATGATTGAAAATTATTTCAATTGAAATAAAGCAGCAACTGTGCTGTGCGTACTGAGATAACTTCTCCGAGATTTATTGACATGCAAGAATGTTCTCCAATTTATCTTATTGGTAAATGCACCGTTTTGGTAAGAGCAAAGACTGCAAAATCCTGAATGTATGGAACATCTTGAGCTTGGATGCATTCCAGCTCAAAAAAAAAAACAAAAAAACCTGCAGATAACTTTCCTTATCTTGGCCTCAATTCTGCAATCAGATCCATCTCAACATTTCCCTCTAGCTTTTTTAGAACCCCACTGGTAAAGCACAAATATCTGTCAGCAGGCACCTGACATAGGAACCTTTCAGGTTGGATTTGGGACCACGGTAGACAAGGACAGTGCACAAGTTCAGATACTGAAGGATACCTAAACTAGGAAACGATTCCCCTTTCAACAAAGCATTTTTTCCTTATTGCAACTTCACATTGTTCCAGGGAAGCTGAGAGAACTCATAGATCTCCTTACTGTCAGCTGGAAGATTTTCAAGCCAATTTTTCATTTGTGCACATTGATGTTAAGAAAATTTATACTTTCTCTACCTGCTATTATCATAGATTTGAAGCTGCATCTCAGATACACTACTATGCCTTTTTGCTTAGATTCTTGAAACAAATAACCAAGTCGTATGAGATAAAGCAGTTGTCAGTATTTTTTTCAGAACATGTAGTACATTTTATTTCACAGATTCCCTTAAGGGTTTTCTTTATTTCCCTTCCTCTCATTTGTAATTGTACAACATTCTGGGTCAACAATTGATTACATGGAAATGAACTATTAGGAAATTATTAGTACTTAGTATAATTCCGTTAACATTAATGCAATTTAGAAACAAAGAAAAAGGAAGCAGTGCCAGTGCTAAGCCATCAGCCAGTTCTCCAACTCATCTTACACAAGGCTCTGTGAATCAGTCAGATGATCCACAGACCACAATTGGGTGCTTCCAGGTTACACATGCCTCTAAGAGAGCTGTTACATGCAAGAACTGCTCTTTCCTTGTTAGATTGAAAGCAGTGGAAGAAAGCAGTACAGTAAGAGAAGGCTGTGCCATGCACTGGTATTTTGGTTAGCCATCAGCATCAGTGGCAGGATGTGTGTGGGCATATATATGTATGGGATGCATACAGTTCTACAGAAGGAAGGAAAGCAGAGTGCATTTCTGCCTGTGAATAAGCAAGTGCTGGCCACAAACATGCAAGAGACTGAGATGGTAAATAAGAGATATTAAAATACAATTCACTACAGCCAAAAAGTGAACACAAAAGTGAATCATGAGCTTTGACAGTCTCTATTATTCCTATGTGTTACTTGCTTTATAACTATTTCACTGTATTTATTAATTTCATCTGAAATTTCATCTCACTTTTAATTAACTTAATTTCATCTCAGTTTTAATTGAGTGCATTCAACTGGATACGACAGACCTTATGGCTCCCACCTTTGATCAGTTTGTTCTACAGAGAACTGGCTTCAAGAAAAGGAATCTACGATACCTAAATTCACTTTTCCCATTGAACTTCAAGGAGTGTCTGGGGGAAAAAAGACCTATTTGATCAATTGACCCTTCTGGATTCACTCACAAATCCATAGGAATAATTGAGTTTATTCACTATTGCAATGTTTTGCTTTGTTGCTCTTCAGACATGAAAAGATAAGCAGAGATAAGAATAAATAGATTTACTTAATATTATTTACTGTAGTAACGTTGCTGAAGTGAAAAAGCTAGCTACCAATCTGCTTTATTTTGTGTGCTGTTGTAGAAAAATAAGCTATACTCTTTGGAAAGATTTTTGGTAATCTGCTTAGTCTACAGATAAGAAGCCATGCTAACCACTGGAAATTTTGGCATATGAAGGAAGAGGATCAAAGCACCTTAGATCTTGTCATGGTTGTATCATATAGATAGCTTTGGTAATGAGAATAAGGCCATTGATCTTGAAAGCAAACTTAAGCCAATTCATTTTCACGTATATTGGAGAAGGTCTCTAATAAAAGGCTGATTAATGAAAGCTATTAATTGGTTTTACCAAGACCTACCACAAGAACTACTTCTATCATGTACCATACCAAGATTCTAGCTTTTTACATTTGCAAATTAGAATTTCTGCAAGTGTCCCAGTATTTTATAAAGAAGCCATGGAATCAATCAGCTTATTCCCTGCAGGAGCCTGAAAGTACAAGTGAAAGATTGGTCGCCCCTTCCTGTTTATTCCTTTTTACAAAGATGGCTTTAGACAATTCTGTGATACATGAGTTACACCTTTTCAAAAGTGATAAAGCACTCTCTAGAAATCCTGTCCCTTACACTCCACACTGTCGTGCATAACGAGAAAGAAACAGCAATGAAGAGAAAGTGTCCTTTACATTTATTACATAGCAAAAAAATTTCCTCTCCTATCCATGCAGGCAGGTGTGAAAAGGAGGAGGCAAGAGAAGGAGCCACAGAACTTTTCTTCTCTTGCAATATTTTCATGCACAAAAGGAAATGAGGTCAATGTCTCATGCCTGCTTTCCTAAAGACACACTCTTGCCACATCCCATCAGCATGCCCTGCATGCAGTCAGTAGTCCTGCTGCAAACTAAGCACTCTAGGAGGTGAGGAAGAGACCATTTGTGTAGGAGACAAAGCAGCAATATTCAGGAAAAAGGTTAGTGTATAACAAACGGTCTTATACCACAGCAGAAAATGAGCATTTCCCTGTGTCATAACCAGACAAGCAGATTTACCTGGAAGGCCTTTTGGTTTTGATTTCCTAGTGGCATCAGCTTTGCTGTATCTTCGTTAAATGCTTATAACACTAAGGCTTTACTGGCAGTACTGGGAAAGACAGGGGGCTAATATTTCTATCTGCATCCCGCATTTTACTATCCCTTTTGGCATGGAGATTATGTAGAAGACACTCGTCACCATCTTAGTGTCCTCTGCTCAGTGTAAGAGTCATGATTCAAAATATATTCAACATGGAACAGATATACCTCCCTATCATCAAAGTATCATCAAAGCCGTCTTAAGGAACTACACGACTCACTGAGTCTTCAGTCAGGAACCTAGTTTAAGCTTTACTGTCATGAACTGAGACTAGTTTTCCTAGGGAAAACAGCAGACTACTGCAAATGGTCAAGAAACAGTGGAAGACAAGGTTGACTGATCAGAAACAACTTATAATGAGATAAGCCTGGGCATATTAAAAACAGGAAAACTTGACCTCCAGCCAAAACACAGCTAGCAGACTCTCATAGCTATTCATGAATTCTCATCAGGTCTAAGCCTGTCACAGTCTCCAGCAATGAGAGGTAATAGAATGACAAATGCAGCCCAGCTTCTCCACCTTACAGAAAAAGCCTGCTTCCTCCTCAGGGAGGAAAAACACAGCCTGTTAATGTTTGCACAAGGAAATATTTGCAGCATGTATTTCTGGGGCTTGGAGATCGCCAGGACATCATAAAAGGAGATTTTTGAGGTGTAAGAGTTAAGGGGTTGCTGGGTTAAATATAAACAAGAAACTAAAGAAAAAAATTAGATTTTTTTTTTAAGGGATTGGACCAGTAGAAAGATGTTGTAGTAAACAATCTCGCATTAGGGGTTAAAGACAGCAAATTCTGCAGGATTATTCTCATTTTAAAAGTTCAAAAAATTACCAACTGTTGAAGAGTTTTTTCTATTACTTTTTCCTACGGTTACATGAACTGAAATTCTACAAGCTCGTAGATTACTGACAGCTAATTTTCTGTGCTCCAGGGAAATGGTTTATAACTCTCTCTTTATGATTAGGTGGCTTATATGCACTATTGTTAAATCCACAGAAGCAGACATAAGGGGAAGATGCACCTTAATTACATTTGCAATTTCATGACTAACCAAACAGTGCTTTTCTGATTATTTAAAAGTATCTTTAAGAATGACATTAAATATAAACATTCAGATATAGTACAGACATTTTCATTATAGTACATGCACTGGAACTATTTGAAAGAAATAGTATCCACATATTATGTTCATGAAACATTTAAGGATACCCAATTCCTATTTAAGTGAAACTACTATCACGTATTTATTCAGAAAACCATTTAATTTGGTTGAATACTGGAATGAAGATTTTCTATGTAGGTACGTTATCTTTTTAAAAAAGTAAATTGCATAATGACAGTTTAAATTCTCCTAAAATTATCTACGCATAAATAAGATTTACCCATTCTGAATTGAAGTCTGATATTAGCAACACACAGGAGAAGTGAAAATGTTACTCATATTTTGTGCTGGTATCAGTTTATGCTGATTGTCCACAGGTGCTATTGAGGTAAGATTGGAATTTGTTTGCATTCCCATAAGGAAATATGAATGTGCAATAAATGGCATGTTTCCTGAATTGCTACAGTACTTATATATTGAAGAGTGAAGTACATTTTCAAATGCACTGCTGTCCTTGTACTCTTAAATAAAAGTCAGATTTTTTTTTCTTCTCCAAATGTCTGAGATTGCTTTTTAATTCTTTAAACCCTCATATTTGGTTGATTTATGCAAAATCCTTCAAGAATAGCTTTTCCTGCCCACACAGTGAGAGCTTCAGCTTGTTTTGTTCTCACCAATATAAATTGCAGATGTTCAAAAGCTTCCAAAACTGTGTTTCAAATTGGCATGATAATCTCTTTGGTCAGAATTACTGCTACCAGATAAAATAATCTAACCTGCCACTTAAAAAGTTAATAAAAAATAAATAAATCATTATTTGGGCTATAAGCAGATCTGCAACAGAATGAACCTTTTGTTGCTTTATCACCAGAAACTTCAGTTTCAATCAACACTAATGTCTACTAATGCAGATTGCCAAGGGATAATGTCAACCGTTTCTATGGAAACCATAAATGTAGCTTAATGGAAATACATTTTTTGGTGTCATTTAATGATCACAGCATAAACTAGAAGTAGAAGCGACACTTTTCTCAGTGTACTTTGAACAAAAAACAGAAGCACGTGGGGGTCTTTTGGATAGAAGTACCTTAGTTTGATGGGCAGAGTTTAAAACTGAAGCGCTGTTGTACAGTTCAAATAGAAAGATCCCATTTCACCAGCAGTGTCTCATCGGCCTTTGTATATTAATATGCCAGAGAACGTATGTTATTCAAGAGGAAATCTGTAATGGCATTATCAACATCTTGTCATCTAGCATTTACTAATTATGCCATGTTCTCCTCACAAGTAAGAAAGATTTTTTCAATTATTTTGTCAGGTTGATTCTAATTCAGATAGTTTAAAGGTCAGTAAGAATTACAGATAATAGGGAAAAGCTTTTTGACCGAATTTTCTACTGTGGAAAGAAAAGTGCACCTTTTTTCAACAATCAGTTGAAGCAGTTATTGTCTTAAAAAGGAACGAAGTACTGTGTAAAACAGGCACATCATTATTTTAGTTTTAAATCAGTTTATTTGAGATAAAGCATGCTGCTATATACAGAAAAAAAATGTGGGTCGAAGCAAGAGCAATACAGAATGGGCAACATGTTCCTTTGAACTTCAGAGATGCTTTTATAAACTTCAGTGCACCAACAGTACTATATATGCTGTTTTACTCCTAAACACCTCTAGCAAAAAGTTATTTCCTCACAGGTCCTAAACAACCACATTCTATCTTTCATCTAATAACAAATGTAGATTTCAAATATGATAGCAAGTAGTCTTAGCAAATAAGTTTTACTAGCATAATATACTGAAGAGAAAATGATAACGCTAAAGTCTTACTCAAACAGCATCGTTTGACTATGTGAACTAAGCAGGTTGTACATTTAGCAAACACTTGGCCAGGCTCAGTCTGCTTTCCTTTTCATGCTATGCTGTCATATTTAATTATCTTTACAACAATAGAAGTCAATAAAATCTAAATCTTCCTCCTAAAGAAATAGTGTGAATAACTTCCCTCTCATTTTCTCCTGTAAGTAAAGTCAAAAAAGTAACACAATCATCTTTTTCTTCTATCTGTATACTGAAGTTGCATTTGATATCGTAAAGGACAAAAGCTAATCTACTTCATACCAGAGAACGTGAACAAGGCAGTATGATTATTTTTGCTTTTGGTGACACTGAGTGAATTCCAGGCTAACAACAGAAATCTACTAAAGGTGGGCACTCAGAAAAAATAAAAACAACCTAGCAATCATCTTTCCTGTACGTGTGTTACGCTCTTAGGCTCTAACTCAGGATAGCAGTTATTTCTTTCCTGTAATTCTCTCTCACATCTTTGCCCACTGAATGCGGGCTTTTAACTTTTAACATTAAGGATTTGCGCCGACAGGCCGTGATGCCAGTTGCGCAATTTGGCAAAGCGTGGGCTGTTACGTTCCGTTTCAAACCTTTCCCTGTGGCATGAAGAAAGAGAGAAAGACAGAGACAGGGAGAGAGAGAGAGAGAGAGACAAAGAGGAGAAAGAAAGGAGGGAGAAAGAAAGGGATTAGGGAACGTGGCTACCACTCCCCTGCCTTATTATAGTTAGGGCAATGGCAATTTATTTGGATTTGTTTCCCCAGCTTTTGAACCAGTGCAAAGAAAGCTGGATGATCCTTTTTAGACCGTAAATGAATGTTTTTGCATTTGTTCATTTCTGAGGAGTAATTTGAAGTAACTTCACACTCTACGACTTGTATTTGGTATTACAGGTCTGCTTTTGCTAGAAATGCAGTGCAATCCCATTGTTTTCCTGCCAGCAGATTCGCTTGGCTCTCCCCTCCCCAACCCAAGCAGTCATTTAAAGTTGATTCAGTACAGGAGCAAAATTACTGCAAATATTTTCCATTCCGTAAATAATATATAGGCCAGCATATTTATATCTATTTCTCATGCTGTCCTATAAGGCCAAACGCAGCATTCAGCAGCAGTTTCTATAGGTTTCTCAACAGAAGTAAGTATAGGTATTTCTGATCATTTGTGTTAAAGAGCAGAATAACTTGGGATTTTCAAAAGTGCAGTCCTGTGAATAACTGACCTCCCCCTGTCAGTTTGACTGCAGACCGGTGCTCTTGAGCAACTTGTAAGCAATGTTCAGCACCTCTCAGAGCTCAATTTTTTCTACATGTTCTATAGCTTAAATTAAGATTTTGCAAACAAAAAGTGGAAGGGGGAGGACGTGGGATGAGAGTGTAGTCGAGGAGAAGTATATGTTACTTACAAATTTATTTGATCAATTGCAAACAGATTTTTTTCCACCTATTATTTAAACTCCAAGTGTAAGATAAAACTCTGTTCATTGTAGCAGAACTTGAGAGTGAAACCAGTGGAAAAGAAAGGAACAGACCAAACTGGTTTTACTCCTCAGGCTGAATATAACACAAGACATTGAACAGTGTAAATATCAACAAATTCACTGATATTTCTAAATTTTCTTTCTAAATCTCAGGAAGTCTTTATGTATGACTTCCTAAACTATCTTTTAATTACTTAAAAATATACAAGTATTTATTGCTGAAACACTGAAAGTTCACAGTGGCATTTATTTACATTATTATTTACACTGAAGTGTATTAGCTGTTATTAGTTGCAGTGGGTCTTAAATGAATTTCATGAATTCCCTCACTGCTTTAAAAATATATCCCTCCATTTGAGGAAATGGCATTAAGAAACACCTGCTGAACTTGAAACAGATATCATTCTGGAAACTGCTCTGTAACAATCACCACAACAGCAAATTAATGTTTTCACATCAAGTTATAATCATATGTGTGCCTTCAAAGTAACAGCAACTTGAGCAAAAGGGAGTCATGCTCTGCATTCAACGATGTTAACAGAAAATAAATCTTCTGCCACCTGAAGATTCTAAGTCTTACCGATACCACTCAAAGCATATGTTAAGAAGTTAGAAGCAACAATCCCAAAGTGACTTTTTTTTTTTGTAAAACGAGCCTGCCAAAAATGAGCCACATGTTCTTTTTTTCCAAGTGTTCGGAGGAAATCTTACTGCCATCTCATGCAGCTCTTGCTGACTACACTGAAGAACTGACACAGAGACAATGGAAAGCACCAGAGGGTGACTGCTCACAACGTGCTCTAGGAACAAAATCATCCATTACATCCATTTACATTTTGAATTTTTTTTTTTTCCATGAAGCCAAAACAACATCAGTGCAACATTTAACCTGACAAGCTTCACACCCCACAGTTCTGTGATAGCCTTTTGCGTTTGAGAGCCCAGGAAGCCTTCCAACTGATCTCCTAACTGTGGGCAGGGAGCAAAACCTGATTGTACAGGCTGTATAGTGTCTGGAAAAGACACTGATGAAAAGTTTGTACTCCAGTATTGTGATGGCAGAGTGAAGGTCAAGTGCATCTGACATAGCTTCCTCCATCCTTTACAAAACCAAAAGATGAAACAGAGATAGGTCCAATCAACCCAAGAAAACATATGATGGACACATGCATAACCAGTGCCTGTGCTACAAAATCTGCAGGTGGAGTACATGTAATGTATGAAGTAGGCACCAGGGCACCAAGATGAGCCAAGTGCTGTGAGTCTGCTATTAAAGAAGCCCTATTTCACTTCCCGTACCAGAGCTTGTGATGTACTGCCACACACATTATACTCCTAACTATCTACTACAATGTTCCCTTCTGCCTCTACTTAAACTTCTATTAGTAATGCAGATGTGCTTAAGTATACTCAAAATCATTACTGTCCTCATGGTAAAAAAACAAATAATAGTAGCATTAATACATTAGAAGTGCAGAAAATGTGCAGTGCATAGCAAATACAGTCATGTACTTTAAGTTACACTAAAAAAAATGTAATTTACACTATGCATGTTGCTGTACTAACTTTTGCAATCTATCTAATACCACATTAAACTTCCACTATCTGGTGTTTTACAAAGCCACAAACTACATCCAGAAAGATTACTTCTTCAATAAAATATATTGCTATCAGATGTGTATATAGGAGAACTGTTACGTTCACTACAGCATTTCAAATCCCTCCATAGTAAGGATTCACATGTGTGCTATTACATCAAAACATGTAATGTAGGGTACATTTTCTAACAGTTAGGCTTGCACATTTGATAGGAGAAATGAATCCAGCAGGGATGTAATACCAAGCCTGATAGTAAGGCACTCACCCACAAACTTTGGTGAACTGCAATGGAAGGCTTGTGGCAGACAAACTGAAAGTCTACATACTGTATTCTCATAGGGAATATGACAGCCATCTTTCTCACTAGCTCAACTTTGTAGCTTGCACTGTGATCAAAAGCTCAAAGTACTCATGGAAGAAACATGCTGGTAGAAAGACGACGATGACAAAATAGAGCAAGTGGATTGAATATCAAAGAAATCACAAACCCAGCTAGTGGTGTAGAGTAGCTAATGCGAAATAGGAGTTTGAAGTACGGAAATAGAAAATCAGGCTTACATGTAGGATGCTCCAATTCAACTTCAATTATTAAACTGTACACAATAATGTAAAATAAATTGGATCCCTGGCAGCATAGGAAAACATAAGATGATCACAGGCCTTTAATTCCTTGTCTTATTTCTGAGCATACTCATTTTTTATCAGCATTATTCTTAGGTTATAGAAGGAGACAAATATATTTCACCTCAGCAAAAGCAGTCCTGTGCTTCCTTATTATACAAGTTTTGGTTGCACTTTCAACAGAACAGAAATGATTATGGATACGAATGGAAGAAAGCTCCTTTAGTGAATCATTTCAGATGAATCAGAGGTCAGTCAGGATCATCCAAATAAATTGCACATAAATTTCAATGCTATCACAACATTACATATTTTCATACAGTTACACAATCAAGCAGTTACACGGGATTTGGTCTTAGAAGCTCACTGCATTCACACACAGAGTAAAATACATAAAAGTAGCATGGGCAGGGAGCTTTTGGATTTGAACACACTTCTTTGTACTGTCTTCAATGCATGCCAATTTGTTAGCTCTTCTCATTCAAATTACTCTCGCTGATAGCATTTTAATTTTAGTTCCTTTTAAGTAACTGTGTTAGAGACCATGTGTAAGGCAAGAAAATAGTTGAATATGCTAGTATTAATGCTGTTTTAAAACATTATTTGTTATCACTAGAGACAAAAGCCATGTTCTCCACAAGGAGTTGCTTACCTTGATCTCCTCAGGGCTTCTTCATCTGGATCTTGCACTGCAGGGAGAAAGCATTTCCATTAGAACAGAAATGAAGAAAGAAATTATCGGCTTTGTGATAAAATTACAAGTTCTTCAGAAAAGCATGACAAGGCTGTTTAAAGGTACACTGATGCTGACTTAGCAGCAGTGGCTTTAGTAACAGTGGGGAGAGGAGCAGTTTCCCTAGAGCTAGGCAGAAAGATCTTAGTAGTAAAGTGGCTATTACTACAACATCCTCATTTGTTTACTAGCAGCATTTCATAGCTGTAGGCAATGACCCTACAGAGAGGGCTTGCTGTTTTGTGGAATCGCATCAGAGGTAGCAGTAGATTAATACAAGGAGAGAAAACTAAATATTTCTCTGTGATGTTGGAAAGGTTCTTGAACTAGAACAGAAACAGGATCTGAGTTTAGCACCAGATGGTCAGAAAAATATTTCTGTAGGCAATAACCAAAGAAGTTCGAACTCATATAACATTCACAAAAGATTTAGGTTTAGATTAAAGGCTGATAGAGGACCATAGGTAAAGTACAAACAATGATCCCTGTTTTGTTTTGTTTTTTACTTCAGGAATTCACCTCTATAGAAGTATGTTACAAGACACTGAAGTGCTTTATCCTTTCTCTAATGAATCGACGGCTTTTACGTCTAAACTGCTGGAAAGTGAAAGGTCACTGTGCATAGATTAGATTTGTAAGAAAGGATTATATGGTCCCAGATAAACTTTTACTGTACAGTCTTATGCTTATTTTGGTGAGACCCTTGGCAGATCAAAGAATTTGCTTCATCAAGTATAAGGTGAGACATAAAACTTGCATTTCCTAACTCCCTTAAGTTACATTCAAGGCCTCTCTGTCTGATCTTAGCCCTCAGTGACAATGACTGCAAGAAGAACATGAACCAGTATTAGTCACCAGTGCTAGGATTGGAAAATGAAGAGACAAATCTAAAGCTAGGATGAGGAAGATGCCTTATCATTTGACTTACTGAACTCCGTTCCAGTCATCTGGGCAAGGATGCGAAAAGACTTAGACTGCAGGTTGGCAGAACGGCGGCTCCAGTCCTCAGTTTCATCTTCAGGCTTGTTCTGAGTTTTGAGAACAGCCTGATACACCGGAGATGCACTGTCTACGTGAGGATCTTTAAGAGGAAGGGTACTGCAATTCAGAAAGCGAAACGTTGTGAAACAACACATAGAAGCTTTCATCTTTACTTCTCTCTGGTCTTACAGCTTCTCATCCAAACTAACAGCAATTCAAAACAGAAGGACAAATACGTAGACCAACATCAGGTGAATTAAGAAAGATTTTGCTCATTATAACTGTGAAATCATTCAAACCCTTATATTTAAAGCACTGTGAGAATGCTTGGAAATATCTGTTCATGATTCCTCAGCCAAAGCAGCCATAAGCTTCTGTAATGATATAAAGGAGACTGTGATGATAAAGGAGTCTTATTTCTCCAAGCATTCTGACCAGTATTATTCCTTATAAAAACAGCTTTGTGTTGGTAGTTTTACCTTACGTTTCATTTTAGTCTTGGGCCAGTATATTTTAAGGTTGCATGTAAGAACAGAGAATGCATTTCATTACATTACTAATGTAATAAGCTTTTTTTCTATTATTTATTTTTTCCTTTCCAGAGGTCATTATTCTTAGACAAAAGTCTGAATTAAAACTCAAGCTGCTGTAACTCCAGATTGCCTACTTTTAGTAGAAAAAAGGTGACTTGTACTCAAGACTTACTTACGTATTTTATACCTAAAAACTTCAGCAGCAGAATGTACCTCAGGCTTTTCCAAGGTCTCTCATCATCTTGCACGATATCCAGGAAGAAACTTCTAGTTTTTCACATCCAAAGCCAAAACTACAGAACTCTGTAGCACACGTGAGGTTAACATGTTTTTTTTTTTTTTTTTTCTTCTCCTGCATAAATAATTTCTGCATAGCACACTTTGAATAGTGACAACTTTAGAAAGACACTGTGAGGGAGTTATGTGTACAGCCTTGTAGTAACTTGACTACATGACTTCTGTAAACACAAGGCCTTTTTCTGATGCAAGTGATTATTTTTAACTGCTTGAATGTGCTATTCCAAGCAGAGATTTGCAGGCAGGATACTCAACAAAAATTGAGAAATGACTCAAAAGATAAGGGCCATAACTCAGTGCTATAAAGTTTAGGGAGTGGTCACCTGCTGTAGAAGTTTCTTCTCTGGCTCAGGCTCCAATTTAGTATTATCTGAGAGTTCTGCATTTTGCAGAGGAAATGAACAGGGAAGTTGGTTTTGTTATTTAAAAGCAGATGAGGAATGATGAAAAAGCCAAAAGAATATCTGATATCCTATATATGGAGGTAGATCCTAAAGTAATGCCTCCTATTTATTACCATGGAAACTATAACAGATATAAATAATACAATAATACTATTTGAGAGAGCAAATTCTTAGCTACATAATGCTGTTTTTCAACATAGTCACCTCTATTAAGTATGCACTTTTGCCAGAGATGAACAAGAGCCTACATGCCATGCACATAAAAACTTGCACCAGCAGAGGTGACCCACGGTTTCACAGCTGTTATGATTGCATTGTTGCTAGAAAAACGTTGCTCACACAGTCTATCTCCATTGAACTGAGCAAGTGAAGGCCAGAAGGTGCCAAACCCAAACTATACAGTGAGTGTGGTAGGACAGTCCAGCCAAATTGACAGTCTCTTCCACAGTCTTCAAACGGATATGGGACTTGGTAGTTTTGCATTGCAAGAGAAAGGTTGTCTTCTTCTCTGGCTTGAGTGTTAAGTCTGAATCTTCAGCTTAGCCAGCGTTGTGACGTAGCAGCTGATGTCTTGCCCGGGCCCCAGGAAATTCAGAAAGATTGTGTCTTTCCTACTCTGAAAGAGCACACATCACTTTACTGGCTGAGGGCTGTGTAATGAACTTTTTCTTCAATGGGGAATTCACACCACCACTCCACGGACTACCATTTTGACTTCAGCTTGTAGTGCTGACTCCCTGTCTCATCACTGGTAATGATGTGATCCAGGAAATGGTCACCTTCAGCCTTCTATTGGTTCGATAGGTCCTGACAAACTTGCATGCAGCGCCCTTTTGTTTCAGTGTAAGCATTCGTGGAAACCATCTGGTAGAAAATTCATCCAACTCCTGTGTTGCCTCCATCGTTTGCAATACAACAAAGCTGATATTCAATTCTGTACAAAGCTCCCGGTTTTAATCCACAAATGCATGTAGATGAGCTTATTGGGGCACTCTTCATTTCATAATACGACAGCTGTGCATGGCTATCTAGAACATGGCTGGTCTTTCATTTCACTGTCACCAGAGCTGAAATGTACCACCCACTGCTTCACTGTGCTAACATCCAGTGTTTCATCTCCATAAACATTCAGTGACCATCAACGAATATCAATGGGTGCCATTTTTCCACATAAAGGAATTCAATTTCACACTTCTGCTTCATACATACTTCCATGCCGTGTCAGACTCCAATCTGTCAGACTGCCCCTCTGCTGCCATCTGTCACATGGCAACAAACTGTAAAGGAGTATTGGTGGGGAGGTTCAATCTCAATGCCATACCACCAACATCCGCCTCTGACATCAAGGGGCAACTTAACATAATAGGAGGCATTACTATCACAAGAGCTCTCATACAGCATACACTAAAATATATATATATATACACACACACTACTAGGCAATACCTTAAATGTCAGTACTTCCCAGGTGACACACATCTCTGTTTTAGCATTGCATAACATAAACTCTTTTAGTGGATCCGCAACTAGCGATAGCATGGAAGTGTTTTTCAAATAAGACTGCAACAGGTTCAGAAATTACACGTGCTTATATATGCTGTAGATTCACAGCATGCATTATATGTGACTGTATCATACCCCAACACCTTCAGATTTCATATTTTTTTAAAGAGTATTTCTATTTCTCATGCCCCAGCATATGCAGACTTTTCACTTCCTTGAGGACTCAGTTGGGCACAAGATTCAGTACTACATGGTGGAGCAGAACTTTGGAAGAAAAGGACCCTAAAAATGAATCTTCGATTCAAGACCTGAAAAAAAACTTCCCCCAAAGGTGACCTAGTTTTCAAGTTCCCAGCTGCACTTCAGGCATTCTTCTTAGTACTGACTAAGCATGCAGTGTCTTTTGCCTTATCAATAGAATCACAGAATGGCTGGGGTTGGAAGGGATCTTTAAAGATCATCCCATTCCAAAACCTCTGCTGAGGGCAGGGAAATTTGTAGGGGGAGGAAAGGCCAGGTGACTGCTTTAACTGGCCAACAGTTCCTTTATACCTCAGACTTGTATTCCAGTGCTGAAGTTCAAAAAAGAAAAAAAACTATCCTGCTAGATCTGATAGCAAATTTTAACACTGCAGTCTGTTGCAAGCTGGATATGTAGTACTGTTGATTTTAACCATGTACTCCTGTGGCAGCTGTGGCGTGTGAGTCACAGATTATTCAAAATCTGTTCTTCACATGCTCTAGCTAAATTGCTTTATATTTGTATTACAACCAAGATGCAAAGAGACAGTTTAGAAGTATATGTATGTAGAAGTATATGTATGGATATGCTATTTTTTCTAGAGACTAGACCACAGATTTCATAGTAGGAGTACATGGCATTAATATGACATATTACTGTCTTTGTGCTAGATGATTATGGCAGGAAATGGAGACTGGTGAATTAACCTCCCTAGAATAGTGAAATATGCTCCTATAAATTGAACTAGATTAATGCAATACATTGGAATATTTCCAACTCTATCTTTACTGCAGCAGGCCTTTTTCTTTTTTTTTTTTTTTCAATTGTAATTATATTGCAGATGAGTATCTTGGACATCTAAGCCACTCAGCATGGAAGTGCAAAACACAGAGCATCGCTAACTATGAGCACTTCATAAACCTAAATGTGGTGTTTGACTCACACAGATAGCTGAACTACATAAATAACTATGTTAATAAGTTGTTCTTATACATCTTCTTAATTTTTCTGTCTGGGTACACAAGTGCAGAAATATCATGCGTCCTTAAGAACATTACCTCAAATTGACATTACTGAAAAAAAGTCTGCCCAAATGGATTAGAGCTTTTGAGATTTGTTTATACAATACCCTAAGATATTATAGTTGTTTTCAATAGAAAGTTCTCTCTTTTTGCATTACCGTACAGATCAGATGTTATTAGCATTAAAAGAAGCTTAAAAGACAGTGAAATCTCTTTCGATATGTACAAATGTGATTTTATCTTGCAGTTCATTATAAAATATGGTTTACCCTGTAAATCACTTCCTGAATCATGACTCAGTTTTAATGCAAGCAAGTAGATAGACGTTAAGTAAAAACTTTGGGAGGACTATATAGCTCTATCATTAAGTATACAACAAAATAATGTGACACAGGATATTAGACCAATTCTGGCTATTGACCAATGCTTTGAGAAAAAGCCAGTTCCTGCAGATCAGAAAATTATACAGCCAAGCTAGCTTATTGTAAAGAGATGCTAGACTTTATTTAGTTTACACAGTCACATTATTGATTCTGCTACTGGAACTGTAGGATCTTAATCCTGATAAAGCTGTCGGATTTTAATCTGTTTACATGAACTGTGAATTTGGCTGAAACTGCATAATGGAACTTAAAAGAGGTTTTACTGAAATGTACTTGGAATACCTGACCACGTGGTTTTATTGCAACCAACCCTCGGTTCTTGGTATATCAAAATTAATTATAACAAAGCAACATACAATAAAGATATGAAGTCAGAGCATTTGAACACTGCTATCCTGATGTTTTAGTTTGAGGTCTGAATAATTGTAGTGTAAGTCATTTGTAAGCTTTCCTTTAGGTTCTCCAGGGCAATCCAGTATTTGAGTGTTATTTTCTAAACAGCAAAGGCCTGACACCAGTCTTACTGATGGAAAAGATAACTGATTTCCAACAGTTAAACTGGAGGATGAATCCCTGTCCTAGTACTACTTTCACTGATATCAGAAGTAAACAGTATTTGCAGTTATTGTGTGTCATAAAGAACAGAAGCCTTTAGGATCTGTCACAGTGCACACATTGTATTGCATACCACCTCCTGGCTTCAGAACTTATCTGTAATGTAAAGTTAGAAGCCCAAAGGAAAGTAACACATGATAGGCAGAGAACTGGGACCAAATGAATCAGTGCATAATTTAGCCTGCTTTTACTTGACAAACTTCTCATACTATAATTTCCGCATGAAGCAAACTCGTATCTCAGAGTTGATCTATTAGCAACCTGAAGAGCTGCAGTAATATCAGCGAGGATTGTGTCTATCTAGATTAAAAAGGTTGTGTTCATAGTAGGATTACTGAGAAATAACAAGGAGAAATTTGTTTAGCCACTAAAACGAGTTTTTAAAAAATAATTTATAAATCAGGCTGTAACACACAGCACAGTAGGCTTAGAAAGTTTCCTGCAACTGAGACAACAAATAGAAGCACAAATTTCCTCTGGAGTCAAGTGAATGTTGGGCTTAGGAATGGAGTTCTTAAGCATTACAATTTCCATTATATAATGCTACACCATTTGGTAGAAAGTGTTCTTATAATCTACGCTGTTATTAAAAACACAGATATAATGAACTTCTTTCATTGTACTTTGTTAAATTGGCAATGTAGTTCTACTTACGTCTTTGGAGACGGACTGAGCTGTGATTGAGCCAACAAATTGTTTGGGATGCATCATTAGGGAGTTATGAACACAACAGAATAATATTGGTGGGGAAAAAAGATCTTTCAGTGAGAAAATAGCCAGTAAAGGGAATGTAAGCAAATCTATAAAGCGCCTGCATTATGAAAAAGTCTACAGCTAACAAATTTAAAAGAAGCAATGTTAATGTTTGCTGCTCTACCTCTATTTTGGAGTCATGTGATAAGAAGGTAGGCTCTATTTTAGGTAAAGGATGCTTAGTAAGAGAGAAAAAGGGCTACACTTATGCCACATATAATTTCAGTTAAGTCACAGATGTGGATAAGTTTATCAGACAAGATTAGCAGAAACATGCACTGGAAAAACAAAATTACTGAAGATCAATGACTTTTACTATAGTCCTAAGGATAACAAAGCGTGTGCATAAGGCATGTATACAGTATATATACTAGATAAGGGGATAGTACAATATAACTTTCCATGATAAAGGATAAAATCATAGCCAGCACTAAGTAAATACTTGACAGTCTTTAACTATTAATAGAAACCCTCCCCCCTTCCTTTCTTAATTCAGTCTTTGTTACAAAGAATAGTCAAGGTAAATGAAAAGCCATCTATCTTCAAATAGAGAGCACTACATCTGTTCCTGTGGTATTTGAGATACCCAAAAAAGTTGCACTTGCTCAATTCCACCCCAGCTGAAATTGAGACACTAGTTATCCACCCTTTAAACTGCAAAAAAAAAAAAAAAAAAAAACCACAAAAACCACTTTCAAACAGTATCTAGAACTGATTTCTATTTTTCACAGAAAAGATACTCCAGGAAAAAAGAGTCGAGGAAGAAGTCTCATCATGCATATGGGGATTATTAGATGTATCATGCAGAGAAAGAGCATTCCACACAAGGAAATAATCTTACCCAGCAAATTCTCCACCTTGGGCTTGTGCCTGGCCTGCAATTGCATCCATGATGGCATCTTGGGAATACATGCTGATTGGGGTGTTATACTGGGCGTGAATTATAGTAGCCTTGCCGCCTAGGCCTTTCACCTCAATGGGTTTGTGTGTAGACAGGGCAGAGTCCTTCAGGACACTGGGGTTGAAACGCTCCGTGAAATCCGTACTGGATTATGCAAGAGTGAGGTTCAACAGGAAGGGAGGGGAAGAAAGGAGAAAGGTGTGATAGTTAAGTGAGAGAAAAACTACTAACAGAGGAGCGTACACGTGTATTCATGGCATCTCACCACAAAAGCTTCAGTTCAGAGAATAAGAGTCAGCATAACAACAAGTAACAGTTAAATGCTGGCTGCACTCATGAGTGACATCTTTGTGTTGGCTAACAGACAGATAAAAAAGATGAAGAGTTGACTTCATAAAAAATTGCTATGTATCTCTCATATTTACATATATTAAAGTTGTGCTCTTACATGCATATATAATTGCATTCACATAGATAAGCAAAGGCACACATATGTATGCATGTCCATGGATGTACGTACATCAGTGAACTCCCCATGAAGGGTCATACAAAGCACTAGGAAAGTACAATGAGGTGAATAGATGTCAGCTTCTCTATTATTTAGAAGATCACTGTGCATAATTAATGACAGTGAAATTTAGTACTCGTGCCTTTTCATGCTGAAAGCCCTTCTGAGCCACTAGATCCGCACAAACTCTACAGAAGGCCCAAGTGTTGTGATAACATGATAAATGTTCAGTCTCAAATCCTCATCACGCAATCAATATTGCAGTCATATTTGGAGGAGATGCAGCCATCTTCTTCCAGTGGCTTCATTTATGAGGGAAGACTCATTTGAGAAACTGAACTGAAATGAGTAATATAACTGGAGTTCCCATAGCAAAAGGAAGAGTTGGTTTAATGCTTTACTTCAGCTAAATTGCACCTAGGTTCCTTTTACTGCCTAGCTGAATACTGTTACAGTCCTACAGTGTGGACTGAGCACTGTCTGGAGTTTTAACAAAAAATCAAAACCTCACCTGTTAGTCACTGAAGTAACTGCTCTTCCTTAACCTGTGGAATGTCAGATTAATATCCAGCCTGCTGATCCTACCCTGCCAAAAGCAGCAGGATGACAGCAGCGCAGCTCCTGAATGCTCACCAGGACTAAGCAAAACTAAGAAATCCATCCTTTGGGGAATGCAGGTATTTCATAAAGATTTCATTTTGAACTGAGCCAAAAGTTCAGAATGGATATAACCCTCCTGCCCCCAACAGCAACAGCAAAAGAAGTGCAGTAATTCTGAAAAATGTAACCCAGTTTGAATGGAACAAGTTTCATTTTCAACTTAAAACCATTAGCTCACATGGACTATATTAAGTCTTCTGCTGAATTCTTTCCTGTGACTGAACTACATCTGCTTTGGTCGTGAAACAGTAGTGTTCCTGTCGCTCATGAGTTAGCCATGGGGTGTGTCTGAGTACTAAATCTGAACTGCCAACACTGCATTGAGGAGAAAAGAAAATCAAGTCAAGATGGCAGCCATCGGACAGTCTTCCAATGATTAACAAAGATGATGTGCCACCACTGAATCCAGCCAGCACACTATGCTTTAAGCCTTCTCTGTGGTGGGATGCCCTGACTGCAGATGGGCAGTAGGAGACAGTTACATATCATTCAGAAATACTCCACAGAACATAAACAGCAACATGCTCAAGGAACAGAAACATAAATAAGCACATGCTGTACTACAGCCATAGCCTTTCATGACACACGTCAATGTTATAAGGGAGGGAAATGGAAAGCTGAATTATGCATTCAGGAAAAACTGAAAATCATCTTTTTAAAAATACATTTTCACATCTAAAACACCTCTTCATCAACTGTTCTCCAATATTATATAATTATTCTGCTGACATCATCTGTTGAAAGTTGACGTGCAGAGATGTCCTGCATGTTATACTTGACTTTACAGCATGCACATGCCTTACTCTAACAACAGTATCTCTTTTCTTTGCAATATTCTCAGGTATCATCTAATCATTACAAACACACAGGCCCCCAAGATCCTGAATTTACTGTTCTCATTTCCCCACACTACAAGGCTTATCGAAGAGATTCTAAAGCCAGGATCCGAGAAGACTGAACAAAAAGATGGAGATTAAAATTCACGCTTTTAAAGAAGATATGTAAAGATGATATGTAAAGATAAACACCAAAGAAGGGCAGTGACACCCCTATAACGTGACTTCTGCTTTCCAATACGGTCAGAATAATTATGACTGTAAGGTGTCAAGAGCTTTATTCCTCCAGGGGAGCTACATCAATTGCATGACATTTCTCCAACACCTCACTGAAATCAACAGAAAATGCCAGTCCAGTGTAAATTACAAGTAATAAGTATTATTTCAATTTTATATATTCTAGCACTAACCTTCTCTTATCAGTTTAAATTTGACATTCAACTAAAACAATTACTTATTTTAAGCTGAATTTAGCCCACTCTCTTCAGCAATTTATCGACAACATTCAGCACAGAGACAGAAGAGGACTTTAGAGAGAATACTCTGCCCTCATCTTAGAGAACAAGGTCAGAGCTGAGTAATCTTTAAACTTCACTAATAAAGCAAATCAATCACAATTCCAAATGAAACATGTATACTTACTTGGGGATTTTATTTTTTTACTAGAATCAATTTATTTTTAGTTCTTTTCAGTATGAATATCTATTGCCAGCCTAAATTAGAATTCTAATAAAGTGTGGCTAAAGAAATTATCTTAATGCTTAGACAAAAAATATATCACTAATAATGCCCCTAAAAAGGCTCTGATGAATCCTAAAGGCACAAAGACTACATAAAAAGTTAGAAGGAATCCAATCACGACTGTAGAGATGAGCAAGTCTGAAAGCATCTACAAGAACTAAGTAAGCACAGATGCTAAGTCCATTTGCAGTATTAAAACACCACCAAGAAATGCTAAACACATCATGTGCTTAGAACAGAGCACCTCTGGACAACAATGGCAGCATACGATGCTTGCCAAGCCAACAAAACTTTATTAAAAAAAATGCTTGTAAGCAAGACACAGCAGGAACATCAGGGATCATGCTACCCCAGAAAGCAAACCTTCACACATACAGCATAACACAAATACTTAGCACTACATGAGTAATACTAACTTCGAAGTGGTGTTGGTTATAACCTAAAAGAAGAGAAAGAGAACAAACAACATCATAACCAAACAGAAAATATCAGTAGTTTTTACAGTGCAAAAGGAAAAGGTAGTTACAGCTTACAAAAGCTATAAGACCATCTGCAAATAAGAGCAAAAATAAATGTATGCCTGAAAACCCCAACATGATTAAGAAAAGAAAAAATGCAGGGATTATAGTTTATCTACATGGATTTAGTAGGGTAATATGGCATTTTGGCTGACCCTTGAACATCATGTTATTACTGTACATCCCTGAATGTGCTATTATCAAAATGTATGGTATGAAAAAAAGTATTTGCAGAGTATATTCTCAACTAAAAATAGCAAGTGTTATAGAGATTATATTCTTCCCTTAGATACTAAATATTCAGGGGTGAAATTGGTTCTCAAAATCAGCACTGCAGGATTGACTTTCTTGTCTTTCACTTGCTGGAGAATATTCAAAAAATGTTTTGGATCTAAAACTGAGGAATATGCCTTATTGTTTAACAAGCTATTGGCTGAAATTTTACTGCACATATGTTATGCCAGCAATGGTGTAAGCCAATTAAAGCATAGATATCCCTAATTTTCTCACTGTGAAGACAGTCCTTGCGTTCTGTATTTTTTTGGCTATCCTTATGTGAATATTTTATTTCCTGTGCTATGTACACAGTCTGAAAAAACACATGATGTATTCTGCTTCACTCCAAAAACAAGAAGAGACTGTGACTTGAATGGTAATTCCAAAAAAAACTACAATACCAAGCTGAAAACATAAGTCTTATACAGTCAAAGCTGGGAGAAATGAAGAGAGCATGCTCAGACTGTCATCTTTTATGACATTATTTGCTAATAACTTCTGTTGGTTTCAAGAATGGCTTTCATGGACTGCACATATATTTTCCCTTAGTTCCTTCAAAGCTTAGATCATATTCACAGATGAAGAGAAATCCATCATGATTTGAGCAAATGAATAACAAAGAGTTCAGGATCAATTAATAACCATTTCTTCTTATTTAGCTTCATGCAACAGAGTTAACAATACTGGCCACTACCCCTTCCAACTTGCTACTGCAATGCTGGATCTGGAGCAGATGTGGGACTTAAACAAATCACTGGACAGCAATGTTAGATTGACATTCAAACCAGAATGTTAGGCTTTTTCTCTTGGGGAACCTTTGATTTGCTGCATTTTTTTATTCCTTTTTTTTAAAAAAAAAAAAAGACATTTTGCAATTGGTTCACCCTGATGCATTTTTCATGACTGAAAGAAATGCTCTTGTGAGTCAGAGCTGCAGTAAAGGATTTGTACTTAAGCATTTCCATGGAAAGGACACCACAGATCACCTTCTGCAATTACTGTACTTCAGCCTCTCAGATTCAGGAATATTCTTCCAATTTAATAAACCCTACATAAAGCCAAATACAACAATCTGTTGCAGGAACCAGCAGAGCTATATTAGGAACAAGCTGTAGCCTGTAAGCATATCACTGATCCTACATCCATTTTAGGTACCTACAGGACAACAGCTGGGCACTCATTTACAATGAAATATGGTGTAACAGTATCATTTTCTGAAGTAGATTCTGATGGATGTTTTAATCCTCTAATCCAAGTCTCTGCTTTACACATACAATGACAGAACTACAGGGTCCTAACCATTGGTTTTAATGAAAGGATATCTTACATATCGCACATATCTTATGTGTGAAGATGAAAAATCATTACATGTGTATACTAAGAACAGCTCAACAGCCACAAAGTTTTTTTTTCAGGTGTGAAGATGTTATCAGTTTCCTTCAAAGGGTAGTTTTTTTCTCTTTACATTTCTTATGCTACGAGAAAATCCTCTCTGGTTCAGAGCTACCTACTAACTTAGCTCAATCCTAAATATGGACACATGAAGGACCCAACTTGCTGCTCACAGGGGTCACGCAGTAAGAAACAAGAAACCCAAGCCACCTGGCAAGTACGTGCAGGACAGGTATCAACAGCCCTTGACCTACAATGTGAAAAATAACTTGCACTGAAAAAGATAACTTGAAAATGAAAAATAACTTGAATGAAAAAGAACAACACGTTAGAAACTGTCACTCGTTCTTCACATTTACCACTGTTCCCCTTTGGGGGCATAAAGTTTATAGCTTACTGACAGGACTTTCCATGGTGAAATTTCTGACAGCAATTCACACAACTTTAAGTTATTTTAAATGATTTGGTGAAAACAGCAAATTGAACTTGTGTTTCAACAAATCGAAACAAAATACATCTTCAGATTTACCACCAAACCTGCATTTTTCTTCTAGGTTTTACTCCACTGCTAAGTGTATGTTCATGAATGCACAGTTTTGAAGCTTCAGAATCTCATGACCTCTATACCATATTTCATCCAAAGCAACAAAGTCCAGAATGGATTTTGCAGGGCTCAGGGTGCCTTCCTTGTGTGCTCTTTCACATAACAAAATGGAGATGAACACGAATGATACCAAGTCCCAAGGCAGTTAGATATTTCACTTCACTATCTGAAGAGCAGTTAGAATGACGCCTCTCACTTTATGAGTAACACTCCATGGGACTGGGGAAGATTTAAAGCATTCCTAAGTTTATTTGCATGTAAACAGATTTAGAATGCTTTAAACCTCAGAGAAGATGGGATAAAGGCAGTTTTAATGTGGGTTTGTTTTTTTAAACAGAACACTTAGATCTTTCATATACTGTCTTGTTTGTCATTCAAGTTCATACACACTTCCATGTCAAGTGCCATTCTGTCAGACTGCCCCTCTGCTGCCATTTGTCACACAGAAAAAAAATTTAATGGAGCACTGGTGCAAAGGTTTAACGTCTACTTCCATACCACCAATATCCACTTCTGATATTGAGGGCCCACATAATAAAATAGGAGGCATTACTTTTGGAGCAGCCTTCGTACATTTTTGATTATATGTACATGTAAAGGAGAAAACAGAGGTTACAACAGGTAAAGGTTAAAACAGAGCTGCGATGATGGAAGGACTGGCACGATAGAAAGGTGTTGCACAGGAAGGGAAGAACATTGCTCACCTGTATCAGAAGATTCCAGGTTCACAGGGGAAAACTCCACCAAGGAGGGAAAAACTCCACCAAGGAGGGATCTCCAATCGGAGATCCTTCCCCAGGGGCAGTCAGCCCTTACATGAGGTCTAAGAGAGGTGCAGCCAGGCTCCACCCCTTCCAGTCATACAGCTGAACTGCCCTCACCTGTGCTACCAGGGCTGACCGGGTCCTTCCCCCAGGTGCTCAATCAGTGGTTCAATTAGCTTTCCTCAAGAAAACTGTAAATGAGAAGCATTTTGAGCTATACTTGGCTGATCTTGCCTATGAACCTGCTTTCTTTTAAACATGAATTGCCCTTCTAAATTATCCAACATGCAAAGAGAGTGTAGGATTTCTTCAGATAAATTAGGGTTGGAAATGCTGAATCACTGAATTACAGAATTGCAGGAGTTGGAAGAGAACTCTAGAGATCAAGTCCAACCCCCCTGCTAAGCAGATTCCCTACAATAGGTTGCACAGGTAGGCATCCAGATGGATCTTGAATATCTCCAAACAAGGAGAGTCCACAGCCCTTCTGAGCAGCCTGTTCCAGTGCTCTGTCACCTTCACTGTAAAGAAGTTCATCCATCTATTCGCACAGAACTTCCTATGTTCCAGTTTGTGGCCATTGCTCCTCATCCTTTTACTACACACCACTGAAAAGAGCTTAGCCTCATCAAGTTGCCTCCTGTACTTTAGTTACACACAAGCATGGATCAGATCTCCTCTCAGCCTTCTCCAGGCTGAACAGACTCAGGTCCCTCAGCCTTTCTTCATATGAGAGATGCTCCAGACATCAGCATGATGAATGCCCAAGAGAATTACGATAAATTAACTAAACCAGAAGAATCATTTAAAGCATTCATACCTGCTCTTTCATAGGAATAAAATATCCTTTCCAAAAACTTTAAACCCTTACATTTTACTCTAGCAAAGGGTAAAACTCTTCTGCATATTTGCATATAGATTAGTTGAAAACGTGCATTTATTATCACATCTTGGATGGATTGTCTGAAATTTTTGTTGCTTTTATCTCACATAAACAATTCCCTTTTGTTGAAGAAGGGAATTTCCCATGTTCCTAAGCAGGAACTTCATTTTTAAATAAGCATGTATAAGCAAAATAAATATAGTAGCAGATTAATACATGAAGGCAGAAAAAGTAGAACTCATTTCTCATTGCTTTTCTCCTCACATGCTGCAGTCCTAGTTGCTTACACCACACACAAAAGAATAACACAGTTCTCTGCAATACATTAACACACTGAAAACCTTGACAGTGTGAGATCAAACTTTGTAGGGAGCATCTGCAGATTATGCCTTCTTAGCGTACTAGTTAAGAACACAGTGATCAGATGTGAGACAGATTATGCTCAAACCAGAAGATTCAAGAAATGGTGCTTTAACTCATTTTACACAGGGAAGCCAATACATTAAGGGAGGGATTAAAGCAGGACATTGCAGTGCACTAGCATGTCAGGCTTGCTGGTCAAAGCAATTCCTCCTTAGGAAAGTACCAAAGGGTCAGATCTCTAGTGTAGCTGCTTCTGTAACAGCTGGTAGGGATACTACGTTCAGGGAGAATATAAACATCATTTTAAACCTGAAAATGCCACAGCTCTGACTACATTACAGATGCCACTGTCATTGTGGTTCTTCTCATGCCCTGATGATTATTGCCAATTCACATTGCAATTCAGATAACAAAGACCTTATTCTGTAATGGTACTGTGAATATACTTTCGGGGGTTCTAAACAATTTAAAGATTGTTCCAAACCTCAATCATGACTACAACACAAATGCACAACAGGGTAGGCACTATTACATTCATTTTCCAGCAAAATCTTGTTTGAATATTACTATGAACTTATTGAAACATTAAGTATTTTACCATGTTACCTACCCTCTAGGAAGTCCACCTTCCGAAGCCCTTCGTCTGAGACTTAATTTATGCATCTCAGCCATTTCCCTTAGAGTTTCTGCTGAGTAAAGGCCAATAGGGTTGTTATATTGCCTCGCAGGGCTCAGCTGGCGTACAGGACTACTGCCATCAGTCAATACAGGGCTTAGTTTTGAACCTAGATTACTCTTTGCAGGTGAAACGTCAGGAGTCACAGACTGAGAGGACATGGAAGATCTAACTGTGGTAGTCTTTAAGTAAGAAGAGCTATTTGAAAAGCTGATCTCTTCCTTGTTGAAGTAGCCTGAAAATGTTCCATTGGTTGCTAAAACACTACCCATAGGCCCAGTCGCCGTGTTAGTTAGAGGGCTGAAGGTTGCTCTGTTGCCATTGATTTCCCAAGCAGGTTCCTGTAGTAGCAAACATGCAGGCCAAGAAAAGAAAAAAGAAGAAAAGAGCAATCATAGAACACATGCAAAAAGTAATACATCTGCAATCACTGCTTTCTAAACATATTGATAAACTAGCAACAAACAGATTTAGTGACAAAACATCCAACCTTGCAGGAAAGATCTTCAACGAAGAAGCTCACTGTTTCAAAATCAGGGAAGTAAAACATACTCAAGCTTTTTTTTTATTATCTTTTTTTAGTTCAAATCAACAAATTAAAGCTTATTATTAGAAGAGCGTTTGCTATTGGTCAATTTCATAGCAATGATTGTATACAAATACAATACTGCCTATTAGTTTCTAAGATAATTAAGCAAACTTAAAGGATATCTTCAGTTCAGAATTATCTGAAAAATACCATACAAACGTAAAAGTCAATCTTATTATCACAAAAACATAATTATTCTAAACCACACCATCCTATTTTTCATGAGTACGCTTGAAGTTATTGAAGCCCACACCTCGCATTGCTTTCACAGGCTTTGGTTCATGCTAATTAGGCCATGCAGCATTGTTAGCACATAGACCAAATGGACTCAAGAATAGATATCTGCTCTACAGACAAAATGCCTCTGTATTCTGACAATTTCTCTATAATTTCCACTTGAACGAGTGTGTGCATGAGTACACAGCTGATGGCTGCATGATCCTATGGCTACACCCCACATAGTGTTTCTAACTAGGACTGCAGTCAAAGTCACAGTAAACTCTCCTGACATTAACTACACTCATAAAGTCTGTGCTGGTTCTCTAATTAGAAGTGTACTAGCAGAAACTCATCCTGGTAAAAGGCAGTACTATGCTTCATTTTAATGAACGATTTACTATTCGTGCAGTTTAGTGCAACTGAAGCAAAGGGTAATATCAAAACAGAAAAATGGTGCTTCTCCTGCACGAAGAAGGAAGTAATACTTATCAAAAACCCCACCTCAATATCAGTTAGAAAATGCATGTAAAACTTCTGTTCTCACATTAGCTAAAACATCCTTTTCCTTTTTCTGCCCTTCAGTTCAAGTTGATTCTAGTATAGCACCATCTGAATCATTGGAACTGGAAAACACTCAGCACTTCACAGGACACGCTGAGCACACTTAGGGTTAAACCAACTTCTCTTTCCAGCTACTGGCAGGGTGCAGTGACTCCAGTTCTGTGTTTTTTGGAAGGCTGCCTGTTTACAGTATGGACAGTTTTATCAAAGAGGAATACAAACTGTCTTTCAGGTGGGCGTTTTATACCTTTCCTGTTCTCTTATTCTTTTTTGTCTAATATTACAATACTAGAAAACTACTTGTGCTTTGGATATACATATAAAAAAACCAAACTCACTTTTTACCATTCTGCTTGTCAGCCTCATTTTGTCTTGACAATACCCAACTCTGCAGTTTCCTTTTTTCATTTAAGCAAAGCACTATCTTCATGTTTTAGCATGTCTGTTCAGCAGGTCAGGCTCTCTACATGCAGTGCCTTTGAAAATCTTTTATATTTGTAGCTTTGGGAAGGTTGCAGAAATGTTCCATGTTTGAGGAAAAAAAGGTTTTCAGAGGTACACACTTCTGTGACTTTAAACAGTTCTCAACATTTAATGGTACTCTGAAATATCTAATGCTCTTGTCAAAGCTGTGGTTGAAGAGAAAAGTAACAAATTTTTTATAGCAAAAAATTTTTGACAACCCTTCTGACAATGAAGGGAAAACACAGAAGTTAAAATCTTAAAGGCTCAGTAAAAGGCTCATGTAAAATTCTAATACTAACAACATTTCTCCCATGCTTGCCTTTTGAACCTAGAATCCTGAGTTCAGCTCATCCTGCACGTATTTTAAAATAATGAACTAAATAGTTTCAAAAGTAGATGCTTTATTATATTTTTGTGCCTGTAATTAAGTAATTTGGGTAAGACCTTCTATAGCTGAGATACCCTACAAAATATTTTAGTGCTTCACAACTTATAGGTTTCTTTAGAGTCCATAACAACCACTTGAATTTTATCTGAGAAGCTTAGAATCCTGGCTTCAGTCTAAATTGGGCTCTGCGTGGTTTTCTAGAGCAGGAGGATCACTCCCATCTTTCTCTCTGGACCTGCAGCTGTAACAGGTGCCCAGTTACCCACACACTCACAGTTCAGAGGTCCAGCCAGCCAGAGGCTGCAGTCCACCTTGGAGGAACAAGAAGGGGACACAACTCTGAAGAAAGGATAGAGCTCACAACCAGCTCTCAGTGAAAGCTAGCACAAGAGCAGGTGGTAACCTACAGGGGCATTTTGCCTCCTTTGGGCTGACACTGCTGTGTTTGCCATATTTAACACACTACGTGCACTTCCCCATAGCCTTACGTGAGCCATACACCTGCAAATAATTTAGCCTCTGATTCTCTATGTTTGCTGGCATAGATTATCATTAAACTTCTTTACTTCGATACTGAGGTTTGCTAGAAAGATATATATTTTACCTTATCCTCTTGGATTTTTCTATATTGCATCTTAAAGATTTAGGGAGGTTGAGTATATTTGGAAAATCAATATGAACTGATTAATTATAACTAATTATAAAAGAACTAAACCATCCAACAAAGCTAAGCATCTGGAAGAGAATTATAACATTAATACATTTAGAATGTTTTGAACCAAATATTGAAGTCCAATAAAATGAACTTAGAACTTTTTTTTTTGTTAATAAACACGAAGAGATTTTAGCTGGCATTAATAGCTACCTGGGGCTGTAGAAATAAACATTTATTTCTGATTTATTTATTATTTATTTTTATATTATTTAATTTATTTCTAATAAATAAACAAGAAGCGCTATTCTTTTTAAAGTGAAGAAATAAAATGGAATTACATATTCCAGTCATTATACTATGACACTGAAAACAGCAACCCATCAGCCTTAGCTGGCCTACTGCATGTTTCCAAGTATTATTGAATAAATAGAAAGCACTTATTGTCTCTCAAAATGTTTTTTAAAAGGGGCAAACACACAGGGCTGTGTTCACAAGCTAAGTCACCACTGTGCAGATGAATGTTACATGCTAGCTGAAAGGGGACAAATAATAAAAACAATACAGTACAGAGGTGATTGACTAAAAAATGTATCTGAAGGGGCTATATTAGTTTGTGACATTGAAAAATCAGTAGCTTCTATCTCTATTTTACTGTGAACTTCCTTTCTAAACGTTGTAATAAAAGGACATGCAAATAGATCTGACTATGGAGTATCTATATTATACAACGACAGCTAGCGAAAGAAAATCCAGATATTTCATCAATCAGAACTCATTTTCATCATTTTAGTGCTACTGACCACTAACAGTAAGTAAAGGGAAAATCACAGGGCAGCCCTAAGAAACAATGGTTGATGATTTTACCAAGCTTTATGACATAAGCAAACCATTGCTTTCATTCCACAAGCAATTTCTAGCTGGAAGAGTAGCACACTAGCAACTCAGTACTAGAGTTCCTAGTGACCCAGCAGTGCCAGGTTAGCATTCTCCATTTTATGTTTATATTTGTGTTAGTTCAAGTGTAGGGTGTTTTCCCTTATCTGGGGAGAAAGGGATGAAAAACAAAGTGGATAAAAGAGCTGTGATACAATTTCTTTTCCATATTCTGCCCAATAATCACCTTATTATCTCTTTGCTGTTGTGATCCTTCATCCAAATTGTTCCTAGGAGTATATCTTAAAATAAAATCCTGTTCCTTCTCTATTTTTTAATTTCAGATCAGTCACAAGAGCAGATCAATACAGGAAAAGTTTTTGAAATATGAAGTTTGGATTTCTAGTGCTGAGCAGCAGCATTACTTCTCAGGAAACACAGCCAACAGTAACAGGCATCCCCTCGTTTCCCATCTGTCTCTCATCCCAATCTGCCCTGCCATCTCTGTGGCTGGAAGGGCAAGATAACGTTTACAACCATGCCAGTGTGTTGCTACTCTTCAGACGACCAGAAGAGGAGGCTCTGGCATTGAGCAGCGGGCTTACAGCAATCTCCTGTTGCGAGGGAAAACTGGGTTTTAATTTCCCAGTGTAATGGCAGTGAATGAGCTTAAAACTGACAAATGCAGAGGAATCTCAAACATTTGGGAATACAAGGAAGGAACAAATCAGTTCACTTTCTATTCTGTAATATTATCAGTTCTTTTTCTTGTAGATATTTAATTTCTATGAAAAGCAAATTCTGCTTTTATATATTGAAGAAATGAGAAATATTTATATAGAAAAATACCAGTTTTTCAGGTATAAAGCTCAAGTACCTTTTGTCTCTTTCTTATAGTCCATACAGTCTTTATTATAAACGACTCTGGCTTTTAGCACTTCTGGGAGAACAGTTTTACATCTCTTCCACTACAGTAATGAATTTGACCTCCCAGCATACCCAAGAAAAAGGTGTTACTTTAAGCTTTTTATATAAAAGGAAATAGAGGCACAATGGCATTAAATGACTCTGCTCAAAGATACTCAACAAATAGCTTTTAGCTCAACCTTCTCTTCCATAGTGCAGTTTGCTAAAGAGACCTATCCTCCTTTCATCTATTTTCTCTTAGCCACATGGGTACCTAAATTTGTCAGGAAACAAGTCCTTAGCATTATGAGATCCTCAATGGTATTCTGTAATGTGTGTGTTCAGGAGGGTAGTTATAGTATAGCAATGAAAGAGGCTTTCTTAATACCTTTATACAAAGGGAGAAATGTTAAATCAGTGTGCTTAGCCTTCAAGGTTCAGGTCAACTACTTTGAACTGCACTGAGCTGAATCCTCACCTGTATTATGCACACTTGAAAAGCTGGCAGAAGCTCACCGACTGGTAATGGCTTCATCTCAAGCCCTTGGATTCATACCTACTCTTCTCTGTTTGAATGCTGTTAGCCATAGTTATCTCCTCCTCCTCCACCTATGCTACATCTGTGGTGAAATATTTGACTAAAACATCATAAATCAAAACTGTTTCAAGTTTAAGATTAATGTTAGAGAAGAAAATACTGAAACTGCAAATCAGTTTAACTCTTATTTTCAGTAATATCCCGCAGCACAGCTGAAGCCATACTTATAGTTGCAGAACTTGTACCATCTGCAACATCGATCAGCTCAAAAAGGTTAATTAGATAATGTATTACTTGGGATAGATAGGAAAAATCCTATTGTCCGTCCTTACATCTTTTTTAAAGAATACGCCTTTATTTTTCTCAGGTGCAGAAAGTGATGATGACCATAGCAAAGAAGAAATACATGCTTCAAAATTAGTGGAAGCTACATTCTGATCAGAGTAACGTACGGAAGAATTTATGGCTTTTAATAAGACACTGAACTTGCACATGCAGATTTTTTTTTTTAGCTAACATTGCCATGCCTTAACCTTGACCCAGAAAGAGGTAAGAAAAACTTCCCTTGATGTTTGAGGTCAGCACTGTCATGTCTTGTTTTGTAACATCACTTTTTGCTATTTTGGTAAGGCAACTTGACTCATTTCAAGTGAACCATCAAAGTCTAAACGTTGTCAAGCAGTGAAGTGGAGGTGGCAGCTTCTTGCCTATGTGTCAAAGAAATCTTCATTTCTACAGTGAGTGTTAACAGAAATAACGTAGGGATAAACAAAGAAACGTTGATTTTAAAGTGCACTTACTGTAACATATCGTGACATCCTCACACTGCTGTTCGAGCCACTAAAATTTTATTCTGGATTTTGAAACCTATTTTCCAAAGGGTTAATGTCTTCATTACATTCCAAACCATCCTCAGAGAAGAATTCCACTTTCTGCACTCAACATTACCTTTATTACTTTATAACAGCTAAAATCACCGTTGTCCACTTCAACTGTTTCTCTATTACTCAGATACAAGTCTTAGGCCAAGAAGACATACTGCTGGCTTTCAATAGTCCTGTTTTTATATCTGGTCAGCAGCTTCTGTGCTCCAAATCATAATTGTCACCCCTAACCTGCTAATGGCCCCCCACTCCAGCACTCCACAGCTGCCTGTTCCACTAGGTTCTTTAGGCAGGATCTTTGGCCTATTTGAATACTGTAAGAAAACCTGTTCCCCACCATGCCTTCACATAGATGTCACCTTCTCCAAATGAAGGTACTGCAAGTTCTCTTTTCCAGCTGCAACTACTGCTTGTACCCCATTCAGAATCCTACAGTCAGCAGCTGCTATAAGCATTTCCTAAGCCAGGATATGCAGAACGCTCAAGTTTTAGACAACTTGCTCTTGAAAAAGGATCAAGTCCTTTGGTATTATATCACTCAGGCAGATCAAAATAGGAAACGTTCATGTTTATGACTTTATGACTTCTGTGTCAAAGGTGCTTTCTTCTAAAAACCTACTACTAAAAACCTACAGTGTATAGAGTTAACTCCTCTGTAGGCTAGCTGGATATGGAAAATAGTTTTGTGTAGTAAGCAGCTTTGAATGCCTATGGCAATAAATTTCAAATTGACAACTGCTATGGAAGGATCATGCCTAACTCAGAACCATAAAAATTAGATGCATTTTTATGCAGGCTTTTATAGGCCTGCAATGAGAGTAGTCTAACTTGTCATACCTGCATAGGAGCTAGTGAAGGTCTCAAAAGAGAGTCACCAGTCTTGTACTGGGAAATAGCTCTCAAGAGAGATTGTGTACTTGTTACCTTGAAAACTAACAGCATTCTGTGTAGCTCTTAAAGGAAAAATAAGGACTCAATTCCCCTTCCAGCCCTGTATTTTGCTGGTGCATTGGAACACCAATCTAATTGAAACAATGATCCACTCTTTTTTTCTAGGAATTTCTAAGTACTGTTTGGCGAGTCTTCCATTAACTTTCTCCTAGATAATACTTGTAAAATCATGATATAAGATGAAATAACTCTGAGCAAGATCAATTAATGATTTCTTCTTCCCTCACTAAAAGGATTACAAGATCCAGAATCAAGTAACATTTTTTCTCAACTAATAAATAGCTCTTCAGGTTCATTTCAAATTTAGCAAAATAAAATTGAGTCAGATTGTTCTTCCCAGTTGTGTTTTCTAGCTTCTTGCTAGCTTCTGTGTGTGTGTATGTGGTAGTTATGCGGATGATGCCAATTTCCTAAGCTTGGAATTTGGAAAGCATGGTGATTATTTTAAAAAATATTTAAAGAATTATCACCAGAAATTTGCACCATTAAAGTAGGAGGAGATCACCTAGTTCCCCAATGCCTTTTGATCAAAAATGTTTCTTATGTTACAAGGTTGGGATGAAACTGGCACAGAATGAATAAAATTGCAGTAAGGGAGATTTTATCTCCTCTTCAACTACCTAATTAAATGCATCAGCAATACAAACATCCTCCTCAGTGCTTTAGCCTTAGGATGTATACCATCTGTCAGGCACCCTAACTCCTCAGTTCCTCCAAAATATATCTGATGCCTTGTCAGAGACAGTCAATTAATGATTGTTCAAATACGAACATTTAAATTATGGAAGCTAGCAACATTTAAGAACAGAAACCAAGCCATCCATTTCCTCTGCCATTTGCTGTTATTCACTAAATTGACCTATCGTTTTATTTTGAAGTTTGTTGAATAATGCAACAAGAATGCGATACGATGCAGATCTTCAATTCCCTTGTATGTCTGTGTTTCAAATCAGTGCATTTCCGATTGGAGTCTGGATTCAGTTACACTGAGGCACAGTCTAAAGGGTTTTTCCCCAAGAATAAACAAAAGCAAGTGTATATTTTCAGCATTTGGTAGCCACTTCCTTATATGAAAAAATAAAGTCAGGAAGACAACAGATTCCAGGTGCTCAGAATTAGATCATAGGACAGCTAGATGTCTTGGTTCTGTTAATCAGAAACTAGCAAAATATTGGTCATCAGGTACATTATAATCAGTTTTGCTTCCTATGCATTCATTCAATACTTATTTAGGAGGGACAAAAGATATTTTCAGTAGTAAAATATTTACGTTCACCATGGTAGATAAAACATTAACTTTGGTTGAGTATAACTGTGTCACATACCTTCTGGTGGGGAATTACAGCTCTGGGTGAGTCAATTTTGGGTGGTGTGGTTGAAACTGGCACTGGACGTTTCGATCTGAGGATTAAAAAGAAGATTTTGCAATCAGAACTCCTTTTTTCCCAGATAAAATTTTACATTTCTTGCAAAAATGCTACTTCATCAGTAGTGAAATATTAGGCAAAGCTAATACTTTTCTAGTCATCATAAGGCTTTTTCCATGTTCTCACTTGCAAAAGTCTTGGATGTGAAAAATAATGCCCGATTAAGTTTCTCTGAACAGTGAAAAGCCTTCCACTCTGCATCACCCATTTTCTAGTACCTTATGACTGGATTTTTAGAGATGCCAGTTAGCTGTAACAGGAGATAAACTCATGTTTGGACAGCATTCTAGAAAATGGGACTTAGAAGTGTCTTAAAATGCAATGACTATGCTTTGATATTGAGACATCTCAAGATCAATTCCTCCAAAGATTATTACTTAGAATCTTAAACTGTGTAGTAATTATCACTCTTTAAATGCCTATGCAGGAAGAAACAAGTTTAATTTTTTTTTTAATTTATACTCTCAACAGTAGATCACTTCACTCCAAATACTCACCACCTTGCATCTGTGTTTGACAAATACACGAGGATTTTAATAACTGAAGTAAATCATACCAAAATATTTGCAAAACACACAATCCACCCTTTAATTGGAATGTAACAAAATCAATTTAGCAGAGTTAAAATGTTAACTGAAGTACTTTAGGATGCTCAGAAACTGAAGACGTATTGTGAAGGTTTTGAGAACTTCAATGAATACCCTTCTGAAATCTTCCAAAAAAAAAAAAAAGGATCACAGGAAAATGAACTGAAAAAAGTACAAATAATCAAAGGAATCACAGTTCTGTCATTGCTGTCCTATTGCCAATCTACAGATTCAAGTTATAATTTTTATGGATGAGGTTTTGAAATATATTTTGTAATTAGGACAGAGGAACAAAAATGAAATAAAAGTACTTAAAATCACACAAAACTGTTACTGAAGCAGAAGTAACTACAACATCTGGAACCATTTGCTTTAGAAAATAAATGAATAGGGGAAGACATTATAGAAGTTAAGAAAACAGTGAGTAGTAGGAAAAGAGAAATAAAGCTATGCTAGACAAAGTAAAATTGAAAAGACAACATATATGCAATTGGTAGAAGGCAAAATTTTTTTCCTGAAGTAGTTGATTAACCTGAAGTGAAACTTAACTAGAAGACAACATTGAGACTACAACAATAATAGGCCATCAGGATGGATTAGATAGTTATTCTTATAACAAAAACACAGAAGATACTTTTGGTCCAGTAGAAATACGTAGCCATACATGTTCACATTTTTCATAGCACTTCACAAAAGATTGATAGGGGAAGATATTCCATTTTAGGCTCATTATTTCCTTACTGAGGGCTGTGTTGCTCTTTCCAATGATGTACTTAACAATGGCAGCTGCTGGAGAAAGAAAACTGATAAAGACAAAAGCTAGGGCTGGTCATAGGGGAATCTGAGTGTTAATACATAGCATCACACTGAGCTGCGTATTTAGCTTTAGTTGCCACATATAAAATATCCACATAGAAAACAAACTAGGAAAAAAATGAGTTACCTTCACAGGAACTTCAAGATTTCTTAATGGAAAACAGAAATTATGTGACTTTTTTAATCTGCCCACTGCAGGGGGGAAGGTTGAACTAGATGTTCTCTCAGGTTTCTATCAACCCAAGCCCCTCTAATAACTGATATTTACAGATTGCATATATCGTGATATAACATAATAACAATCCGAGAAATGCTTCAAATTCCAAGGACAAAAGCTAATCACTAACTGCCTAGAACAAACTTTCCTCAGAAATGCATTATTAACCCATCTTCCTTCAGAAGTGCTTCCACAACCATTTCAGCTAAGAGAAAAAATAACTCATATTTAAGACGTGCACACTTATCGTGAAAGAAAATAAAGTAAGCTCCAGCCCAGAACACAGAGTTGCAAAAAAACTGACTGGAAAAGTTTATGAATAAGCAAAGATTTAGGGGAGATTCTGATCCTCCTTCTGCTGGTACCCAGGTATTTCTGTGAAGTTATCGAGGGAGTCCTAGACATAGTCAAACCCAGAGCCAGGCAGCATGGGCACTGACTGTACCTTATGCTCTATCCATTGATCATGAATTCTAGTGCCAAAGTTGCTCAGCAATGTAAATGCTTTTTGTTGCTTTTACATGCAGAACAAACAGCTGTATACAGCAAGTTTAATGCTTAACTAGAAAATATTTGTATTGCATTATCCTGGGCTGCATCAAGAAGAGTGGCCAGCAAGGTGAGGGAGGTGATTGTTCACCTCTGCTCTGCTCTCGTGAGACCCCATCTGGAGTACTGCATCCAGGCCTGCAGCCCCCTACGATTCTGCTACTTATTTTATCTATTTTCTTCCCAAAACCCCTGGAGTATGCCTAGTTTGTAGAGTTGCGAGGAAGATGGAAGTCCAAATTCCACAAATGATTGCGACAGTTATAGATTTGATGTTGAAATATTCCAAGATATTTTTCCCAGTCAAAGCAATTGATTTGTCTTCAACTTGGCTGCATTTTGTTTTCAAGTTGCAAAAGTAAAATTGGAAATGAAAGGCTTGTTTGTCAGCCTTAAGAAAACCCAAATATGTAATTCCAGCATTTTTTGAATTCTTCCCTAGTATCTTCTGTTCTGGGAAATACACCTCCCCTGTCTCCACATACAGGTTCTCTGCCTTACTGAAGTTTAAAAGCAGTAGGGATCTAGTTTTGAAAAGCAGTTCAATTTTGATAGTACTGTTGATGTAACTGTCAAAATTTCTACTTGTTCCCATCTACCTAAATATATCTTTAATCAAAGAGCTCTTGACTTCAATTCTATTACCTTCACAAACCCAACAAACGTTCATTAGGACTCAGCTGCAATAAGAGGAGCTGCCTGCTTAAGGAAGAGCTTCCAGAGAGTTCGAGTTCTGTAGTGCAATAACAGCTTATCCCTGCTCTCAGGGGAGCATACTACCATACTTGGAGACAGGAGATACGACCCAACAGCTGATAGCTCTTTTTCATGCTCATGGCAGTCTTTTGTAGTTTATAACTTTGGCAGTCAGTGTCTATCTTCACTTCTTGGATTCTCAGGACAGCTAAAGTCATTTTTACATTAAGATCTTGTTCTCACTTCGTTATATGTGAGCATCTATATACACTGGTTAAGATGCTCAAAAAAGTATCTTACTGTCTCAAAACTCAAAAAAAAAAAATAAAATGAAGGGCCTATAGAAAGGTGATAAAACAAATCAACTTTGAAATATTTTGAAATCATTTTACCTACTTCACATATCTCCTAATTTAATGGAGTGGGTCACACAGTGGGTCACACTGGGCTTTGCATATGTATTTATTAAATGCAATAATTCTAATTTTGGGAAAAAAACAGAAGTAAAACAGCCAGACTAAATATTCTTCATGGTCATCACTACATCCATCTTCAGCCAAACACTGAATTAAATATCATGCATAGAAGCTATCTACTGATTCTAAACCTTGCAAGGAAAATCCTGCATCTTGTGATCCCACAGTTTAAGTTCACTGAGCTCTTCCTGGACATTAGCAAACAGGCTCAGCATCTTTTATGAGAATCACAAATACAAAACCCACACAACTTCATACATCATTGTGATCACTTTGGGGCTAGGATGAAACCTAGTTTCACCTTATCAAGATTGCATCTGTACCTGCACTGAAATTGATAAATACCTCCATCAGCAGTTTTGCTCTGTGTCAACAGTAATGCAAATATTAGCATTTGGATGGATGACTGACTTGTTAATTATTTCCCTGCATTGCATTACACTCAGATGGACTGCAGAACAGGCAGTTATGCTTTTCAGGCCTGTTGTTCGTACCCATAGCATTATATGAACTAAAATACTCATAAATTGACCTGTAAGTAAGCAGTTATCCATAGGTCTGTGGAAGAGAATGTTTGCAAGTATGTAATATCTGTTTCCTTTAGAAGGGATTTGAGCAAAGGGTAGCTGTAAATACTACAGGATAGAAAAGGAAAGAGCAGAGAAATCTTGGAGAGTTTAGAGTAAGGAAGGAAAGGGAAAATGAGAAAAAATACTTGTGAGGCTGTGAGTTTTGAAAATGAGTATCTATCTATAGATTTTGAAGCAGCAATCAAATTCTACTCTCCAGTTTTCTCTTCAGCTCCCCCTTGTCCCACTGGATGACACCTGCACATCATCTTCACTCTTCCCATTGCTCTTGCAAGACAAAAACTCTTCACCTGAATTCCCTTCTATTCTGCCCTTGAGCCTGCTCCCTCCTGGAAGGGCTGACTGGCTGCTAATGCCTCCATTGCCTCCTGGTATCAGCTCTGAGATTCCTGCACCCCAGCAGCAACTGAGGGCAGAATTCAGATTGCTCAGCTGTAGAGAGAAGTGTCAGAGAATTACAAGGGAGAGACTGAAATAGAATCACAGTAATCAGGGAGGGTTCAGAGCTTAATCACATATAATCTCACTTGAAATCTCTGACAATTCAGTAGTTATGATTCCATGATTGTATTTATTATCTCTAATTACTGCCAGATGCTAAAAATAAATGTAATTAAGATGAACAAGCAAATAATGAAATGATTTGTTAGTGTAAGAAGAGAAGAACAAAACATTTATGTTATGAAACGATCCAATACTGAAGAGCCATTGTTACAAGGAGCAGGAAAGTGCACTGTCTTTATCCAGTGCTTATACGTATGTATTAACTTGGACTGGAAATGTCACTCACTCACCCCAGTAGGCCTAATAAGTAAAAAATTTTGAGGACTCAGACATAAAAAATATTTACCTATGTATCTTTTACTGAAGAGCATCTAATATGAAACATAGCAATTTCTCCTGTTTAAATTTCCCCTGCCATGCACATAGTGTATCTGACTCTTAAATCACCTCCATTCAGGTACCACCAGACTCCAGAGCAGTTCCAAACTCTTAGCTTTCCAACAGCTTTGTTAAGGGTGAACATCACTCAGCTGCAGATTTCAGATCAGCACTGGGAACTGCTATAGAGAATCACTCCAAAGTATGCAGCCAAGCCTTTTTTAAAAAGGAAAGAGATTCACAAAAGAATAATACAAAGCTCAACAGCTGCCTTCTGTTGAAGGTACTTCTCACGGTAGCTGTCTGTGCTGTCCAAATTCAAATATGTTGATGTTACACAGATGAAGCCTATTTTTCCCTTTGCCACTTGACATTTGCTAAGAGCAAATCTAACTCTAGATACTTTGAGCATCATGATCACAAATGACTAGAATTCCCTGAAGCTCTTAATGATGCAAAATTAGTTACCTGTTTTTCCTGTAATTTCTTTAACTCGGAATGTGGACATTACAGCATACTCAATGGCTTCCAGAGCATTTCTAATTGACATATACGGCAGAAAGAACAATTAGGGATCATGGATAATTAGATCTTAACTGTAGTTCAATGCATTTAGCTATTCACTCTGTTTGCAAAACAGAATACGTCAGTGAGCTTTCCATCAGTGCCTTTTCTTCACTTTTTCTTACTGTTTAGAGGACACAAACCGAAGTGGGTTACGCAGAGCCACTCACTGCCACTGTCTCACCACAACAATCAGTAACTATTGTCTAGGCAAAGTTCCAGTGCTTCTGGAAGATATGAATATCTTCAGTTATTGCAACAAGCAGCTATGATGTTTGCAACCACTACTCAAAGATACCTGCAGAGATGTACATCCTTCTTTCCAGCGTGCTGATACCTATGTATTTACATCTTGCTTACTAGGCAAAACAGACATTAACAAAGGCTCTACAGAAATACAAATAAGATACGCATCTATACACACCACACTCACTACATGGTTCATTATGCTCTTAGCTTTGTTGGTTTTTTTAATTATTATTTTTTTGAATGCTGCTATGTGATTAGAGTGCCTTCTTCACAAAGGCAACTAACTTACGATTTCATGCTCAGTAATAATTCCATTACTTTTTTCAGTAGCTAACCTGTCAATTATGCTGCAGAAGAAGGATGATCCTATGACAGGACAACTGTCTTTGGAATTAAAATTCAGTTTTATCTGTTACTACAGGATTATACAAGATTGCCTACAGAAAGTTACTGGGCGTTCTATTTTGCTTCACCACAGAAAGACAATTTCCCTCATGAGAATAAATATATGAAAGGCTATGAGCAATTCAGATGCTCTGTTGAGACAGCAATATAATGAACAGATGCTTTCTCTAGTTATTTTACACTTTTCTGAACTTTTGAGATAAACAGTTTGCTTCCTACAAATACTGTTGATTAGCTGTAAGAAAACTAAGCAACCACTTTTTTCCTCATCTGATAGATGTCAAATCTGTCAGCAGCTTATCTGAGAGACTTTGACATGAAACTTAATTCTGTGTTTTAAGACTGCTTACTTAAGAAAGTTTGCCAGGCCTTGTCAAAAAAAAATTTGCTTCCTTCTGAGTTATTCAGCTGCTGCTTGAAGTTGTCTTTATGACAAAGCAGAAACCACAGCACCACCTGCCAGTGCGCAGTACTGCCATAATGCAGTAAACAGCAGTCAGAGAGGGGAAACAAAGATATGGCCAACCTCTGAAGAGCCCAAAAGCCAAGTAGAATGCACCTTGGTGTGTCCCTGATCTTAACAGGGATGTCAATGATTAAGATTTGGAAAAAAAAAAAAAAGGCCTGGTAGCTTTTAGTCATCTGGAGATTTAGGTTGGACATTAGGGGGAAGTTCTTCACACAGAGAGTGGTGAGGTGCTGGAACAGGCTGCCCAGAGAAGCCGTGGATGCCTCATCCCAGGAGGGGTTCAAGGCCAGGTTGGATGGGGCCCTGGGCAACCTGGTCTAGTATTAAATGTGGAGCTTGGTGGCTCTGCATGTGGCAGGGGGGTTGGAGATTCATAATCCTTGAGGTCCCTTCCAACCCTGGCAATTCTGTGATTCAGTGACTCCTCAATTCCACTTCTTACAAGTAATGTATTAGCTTGAAGGATGTAATTTACATTTTGGCATATCCACGCTTAAGCCAATCAACATTAATCAACAAGAAAAGGTCTCAGACCTGATATAGTGTGACCTTCTTGTGAGCTTAACATTTTGGGTAATATACCGACTTCCTGATTGCAAAATGCAGCCAGTATTTGTTTCAAAGATTATACCTGTGATGTGTATCGAGTTGTGTTAGCCCATTGATTTGGATGAGATGTGCCAGTGATATCCCTAACTTTTCCATGCTAAATGCAACATAATACATATAAGAATTTACATGGAGATGGATGAAATCAGCTTCCATTGCATTTTTATCTTACACATAAGAGGATGATTTTAACTTCACTTAAAACTGGTGTTTCAAGGTAGGGAAGAAGTCACATGCAGTCTGAGAATAGTTCGAATCCCTACGATCTTCTTGTAATCAAAACTTATCTGCACTTTAAAGCCTTGGTGCCACAGTTTCCAGGCTCTAAAACTAACAAGGACACTTTATGCACTGAGTGTAAATAGCAGTCCGTTCAACCTGCTCATGTAGGGAATATATCTATATTCATTGCAATGACTGACATTTATATTTTATTTTCCATGGAATAAGCAACTCACCACTTTCAAAAGCATTCAAAGTAACTACTCTAAAATAGTAACTCATAGTCTTGTCCAGATACCAGCCTAACATTCAGAAACAAACACTACCATCCTCTCATCTCTGCGCACAGAGACAACTGGATATTCAATGAGATTCACCTCTATTTCAGAGCTTGTAATAATACATGTTAACTTTTTAAAACCAACTTTTTCTTCAATGCACTAAGTACATGGTCTCATCAGAAGTTTGGAGAAGAAACCTTGGATATTGAGGATAAATGGCTCTAGGAAATTCCAGGGTTGAATTTCTAGCAAAGTAAGAATTAGTGTCACATCACATTCACCATTATTGTTGCTTTCCTTTTTTTCTATTAATGTGATTAAAATTTTGGATTTATGCATACTGTGACTAAGTAAGGCATGTAAGAATCTGACTACTCCACTATTCTTATCTTGCCAAAAGTAGAATTTATAATTCCTTTCCTGAACGCAGGTACATGCAGATTACCAACTGACTCAACTGAGGAACCATGCTTTGAGGAAAGGCTGAGGACACCCAGATTGTCTACTCAAGAGAAAAAGAGGCTGAGACAACTTCATTGTTCTCCACAGCTCCCTGAAGGTAAGAAATCATAGAATGGCCTGGGTTGAAAAGGACCACAGTGTTCATCAACCCCCCTGCTATGTGCAGAGTCACCAACCAGCAGACCAGGCTGCCCAGAGCCACATCCAGCCTGGCCTTGAATGCCTGCAGGGATGGGGCATCCACAACCTCCTTGGGCAACCTATTCCAGTGCATCACCACCCTCTGAGTGGGAAAAACTTCCTCCTGATATCCAACCTAAACCACCTATCTCAGTTTAAAACATGAAGGTGCCAACCTCTTCTTCCCATTAACCAATGATAGATGCACAGAAACAGATCTCCCCTATGCCAGTGGAGTCAGACTGGACATTTGGGAAGAATGTATCCACTGTGAGGGTGGTCAGACATTGGAACAGGTTTCCTAATGAGGTGGTTGATACGCTATGCTTGTTGGCATTCAGGAGCCATTTGGATTAAGTCCTTATAATGCAGTTAAACTTGGTTAGCTCTTGAACTGGTCAGGCATCTAGACTCAATGACCTTTGAAGGTCCCTTCCCACTGAACTGTTCTAGTCTATTTTAACTCGAGGTCTCCAAAATGTAATGTCCACATGGTCTATGATCTGAGACCTCAGCACAATCTAGACCACAATTACTCCAGTGAGTTTGACATTGAATAACCAACATGGCATCAGCCTTGAATTTTTTTTTTCTGATACGAAATAAAGAAAATACTGGCTCAATATGTAAATTCTCTGAGAATCATATTAGCTTATTTAAACTATTTCTGCAAAATTCAAGAAGGGAACAGGTTAAAGTACAGAGCTTCATTTTTTTAAAAAAGGGTTTTTTTTTGTTTTATATTCTGATACTTTTTCTTTCTTGCCATATAATTTCAGACCGTATTTCTAAGGCAACATGAAAACATTTGTACTTGAAAATATGCTAAGACTAACACTTCTTATGAAATTTTATCAAATGCAAGCCAAAATGCAAGTCACATACCTTCTTGAAGTCTGAAGGCTGGATTATTGAATACTGTGGGTAGGAGGCAGGCATTCATATCCTCAGTCTAGACTGACACAATAGCAAAGGACTTGCTTCTGTATGTAGTAATTCAGAAATCTTACTGGAGTCTTGATATGGCTTTTGCTCCCCAAACTTTTAAGTGCTGCTATCCTAGCTATTGAGTCCCAAGGGATACTCCTGAGCTGTGGAAGTATTGCTCATCCAAGGAGCAGTCATTTGGCACCAGGAATTCAGTTTCCAGAAAGACTGCAGCAGGCATTCAGCAAGCAGAACAAAAACACTAGCAAATCAACACTTAGCATTAGCATTCCTTTCAAAAAAAAAAAGGAAAAAAGTCACATTTGCATGAGAACAGACTCTCCCCCTATATATAAGCAGTCAATGAATGAAGGCATTATTAGTCTAATCAGTGTAATAAAATCATCCAGAAAAAAAAAAAAGGAGAAAGTTCCAAAACCATACTTTCATTTTCTGTCTGTTTTTTACTAATCACTTTCTACAATGCTTTTTGGCAATGTTTCCAGTAATACTCCAACTATTCAATATTTTAGTCTGTGCTTTTGGGAGAATTGCCTACAGAAAGTTTACTCTTAAACTATAATATTTACTCTCTTCTAATTCTTGTTCAAGCATAAACCCAGCCTAAATCTGGTTCTGATATAAAAATATGCCCACCAGCCCATCAGACCTACAACATGTACAGAATTGTTTACTATTCACAGCTTCAGACAAAAGAAAGCAGCTTACAATAACCTTTGAATTTCCTTGGCTTGCAGTTTGCTGTCACCACATACTTTATTTATGGTAGGCCTGAAATAAATCCTGCAGGATCAGCCATCTTTTAGTGCTGCACAAGAAAAAGAAAGCTATTAAATATTTACCATAACTCTCTCATAGCTTTGCAACCTATACTTCCCATTTCACTACTAAAAAGGATTGTTTAGCTCTTGATTTGCCAGCAAAAAGCAGTCAATCGTGGCTGCCTGAATGCAAACTGTATTCCAACATTGGCTTGCCCTGGAAGGGGGAGATGTTGTGTCAATGCACCTTCCCTGCTCCTCTGCAGGGACTCGTAGTGACACCAAAGCAGGCATCTTAGAGCATCACAGGAATGCCTATGCCAGCAGAATGAGGCACGCTCATGTTACAGCATTTTCCAAAACTAAGTCAGTACATTTGGTGAATCCTTTCCAAGGAGGCTGATCAGATTCCTTGAGTTAAGATCAAATGAATACTGTGGATGCTCCAGTGAAATGCGTTGACAAATAATACCATACTCATGAATTGTATTTCATGTGAATTTTAAAAAGTAACCCATTTGTATCAATTAAAAATACATTTTGCATGCATTTCAGTTTTCACCTGTGAACTGAACGCAGCAGAACAATAAGCAGATGGCCCAGTTTCTGTGGGACAGCCAGCCAGTTGAAGATGAACTTTGACTGGCCTGGGACTAAAATGCCTGAGGGCAGCTGTGCAGCTCAAGTGACCGATCAGAAACAGATACTGTAAAATGACTGAGAACTAATCTCCAGTAAGGCACAAAAAGATGAGCAGCAGTTTCTTTTTCCACAGCAGTTCATTAAAGAGCATGATCACAACCTTCCATAGCATTGTCTAGCAGCACAGGAAGTACATAGCAGATTCCAGAGATCTAAGCAGCCAGAAATTGACAGGGAGCATTTGGAAAAAGCACTATGTCACTGGAAGGCTGAATTCTGACTGCCTGATCAAACCTCTGGCACAGCTGTCAAGATCTCTGTTCAAGGAATTCCATGATATTGACAAAGTTTTGTGATGGTTCAGTGAAATCACAGCTTAGATAAGGTGATAAAAGGCAAAATTAACAGCAAGTTTAGGGAAGTGAGTGATCAGAAAACACTTGTCACCTATGGCCTCCTGAACCCGTAATGAGATACCTGCATGACAAACGCCGGCCAGCACTCCACACAAAACACTCACTGAAGAGCTATGTTAGTGTACATTGAACAGGGCAAATTGATGGTACTTGAAGAAAAACTAAGTTCGTATAGCCAGAAAAGTGAAGACTCTTTGTTTAGAGTAGGACAGGACGAATGAGCGTTCTTAATGCTTCCCTTCTGCTACATTTGATGCCTTGCAATTTGATATCCCGCACAAGTGCTGACACTATGTACACTTTTCTTGATAACCAAACAAAAACCACCAGTTCTTCACCCTGAAAAAGGAACTCCAAGGGGAATTTAAGTGTGATCATAAAAGTGAGTAGCAGCAAACACTATGCGAACTGTCAGGTTATAAAAAACACTCATGAAACCTTCATGGTCAGGATCAATAAAAGGAAAGGCCATTGCTCTTGAAAGCCCATAGCCATTAGATAAATAAAAAGCTTTTGGTTTCAGAATGCTTATGTCTAGATTTCATGTTCCATTGCTTTTCCCTTGGCATTATAGACTAAACAAGCAAGTTCACTTCAATTCCAGAGCTGCAACAACAACAGTCAAGCCACAAGTCCTCTGGTAAGGAATTCCAGGATCTTGAAAAGATTTTTTAAAGCCATGTGACTACTAGACATTAATGTCCAAGATCACTGAAATTTATGGCTTCAGTTTTCCTATCACTACAGCCAATTACTAACACATATATTTGCCTTTTAAATTTGAAAGTATTTCAGACTTTAATGTATATCAGATAATTGAGTGTCCCCATCTCAACAATCTGTACAGAAAGTAGATTTTTTTGTCCACTCCATCACTAGCAATCCAATATTGTGTGTTAACTGGTCTTTCTTTCACCAATGCAATATTTTGTGAAATTGTTTTTGTTGAGATCTTATCTAAACGTGAAACATAAGAATCCAATAGGAAAGCAAACAGAAGATCTACAATAAATTATCAGAAAGGAACATCTTCAACCTGTGCGTAACTCAAAACAATTTAGACCATTTTTCAAAAGATGCCATATGAATCTCCTTATCACTGCTATTCATTAAATTAGACCAAAAATGCTGGAGAGGGTCACAGAATGAGGGTTCAACTGCAAGCATCCAGGATAATGCCCTATTTTTTAAATACTGAAAGGTCTCAGTAACTTCAAAAGACCACTTTTAACTGACTTCTATCACATTTCTGTGAGAATGTCTCCCCTTTTTGCATTCAGATGTTTTCCTTTCCTGCACTGAAGCTACACCTTTTTTACCCTATCAAATGCAGACAGGTCACTCAGTGTGAACTCAGAGGTGCCAAACCATTAATAAAAATTCTCACTCTGGGAATGAGAGATTCAATCCATGGGATCAGAACACTTATGATAATTTTTTCTAGAATAGTCATTCATATATTAACCAAAAGTATGCGTGTTCACATGGGAATAAGTAAAAGAAACATCACTGTTGGACTTCTATCAGGAGCCTGAATGAACAAGGAATTACACCTCTTTTCAGTGGGCTAAATGCAACACAGATTCAATGGCATATAAGCCATTGTGATATCTATAAAAATCCATGCTACTTACTACAAGAATCACCACAGATTTTAGCTGTCCAACACATATCTATACATTGGACACTTCAAATTAAACTAACAGGTAAAGATGAAACACATAGCACTTAGTCATGGGTTTCATAGGACATCCTTGGGAATGCAAAGATTTTAACTTATGTCAACATACTTCTGAAGAGTGAGGCTCAGGTTGTAACTTGCTGACTTGATCTTGTTCTGAGCCTCTAAGTGAGTCATGCTGTCAGTATTGACTCCATCAATGGCTACCACAAGATCCCCTTGATTCATCTGTGACTGTGCTGCCTTGCTGCCAGGAGTGATCTGTATGGGAGAGGAAAAGAAAAAAGTCTTATAAGTCATTCTGTGCATAGATTACTTCTACAGAGCCTGTCCAGAATTGTAACACAATTTTCCTCAATTATTGCTATTGTTGTATTTGTGTACAGGTAGAACAACAAAACTTAAGGAAATTAAACAAATACACTTAACTCACATTTCTGCAAAGGTCAAGGGTACTGCCTACTTGTCATTATTTCCATTTTAAGGGGATAATTATCATAATTCATTTTGGGGTGGTAGAGACATTACTCAGAACTGGAAAACTAAGAAGCCACTAACTGCTGCATGACGGTTGTATCATTGTATTTTTCCTCCTAAAAGTCATTTTTCCCACACCAACTCATTGCACTGATCAGACAGAAAATGAATACGTGGGACCGTGGACATGTTTTGTTTCTCTATAGTGAGCTTTATAGGAAATTATTCTGCTTCACTTTAACCCACATAAAGCTACGGTTTCGTTACCAAGACACCACTACTTGTCCAGATACCTCCATCAGCCTCTTGCACATGACAATCCAAAAATATAAGACAAGCACTTTTAGAAATAAGAAACTCGATTACTCCAACTACAAATCCAACTACTGTGACAACAGTTCAGAAATTCTGGTTCCTCACTATGTACTCAGTATTTATAAGGCACTGTGTTAGCTCCAGATGCCCAGTGGAATGCAGCTTCTTCAAGTAAGCTCACTTATATTTAACATTGCCCTCTCAGGTGCATCTGGGTGGCATCAATACACTACAGTTAGAACATTCAGAAAGATCAACACAGTGGAATGGTGACATAAGAGGTGTAATGACCAAGGGATTAGCACAGTGTAAAGGTGTTACAAAGGAAAAGTACAAGTGCTCACCCATATCCAAAAGCTAGGCTCACAAGAGAAACTCCACAAGGGAGAGATACCCAACATATCCAACCAGAGATCCCTCCCCAGTGGCAGTCAGCCCTTACATGGGGCCTAAGAGAGGTGCAGCCACACTCCACCCCTTCCAGTCACACAGCTGAATTGCCCTCACCTGTGCTCCCAGGGCTGACTGGTGCTCCCAGCACCTTTACCCAGGTGCTCAATCAGTGCTTCAGGCCTTGACTCAACAGTTCTCATCCAACAGTCATCAGTAAAATTTCACTCCATTATTGAACTCCAACTAGAGAAGAGCCTTTGGCCAGCTTTCAATGAGCACAATAGATTTTTCCCTTGTTCTCTGCACTCAGTATTCATAAGGTACAGATATAAGCTACAAATCTTTGCTAATGCTTTTAAGATATCCACTTCCTCAGTTTCCTCACTTAAAAAAAATAAATCACCACTACCACCACACCGAGGATAATATAAAATGCTACAACCACATCTGCAGTTGTCAATTCTTGTTCCTTCAGTATACATAGACAATGTCTGACTGCAAGGTGAAATTCCTGTGTGCAACATTCCTATGTCCCTTTTCCAGGGTGAACTACATTGACTTCTCTCAGTTTCTGATTCTTACTTCCTCCAGTTCAAAATGTAGTTGTTATAAAATAAAATATAAATAAATACAGTAGTATAAATAAAATACAGTAGTTAACTACAACTGACATAGAATTAGAGACAAATTTTGAGGAAAGAAATAATCATACTGGTTTCACTTACTCTAGTGGGATATTTTCTGCCAAACATGTTTTAAGAAAACAATACCAAAATGATAAGATGTGTTGATCAGAAAAGCCTATAAAACAAAAATTCCTAGGCAAACTTGAATTTTAACTATAGCCATTGCAACAGCCTGCCTGAGGCTCAGAGCTACAGAAGAGTTACAGAAATAATGTGATGAACATCACAATCGTGGCTTATAAACCAGGGTTCCTTTATTTTAAAATGTAAGGATGGGAATTGGTAGCCACATCTTCATCTAAGTTTAACAGTAGTAACCAACTGTGCTGGATTCATTCATACAGTCCTTCTGTTCTAGCTCCCATTTCAGGAGCCAGCACAGCATTAATGTCACCCTCTAAAATTCAGGTTGTTCCAGTTTCACAGGCAGATGTGATAACCTATGCAAGACTAGCAAGTATGGATCCAGTTCAATACATCGTTCAGAATCACACCAGAAGATAATTACTACTTCCCCCATTCTTCCCACTGACTAAGAAAGATGCTATGTAGATTACTTGTTTCCCTGAAGCTTTACATAGGAGGAACTGTTAAAGTCTAATCTGTATGAAATATCCATAGCCAAATACAGAATGATACCTGTTTTAGCTAGAAGGTAACAGACTACTCTGGGAAACTTTCAAGTGAATCCAGAGTGGACAGTTACAGAGGACACTGAGAACCTGCAGGAATCACAGGGGACAAAATACCAGCATACATATGGAGATAAAGGAGAGCCAGATCTAAAGTGCTAAAGCACTTTCAAGACTATCTTGTTCCCATTTTTAAAAATCCAACAGAAGGGAATGGAATGCAAAGTGTTTATCTGTTGGCATGCTTCTTAATCTGAAAACTCAGCTCTGATCAACCATTTACTTATTAAGCAGTTGCAGACAGATCAATGTTTTTGTGAAATCTTCAGGACTTATTTTCTATTTAAAATGTTCTTTTAAAATATTTTCAAAATGAAGCATTAATGTTAATTAAACCTCAGGATTAGAGCAAAAATCCAGATCAGTTTGTCTACACCATAAATTCTAGTTTACTGTCATCCCAGCTTTTCCTCTAACAGAGCATTACAAAAGTAATACTGAATATATGATACTGTCTAGTTAAAATCCAGTTGTCATTTTGCCCGCTAATGCTTTTGTCTTAAAATGGAAGTAGGTAAAACCCAGACACAGCCATTTCAGAAAACATCTGTAACAGTCTTAACTCATTTGCTCTAGATTATGGCACAGCTTTCAGCTGCCAGGTGTTGCAAGGGTCACACACTATTTGCACAAGACTCAATGTATAACTATAATATTTGTCAATTGATTAGAAAAAAGTAAAATAATAATTAAAAACAAAGAAACCAGGATACCACTGACAGTAAGATCTAATTTTAATTGCATTTCTTTAGCACCCAAGCTCAAGAACAGGCTGCGTGTTAGAAAGTAAAGTATCTTTCTCATATCTCAAAAAAGCACAGAAACACTTGCTCAAGCTCTCAGAAGTTTCCAACAAGATGGACATCCGACTTCCAATATCCCCAGCTTAAAACCTGTGGGCAGGCTAGCGGTGTCACATTGTAAAGAGAGGTGTATACTGGGTAGATATATAGCACAATAGTGACAGCTGTGCCCAAAAAAATAAATTTACACTGGGTTCAGAGTAAGGACCACCCCGCAGGAGCTGTGGGAGGTGGAATACGAAGTGCAGCTGCTGCACCACCTTGAGAATAAGATGTGCTTCTTTGCAAGGCTCTTCAGCTCCACTCCAGCATGGGAGAGATGGGATCAGGCAGCATTTCAGTGGCTGAGTGTTAAAATACTATCAAGAATGCTTGTATAAACAGATAGATGGACATAGCTTCCCTACCACAAGGAATTCCTAATTTACTGACAGACAAAAATACATACAGAGGCCTACACAAGTGAGAAGGCGCTAATACAGCAGCTTGCAGCATTAGTCAGCACCTCTTCTTTTCCAAGGACTTCAGCTATGCCTACCCTCCTCCGAACCCCAGCCCTCAAATCAACACATCACACCTTCCCATTCTTATTTAAGAAAATGTCTCGCTAGCACTAGAAATATGCTAAAGCACTGGAAATGAACACCCTCTTCACCTCTGGATATGTACGAAAGAAGAAAACAGTATGAGGAAATGTTCAATTCCACAGTTCAGCTGAAATTCAGAGACAGGACATAAGCTAACAGTAACAGCAACTTTAGCACGTATTTTTACAAGAAAAGGAATGGACAGACACTAAGAATCACTAGAAAACGAAGTCTGCAGAAAGCAGCATTTAAAGTCTCCCTCTTTTTGCCACTGTTTTATATAGATGTTTCCAGCAAACCTTCACAGGCTTTTTAAGCACTGAGGCTCACAGTGCCTGAGAGTGGCAGGAGAACCACCTCATTCTACATATAAAAGCATGACCCACTTGAAAAAGGTAACACTGAAATCCCACTGTGGAGCAGTTAACAGTGAATTGATGAATACCCAAATGAATCCAACTAGTTATCTCCAGACTGTACATATAGTTCCTCTCTTATCTACACTGTGAAAAAGTCAGTTGAGCAATTTCATGTTTTGTTTCTTAAATGATTAAGTTTCTATCCTTATCCCTATAATAAGTACGTAACAACTCCCAAGGGAAAAAAAAAAAAATCAATGATTTTCTTACAAAACAGAAAACAATTCTGGACAAGAAATGACAGCAAAGAAGTCAAATTTGTTGAAGTGAATTTCCATCTGATAAATTATAATTTCACCTTACACATGGCCAGAAGGCATGAGACAGGAACAAAGAAACAGTCTAGGTAACTCATCCCATACAGTAAGCATCCCACTATCCTTGATGATTTCTTTTATACTTTAAGGCCAAATGGGAGAGCTGAGGAAGACTGATTAATTGTAAAGAGGACCATAGTATACTGGAAAATTGAAGTTCCTGCACATATGGATGTTCTGTAGAGACGGAACACATTTCCTCTATGTGTTCTAGGAGCACATTTAGGGTTGAGAGAGTTGGGGCTGTTCAGCCTGGAGAAGAGAAGGCTCTGAGGTGACCTGATAGTGGCCTTTCCATATCTAAAGTGGAGCTACAGGAAAGGAAGAGACAGACTCTTTAGCAGGGCCTATTATGATAGAACAAAGGGAGATGTTATCAAGCTTAAAGAGGATAGGTTTGTGTTAGATACAAGGAAAAAGTCTTTTACAGTGAGAGTGGTGAGGCACTGAAACATGTTGTCTAGAGATGTGGATGCCAAATCCCTGGAGACTTTCAAGGCAAGGCTGGATAAGGCCCTGAGCAACCTGATCTATCTGTGATTTCCCTGTTGATCGCAAGGAAGTTGGACTGGATGGCCCTCAGAAGTCACTTCCAATTCTAAGGATTGTATGACCTGGCCCTGGTCTACCTATCTAGCTGTGGATGTCCCTGTTCACCACAGGGAAGATGGGCTAGATGGAATCATAGAATCACCAAGGTTGGAAAAGACCTTTAAGATTATCCAGTTGAACCTATCACCATGGTTTCTCAGTAAACCATGTTCCTAATTACAACAAATAAACATTTCTTAAATATCTCCAGGGGTTGGTGACACTACCACCTCCCTGGGCAGCCCATTCTAGCACCTGAGCACACTCTCAGAGAAGCAGCATTTCCTAACATCCAACCTGAGTCTCCCAGGTGCAACTCGAGGCCATTCCCTCTAGTTCTGTTGCTAGTAACATAAGAGAAGAGGTCGACTCCCACTTCACTACAACCTCCTTTCACACTTGTAGAGAGTGATAAGATCAGCCCTGAGCCTCTTTCTCTCCCAACTGAAGAATCCCAGCTCCCTCAGCTGTTCCCCATAAACGCTCCAGAACCCCCACCAGCTTCATTGCCCTTCTCTGAACAAGCCCCGAGGACTCAATGTCTTTCTCGTAGTGATGGGTCCAGGACTGAACACAGTACTCAAGGCGTGGCCTCACTAGGACTGAGTAGAGGGATCACTTCCCTGTTCCTGCTGGCAACGCTATTTCTCATACAAGCCAGGAAGCCATTGGCCTTCTTGGCCACGCGGGCACACTGCTGGCTCATGTTCAGCCAAGCATTGGCCAGTACCCCCCAGGTCCATTTCCTCCACACAGGCTTTCAGCCACTCTGTCCCAAGCCTGTAGTGTTGCCTGGGGTTGTTGTGGTCCAAGTGCAGGAGCTGACAATTAGTCTTGCTGAACTTCGTCTCACAGGCCCCAGCCCAGTGATCCAGCCTGTCCAAATCCCTCTGTAGGACCTTCCTACCCATAGGCAGACTAACACTTCCAGCCACCTTGGTGTCATCTGCAAACTTATTGAGGGTGCACTCAATGCCCTCATCCAGATCATCAATACAGATACTGAACAAGACAGACCCCAGTACAGATGCCTGGCTAACCCCACTTGTGACCAGTCACCAGCTGGATTTAACTCCATTCACTACCACTCTTTTGGCTCAGTCATCCAGCCAGTTCTTTACCCAGCAAAGAGTGCATCTATGCAAGCCATGGGCTGCCAGCTTCTCCAAGAGGATAGTGTGGGAGAGAGCGTCAAAAGCTTTGCTTAAGTCTCGATGACCTTTAAAGGTCCCTTCCTACTCTAAGGATTCTATGATACCATGAATCAAGCCTAGAGAAAATGTACTTTTTGCAGCTACCATCTTCCCAAATAAAATGTCTTATTGCTTTCCAATATACTACTAGGCTTTTTATTAAAAGTAGGGTTTTTTTAAATTTGTTTTTAATAGGAGAACAAAACCCACCTTAAATGAATGCTCAGGGGATCAGCAAAACATGTCATTGACATCTTGAAGAGTTTCTATTTATACCAAGCAAAGCTGAGCTGGCATGCTGCAGAGGCACACTGAAGTGGCCTCTCAGGCTAATGTTTCATCTCTACTTAGGAGGGAAGGTTACAATACATGTGAGAACACCCGAAATAGCTTTAATCTACCTCTCTTGGATATAAGGAGCCACACTATCAGAAGCACAGAGATTTTGTGGGACATCCAGTCAAACTCAGTTCAGAACACTATGGTCAAATCTGTACTGCAGCAGCAGAACTGCCATTACAACTAGTGCCATCCAGTTTACCTTAGCCTTGGGTATACCACACCAGAGTGGAATGACACCTCGATAATCAACACTAGATGTTTTCTTCCTGCTTAATACTACCACAAGGCTCCTTTAATACCAAGAAAATACTCTTCTTATCAAGATAAATAGACCCAGGTGACAAAATAAACCAAAATGTAAAAGATTTTCAGCTGGGAAGTGAAAGGAAGCACATAGGCATTTTTTAGGAGAAGAAAGCTGGGGGGGGGGGTGGGGAGGGAATATTTTGAGTGTAGACTTCTGTCCTTGGTTAGAATGAATTCCAGCCTCCTCTCCTCTGTCCCAGCTTCACCTTATCTGGGTAAAATATTCTCCATCTTTTGTTTAAATAAACAAATGGAAATGTTTTGGAGCTGAGCCTATAAGAACGACCAGCCTATGTACACCAAGACTATAATAATCAAAGGTGGATGGGGCTTCATGTGTTGGCATAGCCAGAAGACTACACAGCTCTTAAATCTTGCATGGCGTTAGAACTAGTAATTTCTATTCTCCTAAACTTCATCAAAAAACAGCTGTTGTACCCATTCAGTTTACTTTCGTCATCATATATTGTGCCATGATAGTGCACTACTGAGTTGTTCTTCGTACCAAAGGTTAATATCCTTAATGCAAACTACATTTGAGTATGTAACTAAGGTACTGATGCTTCACCTTCTGGAGATTTCCACAGGACAACTCCCTGGAGCCAAGTTAGACTAAGCTTTTAAGTGCTTGCAGGATCACAAATGCCAATATTTCTTTCCCCCAAAAGCTTCTTTCTCCCTACCTCTCTTTTTTCAATTTGAATTCATTTTAGGGCAATTTTATAAGGTAAATGCTTACGAAGACGAATCTCACTTATCAATACACCCTTCAGATTTTCACTGCTTTCATCTTATTTCAATCTACATTCTGCATTTGGATCTCCTGATGGAAGTAATTTGTCTCTCCTACCCCTACAAGCATCAGCAAGAAACTGAAGGTTGTGTGTCTTTTCCCACTGGTCACTATGCTAAGATTTTCTTTTTTAAGTTCATTCTGCTTAAGGCCTTTCACTGTATATAGCCAAGACCACAATGTATTATAATTTTGAAGGAGTTTTGATCTGCTCAACAGCAGTAAGGCCTCACTGAAAGGGCATCTGAGACAATACCATGTGCATTCATTTGACATTTAGTGGCCTGCAGCCAATTCTGATATTAAACATCTCAAAATAAAATAGCTTTTACTTTGAGCACATCCTGAGGCTGAAGCACAGTTTTTTAATCTGTAAGCGACTCTTCTGCTCCTGTGTGTTTGTAACTTAGGATGCTTTGATGCAGGTTTACAGTTTACTGTTCTTTCGAAGTGCATATTTATTGAGTTCAATTTGTTTCTGCCAGCTAGGGGAATAAATCCTCCTCTGATCAATTAAGTACTAGAAGCCAATTTGACATAGCAAATAGCAGTCCTGTCCATAAATGAAAAACACGTAGCATTCAACTTCACGCTTTGCCTGCAGATGCTGTAAGAGCAAAGCAAGGCACAAGAGAAGATGAAATGTAGCACATGTTCACAGTGACAGGCATTGAATCAGAACTAAATTTGCATCAACTACAGTCAGTACGTCACTATTCTGTCTTCAAGGTTTTAGAGGCTGTTCAGTGTGAGCCTCTTCCAGTCGAATTGCCCAGCACATCAGAATCAGCTACCTATCAAACAGTATTCTTATTTTCAAGAGTGTTTTGCACCTGCGGCATTCATCTCTGTGAGAGAAACAAAAGCATAAGCTTCAGAACTCCAGAATGAAAGCAACTTAGATTTTCAAGTGAAAAATAATTAAAAAAAATAAAGAACTGTACATAAGTTTCCCCCAAGGAAGCACAATGCAGATTTCTTTTGCCATATGCTGTCTACATTTAGTGGCCAACAATATCCTGCCAGGTGTCCCAGCAGAGTCCCTGGAAAATAATGCAGATTTCAGGAAGAAAGAAGTTGTAAAGACTGAGGATATTCTATCCAACAAAATTTAATAGCTTAAGCTTTGCTCTAGCATTTCAATCAAGTAAAGATGCTCAAGTTGTATTAATGTACTAGCACTGCCCATAGCTAAAGGCTATTTTGGATTCAAAATAAAAAAATAAATCAGTAAGAGTATCATTTATTGAGAAAGAAACAGCATTTTTTGTTTAAGCAGAATTGCAACAAAGGTAGATTCAGTGACCATAAAAGATTACCTGCTTTCTCTTCTCCCCTAGTCACGATCAAGCTTATAATGAAACACAAGGCCTAGTAAGATCTGAAAGAGTGGCTTCTATATAATAAAGGGTTCACAAGCTTGTTTCATTTCTGGCCTGAAAGAAATTATGTTAGCCAGATGCGCTACACGCAGTTTAACCTGGTATTTCCTTCCTTATCTGCATTATTTCCTAGAAATTTTTCTTAGAAAAATTTCAGAAAGCACTACATAGAAGACAAAATACATTCTAAAGTGGTACAGAAAATCTTCATTAAACTAACATCAATTTTGTTTCTAAGCCAATACACCCTAAAAAATACAATTGAAACTAAAGTAAGAAAATGCAATGTCAAGAAGGGTGCAAAGTTTTAACAAGAAAGTCTCAAAATTGAGAAGCCATAATCTGAGAAAGAAGCAAAACACTTAGAAAGAGCTTTAAGAAATTAATGGCCTTAACTAATTAATACTTGCTCTTCATCTAAACTGATCTGTGTTTGCAGATTCAAACACTGACACTCATCTTCATCACTGTCTTCTATTTTTATGCTCAAGTTCTGGGCTCAAATATGACTCAAAAATTCCCAAACATTGTAAGGAAAGATATTCTAGGGATATTTCCATCCCAGATAAAGGTAGGAAAATATGATCTCATGATTCCTAATTCAGAAGAGTGCACAGTTCAAGCAGGCTCAATTATCTTTGGATAAGTGACTGGGTTTTTAATTTGCAGACGGATTTTTTTATTTAAACTCCCAGTCTCTAGTGTTCTCAAAAATAGTAAAGCATTTTTACTTCACCATACCTTTCAGCAGCACATTCACAATATTTTTCTATAAATGTAACTACTTCCAGAGCAGGAAAAACAGAAATTTTGACTTGCACTTTTTGCCATGACAATTAAGAAATTTTGACTCCTTGCCAGCAGTAATATCACTGTATTAGCTATTTCTCAGCATTCATCTAGCAATCTTTGAGGAGCCTAGAGAATCACTGTCTTGTAGACAAGCTATTCTGGATCATTGTTTCACCCCATTCTTTCTGGGGTGAAATTCTTTCCCATTTTATCTCATCTAGATGTGGTGTTCACCATTTAACTGTATAGGCAGCAACAAGTTGAGGCTGGATTAAGTCTTACATTTTAACAGAATGCTCCAGGGCCTTGAAACATGCCCTCTACATATGCTTCTCAGCTCTTACTCTTTTATACATTCCTACATCTTTCATGTAATTAATCATACTTGGAAGGAAACAAATAGCAAATGACAAACATGTCTACAAGTTTTGTTGTATGATCAGCAGTATAGAAGTTTAGGGTAGATGTTTGAAAATGGATTAGGTGCCTATCTAACAAATGTTCTTAAGTAATAAAGTTTAGATGCATAAGTTACATGAAAATCATATTTATTTACTAGGTATAGTTAGCTAAACTTCATGTTTAATATTAATATGCATCTATTCTTTAGTTTAAGATACTCATTTATGCTTGATTCAGAGCATAATTGATTCAGGCTCACTATGGATCATGAAGCTGTGCATCTTGCACATTAAAATTGTTCTGCAGGTGCATCACTTCCACGTGAAAGCTACTTTTTTTTTCCCCTCCATTCCTTTCTTGGCAACTGCAGACATTTTTCTCAGTAGCACTAGAACCAGAGGTTGTAAGGACATACCTACATACTACATACCTAGTCACAGTAAGTTTCACAATTCAGCATGCCCAAACTGCAAGTTTTCCTCTTCTGGTCCAGGATAAATACATTAATTATGATTATTTGTTTGCACATTCTGTGCTGGAATGGACGTTCGCAGGGCATCTCTATTTACGTACATGGAAGGAATGCATTCGAGTTAAGAATTTGAGTTAGCAATGCTTTCCTTGGCCACATTAGACACCAACTTCTGCAGTAGAGCATGTTATAAGCTTCTGGTTTCGGGGAAGCAGCAGCAGTTTTCATTTGCCCAGCAAAGTCTGAAAAAATTTGAAGTGGCCTACGTATGACCAATTTGTCTTTTCCTCCATCTAGTACAAAATGCATTACTAAACTATGAATTCTGTAGATGAAAATATATACATAACAGCTACTTTTATAGGGATTCCTTCTGCTAATTGTCTGTTACCAATGAAGAATGAAAGGAACACATGAAAAAATGCAACTCTCCATTTTGATCTTAAATGAAGACCTAGCTAAACTGCAGGATATGAGCTTCATCATACTGATGTGTGAGCAAAAAGAACCTGAAGCATTCTTCTGGTTTGCAGTAAGTGTCTGAAGTAAAAATGTCCCTAAAGAAGACAAAAAGATTAATGTATTCCCTAATTTCAACATGCAAATCTCAGGTCCGTCCAGATATCAGCTCTTCTCCAGGCAGAGTTATATTCACAGTAAAGTTTTGCAGAGCTATACACCACCTATGCATGTACAAGATCTATAGGTATTCCTGTTTTAATATGTTGTCAGACTGTTTTTGGTCAAGATTCTCTAAAACTTCGTAAATCGGGAGATTAGTTTATGAATGACACATATCCTTCCTGATCTTCTTCAATATTTTGTTTTCTTTTAATATTCTTCTTTCTCTCACAGTATCACACTCACTAACATTGCTCAGTCTCATGAACCAAGTTTGCAGATAAATTATCTACTAGCAGTCAGCAATGGAACTTTATGGTGTTCCACATCAAGAACATGTCAACTGAATGGTAACAGAAAACATCTCTCAGAGTGAATACGCATCTATTTAACAATAGGAGGCTTTTACTTCATATATGAAGAAGCAGAAATAAATGAAAAAATAAGATTACTTGGATGGCTATTGGGCAGCTGAGGAAATTTCTGTGGCAGAGAAGTCCCGCAAGGAAGCATTTTAATAATCTCTATTTATAGGTTTTCTATTTATAGAATTATAAAGCTCTTCAAGAGACTGCAAAATTGCATAAATAAGTGAGTAATGCATCTATCTTACATGTAACAGCCTATATCTTCCATGTTACAGGCTAATGAGGTCTGAAGATCCACCCGAACATTTACTTGGCATTTTTTAAATAGCACCACAGAGAACAACCTGGTTCTCTCAGCTGATGACAGGCATTTTCTTGAGTGGCCTTCCCCTTCACCTACTTGTATCACTTCCGAGGCTAAAAGAAATGCCCTCTACCTTCTGTGTCCATTTTGCATCTCCTACCCAACTCCAGATAACACCAAGTCCAGGAGACGTACAAGCAAAATGAGCCTCTTGTTCTGTAACTAGAAAATAACTATTCATGTTTTATGAAAATGCTATTCTTTTAGAGATATCTAAAGTGAGAATAAGAAAAAGGACTCATTAACTCATCTTCAGCCTTCTCTCACTTCTGGCAATAAAATCACGCCAATAAAATTATATGAAAAAAAGGAAGAGAGTCCCAAGACTGCTTTGAGAAATATTAAGCATATGTGATAGTTGATAATGAAGCTATCTACTGCACAGAGAAGATATAAATACAAACTTTTACTCATCTATCTAATTTAAGGAAATTCTGCTTTTAAACAATGAGACACTGACTGCATTCTTCCACATGTGCAGCGCGTAGTGTAGCAGGACCCAAACCACTCTGGCCCTGTACCTCAGGGTAATAAAGTACTATTAACAAGCAAGAAATGTTTGAATGTTAGAAAAAAAATGGCATTTAGCACTATTTTTGGCAAATTATACAGAAGACAATTATAAAGAAGCCAACCAGGTGTTAAAAGAAGTTCTTGATAAAATATAATGGAAAACAGAAAAATCAAAACATAGAGGGGAAAAAAAAAAACACATCAGAAAACATCAGTCTTGATTCCCTATTTGCAAACATTCCTTTTCTAACTCCACTGCTCTGTGAGAATATCACAAATAGAACTCACATGAAATCATCATTTTCATGCATAATTCTAGCATCTGTTGCAGCCCCTGTGAAGAGATTTGCAACAAGTGCTTAAGTTCTACAGACAATTGGGTATTGGTTATGACTCTTGGGGGGTCACTTTTTTTTTTTTAACCACACATGGCCCTGTAAGAACGTGCAACATGATAGTCTGGAGAAAAAGCACTGGGCTGTCAAGTTCAGCATCTGCTGACTGCATCTCAGATATGACACAAAGTCAGGCCTATCTTATGTAAAGACTGATAAGAAACCAGTGTGCTGTTTATGCTATGTCAACGTGTAATTAGAAAGTCTTATACCTGTATTAGTAGGTACAATGATAATCAGTCCTCAAAAAATAAAAAAATATAAAACTGCAAGTCTAAATGTTCAGTGGTTAAATCCTTCTAAAAAAAGCAAAGGAAAGAATAGAACTGTTCTTAGATAAACAGCTTTTGAAACAGCATGACTACAAGTACCTTCCCCAAGTGAGGTGTGAATCAACCTGTTAAGGAAGTTAGTGAGTCAACAAGTTTCTTGCAGAAATGAATGCCACTGAGCATATTCTTCCTCTGACCCCAGCCTTCTTGGAAGGCCACAGAACCACCTCCGGGGATTTTAGTTTTCTTGTTTTTTACTGCCAGCATGTTAGAGCATAAGCACAGCAAAAATATTATAGTCCCAATTCTCCATTACTTAGCTTGAACTTAGTCCCTTGAGTCCAAACACAAGCATTCCAGTTTCTCTGTTAACTGCTTTATAACACAAGTGACTTTGCAGCTTTCAGAAAAAGGTTAACGTGACAGTATCTTCTGTATTTCAAAATACAGCACTTTCCAAAACCTGATGGCTTAACAGCTTTCAGTGTAACAGCATTTATTAATACTTTAATTGACTTAAGTTTTTAAACATTCAGTTTCTTTGTGCCAGGAAATTGTTGAGGCTTGTTAAAGATTAAAGTACCCCAAAACTACGTGAGGCCCCTACTTGTATACATGCCCCTATTTCATGAAGGGTACTAATCCAAATTGTTTTAAGTACTGAATGCTCATTAACTCTCTCTTAATGAGTTATGATAAACGATTAAAGGGTAGAGGTATACATTTTCCAAAGGAAGCTATGTTGACAGGGCTTTAAGTATGTTAGTATGCTCAGTAGTACCCTAAAGTAGCTGAAACAGGTGCCACAGCAGGTGCCACAAGTAGAACATAGATTTGCTCTGGCATTAGAACAGAGTATATAGCAAGTGCAGCATTGTTTTATGGATTTAAAAAGCATATGCCATGAACGATTTGGGAAAGCAGAGCCTTTGGGGTGTAGCATTGGTCAAAGCTAAGCTAACGGGAGGAAGTCCTGCCTCATTACTGTAACAGCTGTTTGTACTTTATGACCATCAAGATATCTATTACTAGGGAAAGATTTTGCCCTTCTGGTGGAAAAAACTTGCTCAACTTCAATCTTAGTTTCACCAAGAAGTTGGAGGGCTGCTCCAAAAGTAATGCTTCCTCTTTTATTAAGCTGGCTCACAATGTGCAAACATTGGTGGTAGGGCAGTAGAGGTGGAACCTTCCCACCAATATTACATTACATGCTGTTGCCATGCAACAGATGGCAGCAGAGAGGCAGCATCTGACATGGAAGTGCATATGAAGCAAAGGCAAAATTGAATACCTCCATGCAGAAAAATGGCCCCAACTGAAACTTGCTGAACATTTAAGGAGTCCAAATAGTGGATATTATCATAGCAAGGTGGCGGGTAGCATGTTTCAGCAGTGGCAACAATGATGTGAAAGATAAGCCACGTTCTGGAGAGCCATACAGATTTTACGAGTACAGCAAGCAGGCTCTTTGGCCTCCACGCTGGACCAAGTGCACAGCTGATGGTGGTGACTATCTTGAAAAATAATGTTTTACAGTTGAGAATTTGCTCCATCAGATGGTTTTATTGCAGGTATTGTAGTTTTCATAGAAATAAATAGGAGGCATTACTACTGAAGCAACATATTAAAACACTGTTCAAGCTTTAAGGGATACAGTTCTGCCACTGAACTGCAAAAATTGTGTGTAACTATTAAACAAAATGTAATATAATTTACATTTATTTCACACTTTTTTTTTTTTAAATAATGACCTCTTTGTTAAAAAATTCATCTTAGTCTTTTCCCCCAGCTCCTAATGTCATGGGAAACTGGTAATCAGTAATAGCCCTAGTCACTAGTGTATAATATGGCATAGACACTGACATCTTTCACCAACAAAAGGATCTGTCTGTAACCATGGCTTTAAATAGTTCCAACTGATCAGTTAATTCAAGTAGGAGATGAAAAGCACCTCCTCATGAGACATAGCTAACCTGTGCTGATACTCGTGCACTTAATGCATTCACAAGCTCCACTTTCCATGTGGATTTCGGAATTGTCAGTAGGGCTGTGATTTATGCAGTGAAGTTTCTCCTATCACAAATTCTTTGTAGCTTCTAATAATGTTAGTCGTTGAAGTGGTTATTCCACAAAAGCTTTGGTGATCCCCTTCCTAACAGCTGAGCAGCGATACAACTCTGTCAAGTTTTCATTTTCACCAATTACTACTGAACTTTTCTGGCCCACCTGCAAAATCATTCCTGCCTTATATCTGAATTAAGGTCACGGATAGCTTGCAATAAAAGAAACATCTAACCAGTTTGCTTGATAGGCAGCCTATAGACATGAGACAGCCAAAACTGTAGCTAAAATTGAATATGTGTTAAAAATAATTATCCTAACCGCCACCAGGAAAGCAGCCTAGCACTTCCTACACATTTCCTAGATTAACCCTAAGAAATATACCATCAGAAGACCTCAAGCCCTGATCTTATATTCAAAACTTCCAAGCTAGACTTTCAGATAAATTAACAAAAGCACAGTCCATGTTGCTCACTTTCCTTAATGAAGCTATGTTGGTTTATACCAGGTACAAATATTCTTAGAGCATGTAGTATTACTCACAGAAAAAAATAATTTTATATTAAATGATTTTTTTTCCAACCTCCTTTTCACGCAAGTGAATGACAACAGAAATATTATCCTTCAACTGTCAAGGCTCTTTACAAATCTATTTTCCCTGAAACTTCATAGAACTAGTGGTATTATACCAGGAATAAATCTGTCCCAGTATCTTCAGTTACTCTATTTGGAAAGCAGTCATTTGCCTGACCTTCAGTGCATTGCTAAAAACAGAGTTTGTCTGTCATCAAGAGCCGGTGAGATTTCAGATAAAACAGAAGGCATGGCTCTTGCAGTGAAATTCCAGGAGCATCCATTAAAGGCTTGCCAACAATAGTATCTCACTCACTCTGATAGAAGTATGAAAGTATGGACTAAAAAAAAAAAAAGAGGAAAAGAGATAAGACAGTGGAAATTGAGCTTATCACAGAGACTTGGTAAAAGATGCATGAAACCATAAGGATTTTTTAATTATATTCAAGCTAAGACTTGAACTTTGGTTCTTGAAAGACTCAGTTTCTCACACGATTGAGAAATAGTACATTTCTGCCCCTTCCTCCCCCCTTCAAAAGTATTGAAATTGGAATATCACCAGCACAAGAATCTATTTGAAATAGAATAAATATTTTCAGTTCATCTATGTGCTAACTTCCAGCATAAGCCAATTGAGTAAGCACTGAGATAGAAGCAGAACTAGTTATCTTTCAAGCTTCCAGCTTCCTTGTTTGAATTAAAATTGATGATCTGTGTTCATTAGAACACAGTTGTTATAGTAAAGAGTTGTTATAGAACAACAGGTGCCAGGCCAGCTTTCTTCATTATGGTCCTATGCCAGCATGTTTACAGTTCTTCCGCCTCTTTCAGACCAGATCCTATGATTTCTCTTGACATTACTCAGTCCAAACTGAAATTCAAAATTCTGTCTCAGTTCTAGCAGGACATTACAGAATGCTTGGATGGCAAAAGATAGGTAAAGCAAAAACCAAAGTCCACTGATAAAAGCACCTTACTTGCAACATCATTATCTTGAAATAAGCTTATACTTCCAATATTTGTGCTCTTTGTCTATTCTTACAGTTACTTTATCTCCCAGTGAAAAATAATCATGTTTATGGAAAAAAATCAAATGAAAACCATATTTCAAGTCTAAGCAGAGGTAAATATTAACACCAATTTTTAAGTGCAGCTTATGAGCAGCTCTCCTTAAACATGAGATTGTTTAGACATACTCCCTGTTATATTATCCAATTGAGAATGGTAACAGTGCAACTTACTTGGAGTACAAAGTGATCCAGATTACTGAAGTAATACTACCAAGATGCACAGTTGAACCAATGGCTATTTATTCATTTGTCCACATCAGCGCCTGTTCTGACAAAGTACTGCTAGAGGCACTGAGCCTCTTAGACAGGCTTAGACATTGTATTTCATCCAATGGACAGCAAAACTATTGTCTAGCTAGACAAAGCAGACATGCTACAAAAAGAAACTACAAGAATTAGGAGAAAAATCCAAAGTCTTGCGCTGAAGAATTGTAAAGAAATTAAACAAAATACAAAGTATAAACATACCATCAGCTCAGACCACATTTTTACTAAGATAAAATAAATGGTGGACAAAATAAATGGTGCATTTCAGACCTGCCGAGAGGAACTTAGGTGCTTTCTAGTAGATGAAAAATTCAGGATGAGCGAGGAGTGTGCACTTGCAGCCTAGAATCATAGAGTCACTCAAGTTGGAAAAGACCTTAAAGATCATCGAGTCCAACCATGACCTAATCATACTGCCCTAACTAACAACCCTCTGCTAAATCATGTCCCTGAGCACCACATCCAAATGGTTTTTAAATACATCCAGAGATGGTGACTCGACCACCTCCCTGGGAAGCCTATTCCACTGCTTAACAACCCTTTCTGTATAGAAGTGTTTCCTGATATCCAACCTAAACTTACCCTGGCACAACCATTTCCCCTTGTTCTGTCACCAGTCAGAAGAGACCAACCTCACTCTCACTGTAAGCACCCTTAAGATATTGGAAGAAAGCAATAAGGTCTCCCCTCAGCTTCCTTTTCCCCAGACTGAACACACCCAGTTCCTTCAGTCTCTCCTCATAGGGTATATTATTATCCAAGTCCTTCACAAGCCTTGTTGCTTTTCTTTGGACCTGCTCCAGCTCAATGATGTTTCTGTAATGAGGTACCCAAGACTGAACACAGTACTCGAGGTGAGGCCTCACCAATGCTGAGTATAGGGGAAGGATTACTTCCCTGGTCCTGCTCACCACACCATTCCTGATCCAAACCAGGATGCCGTTGGCCTTCTTGGCCACCTGGGCACACTGCTGGCTGACATTCAGCCGACTGTCCATCAGAACACCAAAGTCCCTTTCCATCAGGCATCTTTCCAGCCGCTCCTCCCCAAGCCTGGTTGTCTGGGGTTGCTGTGACCAAAATACAGGACCCGACGCTTGACCCTATTGAAACTCACACAGTTTGCCTTGGCCCATCGATCCAGTCTATCCAGGTCTCTCTGTAGTGCCCTTCTCCCCTCAGGCAGATTGACACTCCCTCCCAAGCTGGTGTCATCTGCAAACTTACTGAGGACGCACTCAATCACCTCATCAAAATCATTGATAAAGATGTTGAATAGAAGCAGCCCCAGTACAGAACGCTGAGGACACCACTCCTGACCAGCAGCCAATTGGATTTAACCCCATTGAGCACAATTCTTTGGGCCAGGCCATCCAGACAGTGTTTCACCCAGCAGAGGCGTACACCCATCCAAACCATGGGAAGCCAGCTTCTCCATGAGAATGTTGTGGGGAATAGTGTCAGAAGCCCTGCTGAAGTCCAGGTGAATGACACCACAGCCAACATTATCCTGGGCTGCATCAGAAGAGACCACATAGATGATCAATTCCTGGAGCACCTCTCCTATGAAGACAGGCTGAAGGAGTAGGGAGAAAAGGCTGCAGAGAGACCTCACTGTGGCCTTCCAACACTTGAGGGGAGCTTTTAAACAGAAAGGAAATGAACTGTTTTACATGGTTAAATAGTAATAGGATGACATTTTAAACTAAGAGGGAGATTTAGATTAGATTAAATGTCAGAAGAAATTTTTCACTGAGAGGGTGGCAATGTGCTGCAAGTGCACACCAGAGAGGTTGCAGATGTTCCATTCCTGAAAGTGTTTGAGGCCAGGTTGAATGGGACCTTTGGCAACTTGGTCTAGTGCTTGATTTAATGGTTGGCAACCCTGCCTGCAGCAGGGAAGTAGAAACTGAATGATCTCAGAGGTACCTTTCAAACCAATCTATGATTTAAATGACAGAGGAAAGAATGTGTGTGTGTGTATGTGTGTATATATATATATATATATGTATGTATGTATATATCTACACATACATACACACACACAAACTTATCAGGGGGATCTGTTCAACATAGACATTCAGAAAAAAAGCATGATAGATTTTTCTGTAGGTCACTTAAATCCAAAGGCAAATCACAGATCACATTTGGTAGATATTCAGGAGACAAGAGGGGAAGTACATTACTTGAGTACCAACATGAAATTTGAAACTAAACAACTCCAAGTACACCAAGAACATAGCATGTCCTCTCATGGAGTGGTATGTTTGCTTACAAATATACTATTATTTGATTTCCTCCCCTCCTTTATTTAAAAAAAAATTTAATCCAAAATAAAGATAGGGATATGGAATGTTTGATCTGGTGGTTTCACCAAAATACATGAAAGTATTCAAATGTTGGGAAATGATTAGATGCATGAGCTTTTATAATGGAAGAGTTCAGCCAGAATGATTCTAGTTTGTGACACATCAAGAAAAAAATTTACTGATTATCACATTGATGTGACTATAGTATCAGTGGGGAGATATGAACAGCTTCAGAATATGACATGCACTCTCTTCTGTTTTTAGGGAAATTTTGAGATTTTTTTTCCTTGTTTCTTGATCCCCATTTTGTTCTCATTAAAATAGGTGAACTGCTGTGAAATAAAATGTTCTTTAAAGAATTGTTTCCACACTAACTCTTTTTACAGAATGAGTATACAGTAAGACATCCTCATATTAAGATAGCTGCATGAGCCAGGCAGTCACTACTCTCAGACAGCAGCCAGGAGCAAATATATTTTAGCAGAATATGAAAATTAAGGACTGCTAGCCTCAAGGCCAGAAAATTCCCTGTCAGTGTTCTAGAGCTAAGTGCAAAAAAACATCTCTCTTGTTTTTTTTTTTCTTCTATTCATTGAAAAAAGGAGGCTTAATCAACTAACTGACAAGAGCACTTCCATGGCCTCCAGAGTTTGGAGATCCAATCTAATTCCTGCCAAATCAGTGGAGGAGGAGCAAGATTAAATGAAGACAAAACTATTATTCAGGAGTACTCTTAACATTTTTTTCCTCAAATGTAGCTAACTGAAAATCTAGTCAGTATGAGGCAAATAATTTTAAGCAGTGCTGGCTGAGAAGACATTGTTATTAAAACAAAAAAGTTACACACCTGATTAAATAACAGAAATAAATACTTAGAGTTGCAAGAAAAAAACCAAGAAACATTTAACCATGTCACAAAATTGCAATCAACTCAGACCCAGTTCTCAGTTTCCATGGGAAGGATCAGCATCTTGCACTGTACTTAAAAAAATAATACTGTACAGGAGTGTTCTGCCTACTTTCGAGGTTGTCTTTAGGACACATGAACTACAGGGAATCATGGGTGGAGTGTATGAGAAAGATCTTATTGCAGCTGCTTGTACTGCACCTGTTCAAGGGATAAATAAAGCAGCTAAGTTCTAGTTTTGGATTCACTTGTTTCTAGTCCCTTGATGCGGAAAGAAATGATATACCACCTCCTCATCTTGTCAATCATACTGCAAATGCGTCTTCAATATTGTTGAAGTGATAAACTCCCCCCCACACACTCCCCCAAATGTTCCCACAAGCTGGGATAAGCTCTATGACAATTCACATACCCTGGAAAAATACCTATAGCTCTGCTTCACATTCTCCCAGACAGCAATCTTGTTCACATGGATAACTAATTCTTAGACTTCTTCCCATTTTTTGCTAAGAATGGTATTGGAATTAGATCTATGAAAATGGTCCAAAATTAATATTGGATTATAATATTGGATTAATTCCAACACTCTGGAGCTTACATAACCTTTGTTCTATACCTCCTCCTTGGTTTACCTCTGACTCCTGAAGTTGAAAGCACAGAATCATCCTGCATGAAAGAAATACGCTCAATCTGTGCAAGTTAAAGAATCAGACCTTTTTGATCCCTGTCATTAGTGTATTTCCAGTGACATTTGGGACACGGAAAAATATATTCACATGGCATTCTCTGAATGCTTGTTTTTGTTATTCTACGGGGCAGATTATTTTTTAAACTCTATTTTGTTTGACTTCCTATTTTTGGAGGTACCTGAAGAATGATTTCTGGAAAATCAAACAAGTATATTATGTTAGTCCCAGAAGCCAACACAAGTTTAGAAAAGTAGTACATGATCCCACATAGGGAAATTTAACTGTGTTTTGCTGCTAAGAATAGGTGGAAATGTCCACAACCACTGTCCAGTGTTTTTCAAGAGTAATATTTCCTACACTCCACCCTTGGCATATTGTCTTCAGAGAAGTTGGATGGTGCAGTCTATAACAACATTCTGCAGGGTAAGGAAGCAAATTTCTGCAATGTAGGCTAGCAGACTATTTGCTGTAGCTAGGCATGTAATCAGAGAAACAAGAAAACCAACAGCTACTTGTTACATGGTTATAAGCCTTCATAAAGTAACTCCCATTAGCCAACTTATTGTATTATTACATCCTACATATTCTTTTCGTATTTCTCATCACTCTTCTACAAGGAGTTGTAACACATTGTGGGAGGATCCTAAACTTACCCTTTCCAAATGGAGTCTTTCCCTTGCTCTTCCAGTCAGTGCACTGAATTTGAGCATCCTTTGCCTTGAAGCAAAGGAAGGATGACAGACTCAGATGAGAGAATGGGTGGGGCAGAGCAAGGAATGGCAGGAAAGGGGGGCAACCCATTACAGCATTCCAAGCACACAGATGCAGAGCTGTCTGAGCAGAGCACCATCCCACATGAAGCAAGGATGAGTGCCAAAAGACAACACTGGAACTCCCCCACATGACCACAGCCCACAGCAATACCAGTACCTGTCCTTGCAGTCAGCTGCTGTGCTAAGGCATACAATTCCTAAGCATGGGATATTCCTTCCCTCAAAGAGGGAGAGTATATTTGCTACACTTTGGGAGTGAAACAGCTGAACACTTATTGGACTCAATGATCTGTCCATCCTTCTGTGTCATGGGCTTACCTTCAAGCACCCACCTTGAACTACCAAAGACTATACAACCAACAGTGCATTTCAATTTACACTCAGAAGCATCAATATGAAGTAGACAAACTGAAAAGAGATTGTGCTCAAACATGCTTGGTTCATTGTTACTGTTTAAGAAGATGACAACTCTTCAGGAATTTTGACTGGTTCGTGCAAATAGGAGAGCAAACACAATATTGAAAACCTCATCTGCCCCACCCCGCAGAGCTGGCAAAAGGAATTAAAATGATGCAACAAATCCAAGAGCGTGAAGAAGTGGGACAAGAACCTTCTAAACAATAGAGAAATTTCAACAGCAAGCCCAGAGTATATTTGTACCTTGCAACCCCTAACAAAAGAAATTAAGGTAGTTGGAAGACCATTATTTCCTAGATTAACTCAGCCAACTCCAGGGACATAGAACATCTAGGTTTGGGTATTTATTTTTTAAACACCTGCCATAGCACTAACTGCCCTTGGCCATTTTTGAACCAGCTGTAACTAGGTAAGGAGAGAACACTGACATTCTCAAATAGAGCATAGTCCCAGCAATCAAGAAAAGGCAGACCAAATTCACCCTAATACCAGAGCATTCTGATTTGGCACTATGTACCAGAATCTGGGGTTACATGTAGTATTTTTGGAGATTTGGATGCTATGTCCCATTCCAGAAGCTTGAGGTAAATGCAGCATTCGTTCCAAATCAAATAGCTTCCTAAGTTACAGGATGCTTTAAATATAGCATGAGAGTCCCACAGAGGCTTCTGAAGAGCACACATGCCACCCTAACCAGGTAAAGCTAGTACTTAGGGCCTTCATGTTATTTTTCTTCATGCCACAAAGAAGACTGTCACTAACGCTGTCTTTAAACTGAAAAGCCAGAAATTGCCTACAGAGTGCACTCCTTGAGCCAGTTACCTTTAGTGAGAACAAGGACTTATGCCTTTAGTTACACGACTAACCAAGAGCAGCAAGCGAGGGAGCCAAAATAGCCCAGCAGCTGGAATTTGGGCTCTAAGCAAGGAAAGGGAAGAGACACGGTGCCTGCACATGAAAGGCTGATATTCCTAATCCTCAGCTGCCATTGCTACAAATCAAGTGCATTTAGAAGGATTTTGGGGAAAGGTTAAAACCTATATTCATAGTGTCCAGGCATTGAACACCTGTGGCGTGGATAATCAAAACACCAACTACATATGTGAGAGGTGCAGAAAGTAACTCTAACCAACCCACGGGATTTGCATGCCTTGAAGACATTTGATCCATCACGCCTTCCTAAAAGAAGAGCGGGTTCTCATTGACTTTCTGGAAAAATGGCTGCTAGCCACTGCTAACAATAAGAGTCACCTTGTATTAAGCATGCTGAAGATGTCAGATGGAGACAATCATTAGTCAGAAAATAATTATTTTCAGGATACTTACTTGTAGAAACAGAGCACTGACTCAGAAAATGACTGGAAAAAATGTTATTTTATCCCTCTGTAACTAAGAGCTAATTGCTCTCAGTCCCTGAAAGGTTTCCAGAATAATATAGAAAAAACTTTGTATTTGGGGGAAAAAAAAAAAATGTATGTTTCATCAACCTGTTGTTGGTTAACTATTTAGAACTCTTCCCTTAGGATATCTAACAGTAGAGTTAGACTAAGCCTTCAGGGTCAGTTTCATACTGACAGCTCATATAATCGAGGTTTTAGTTCACTTAGCTGCTCTCATAACTTAAGGGTCTGAATTGCATACATCATTTTTTCATCATCTACACAGAACACTTTGACAGGTGATACCTGTTTACTTTCAATTAAGTCATATCACAACATGACTAAACACCACATTTGTTGGCATCCTTTTCCTCACTCTCTACTGAGAAGAATTTATGAAATGCCATTTGCTAAGTGTTATAGCTACTTTCAGAAAATTAGGATTTAGAAATTTAGATTGCTGTAACAGAAAGCCTATTCTGAAGTTTCATTCTCTAACTTTTTTATTAAGACTAACTTCAATGGTACTAGAAGAAACAGCCCTTTCAGATGCCATGCAAACCACCTTTCTCATTACTCATTTTAAAGCGTACATAGCTGACATTGTCAGACACTGTTTAAATTTATTTCCACGAAACTTGCAAGTATCGATTTTTATCATGTTTGAAGTTCCCCTTCTTCCTCATGATCTCTCAATAGGGATTAATAACTTATCTGCACACTGAGCAGCGAGTGATATTTGCAACAAAACCCAGTGGACAAAGAAGAGCAGAATCTCATTCTTGGACAGCTTTTAGTATTTCATTATCAAATTATGGCATCTCATGTACTTCTGTACTTCTAGTTACGCACAAATCAACTATATCCAATATAGTTGGATATGGTTGGAGCTAGCTGGAGACAGTCAGTGCTAGATCATAATTGAGGACCACCCCATTTAATGCAGTGTTTTGGTACTCCGAGTACAACTGAAAGCTTTTTTTTTTAATCTACTTTTTGTTTAACTATATAGTAATCTTCTCCTGACACTGCTAATTAGACAACTAGAATGACCAGATGAGAACTGTTGTTCCTACTATAGAAAATTAGCGCTAGCATATTTGTACAGCAAAGCTTCCACTTTATGTCACGCTGTTTGAAGAAGAGTTTGAGGTAAAATATTCAGAATGAAGCCAATGGCTGAGTTGTCTGCTGTGCTGTGGAAGACTGCCATTTGCTAAGTTCAGATAACCAACGCTAATAAAAATGTCACATAAAAAAAGCTTTGTGCCTTTTAGCTATAAAGCATTCAGTAGCTTTAAATATCAAATTTAATAGTTATCTCCTGCTGTATTTACTGGTTCTAAAGCATCTGCAAAGTTATCTTTTATTAATAATTAAACCTGACAACTACTTGAAACACTACATCAACTGTATTCTGAACTAAATACTATGTCAAAGGTTGAGGAATTAATCACAGTGTAATTTCCTGTTGCCAAGAAACGCTTAATGCTAAGAAGAATAAAACTCATTTGAGCTGAGGACTTGCTTCCTGAGGTTGAGAAATCTCTTTTACATAAAGACAAAATAATTGTTACCCTATTCTTGAACTTCTCAATTTCCTCACAACTTCTGGGTCCAAGTTTATTATCCCATTCAACATTATTCCTTCCTGTTCAAGGGAAAGATTATATTTATCTGTCTTTGATGAACTAGCTGCAAAGTCACCACAGAGTGCTTGGTTTTCTTTTGCACCAAGAAATACTGAGCTAGGAATTGCATAAGTTCTATTGTCTAATTCTTTATAAACTGAACTCGTCTACAAATAATGCCACAATAGCATTAGTGATTCAGATCACAATCACAACCCTGAAAGAATAGCTGTGTTTAGCAAGTGAAATAAAGAAAGGGCTTCAAATTTGCTAATTTTACATTATGTCAGAATAGTCAGAGCAGCAGGTTTTATTATGTAACATCCTTTCATCTATTAGTAGCTATTATGGACCATTATTCATGTTAATCTGGCCTACATTCTAACAGGGCTACATATTTCTACTGAAATTCAGAACAGATACAACTGAGAATCTTAAATAGAGCTATTCATGATGTCTACAGAGATTCTGTGCAGAGCACATAATACTGTTTATAAGCTGCTGGCCTTTAGCATTAACCCTAGTATTTAATGATTACTTCACTCACCCATGAACATATAAAAGGAGCTACCTTTCCAGCTGAGTATATATTTTCTTTCACAGAAAAGAAAAAATCACCTGATAAAGGGCTGCAGTCAATTGAATGTCCTTCCTGAAAGTTACTTGAAGACAATACACATTCAAATTACATTTGATTATGATGCCGAGACTTAAATAAATCTAACAACACTTTCACCAAAAATCCTGAGTTTAAATTTGTAAGAATAAGCTGTGTGGATAGTTCAGAAGGTTTTCTTATAGGAGAGAAATAATCCTCCCACTGTTATCACGATCGCTTAATCAAGGAGGAAAAAAATCTCTCTTGTAAAGAAACTGTTTTGTATCACCAAAACTAGCATTTGTTAACAAGTTAACCCTTCAAGGTAGCTAGCAACTTATGTGAAACATCCAGTGAGGTGACTCCTCAGACCAGACATAGTATTTTTGGTCAAAACAAGAAATGCCTTGTACCTCAGAATATCTAATCCCACATTTTGCAGAGAACCTGATCAGCCAACTTGAGAATGCTGTTCTACTTTATTCAGAGTAAAGGCTTGAACTGAGTGCCCAGTGTCCAAGAATGTTCTGATCCCTGGGCCTCAAAACCCACCAAAATTATTGGACCAGAGAAAGAGAACACCACTGGAGCATTAGGTCCCTTCCTGCTAGTCCAACATATGTCTGCCACTTGTGCTTGCTGTGAGATACTATCCTGTCATATAAATGAGCCTTCAGAGAGCCTACAGAGGGGAGGGGAACCAACTGTTTGAAAGGGTAGATAACTGCAGGACGAGGGAACATGGTTTTAAGTTGAGGGAGGGGAGATTTAGGTTGGACATCAGGGGGAAGTTCTTTACCATTAGAGTGGTGAGGTGTTGGAACAGGCTGCACAAAGAGGCTGTGGATGCCCCATCCCTGGAGGTGTTCAAGGCCAGGTTGGATGGGGCCCTGGGCAGCCTGGTCTAACATTAAATGAGGACATTGGTGGCCCTGCATGTGGCAGGAGGGTTGGAGATTCATGATCACGAGGTCCCTTCCAACCCTGGCCATTCTGCGTTTCTGTGAAATGCCCTCAGTACTGTATTGTCACTCAACGTCAGTGCTGACTACTGCGATACCAAACTAGGGGTTTCAGGAGTTACTTGTAGAATTGTAGTCCACAGAAATGCAATCAATTTAGACATCTGTGTCATATCAGAATTGGATGGCAAATAAGCTGGAAATCAAAGATACCATCTAAAGTAATCAGCATTTTCTCATTGTATCAACACAAGTACATAGAACAAATGACTTCACATAATTAACTTCAGTATCCTGTGATTTTGGGTAAGACTACTATCATTCAAGAAGCAGCCTACAAATTAAAGATCCTCCTGAAGAAATAATCATGTCCACAGGATAGATAGCATATTACTAAAAGGTAGGAAAGCTCTGGAATGTTCTTAAAAGCTTCTTTGACAGGTCTTCTCTGTCACAAAGGCCTTTTTGAAGCTAAGCTATAGAAGACTGAAAGAATGTGAAACCACTTATGCATATGTTGGTGGACAACAGATTGGCCGTTAGCCAGCGGTGTGCCCTCGTGGCCAAGAAGGACAGTGGTATCCTGAGATGTGCTAAAAAGAGCATAGCCAGCAAGTCAAGGAAAGTAATCTTCCTCCTCTACTGTGCTCCAGTGAGGTCACACTTGGAATGCATCTGGTTCTGGGGTCCCCAGTTCAAAAAAAGACAGGGATCTCCTAGAAGGAGTCCAGCAGATGGCCACAAAGATGACAAAGGACCCAAAGCATCTCCCTTATGAGGTAGAAGGCAAATGGGTAAGGCCAGGCTCTTCTCAGTGGTATATAATAGATAGAACAAGGAGCAATGGCCTAAAACTTGAATATAGGAAATTCCATGCAAACATGCGTAAGAACTTCTTTATGGTGAGGATAACAGACTGGAACAAGTTGCCCAGAAAGGTTGTGGAGTCTATGGAGACATTCAAGACCCATGTGAATGCCTACTTGTGTGACCTGCTGTTGGGAACCTGCTTTAGCAGGGGGTTGGGACTCAAGCTCTTGAAGTCCCTTCCAACACCAGCAATTCTGTGACAAGATGTTACCACAGCTTATCTAGCCATAAGACAGTCATTACATGCAAGTCCAACGGCTCACTCCTTCTCTCAGATATTGATTCAAAGTCATTTGAGTTTTGGAGGGGAAAAAAATAAAGGGAGAAATCTCTAACCATCAGCATATAAAAAGGACGGCTTTTAGAGTAAGACCTACCTATTAACTATGTAAAATATCAACTATTTAAATGCTGATCTATGCCTTTTAAGGTTGTGAAAGACTTGACATTTGGAGATAAGACAACGCTCCTCACATCACAGTTATTGTAACTACGGTGTGATTAGAACCGCAACTACTCAGTGATTAGATTTACCAGATACGCACTTGTAACACATGATGTGGACCCAGCATTTCAAGTGATCTTGTTCAATGCCTTCATTTAACTGAGTGAAGGTACAGTCCACTCTTATAATCACGATTTATGGTCACCACATCCAAGAGGCATTAAGAGAATACATAATCCAGATTGTCCTGGATAACTTGAGGTTTCCTGCCTTCAGGTATAGGAGAAAAGCCAAGAGGGTGTCCTTTTGCCATCACTTGCCTGTTTCGAGGCACTGATACCCCACGTGCAATTAAACAAATTAGAGTACAGAATAAATAATCACAAGAATCTGTACAGGAAAAGCAGCCACAGTGGGAGATTGACGTATATATGCCAGAGAGCATAGGAAGGTGAAATGCAAAGTGCTACAATAGTTTTGTTTCATTTTCCTCCCAAATTTTCAGGCTACTCGTATCAAAATAAATATACCGACCAGCTAATATTTTTTTCCCCTATTAATATTTCCTGTTTCTCCTTATTTCACTTAAACGGTGATCAGACATCAACTACTTCTTCACTTAATAGAGTAAACCCACACAGTTCTTAAGTTTTGTTTGTCTCCTTCAGCTTCAGGCTCTGACTTTTGATTTGAAGCCTAGGCAATGCCAGTCACAAGCTATTACTGTTTGAGGCAATATTTCTGCATACCTTTCACTCATTTAAACACCTGCAAGCCAGTCTGCCTCCCCAGTAATATTTGTTGCTTAGCAATCATATACATGAAGAGACTTTGCTGCTGCATTCATCCATGTACAATCACCCAATCTTAGGTAATAGCACAACACATTACTTAAACTATACTTGCACAGGATTACATCTTTAAAATCAATTAATTCTGCTTGCTCCCAGACAGTTCATGCAAGCAGTATGAAAAAACAAACTGCTTTGCTGCCCGTGTTAATTTTGGATTTGCACATACCATCAGGCCACCTGTGACAGCTCTTGCAGTGCCAACGCTCTACAGCTCCCATTCACTTCAGAGATAGATGCTCGGCTTCACTATGCCTGTCAGGATTATTCTCCTGCCTCCAATACCTGTTCCTTATATACCATGACAGAATTTATTCTAAAGGGTAGAATGTCTTGTAGAGTGGGGACAGTACTCTTTTTGAAGTCCTCCCAGACTATTTTTTAAGTTAACTGTTAAATGAGTATGACTTCTTGCTACTTGTTTTTGCCTCCTCTCTTGTCAAGAGCACCCTGGAAATCAGTATATTTTCCTCTTTCCCCACAGTAAGATTGCAAACGTGGTTGAGTTCAAAGCTTACCTTGCACAACTGTAAATTGCTGATAATGGAAATATCTGATCTGTTTAAATACATACTCATGTGAAAGATGATAACGTCCCTGCAATATCTATTTTTTTCTTTGGCAAAAGCCATGTATTATACTGCGTTCCAATTAAAAATAGCTCCTACTCTAGCCCTCCCTACAAGAAACTATATTCATTTCTGCATGCCTGCTTTTTCCCCCCAAGGCAGCCTACAAAGCTCTCAGCTCGAAAACTGAGCCTCACTGGGGAAGACTTCAGTAAACTGAACAGTGCTTTCTGATGCTTCTATTGCTAAAAAAAACACAGCCAGCTGTGTAAAGAGGTAATACCTCCTCACCTCTGGGAATCCAGCCATTGCAATTCCACTTACAACCATCACAAGTTCTGAAAACCCCAGGATAATCATGCAGCCTTTGGGCACACTGAGTATGCCTTACAAGATCGCAGTGTGTGACAATAGGTTCTCCTGGAAACAAGAGCTTTTCATTTCTAGCTGTCACATAACATGCAAGTGCCACAGCCCTGGTCCCTCAGTGGAGGACTCCTGGCACAAATGAACTGCTTCATAAATATCTCACAGGGCAGGCTGCAAAATGTCATGAAAATGCCTACAGAATTATGTTGGCAACTCTACATACTTAATTTGGGTGCAATAAGTCAATACCCAAAATATTCAACAGACAGTAAAAGCATTAGTGAAATTAGTTCAAGTTAATGAAGAGATTTTATTTATCTGGGCAGGGTTCACTGTTGCTTTTTGTTGTTATTGTAACAAGACAGCTTTCTTTGCTATTATTATGGAACAAAGACTGCTTCTGCAAAATGAAAAGCTCTTCTGATCATTGTACAACTTTGCATTAAGGTAAATATGTTTCTATGGAGAAACAATTGTGCATTAGAATAAGAGATGAAATAAGAGCACCGCAGTTTGAATAAGAAATAGGATAGTTAAGATTTAAGAAGCTCACTGTTGACTCTGAATCATGATTGTTGCAGTTATCAATTTGCTATCTACAATTTAACAGATTTTCTCTCCATTATAAAGAACTATTTTCCAAGTAGCGGAGGTGGTTTCCATCCCTCCCCACTCCAGTAGAGCAGACTATTTGTTTGCATTCTACTCATCTTCTTAAACCATCCTGGTATTTCTTTAAACACTTAAGTAACTTCTATAGTTACTTCTATTCATTGCTTTGCAAAGCAATAAACCTTCTGCAGATGATCTGTAGAGACACCTCTACAGAGCCGAACATTCTAGAAAGGATTTGAGGCTGTTAAAAAAGGAGGAGGGAGCTGTAAGAAGTAGCATGAAGCAGAGTTACCAAATCAGAAGTCACACAGAATACAGTAAGAAAAGAGGAAGATAAATGCCTGGGAATTTTTTGATAGTCACTCAACCCTAAGAACTTCTGTGGAAATGACATCAGATAATAAGAAAACTCCACTGCAATGCCTTGAAATATCATTCTTAGAGGGGGGGAAAGATTACTGAGAAATAAATGCACTCATCTATAATCAACAGATACACTGGGTAATTAATTATTAAATCACACACTGTTCATCAGCTACAAATGGAAGGCTCCTGCATAATTTAAGTCCTCATTTAAGCATTATTGAATCTTCTGTTTGACATGCCTAATTTTCATCCAGTTTTCCAACTGCTTCAAAAGAGGAACATATCTACTTAATTTGAGAGAACCTAGGTTTCACGTATTTACTAGCTGTTACATAGTTTCTTCCCTGAAATGCCATTGCTCGTTCACATTCACAGTTCTTCTAATTCTTTTCCCAAATAATCTGCATCAGTGAGGCCCCTGCCAGCAGAAAAAGAAACACTGCACAAAGCAGAACTGGAATTTCATTTGAAAGAGAGTTCCTCATCATTTTTAAAAATATGCAAGCAAGATGCGCCTTTGAGACAGCAGGCTTTGCCTTGAACTGATATATCTGAATTCCACATTGCATTCTCAGATCCTTTCATCAGACCTACCTGCAAAGATCCTCTACTATATTTGGCCAAGTCCTACAATCAGTTTACTGCTATTTTCCAACCTATACAAGCTCAACAAAGTCTTTTGTTCACTTACTCTGGAGATGGTCAAAGGCATGTTGAAGTCCTTGCCCCCTTGCAGTCGGAAGCCCCATGGTCCAGGTCCATTCAGAGTCACGCTGTAAGCCATTCTGTACCTTTCTCACAAGCCAGCAAGGCACTGCAGGATAGAAGGATGGGGTAGACAGAGAAAGCGTGAAAAAGTAGTATGAGAACAGGGAAGAGTTTTGTATAACTAAGCCAGTCTTTCTGCCTTGCCTGTTCAGTCGTGCTGGGATATCACCTAAGAATAGTTGGGAGCTATAATGCAGATGCTGATATCTCAGCTGAGTAGGGCCCATAAAAGGTTTGTAACCAGACACCTACTATGCAAAGACTTCATGACTCAGAGGTCTAATATAGCCCCCAGGGAGGGGAACAGATCTTTCTGGGCTTCTCAAGCCCCTCTTCACATTCAATTAGTCCACGGGTGAAACACATTTTCAAGTAAAATCAAGTCCCATGCTAAAATCCCAAACATCTAAAACTCACTACTGATTTATTAAACAACTACTTTGCCAATTAACTTCTGGTTTAGAACATACTGCACAGCAATACATCACATATTACAAACAAGTACCTACTATATGTAGCAGGGAAGGCATAAAGGAGTGCTTACATTTATTTTACATAAATCTGTTAAATGCAAATTAAATACTACACACATTCGGAACCAAAAGCAAAGTCCTTAATTTCATTATTGGCTCATGGTACCATAACTTAAGCTTTCTAAAGGGGCAAATACATTTTTTTCCTCTTACAATGCCAGTATTCTGAATTATTTCTAAGCAGTATATAATCCACGTGGCAAAAGCATAGTTTCATCTCATAGCTGTCATACTGTTTTCAATACAACTTGTCTAAAAGCATGGAAATCAAGTGGAAGGCTAAGAATATAATTAGTTAGCTGTTTCCTAAACTCATTGAATAACTTTTCATAGCTTATATTCTGTTCATGCTAGGAGTTTCAGAAAACCTTCGTAACTCGTTTGGAATAACAGATACATTTCAGCTTTGGATTGAAAATAACTGGAAATCTGAAGAAAGGGGAACTTCCAAACTGTTGGCATAACTAAGGTAAATGAAAAGCTTCTGCTCTTAGATAAAGCTATAAAATTTAACACCACTTTAAAGTCATTAATTTGTGCAGGACCTCCAGAAGTTCTCTAGTACACTTCCACAGCATCCCTGCTTTTACCCTCATATTACAAAGAAATTCCCATTATATTAAGTTGAAAAATAAGCAAAGGCTCTGCTCTATAATTAAAAAGACAACCAAAACCACAGAGTGCACCAGCTCATTTGAACACTGATAGTAAGTCTGCCTGTGCACCCATTTTAATGTCACAAAAAACTGATGGTTGAACTACAGAGAACACATACTGTCATGGCCTCTCCACCTGTGAAGTAGATCAGTAATTTTGGCAAAGCCACAAAGCAGTAAGTGCTTGTTTTGTATGAATGCTGGTAGAAAAGACGACTGTACAAGGAAATTTATCCTCCACACAGATGGAAGGCCAAACAATATAACCACATCTTCAAATCCTAAATTCAAACTATAACAATATGGCAGTTTCAGTGGGTTTAAGTGAAGTTGTACTCAGCCAATGGAACTGGTCCAAATCAAAATGAAAGAAAATAGTAAGACAGATTGAAAGAAAACAGGTTGCTGTCATACATATACCTATCTATGCATGTATTTATAGCTTTTTTTAAATCTAAATTATCAATATTCATTGTTTATCTCCGTATGAAGCCATAACCAGTGACACTTAAATGGTGATTTTGAAGGGAGAAAAAAGATATACTTTCTGTACGCCGAACCACAGAACTTGACAACAAATCTATGAGGCCTCTTCAGTCATGTGCAGGACTTTTTTTTAATTTTTAATTTTCAAAGTTCACAAACGCATGAAAGAAGTTCCCATTGCGTTATTCCTTACCGTTTCCCAAGAATTCACCACATATTTCTACTATCTTTTCTTGACTCTATTACAAAGGTTCAGGAGAGCGCAACAAAAATGAGAGTAAACCAAACATGGCAAGTCATTGCTTCACTAGCAAGAAGTATTAAAAAAAAAAAGACAACAAAGAAGAGAGGATACATTTTTATGACAATCAATTCCTTCCTATACGTAAACATTCATCAGAGAAAAAATGCACAAGCTATAGCAGAATTAAACCGCACAGACAGCAAGCTGAACAACTAAGCATTAAGAAATAGAATTGCTGCTTAATCAAACACCATGTACTTCTATCCTACTTTCACATGCATAACATGCCACCCACTTATCAGTTTAGGACATCTAAAAGGGTCTCTGAGGTCCTTCAGGCTGGGTAGCAAGCTATGAAACTGAAGTGATAATCTCATTAGGGGTACTGTCATTTGAATGACATGTTAAACTTGGGTGACTTGTTTTCTACTTCCTTGGTTTCTGCCTGCATCCAGACGAACATTCAGTATAGCTTAGCACTTACATGAAGAAAAAGTAGGAGATACACCAGTGTCCTGGCCCACTTTGCCCTTTTACAAAACGGGGCTGAAGTCCTTTCACATGCCCACGCTATTGGATGCCTCTTAGAGAGTGTATCAGAAAGATCAGTGCAGTAGTGATAAAGGCAGTATAATGACAAAGGGACTAGCACAATGGAAAAGCATTAAAAAGAAAAAGAAAAGTGCTCACCCATATCCAAAGAGCTAGGCTCACAAGAGAAACTCCACAAGGGAGGGATCTCCAACCAGAGAACCAGCCCCAGTTCCAGTCAGCCCTTAAATGAGGTTGAAGAGAGGTGTAGCCAGACTCCACCCCTTCTGGTCACACAGCTGAATTGCCCTCACCTGTGCTCCCAGTGCTGACCGGGTCCTTTCCCCAGGTGCTCAGTCAGTGATTCAGGTCACGACTCAACAGTTACAATACACAGAGGCAAAAAGATTCCATTATTTTCTTCATAAGCCTAAGTCCTCAGTCTCCTGCGTTTGTTTCCCCTCTGCCTACCTGTGCCTTATTCTGGACAGCTGCAAGCAGTAAAGAAGCTCATGCTGCAGACACAACTCAATTTGCTGGGAATGCTCTTAGCACTGCTCCTGTCTTCTACTGACTCCTTCCATGGGCAGCCTCTAGATCAGAAAGCCGGTGGCCTGCCTAGATTATTATTTCAGTCCTGCCCTGTTTTCAGAGGTGATACAGACAAATACACTCACTAAGTCAAATATCCAGAGCAAACACAGGGAAATGGACTGGAGCAGCAGTCCACCGCCATCATAGCTATCAGCACAAGCCTCCACAAAACCTTCTGGGAAACCTGCAGATGAAATAAGCTGCATGTACATAGTAGACTAACTATCCTCTTGTTTTTAGAACCTTGTGGTGTTTGGATTAGGTTTATTTGCGTTAGATGTTCTCAGACTGTTCCAAAATCACTTTTCATTTACTCAACTGAGTTCTGTTTCTCTTGGGGTGCCTTCTTCCCTACGTTCTCCGTCTAGATGAAAAATCTATGACACGAGCACACATCCCTCCCTTCAGATAGAAGCTACGTAGAGTCAAATCAGGGCGCCAGTGTGAGGAGTGACACTTAAAGAAAAAACATTCCAGAGACGAGGTGACATTTTTCTCTCCAGATACCAAAACAAAGATTTGCTCAGAGCTCACCAAGTCCCCTCAGAGCTGTCCCCATATGACTGATAGGAACAGCTGCGAGGAAGCTGGATGGGTACCAGGCACCACAGGTCCCCATGCCAACAAGTTCCATGCACATAAAAGAGTGCCCCAGCCTTCCACAAATACCTCAGAGCCCAAGCACAGCCATCCTTCCACAGCTACGTCAGAGTTCGTACACTGGCGGAAACAATTCACATATGCTAGGAGACCACGTTGCATTGCAGTGAACAGGCTTTCTGAAAGCTACACCTGCATGCTTGGAAGTGCACAGACATCAAGTGAATGAAATAAAAACCTCTAGTGCCGATGCTAAATTAAGATGGAAGGAAACAAGTCATGGAAATTCCAACTGTTCACATTGCTACCACTTCGTTAGGCCGGCCACATTACTCATTATGTATTTTAGCTGCTGTCTAGAGTGCCCCTGAGAGAGCCTTCAATTACTACTACTGCAGCAACAAGGTTAAATCATTTATATCATCCATTTGTAACATTTCAGTAGCAGATTGTTAGAATGTTTATCTGACGTCTGATTTGCAACAGCCTGCGTTGCTTGACAATAAGTGTTGAAATGAGTCTGATATATGCAGTCCTAGCGTTACCCAGTATTTTTGGATTAATAGTGCTGACTATATAGTGAATAATGAGGAAGCAGTTGCTGTATTTGGGTTCTGATCTTCACCTCAACCCATCAGACATAAAAACACATATGCACTGTATATTGAGTAATAGTACAAGAGAAAGAAAATCATGAAGCTTCACCAAATTCTGCTTTGTTGCTATCTTTCCCATAATGGTGTTTGTAGGTCCCAACAGTACATGTGCTGAGTGAGCGTATGCTATAAAGTAGTATTCCTGGGGAGGTGCACTAGAGAAATACGATGATGGAGTATTATTCCTCTTCTCTGTAATATAATGCCATCAGAACTGCAGTTCAAACCACTTTGTTTGGCTGCATGCTGCAGCATATATCACCTTACGGACTCACCAGGTTCCCCACTTTCTCACTACCAGGTTGTTCACTGCAAATGCTGTCATCACTACAGAAAAATCAGTTTTTACACTATTTTTGGATGTTAAGTGACTTTTTTTTCCTGCAATAGCCTCCTTTTTCTATCCCAAAAGACTGGATATATATCATAGCATAGCCAACCTTCACCTTCAGAAGACTCTAATAGTTTTAGTAACTGTGTTAAACTGCAAACCACTCCTGTGGGAAGAGAGAAAGAGGAAGGAGAGAAGCAGTCACACCTCTCTGTGGTATTTGCAGAGACCCCATTTACAAAACGACTTAAGGGTATGTTACAAACTTTTCACCTTCACGCCATCTCAGTTATGGTTTTCAAGGGCATCCACTATAACCTGCGGTACTTAACACCTCTGTGGCACCCACTTCACCAAGATAACAAGATTTTCTTGTTTGTTTCTGACTTCTTTTAAAGAGAAAGAACACCAAAATACCTGTTGTTTCAGCAAAACACGATCACCTCCTTTCTAAGGCTGGACCCACAGTGCTTAGGTTACCAGCTTCAGACCGTGAAACGAGTCAACAGCAACAGGATTAAAATGCAGAGCTCATTTACTAAGAGAAGTATTTGGACCAGAAAGAAGGCTGCAAAATGCTTTGCTGTTGTGTGCGTGTCACTCTCCTCTGACTCTGGGCTGAAACCAGGAATGCTCACAGCCACCCTGCGACTGCTCTCGTTTGTGCCTTGCTGCAGGGGATTCCAAGCGACGGGAGAAAAAAAAAAAGCCACTAAGAAAAAAAAAAAAAAAAAAAAAGCAGATACAGAGGGGAAAAAAAGGGTGAAGGGGCTACGTGCAGATCGCTGTCAGCTCCAGAGGGCAGGGACAGAGCTGACACTGATGTCACAGGACTTGCACGGCGCTGGCTGGCCTCCAGAGAGCCCGGGGCTTGGCACGGCACAGCGAGCGCTCCGCAAGGCTTTGACGACAGCTCCCGTACCGCTACTTCTGCCTGCACAGACACCTCGCGAGTGGCCGCACCGCACAACTGAGGCACGATACGCCTGCAAAAGCGCACAGTGCTGCGAGGTTTAACCTTAAACTCTTCTCACCCCCAGAGTTAGGCTCACCCACCCGCGTCTGCATCCCCACACAGCCTCCAGTGGGAAACGCTTCCCCCTACAGCAGCTCCCCGCACAAACGGGGCTGTAGCAGAGCCGCTCGTGCTCCTCTTAGGGCGCCGGCGTCCCGCAGCCGCGCGGCGCGACCCACCTGTGCCAGCCGCGGTGCTGCGGAGCCGCCACACGCACGGGCGCTCAGCGGCCCGCGGAAGCTCCCGCCGCACCAGGAGGCAGCCCGAGGGCAGCCCCGCACCGCCCCTGAGGGGAAGGAGCGCTGCCGCCCAGGTGGGGCCTTAAAGCGGCCGCCGCAGCGCGTGGCTGGGGGATGGGGGACGTGGGCATCGAGGGGGGCAGCCGCTGAGGAGTGTCCGACCAGCGTTCCTTTCTGAGCACCGACGGTGTTAAATCTCAGTTTTTGAACTGAGATCGGCCCCTCGGCTTTGGTGGTAGAGCAGCAAAGAGACGCACGGCCGGGCGCCGGGGCAGCAGTTACGCGGCACCCACCCGGGTGCCCTCAGGGATGAGACGGCGGCCGGGGGGTGGGGAGCGTTCGGAAGGACACGGAACTTTCCGTGGGAAGGGACGCCGTGGCGGCGGGGAGCCCGTTGTCCTCACCCGGTGGGGGTCTGTCACGGAACGCCCCGGCCCCACGCGCACGACGTCGCGCTCTCCTTCAGCACCAGGGACAGGCGCTGCGCCACGCAGCCGGGGGGCGAAGGGAGTGTCGTGTCTAAGCGTGCTGCTCGGGTCATCGCTTCTGCCGCAGGATAAGCAGACAAAATCATCCTTACAACTTTTTTTTTTATCATTATTTTTGGTCTCAACTGTGATCACCACGGTGGTTACTCCAGAAAGAAGAGTCATAGAATCATGGAACTGTAGAATGGCCTGGGTTGAAAAAGATCACCATGATCATCTAGTTTCAACACCCTGCTGTGTGCAGGGTCAGCAACCACCAGATCAGGCTGCCCAGAGCCACACCACAGCTTTGTGCAGTGTTGTGATTAATTTGCAGCAGGGGAAACAAGCTTACGCTGACAGCAGTGTAGTCGGTTTGTCTTCTAACGAAGAAGGCAATTTGTAAAGTGATTTTAAGATGGCTGTTTGTGACTGCTGTTGTCTCTAGCCATGGATAATTTGCCGTACTTTATTTATTGGATTGCTTGCTGTTGCACAGCTAGCAGGCCTAGTTACCATCATCCACTAGATTATTTTTGAAACAACAATGAAATTGTACTGTAAAATGCAAGTTTTTAGTCATATCATTTTATTTAAACTTTGTGTCTGTTTGTGTAGGTGCAGTAATGCATATTGGAAATACTAAGTTATGGCCTGAAGCAGTGACAGAGCACCTGTCAGGAAGGCAGGGCCAATCCAGGGGAGCTCAGGTGCACGCAATGCCACTCAGTGATCAGAAGGGGTGGAGCCAGGATCCACCCCTTACAGACCTCATTTAAGGGCTGGCAGGGGGAGGGGAGGGCATTTTGTTGGAGGTTCCTGTATATCTAAGGTCTTTGGAGGGTAAGCAGTTTCTTTCCTTGTATTTTTGTGTCTCGGGCTGTTGTATTTGAGTGAAAGTTTAGTTGCTATGGTCCAGGATGTTGTTGTTCTGCTCTTGTTGTTTCTATTGCATTTTTGTGATACTAATTCTGCTGCTCATGTTTTTGTACCTCACAATTTATCTAAATAGTGGGTATTTTCAGGTGGGACTGTGCAGTGAGCAGGTATTCAATTAAGATACCATTTCACAGAATCAGAGTTGTTTGAGTTGGAAGTAACTCTTAAAGGTCACTTAGTTCATCTCTCCTGCAATGAACAGGGGATCATAATGTTAGTGTAGTATAGTAAGAGACCTGAGTATCTTTTTCTTCCCTATCTCCTAAGAAGCATTCGAATCTGAAGAGCTTTCTTATTTTTTTTATCTCTGAGTAATGCTTTTGTTGTGTCAGAAGCTTCCATCTTGTGCATGTTAATAGCATTGCATTAAAGGCATGTGATCTTCCTTTAGGAAGATTAGGTGGAATAAACAAGGGCAGAACCTGCTCTGACTTCTGTGGTGTGTGATGAGGCACTTCTGTACATCCTGTACTAATTTCATTGTATGTTATATGTGTTTAAATTAGTGTACATAGCCTCAGTCCCATGTTTAAGAAGTAAGAATTGTAACTGTCAGAGACTTCATGCAGTGGGCCTGTATTAATGAATTTAAGTGTGAAAGTATACGCTCAGTTATTCTTGCTGTTAGCTTTCACAGTTCTAAATTTCTCATCAGGTTTCTTCCTAGAAATCCTGTTTAAACAATAGAAGCTACAAAATAACAAGCAGATCTTCTGCAGGTGAATGAACTTCATTAAGTAGCATAAATACTGGCTTGAGTTGGAAAGCACTTTCCATGTGGAGGGAAATCATCCTTATATAATGATTGAGAAAGTGGTTATCATTTAGATTATTCCATTCTATGTGAGATAAAAAGAGTTGTGAAGATTATGAGCATGTATTTTAACTTCTTCCACACGTCAGCAACCTGAATTTCTACTCCCTAGAGCTTATGTTAGCTGCAAATGGTCCTTTCACCCTGTTCTGACAAGTAGCTCATCAGTTCTGCTTCAGTGTTTCTGTTGGAACCAGAGTGGGATCTTTTTGCTTGTTTGTTGCTCGTTACATTAAATTAAGACTAAGGAATTTAAAAGTACAGAATTCTGTCTGCACAGCACAAACATAAAAACCAGTTCCCAACAACTCGTGCTGGTCTTCAGGAAAGACAGAATCTCCTGTCCTGCACCTTCAGGATCACCATTAGAAAACCTGTGATGGCAGGACCTCCTGTGCAGAGGATCCTACTTTCTTTCTTGAAAGTGGCTTACTGGTAGGTTTAGCTATGCCATTTTCTCTGATGCTCTCTTGGTGTAATTGCTCTTGAGCTGTGAGTTTGAGCCTGTGTAATTCCCTTTCCTGGGAAATTCTGATAGTTCTGCTGAGGGTTAGTTCTGGGTAAAGTGGCTCTCCTTTTCTAGCTTTAACCTTGTAAGATAGATCCATTTTTCCCCACTATCAGTCATTCACCACTTTTGCAAAGCTCCTAATGTTGCCAACATGTGAGAGCAAACAACAAAACAGTCAAAACCTCCAGCTGTTACATAGAGTTCAATGAAATATTCTAAATTGCAACCCATCATTGATTGAAGTGTTGTGTTTTTTTCCAGTTTAACTTAAAAATAATAATAATAAAAAAATAGGTTATCTATATGATAAACTTACTGGATAGTTCCTGTATTTACCTGAGCCACATAATTAGTGTAACATTCCCAGAACAGGGCCAAAGCAGTGTTATGGCAGTGGATAATCCAATGGGGACTATTGGTGGGATGGACTTCAGCAAAAAAGCTTAACTCCTTATGTGGGCTGTTTTCCTGCTTGGGGAAAACACCTGGCTCAAAATGTCAGTGTTGTCTACACCATATCTACAAACTTGTGGACATCTTTCAGATAGAAGAGCTTGAATTCTTTTTCCATTTGCTCTGTTAACAGTCAGTTCATCAAGTAAACTTTGGGTTCTTCATTCCAGCTCAATATTCAACTGTAAATATTAAGCTATAAATGCATGCTATCTGTATGAGGGGGAAGGCATCGTGAATCTCCTGCTACTGTTTCACTCATTATTTCTCTGCAGGTTTCAGTTGGAGGTTGAGCAATCCATCATTGCATCTTTTTTGGCACAGTCATTGTTAGCTCTCTAAGTATGGGAAAAAAAATAATTAAAACCTTTGTGCAGTACTTTAAGTGTAAATACTGTGCCTATTCATGGATAAACTTGAGTTCCTTGGTAAACTGATTTGCCAAGGTTGTAGAGGGACTTATTGCCAAACTCTTGCTCAGAGATTACTGCAAATTAGTGGCAGTTGAGTATCAACTTGTTTAGTTTGATTACTTGGTGCTTTGATTTGATGATTTGTTCAGTTGATCCTGATGATTTATTGAAATGATTCTTATCTCTGAAGACAGGGTACACTTAGCTGAGGAAACCAAACCAGCCGACTTTTCTAAATAATAGTTTAAATCAAGCACCACTTTTCCTTCTGAACTAAATAATTGTGAAAATGTTGAAATATATGTAATAGAAGCTTTAAAAATAATTATTTTAAAACATCTGTTACCTCTAGATTATCCAAATGAAGACTATCTCACCTACTCTAACAAACATTTTTTTCTGTGATACGCATGTTCACTGTCTTAATGCAGTGTGTGATAAGGAATGGTGTATGGTAACTGCTGAGTCATGGCCTGAATCACTGATTGAGTACCTGGGCAAAGGTTGATTCCTATGGACTTAAAATTACTTTGGTCCCCAAATTCTGTGCTGCCAGTCTTAACTGTTCTTGTATTTTCTCCTCGTTTCCAACTGCATCAATGGCATAAGGTTACACTAGCAATGATTGTTAACTCCTGTGGCTTGAATTTGTACTGTATGTATGAGTTCATGATTTCCTGCAGCAAGAACCACCTGGTCCTCAGGTGTCTGTGGACCAAAGAATTTAATACATTCTTCAGTTTTTCAGATCTGTGGTAGGTCTGCCCACACAATCTGTGGATGGCCAAGAGATGCTGAAATATGGTTAGAAGAGTTAGGCTTATGGCTAGATTAGAATGGCAGGGTGAGGGAGCATGCTAGTTGCCACAGTCTTGTGTGACCCTTAATGAACTTGTTGCATTCTGGTTTTTAAGTAGTAAAACAAATTGAACTGAATTTGGAATGGTTTAAAAGGGCAGCCATTAAGTTTTCAAATAAAAGCACTTCAAAATTTAAATTACTGTGAACTTGCTTGAATACCCTGTTTTTCAGTTTCTAGTGCAGAACAAATATTCCAATGAAATGTGCAATCAGTGGTGAAGGTTTTTTTTGTAAACTGCGGTTAATTAAAATATTAACCGAAATTATACTCAATTTCAAAGGAATCTGGTAGAACCGAGCCACTAGCTCTTGAGGAGGGAAGCAAGGGAAGGCAGGTGCCTGTAAGTCAGTCATAAGTTAAAGGGAAAGCATGGTGTTCTCTTGACGTGTGAAATCAACCAATAACCTGAGTGCAATTTGCACAAACTCTGCAAAAGCTGAGGTTATTGTGGTAGTACTTAACCTGAGACTTCTTAAGTGTTTCAGCTGCTGAAGTTCCATCGAGTATCCCTTGAACAAACAGGATCCTTTTTCTGGGTCAATATCCAGTCCTGTGAGGTCTAGAACTGTGAACAAAATACTGCTATTTGTGGAAAATCTTCAGCAAGTGGGAAACAAAACACCAAGACACAAAAAGGTCAGTAGGGGATGCTGCTTTATTGACATAAGACTTCGTATTGTATTTTTTAATGTTATTTGGCAAATCTAGTGGTGATTTGAGATCCCTGTAAATTGCTTTAACTTGGCTGATTTTGTTTTTAGAGAATCATCTTTAAAACGTTGATTTGAAAATATTACATTTCTCTGAAACCCAGTTTCCATCAGGATCCATATCATGTGACTCAGTTATTATGCACTGTTCTTACTGATGTTAATCTGTTCCTGCCCGTATGGCTTTGCTGGATAGGCCATGTGCCTCTGGCTGTCTCTTCATAAAAGAAATGAACTGATCTTATCTAAGCCCCAAATCATGTATTCCCTAGATGTAACTTCCAGTGATACTGACTAGTCAGCTGTGTTGTTTTGGAAACTCTTGCCATAATTTCATTTTTTAAAATCTGGAGTTCGGGCAGCTCAAACTACTGCCACATTCATGACCTGATTTAGTAAGCAATTGCCTTTGTGCTGTGACCCAGTAACAACGGAGCATGTTCAGCTGTGATGGGGATTCTTTCCATTTCAGGAGGCAGCATAATGAAAGGAAGCTGCCAGATACAGCTCTCTAAATGATGCTGTGGCCTCTTTTGTCCCTTCTCTGATATCATTATGGTCTGAGTTCTGCACTAGGGAGAAGTCAAGTTTGAGTCAGCTGGGGGGAAAAAAAAAGGGTGGGGAGGAATCTGGCTCAAGATGGTAACTCTTGTATTCCTCTGCTGAGTAGTCTACAACAGGAAAGAGAAGGAGCAAGTTTTGCATAAGGCTATTGTATTTCACTATTTGTCCTTTTTAACAATTACTTTATTTTGATGTGGTGCTGATGGGTATCCTAAGTTGTTTCCTATTTGGCTTCCTTTTGCTTCAGCTGTCTTCTGAAGTGACAGTTTGATATTTAAAAAAAAGAATTAAAATGGGTGAGATTTATTGAAACAAAGTTTTATGGAGTATTTGGGTTTTTATTCTTTCAGACAAAAATGTTCCTTGCAATGTGCAAAGTGAACAGCTTTTATTTCTAAAACTACATGAATGCTAACTTCTCATCTGATGGATAATAAGTGAACATACAGATCCGGGACCTGGAAGATTGCTGTTTGATAGTTTTTTTCAGATGGGGTATGATTTTCAGAAGTTATCTGTGCAGCAATTGTTACTTGCCACTGAGTTGCCTGATACTACTGCCTCTACTTCGCCCTTCATAAGGTTAAGATTCTTATTATTTCTCTGAATAGCAGCAGAAACTGAGTTTTAACTTGAATGTCTGGAAAACAGTATTTAAAATAAGATTTACCAATACTTCAAGATTTCTGACTTGTGCTTCTGTTACTCAAACTTCAGCTGAGGACAGAAGGATCAAAAAATCATTTTAAAATAAAAGCTTATGGGTTATTATCTGTTTCATCTGTTTACATGCAGAGATGGACGCATACATAATTCCTTTAAAAGCCAAGAGAGGGTTGTATTTAATGCTGTCTTTAGCACCCAAAGGCGTTGGGAGTTGCTTGAAAATTGTTACAAGAACAGTGAACTAATGAGAACTAGAGGATGGTGATAGTTCTGGGAGGCAAGATTCTGGAGAGGCTTGAAGGCTGTACTGCTCCATGACTGCCACTGAGGCGAGTAGCAAGGGATGCTTTATCTGAGAACCTGCCTGTTAGAAGGGAGCTGAAATCGGGGCTTACGGGAACTCCAGAGTTCAGGGTTATGAAGAAATGAGAATCCATTTTGTGCCAGGCCCTTGGAAAGAGTTCTGGCCCTTTGGAGTAGATCGCAGGATGACTGGTTGCTCTCTGCTGAGTTTGGGTGAAATGAGAAGAATATCTTGGTTGATGAAGACTGAGTCGAGTAGGCTCTGCCTTCTGCACAACTGTGTGAAGATGAGCAGTGGCCCTGGGAAAGAAACTCTTAGATGTGAAACTCTGAGGTGAAAAGGAGAATTATTTTGGATTGTTTTATATATGTTTTTCTTATTTTTTCCTCATGTCACATAGTATGTTGAGTACAGACAAATAAGGGGTTAAGTATAACTCAAAGTTTCAGTAATATCCTATTTTTTGGTTATTCCTCCCTAGTGTTTACATATCTAAAGTGCATTAGTACTACTAGAAGTCAGATGTAGAACTGATGCCCTCAATATCACGACCCAACATTGGGCTTTTGTGTTAGAAAATACAGAGCTCTACGGTGACAACCACATTCCCCAGCCATGGGAAATGCTTTTCTAAATTTATCTGAATATAATCTTTTTGTTTCCTTCATTGCTTCTTTTTATGGCTGAGCCTTACTGTATCTTTAACTCTAGGAATTCAAACTTTGAGTTGCCCTATTTTAAGTCTTTTCATGTGAGTTGGGCTCTTCTGTGGATGAAAGTAGAAGTTGGTCTTGAAAGGGATAGTGTATGTCTGGGCAGGGCAGGGACAGCTACTTGATGTTCAAGGGAAGTTGTGCTATACAGTTTTCCTGGGGTTTCTTTCTGATTAATATACTGTATAAATATATACATATATATACAGGGGTAACTGTGAAAATTGTATTGATCTGATGTTTCTAGTGCTTCATTCTGTTGTTCATACCCTTGTGTTCTGGATGGCTCTGGTCAATGACTCCCTTCTTTCATTGGCAAATTTTGTCCCATTAATAGAGCAGAAAACATACCTATAAGGTCTCAACCCTCTTTCAAGCATTGCCCACTTAAAATCATCCCCATTAAATCAGTTGCTTATGCTCCTAGGTCTACTTCAATGCCCTCTTCACAAGTAGATTTTCTTTTTAATTATGTACTGTAGACCAAAAATTGATAGTTATTTGTAATATACAGTGATTTTCAATATACAACTTCCTCAAGAGAATACATTTACACAGTAGGTTCTTCAAAGACTACACGTGATTACACAACATATATTTGTCTAAATCTTTTACCACTAGAATGCTCAATTTTACTTTTATAACAGAGTAAAATATACCCACATGTGATCTATGTGTGTCAGCTTGGTGAGCATTGCTATAAACTATTTGTTGAGTAACTTCTGTTGTGGAAAATGAATTACTTTGCATCCCTTACACACTTCAGTACAACCTCTGGCTTTCATTTGTAATTACTTCACAATGAATACGCTTGAATTTTTTGCAAGTATATGGTAAAAGAAGAACTGTAAGCAGTTGAAAAAAATTGTATTTCCAGATGTAAAGCTTGAAGCAAGCTATGAAAATGGAGAGCAGCCTTAAGAAGAGGATATTATCCCTTGTTTACAGTTAACAGTGCTGATACACAACTAGTGATTTGCCCAAGGTCACCCAAAAGATGGGAAAACCGCAGAAACTGAGTTTTGAACTTTTGTACTTCCAGCTTCTGTATGTGGTTGTGTGAATGTCCTTTTTCCTCTTTGTGAGGGTTTCTTATACCCAAGTGCTTATAGCCTTGAGAGGAATACAGTTTGCAACAGCTTAGCTGTCAGTATTTACCTTGGCTTTAAAAAAAAAAAAACTTGAACTTAGGAAATTTATTAATAAACAGTTGCACGGAGTTGGCAGTAAATACTAAACTGGAAAAATATTTAAAGTATGTTTGGTCACTACTAGAAGTCACTGAATGTTATCAACTTGTTCAGTTGTGTATCTTAAGGGGTTATGTAAATGTTTGTGTAGGATATCTTTAGGTATCTGACAAAAATGTGTTATAAATGGATTATATCCATCCAAAGGGTGAATTTGTGCAAGTATAGTACCCTTTAAAGTACAGGAGCTTTTAAAGGATGTGCTTCTACATTAGATCTACGGTCACTTTCTGTGTAAACCTTCAGGCTCGTTTTGTGGAAGGATGTGGGTTTTCTGTTTTATTTTTCCAGTCAATAGAACACATACAGTTACTGACAAGCATGCCTGTAAACGTTCTGCAGCCTATTCAGAAACATCCTGTAAGTGACTTTGCATAGGAGCACTTGTTTTATCCAATAATATGGTCTCAGACTTTTGTCTGTTACTGAACTATTGTCTTAAATATACATGGAAGTTACAGTGAAAACTAAGTATTGAGGGAAATGAATAACAGCTTTGTTCTTGCTTTGTGGATAAAGCGTGCTTTGCAAAAGTTCCCTCAAGCAACTTCTTAAATGTGTCAAGTTCATGTTCTTAGTGGCTGAATCTGATTATTTCTGGCAAAGTGAAATGTTCAAGTTGGATGGTGATACTGAGAGCAGATCCTCTGTGGAGGGAGAGAAAAAACAGGAGGAGGTAACTTTCTCCAGGAACTGTAATATAAGAGAACTACATATGACTCCATAAATATGAACAGGAAACAATGGCATAAGAGGTATATCGTGAGGTTTCTTTTAGCTCAAGCTGTGTTGGATTGCTTGCTGAGACAGTTTAACCTGAGCTGCAGCTCACTTGTTCTTTGCAGCATATCTGAGTTACTTAAGCCTGGTAAAGTGTTTCCATTAATTCTACTAATTACTGAAGATATAGCTATCATTAGAAGATCTCATTTGGCTTTTTTTTTTCCTGTGAAATTCTGTGCTTCATGCCTGAGTATTTATTCTAGTAGCCCAAATGAAGGTGGATATTAAACACGCTCTCCTACATAAGGTTTCTGTGGCGAGTGTTGGTTACTGCTCTCCTGAGAGGGGTCCAAATTATTTTTGGTGCTGAATCTGAAGCAGTACTGCTGTTTTTGTAAGTTTAATAATTGAAGAGTAAGGGAAAAGTTTGTCATCCAGAGGAATGAATTCCCTTCTGTTTTTCCCAGTCACTGATCCTATTTTTTAACCTCAGGTGAATCCTAATCTTGAGAGCCAATTCCATTGCCAAAAATGCTTGTGCTTAGTATGCCAGCCAAACGCTGTGAGACCAGACTTGTGGTTGAACATCACAAGATCCTGATATCTCCATGCACGGTGAGGTGATATCAGTGTTTGGAAAATGTACTAGCATTTTCCTATGCTGACATATCTCTTGTACCATTTGCTTTACTCTGTGAGCCAGGTACATAGAATTCCTGGGTCGTGTCTCTAGCAAGGTTCTGCTGCTGACAGGATTGCTGCAACAAAGCTATTACTTTTCTACAAAAAAATCTTGTACTCTGTATTAGACTAATTAGGCTAGATTTGCTTTTGAGAAAATGTACTGAGTTTATTAGGTTTACACGGATCATCTCCTCATTTCTCTGTCCTTGTAAGTGATGTCCAAGTTCACAGTTGTCAAGATTTAGGAGCTGACCTATTTGCGAGTTTGAAAATGAGCGTTTAGGTTCTGAATTAGATAGGAGATGAGAGAGGCATCATAACCTTTTTTTGTTCAATGTAAAATGTTTAGTGTGTGGGATTGTGGCCCTTGCCTGAGGTTGCTAGGTGTGGCCAGTACTCATAATTTCTTTGTTTTAAGATTGCTTTTATATAATGCTATTTATAAGGTGGGAGTCTTCACATTCCTATGATGTTTACAACTGCGAGGCTATAAGCACAACTGAGATACCTGTTGCTCAGCCTCTGAAATAACTAAGTGATACTGACATTGCTTTGCAGAAAAAGGACCTCTCTCATTAGAGTCCTGTGTAAATAGTTGTTACAGGAACAGAGACATACAGCTGCTCTGTCTGGGTTACTGAGATGTGATTCTTTCCCTGAGGGATCAGAGTAGGATGAGGGCTGTGCTGCAGCTTTCCCTGGAATGTCCTATGTGAAAACATGGCACCGGTCATAATAAGGAAAACAGACATGCCTGTGCAATTTATCCACGTTATGTGACTTTTTTCTGGATGTTGGACTTGCTGTTGGTTTTACACAGGGCTTGAAGAAAAGTACTCTTTGCTACCAGTGCAGGGGGAGAGATTTTCTTTCGTCTGCTACAATAATTTGAGTAAAACTGTCTACAGATCTGCAGGCTCTTTGATAGCAGTCTGTCCGCCTTACATGAGAATGTGTGAACACTTATTTAGTGCTGTGTGATGTCCCTTTCTAGTCCAGTGCTGGATGAAAAATGGATTCCCAAAAGTGCATTAACTGAGCCTATAACCTGCAAAACGTATGAACTAAGATCCTTGATAATAAGTGAAAGCTGGAAAGATCAGCTGCTCGCCATTGCCTTTTTCGGTGCTGCTTCAGGCTTGTCTTGCAACAGGCTTTTATTACACTGATTCTTGGCACCTTTTTTATAAGACCACGGCAATTTTGCTGAATTACTTGGAAGCTCAGGCCAAATATTTTTACTTGTGACCCAAGCCTGAATTTGAGCTTGAGCCCATTGTGGTACAGAGCCTGTTAAATCACAGCACTTCTTGCTATTCCCTTTGCCAGCAGGCTGCTCTGTGAACAGCTGCTGTAGCATGAAAGGCCAAAGGGAAGTGCCTCAGTTTTGCCCTAGTCCTTTCACACCTCCACGTCACTGGAATATGCCCAAGTGCATGGTGAATGGCAAGCAGTCTTGCTAGTGCAGAACAGCCTGTACAGTTGACTTTAACTGAAACATGAATCACCTCAGTCCTGAATTATTTTAATCCAATCAGTCATCTCTGTTAAGGGGTGTAAAGAGACAGTAAAGCGGAGAGAATGGCTGCCAAATAGAGGATACAGGACACAAATAAAGCTGCTAAAATGAGATGAAATAAGAACGAATAATGATTTATTCCAAATGCCACTGGGGTTACTGTGTTGATGACTTCAGTGAGAGATTTAGGTGTAATGAGTTTTGTGGACTTTTCCACGAATGATTTTGGTAATGTCAGTGGAAGGGAAGGTGAGGTTGTTAGTTACACAGGGAGTACACACGAGTTTTCAAGTGCTCCTAAACAAATTCTCCCTAATTAATATATGCTTTTCAAGCCTCTTGTAAGTAGACAAGCACTAACAGCTGCAGTTCTTTTTATAGACACAAACTAATCTCTAGTACATGTTAGAGCTGAAGGATAGAGAGAACAACATGCTGTGGATTCATAGGGCTTTTCTAGCCATCAATGTATTCTTTTAATACTCTCTAAAAGTGGAAGGGAATGCAGAAGAGCAGAGTACAGTCTTCAAGAATATTAATTCTGAATGGAATTGTAACAGGAGTGAAAAGTCTAGCTCTTAATGGCAAGTTGTACACAAATGCATCTTAGTAGCACAAGAAAAAGCATGTGTAAGCCTTGACCTATTTTCTTAATGTGTTCAGCCTTTTGCAGCCTGTATTAAATAGGCAACATTTGCTAGCATTTCTTCCCTTCTGCCACCTGGATTTCCTGGCAAAAGATGGGGACAATTATATGCTTTATGTTCTCTTATTTTATAAGCCAAAACAGTAAGAATGTAATTCTTTAGGCTTGATGAACATCTTTGAACAGGCTTCCTGTTTCAAGATGTTTTCCCCCTTCTTTTTCCTTATTGCTAGTATATATATTGTCAGTTTAACATTGTTTTCTGCATGGAAACAATACCCAGTTGTGGTAGGTGAAGGGAGAAACTGCACTACTCCTTTTTCCATTTCTAATGCCTATGATTTATGTAGAAACACCCAAGACTTTCAACATTTACCTGTCTGAAATAGCCACTTGTTTGTGATCTGATATTTAGCTGCCTCAGAAGTCATTATCACCTCCTTTTTTAATTCAGTTCAAACTAAGTTTCAAACATTTGGCTGTAATCAATGACCCATGCCTTCTGGAACTGACTGAACTTTTTTGCCTTCAAAGGAATAAGTTGGTTACATTTGTATAGTCCTATGGCTTTCTCTGATATGACATAAGAACTGATTTACTTAGGGCAAAATGACCTGCGTGGTTTCCTCTATTCCTTCAACCAAAGGGAGAACTATTGAGGCACCTTTTGTTAAGAACTGCTTCAATAGCTCTCTTTACCCTATGTTTTTAGACTTAAAAGGGATATATCCCCACTGTGGACTGACTATACCTTATCATTCTTGTGGTGTAAACTTCTACAGATTGTAAATTAATTCTATCTACTTACTTTTGTACTCCAGAAAGAACACCAGGGAAAAGCAGATGACTTCTCATCTTCTAGAATCTCAGAAATAAAAAAAAATAAATGTCTGAGACCTCAAATTAGTGCTCAAGTGCATTACCTTTCAATTGCTTTGTACAAGAAAATGAGGGAACTTTCTAATTACTAAGAGAAAGGAGCACTGAGTGTTTTCATTTGCTTGAGGAACTTCAATAAGGAAAGCATCTCCAGAAAGTAATTTAAGGTTTTCCCCAAATAGCTTTGAAGTTACTCCACAGTAATTGGACAAAGGCTGGATCTCATACTTCCCTTTTCTCTCAAATTAATCAAAAGAGGCTTGTAGGTAAGATCCATGTAACAGTGTAATATGCCTGAGAAGAGGAAAATCTACAAGAGAGAAATAATTTATTTGAGCCACAAAAAGAAGAAATAATAAAATTGCAGTGTGACTCAGATCAAAAGTGAAGCACTGGAGTCAGTTCGGAAACTGAACAGGTTACTCCCTTAGATTTTATTCTTGCTTGTCTTGTGCTGCGTTTCAGAGCAAGGTGGGAGAGTCTTCTGGATTCAGCTGGTTCATGGTTCCTCCAGAGGTATTGGTGAAGGTGATATTTTGGGCTTTTGCCACTCAGCTGTTGGAGCTCTTTTTCTGCTTGTTCTTTTGTTCTTTGGGTACAGGAAACGAGTGCTGTATCCAGCAGGCAGCTCTACTCCTTGTATGTTGCTGCATGTTATTATAATGCTGGGTATCTGAGATGTGGATGTTCTATGGCGAGGCTCTCCTTTTAGTCCGATGCCACTCGGGCTCTCACTTCTCTGAAGAATGCAAGGTTTTAAAAGAAATGGAAAACAAAAACATCTACAAAGGATATCAGGCTGCATCATCTATGAAAATGTGACGTATTTAGATTGGTGCTTTGCTAGTATCTGCTACTACCTTAAAGCCAAACTCAAAAGATGGAGGAAGAAGTAGATGTGAATATTTTTGGAATGCTTTATGAGTATTGTGGGGGGAGGAGAGGAAGTATAAACAAGATAGTGTCTTTGTGTTAGTATATTAATTCAGAATCTAGTTCACTTTGAAGGACCAGGCTAATGACAGCACGTTCCACTGTGGGAGGAAGAAAAAGTACTGAGAATGTACTCAGTGTAAGAGAGAAATAATTTTAAGAGTCCCTCCATTAAAAGAAAACTACATAGGTGACAAAGCAGCTGTTTTGGTTCACTAAGATGAGGTGGTGTGAAACAGATAAAAAGATTAATATTTCGAAGGGGGGACAAACTAGAGAATGGAGTCAAACAGGAAAGGATTAATTTGTGTAACAATAGCAGTGCTATCCATCCGTAGCATGGGACCACAAAAGAGACCCTTAAGATAAGGCTAATAATAGCTTATAAGGAATACTACTATCAATAAAAATTGCCTGTTTGTTACATTTTTTTTATTACTGCTAAGATAAAACTTTTTTTTCCTCCTATCAGCTCTTTTATTTCACTGATTTAGGGCAAGTTGACTCATTTGAGGAATATATTTAAAAAAAAAAAAACATAAATATCAGTATGCCATAGCTTTGTTAAACGGAAGTAGGAGAGACACTAGGCCCACAGCTTACTGAATAAGTGACATGATATGTTTCAGAAACTTACCTGAATTTCCTCCACACTGCATTTTTCAGATGTTTTGCACTACTCAAAACAGAGAACAATAAATAGTCAACAGTGTCACTTTGCACAGAAGTACTTGCTACAAGATTGACTGTCTCAAAAGGACAGCTATCAAATAGCTATTTCCACTTGCTTTATACATTGATTTTTGTTATCTTTATTTGAACAATGTTTCCACTCACCCCAAAGCAAATTATGGGCAGACAACCTAGTGAATTCAACTTAAGTTTTCTTAAGAAGCAGAGCTTAAGGAGAACCTGTAGCACATATATTCTCTATCAATTTCTGCTCAGCTTCAGGTAGATCAGATAGTGATCAGATAGATCACTATCTACATTTTGAGGCAATATTTTCTGTATTCTAGTGGGAGTCTCATGTGATTTTTTTACATCTCAGCAAAAACTTAATTTGTGCTCAGGGACTGAGATTGTCATTAGGCTTTGTTGCTTCATCTTAACCCATGCCAAATATTAAAGTTGTTCTTACAGTAGATGTAGCAGAATGCTCTGTGACATTCATTTCCACCATGGGTATTTCATCTGTGTTTACAATCGTCTGGAAAATAAACAAAGGTGAAAAAGACAATGTATAGGTATGTTACCATGGATGTGAAATACAAAGAGTGGGAAAAAGAAAAAGGGAACAGAGGAGGAATGCAGTAATAAACTAAATGTAACTTTGTACTACAGAACATAAAGTAATTTAACAAAGACAGACTAGTTTTCTATCACTCACTGTACAAGCTTATTTGATAACAAATGGTGACACGACAGAAAGATGAGTCAAGTAATTTGTGCAACATGGGGAAATAAAAATATTACAGATTATACACTTAAAGACAAACACAGGGCAACACATCATGCATATGCTATGTTCAATATAACAGCTCCTCGCCAGAAATACAACAAAGACAGCTGAATGATGAATTAGAGCTGTAAATAAAAAGCTGATGACCTTTTACAGCCTCAAGGACGTTACTTACAGCACTAACTTACAGGTTATTCTCATCTTCTAGGCCAGTTTCTTTATGATTAATTATGATAAAATGAGCATTGTTGACTTACTTGTTGCCTAAGAATTCTGTTACTGTGCAATGTATTACCTTTCCAAAAATCCCAGAATCGTGGCTTTTCACTTCAGGTTTGCCTCCTAGGTCGCTGGTTTGGGTAGTATCTTTGCCCATTTCATAGGAAACCTGGCTGCTAGCAGGTCTGGAGGTCATACCGGTGATATCAGTTTCTGTATCGGTACAGCCCTAAAATGAATACAGCAAAAGCAATAGCATGATCTTAGATTTCTGACCAAGTAGTATGATACCTAAACAGATTTTATGAGTCAGTCACCAATTGAAAGTTATTTCAGAAAAGCTATGCCACGTACAACTCCATGCACTGTTTTCCTTTAAGTCCAAAAACCTTATTAAATCTCTTCAGTCAACTTCTTGTTTTCTTGTTTGTTTATTTTGGTAGGGTTTACTTCAAAATTTCTAACAAAATGGTGTTCTGTTATGTACTATGGAAATTTTTCTAATGCACTTGGTTAGTTTAGAAGCACTTCTTCTCATGAAGGATTCCTGATTTTATGAAGATTTAATTCAATGAATGGAAAAACAAACAAACAAAAAACAGCAGGATTTTGCATGAGTTGAATGTTCTTTCCTGCACTACCTTCTTTTCCTGACTCTGTTGGCCTTTTCACTGAGTTTTGATTGGACTGAGAAGTGAAAAGAACATAGAAATTGAAATGTCATTATTAAGAACAAATGTCTGAATTCAGAATGTGACTGCATTAGATATGATGTTTAGTCTGACTATGAAAAAATAATCACTGAGAAGATCACTGCCATTTCATATATTTGGAGATTGTATTTAAAACAATTTCAAAGTTACTAATGTAACTGTGTAGTAAGGGAGAGCCTAGGACACCAAATATTTGCCTATATCCAGCTGCTGTGCAATGCATTTGGCTTTACCTGGAACGGTAGCAGAACGATGTTGAGGTCTGATGTGACAAGGATTCAGAAATGCATTTGTTGATTTACTTAAGTCTGATGGTTAATGCTTCCAAATAGACCCTGCTTCACCTTAAGAAACCATTGTTTCCTTAAAATTTTCGTTTCACTAAATTTTTTAGTGACTAACAGATTAGTTGTACTGATAGACTATTGGCTGAAAGTGAGTCAGCGGTGTGGCCAAGAAGGCCAGTGGCATCCTGGCTTGTATCAAGAATGGTATGGTGAGCAGGACTAGAAAAGTAATCCTGCCTCTGTACTTGGCATTGGTGAGGCCTCAACTCATACTATGTTGAGTTTTGGGCACCTTGGTAAAGAAAGGGCATCAAGGGCAACAAAGCTTGTGAAGGGCTTGGAGAATATGTCCTATGAGGGGAGTCTGAAGGAGCTGGGGCTGTTTGGAAACCTTATTGCTTTCTTCCAGTATCTGAAGGGTGTGTACAGTGAGAGCGAGGTTGGTCTCTTCTCACTGGCGACACACAGGACAAGGGGAGATGGCCTCAAGTTGTGCCGGGGTAAGTTTAGCTTGGATATCAGGAAAAAACTTCTTTACAGAAAGGGATATTAAGCACTGGCTTCCCAGGGAGGTAGTTGAGTCACCATCCCTGTATATGTTTAAAAACCATTTGGATGTGGTGCTCAGGGATATGATTTAGTTACGGATTGTTAGTTACGTAGTATGATTAAGTTGCAGTTAGACTTGATGATCTTTAAGGTCTTCTCCAACCAAGCAATTGTACGATTTTGATTCTATGATTGTTTTTCTATGTCCAGACTCAAAATCTGTGGTCAAACAAGTTCCATCCTAGAAGAATGGTGAGGTTTTCTAGGATTCTCTTAATCTAAACTTCCCTTGCCTTCTGAAATGCCTGTTGCCCAGTGTCTTCATTCCTCCTTCAGTGTAAAAAATGGACAAGAACATAACATGCTACAGTTTGCTCTTACATGTTGGTCGTCTTTTATTTTACTTCTTCCCTTTCTTTTTCTGAAGTTCTTATAATAACAGCATAAAGTGTTTCATCTAAAGCACTTATCACTTTGGAGGACTCTATGAAAGTCAATTACTCTGCAGTTAAAAACGTGTATGAGAAGTGTCTTCCTTACCGATTCACTGTCAGAGATGGAAGATAATCGCCTTTTTCCTGTCTGCAGCCCACTTGTCTCAGAAGACTGGCTGGTTATGGTGGTTCGTCTGGAGGAGGGATAACTGCTGTAGGATCGGGATTCTTTAGGAGAAACTCTCAACAGGGATCCAAGGCAGGGAACATATGTCGCAATGGCTGTTCTAATGGACAGGAGGTAGAACAAGTCAGATTTTTTAATGTTAGAATAAAAATTCAGTCATCATACACAGTGCATTTATTCAGAGAGATACACTAATGCTGCATGGACTGGAAAATTACTGGTACAATAAAGGGTTTTCCAGATATCCAGTGTGTCATAAACAATCACCCTACAATATCACTTATTAACAGTGGTCCATAGAATTCAAATGCTTTACTTGGCAGGGGCGAGGGCATTAAAGAATAACTCTTTGAGCTGAAGGGACCTATTAAAATATTTTATCTGCTTTCAGCTTAATCAGGGCAAAAATAAAATTCTGTTCTTTCAACTGAACCTTGCAGAAGTACCACGTAATAAATTGTTTTAATCTTCCCCTAAGCAGCTATTCTGGCCTCCTTTAGCACATCTGTCTGCCTGCTATCTGCAGGGTAGTACAAAAGGCAGCTATATTACAGAATTCTTTTTCTCATGTGCAGCATAAGGAAACTCCTTTGCATGGCTTTTTTCTCCCTCCCAGTCATCCCACGTAGAAGTCCATGCCCACACTTCTCTGTCAAATTATCTTGCAGGTCTGTGTAAAGAATGAAACAGTGTATGTATCCATCAGATTCCATGGCCTACATCTGAACTTGGTATGGTCATGAGTGTAAATGTTACAGCTCAGAAGAAATACTATCTGAAATAAGGAAGCATAAAGAAGGGTGAGGAAGATGCACAAAATAGGGAAGGAGTAACTTGACTTACTGGATTGCATTCCTCAGTGGCCTGGTTAACTTAACTGCTATTTCTAATGCTGACAGATGTCTGGATCTCCCTTGAAGATAGTTAAATTTACAATGATTTCCTCTGAGCTAGGAAGGTCTCTATCTTTTATCATGTGATCTGTAAGTACAGATCAGCATTCCATAAACATCTCCAGCTCCCATCTGCACAGTAAACTGTTCCAAGTACAAATTCTACTGACATTTATACGGCACTGAGAAGTTTGCTTGGAGAGGAGAAGGTTGTCTTGCAAAGGTAAAATTAACAGGTGAATGAGAGATTGGTTACTAGTCCCTTAACTGATGAAGCTATTGCCTGATATTCTCTGCTACGTTAAATTTATTTTACAAGAGTGAACTTACCTATATTTAGGGTGAGTGATGGCATAAATTATGGGGTTATGGATGGCAGAAGCTTTGGCAATCACAGCTGGTATTGAATTCATGAAGGGTGTTAGAACATGAGAATACCTAGAGTAATACAAATACATAATCTATTTAGTGTATATACAGTACATATTTAGTACTGAGTTCTCAAAAGTCTCAGCAGTTATAAGCTGACAATACAGTGCGTTGTTATTGCTCCACAGAATGTAAAAAGGGGATGTTCTCCCCTTTTTTTGTGAGAGGGACAAGTTTTACATCCTTTTCCTGCAAAGATGTGCACCAGCCTAATTGCATTTCTGGGAAACACAATTTTCGTGATGCTTCTCTTGCAGTACTGCTATGATTCAGTGGTAACCCCTGTGCTATTTACCCTAGAGACAAAGTCTGCCTCCAGTAAATGAATGCGTGTTCATCAGAGTATCTGTTTCAAACTCAGCAGATGTACTCGCTAAATAACCCACCACTAAATATGTCACTAAATGAGTGTGCAGAGTGAAGCATTATAGGAAAGATATGTAATCAATTCTGCTTTTCAAACTTTCTGCCTGATCTGAACTAAAATCAGGAGGGAACAAGTGTTCTCATGACATAAACTTCACTTGTGTTATTGTGGCTGTGCGTATATACAGGTTTTGTGCCTTTAGAGGATACAGAAATCATGACTGATATCTGCCATGTTTCTTTCAGCCATTTTATCTGAAGATACTTTGAAGTAGCCCATAGAGTCTTGTCAGAAGAAGGTCAGTACAACTACTCAGACGAAAATAACACGTTCTGTAGGCAACTTCTATCAGACAGATTCTCCATGGGTCTGATTAGGAGCTAAGAAGAACTCGGATTGGTAGAAAGGGTTAAGTAAAATGACTAATTAGTCTAAGTTAGCATCCTTTCTTTATGACACCTCTATTTTCTGGGACAGCAGTTTAACCTCCATCTTTAACTGACCTATTTAGCATTGTGTTCCTGCTTCTTTCCTGATATACTCAGGGAATTTCTTAAAAAAAAAAAAAAAAAAAAAAAACTGAATGAAGCTGTATTGTTTACTTGCTGTCTTTGTGAGAAAAACTTGCAAGTGCTTACTTGACAGATGCTGTACAGTTATAAAGTTGTCCATTTGTTTTGATTTTAGTCAACAGGGGACAGGCTAGAAGTTCAGCAGGCACTTGATCATGCTGAAGTAGATAATGAATCATACAGAACAACCTGACAATTCTGTGCAGCTAGAATGCTTAGCTTAAAGCATTTTCTATTGTTTTCAGTTCTCTTGGAGCAAGCAGTGCTGTAAAGCAGCTATGATTCTTTTTTCACACCTTTTTTCTATCTCTAGTGCTCTCATATCACTAGTGATAAGTGCCTAGTACTTAAGTCCCTTGTGACAGGAAAGGGGACTCTGGAGTTGGATTTATTCTAAGGGTTTGAGTTTCTGAGTGAGGAGCCTTCCTGGAGAAAATGTTTGCTGCTGCTTGGAATTGGCTCTGTGGGGAGAGAGAATAGGAGAATGTTCTCTTAGCAAATTTTCATCTTAAGCAAAATATTTTTAGAAGCGCTGTGTTTAGGAAGCCACGTTTGCCTCTTCCTTAGGTGTGTTACAATGATCACTCCTGCCTCTTAAAATGTACTGTCTTCTGCTGGAGTCTTCTAGTTGAAAATTTCAGAATCTTTGCAGTTTACAAGGTTTTCTAGAGCATGGTCATATCCCCTTTAGAAAGCCTTAACTGAAGCACTGAACAATTAAGAAGCCTGTTCATTGTCAGCCTTTAGCATAATAGACATATCTACATATAGCCAAGACATCCAGACTTGCAGTTTTTGACTCCTACCTAGGTTGCACCAACAGCATTCTGGTCTATATCAGATAGTCAAGCTGTATATAGATTCTATATTAATGGTATCATACTTTCGTGGAAACTACTGTATGAAACACTGATAATTAGATAAATGAAGAACATGCTGTTATGATTTATGTTTACTTCTATGTCTAACACTGCATAGCTCCCCAGAGCAAGTATATACTTGTGTAATGTTGAGCTTGTTTTCCTTACATCTATGTAAGGAAATTAATCAGTTAGATGTAAGACAAGCAAATAAATAGACTTGCAAGTAAAAGAAGTAGAGAAAAAATCTCTCCTGGGTGGTTCTTTTTGGCTCCCTTAACATTTTGGTGCTAAATAAAATTCAGATAGCTCAAATACTCTGTCACAGAGCATGCATTCAGAAATCATCAGCATTGTTTCTTATGTTGAAAGTAATAAACTTCCTACTACTGTTTTTTTTCTCCTTGAAAAGTCAAACTTAAGAAAAAATCACAGTCAGTGTGTGCCGTATTTGTTAAATGTCACTCTAAAATAGGTTAATGTTTTGAATGCACTTCAGGCATTAGAGTTGACAAGTAGCTTTGGCTTTCATCTGTCTTTCCCCATTGCACACCTTCATTTGCTGATAAATTCATAATTACCCAGCAAAAGCTACCAGGGCAACAACAGAGTATGGTGACCAGGAAATGACATAAAGCAAGATGACGATCAGTGCAATCTTAGCCAACTTCCATTCATTCTTCATCCTATGATACTGTTTCTGGAGCTCTTTGTTTCCATGTTTGCATCCAAATGTCTGTATAGACCTAGGGGAAGTAAATGTGTAACAGCAAAATTGAGATCAGTCATTGCAACAGTAACTCTTATTATAGTTTATGTGATAAGTCATATATTCTTAATGCGTGTCAATATGTGACTGTTCCCTTGCTATTTGGTGTACTTCAGCTGCACTAGTCAAGGGCAAAATGTAGGGGAAAAAAAAATAATTCAATGCTAGAAGAGTGTTCACATAAATCAGCTACTCCAGTTAATTGGACAAATACAAAATACAGCTAGAGAAGTCTTTGCTTCCCTATATCAGATTGTTGTACTTTACTGTCGGTCTGCATTTTCTACTGTGCTGATATTTACAAGACAGATATCTAAAAATAGTGGCAGACGCTGGCCTGTATGATAGTTTCTGTCTCAGAGACGTGTGATTAATTTTATCTCCTTTTTACTCACTGTAAAGCAGTGTTTGCAGTTGATTTCATTTTTTTTCTATGGAATAGCTTCTATGCACTGTTACTGGACATCTCTGATGTCTGTTTAGTATTACTTTTCACAATTGGTTAATTTCTATAGCTCTTTCACATCCTTCTGATTTCTCAGGTTGCTACTTGTACGATTTTCTGTATCATTAACAAGTATACTGAACAGCTCTGCTGTAAATTCAGAGCCCTGAATGGCCCTTCTAAGGATCATAATTTTTACCACATTGACAGAATTCTTACTTGGTTTCCTGTCACGGTTATACACTTGAACTGAAAGAGAAAAACTTTCCAATTTTCTTCTGATAGTCTGTTTTAAGAAAGAAAAAAAAAAAAAGCAGTCATCTAAACAAAGAAATAAAAACTTAAGACTTCTAGTTACTTACTTGTTGGCCTTCTTGATAGCCTCAAATATAAAAACATAGCTGTATATGATAGCAATCAAAGGAATGAAGAAGACAAAGCAGAAAAGCAGCATTGTGTAGGCACGGACTGATGGTGTGAAAGTCATGTAATCCCAGGAACAGGAAGTCAGCAGGCCTTCAGGAACATAGGCGCCTAGAGACAGGAGAAGATGTAAACCACAATGGGATTCTTACCAGTATTCTGAATGCAGGAGTTAGGGAAAGATACTCAGAGTAACATGAGATGAGATCTGGAAACTGAATCATTTTGTTCCAATTCTTGAATATAACTTCAAGCTCAACATAGTCAAAGTGCATCTCTCCAAGTACTTCAGTGGCTGTTTCATCAGACCCACGCTGTTTTCATTTAAGTCCAGATTTTCTCAAATTGTTTTCTTTCCAAGGAGTGAAATGAAACTGATTGCTTTAAATGCCCCTTTTAAAACTTCTACATATTAATTTATTCTGCAAAGGGGAGAGCTATGTTGTATAGGTCAAAATAATTTTGTCACAAAAGGAAGTTGAGTACGTATAGAAATAAAATATAATTTCCTTAGAGAAACTGTGTCAAATAAGTGAAGACGTTCTCAACAGCATCGTATTTCTCCTCTTATTTTCACTGTTTACAGTGATATTTTCTGTTGAACTTTTAAAAATAGCGCACCAAGTGTGCTCAGATGCATCCAATTTTTGTGTGAGGGTTAGTAGTGCGGATCCTATTGGAACCTAATTATAAGACAATGATTTAACACCTTTCAAGTTAGTATCCTGCCTTCTCCCATGGAAATTCCGGAATCTAAGACTGTATTGCTGCTTAATTCTTCTAACTCTGCCTCATTCAACTTAAGGCTGCTTCTGCAAGCATTGGGGTTTGGCTAGTTAAACATGCCTCATATTGAAGGCAGTCATGATAGGCAGTAGCAAGTCAAAAACAAACATCTTCTAAAATTCAACTTTGTAACCTTTTTTTTTTTTTTTTTCAGCATTCTTTGGGGAAAACAAAACATTGCTAAACTCTCTCCTCAGTTGAGCTGACACATTCTGTTCTGGAATTAGGGAACACAATAATGGGCTGGAGTTTTTGAATGATGAGTTCATTCTAACTTACTGACTGAAACCGGTGACTCACAGGAAACAAATTAATGTTGCTGAGATGGATGCAAATGAGGAATAATAACAGGAACTCTCTTTGCTACAAGTGGCAATGATCAAGTGCGTGTTCCAATTTGCAAACAAAAAATTGACAAAAGCAAATTGTTTTGTAGTTACTAAATGCCACTCCTAGCAGAATCCTCAGTGAAGATACTAAAGTCTGAATGGGCAATGCAGCCAATATCCAGTGCCATTTGCACATCTAGAATATAGTCAAGACCTATTGAAGATGTACTTCAATAAAATATTCAGACTGTATTCCTCTACTATATGAATGAAGATATTTAAATTGCCACCGCTCTTACACAGCACCATTGGGGAAGAAAAATGTCATGAGAAAAAATACAAATATAATAATTTCACTTTTAACATCGTTCAGTTTGGCTCAACAGAAGTAGATATGGGATAATAGGCAAGTTCATAATTCATACATTTTGGCCTTTATTTTATTTACTGTTCTTTGTACAATAACTAATTAGTTCAAGAAAAAATGCCAGTGTCATTTAAGCTGCTCTTATTCACATTGTATTTTTTCTCCAGATTGAGGTCTTCAGTTTCAATATATGTTTTATCAATTTTCCTCAGACAGGTATTTGAGGCCTAATATGCAAGCCATTCATTTACCCATCTCTTATAAATGTAACAGTCCAGTTTTTAGTCCAATGTTATAAGGGAAAAAACTTGTATTCCATTTCACTTACTCCATCCAAAGAAGGGTGGGAGGCTCCAAGCCAAAGAGTACAGCCAGACGCCTACCAGGATTATAAGGGCCTTCTTCTTAGACATCACTCGAACAGAAGCCAGAGGTTTTGTGATGACAAAGTATCTGTCCAAGGCAATCACCATCAAAGTGATCATAGATGTAATGCCAAAAAGAGCTCCGCAGAAGGCATACAGCTCACAGCCTTTCAATGAAGATGACAGAAGTAGCAGTGAAATTAATCTACTCGTGCTGATTAATTTATGGGAGGTTCAAGTCTGTGTTTCCTGTAAACTAATGTCTTCTGGGATTCATAAGCCAATGGAATTTCAGTTTTCTAGCGGTTGTAATGCTATTTCAAAGCTACTGTTTATCTTGCTAATTATATTTTCACTCACTGATTTATGATGTTCCTAGTAAAAATTTTTTAATGGCCCCATGATATCTTGCTTAACTCCAGTTTTACTGAAGGTCCCATAGAAACATCTATTTTGTTCAACGATGCCCTCTAGCTACTTTGATATCATGGTATCATTTGTATCTCAAGGTCAGCATAATTGTAGTAAATATTCAGACAATGAATATATTCATAAGTAATTTTAACAATTCAAGCATCATGATTAAAAGCTGGGAGTCGTGTTTTTCTATTTCTTAACGTGTGTGCAATTGAAGCAGAAAAAACAGGCATTCTTTTGGTCATCGGAGATCAAAACAGCCATGTTACTTCTGTCAATACTTATTCAAGGAGCAAAGACTAGTCATATTCTTACTATAGTTATAAAAAGAAAGAAAGCAATTTCCTTCTACAGGCTTTTTTTATACGTTATTGATTGTGAACTCCTTGAGAGTGGGTTTTCTCCTTAGATTTGCACACCCCTTATGCCAAAGGTGAAAATTCCACTGTTGAAGCCTGCAGCGGATGTGCTGTTGACTTCAGTCACATATGTTTCACTTGCAGTTTGAGAATCTTTTGAAGGAATACTGCCTTCTACCTGCTGGAGCAGAGGTTTTGTTTTAGGTTCCTTTCTTGGATATTGACTATATAGATTGTAAAATGATTTGGACAGAAATTGGGGTTCATTTTTTCCTAAGTATTGCTGCAATTTTATAGCACACTGAAGTTAATTACTCTCGTAGTTCCAACGACCAGATGTCTTCTGCAAATCATATGTTAACACGAACTCCCACAAGAACATTTGCTTACTGCACGGGCATGTTCAGTTAATATTTCTGTTGAGAAAACTCACTGTTGCCAAGCTTTCTGGTTGCTAGTCTCTGAGCAGATTATCTAGAGCTGCTGTTGATGATTTGCAAGTTGATGGTTCTTTGTCACAGGGCTCTACCAGTGGTTACATTACAAGATGATTGGGAAGGAACACCGGCAAGGAGAATGGTCCTCTGTCTTTGATTGCCAGTGTCTTCTTTTTATCTTGTGTGTGTAATTTTCCTCTTTGTGTTGGGAATGTAATTGTTGCACAGGGACAAAAATGTTCAGGGAAACTTTGGTTTTAATATCAAAGCAATGTTGAAAATTGCAAGTGTACCTGAGGATTAGGAAATGGGAAGTTAACTGCCACTACAGCAAAATAATACTTAGTGATTTATTGGAAAGTAGATATACAAACCTTTCTCACCAAAAATCCAACGTTTATGGAGACTGTTGGTGAAAAATACCGGAGACTGTGTGATGGACATAAGGAAGTCACTAACAGCTAGGTTGATGATGAATATATTGGCTGGTTTCTGAAGGGTCCTACTCCTACAAAGAAAAGATAGAAGGAATGTTGCTTAAACAATGCAGTGCTCTTAATTATGTCGTTACTCTTTTTTGTGAGTTTTGGCAGCTTCACAAACACCATGGCACTCCACAGAACAAGTTAGGACAGTGTGCTTCTCATTTCTCTCCTGAGAGAACATTAGGCTGTTTTACATCCCTATCCTGCTGTGTATTTTAGAGGACTGTTTTGATAACTGGCTCAGCGGTGGGGATAAATCACATTGTTCCTTAAGTACTCTGACCCAGTGCACTGCATGTCCGTGATTAACAGGAAATTAAAGCTGATGTGCTCTATGGATTTGCTGGATCTGGGTCGTGTTAAGCTGGAGGAGGGGTAGTGCATATCTCCATGCTGGTGATCTTATCAGCAATAACTTACAAATACAGGGATTAAGCAAACTTGCTGTGTACCACCACATCAAGCATTTTGTTTCACATCAGGTCTTCTCTGTGACGCTCATTTAACTTGTACATACATCGACTTTGTAGAGAATGGTAGCCAGCCTTTAGTGTATTCTGCTTACATATGTTATTCATAACATCATAGTACAATGCTTTAAAGGTGCACAGAGAAGCTGAATTGAGAGCTCCTTTGTTCATGGCTTAGTGTAATTTTTTAGCTCCTTTCTCAAAATGTTGGTCTTAGACAAAAATATAAAGTATCTGAATAAATGATCAATTCTTTGTACTGATGCAGAATCAGTGAGTAGATGTACTGTCCCCAAACTGTCAATTTGGGAGCAACAAGAGATTTTTAATAGATACTTAGGGGCTACTTGTTTTTGTCCAGTAATCTTGTTTGTTGCTGAACAAATCTCTATTTCAGATACCTGTCTGTCTTAGACTTTTGTGACTTTTTGAGACAGTTTTGTAGGCATCTGACGTGTACTCTGAACTTCTGATGTACTTGTTATTTTTCTTTCAATGTCCCTTTTTATTTTCATAACATCTTCAAATAAAGAACAGGCTGTCACTGGAAATGCAACTGACTGGATTTGCTGTATGGCTGGATTTGCTGTATGGGACCAGCCAAAGTGCTAAGCTAGGTCACTTACTTCACTCTTGTCTCATGTAGCTGGTTTTCATGCCAACACCTGATCTGTTCTTAAGGCCGTGTCATTCACACTGAAATGTTGGTATCTGCTCTGAATGCACATACTGTGTACGTATTTTCTGTATGTAGCAGAAAATGTGAGATCACCTTTTTAACCTTCTAGATAAATGCACTAGATTAATACAAGCCTCAAGAGCCTCATTAGTTAGGTTCTCACTCCTGTGACTCGAGTTAACCCAGTCAAGTTGTCACGTAGTTTTTATTTTTTATGTTTATTAGAGTAATGCATAATGATCACTCACGAGGGAGAGGCTCGCTGGTCTAGACATCATGGCAATGTTCTGTCAGTGCTCAGTGAAAAGACGAACAATGTGAATTAAAAAAAAAAAAAGTAAAAAAATTACATTGTTTTCACAGGTCAGATTACTTTCAGATATAAAAGTTGGGATGTGGCTTTTGTTAGGAAATAAGCTGAGTATTAGAAAATGTGGAAATGAAAGTCATTTCCAGTAGGGAACAGGGGAGCAGAGGAACTACACAGGAGATAGCCGGAGAAAAGAAGCACCTAATTTACAGGTGATAAATGAGAGAGAAGCAAAACATCACATCATTCCAGTGCAGAAGCTCAACCGATAACAAAAATATTTCTGTAAGTTTTCTGCTATAGCTGTGTTTCCATTGCTTGGCATATCTGGGTGAATCTTTTACAACGTTGCTAATGGACCACGGTTAATGATAAGTCAGAAAAGTCAGGTTTCCACTTTGTGTCATAAAGCAATATCTCTTATATGCTTTTAATATCTCTAATATGCGTTTAGAGTGATAGTATGTCTGCACTGCATACAGAGTGCAGTCATGATGCTGTTAGAGTTCATCTCGGTATTTAAAAAAAAAAAAATACAAAAAAAGATACCTGCAGAAAGCATAGATGACCAGGAAATTACCCAGAGTTCCTGTGATTCCCACGATAAGAATGACTGTTCCAATTGTATAGTGGGCATGGTCTGGGACATCCACTGTAGGAAAAGCACCACGAACATCTTTCACTGCCATCTTCTACAGAGCAAACGAGAAGTCACAGGTAGATTGTCACACTTTGGTGAATAAGCTGGTGTGTGCTACCCTAGTAGAGGACTTGATGAAGAGTGTGAAATGCCAGCAAGCAAAAAGAATCAGAATAAGCTAATTACTTTCAAATTACATTACAGCTGATCATCTTTGGGAGCCACATATACACCATCAGGAGCACACAGGTCAAACAGTACTCTGTGCTTTTACTGTGGATTGAGAATTTTAATGAAGAAGAGCAATTTATTCCTTCCCAAAAGAAAATGAAAGATATAGAAGAGAACTAGAGATATGAAAGGACCTTTTTTATTTCATCTGACATCAATAATGCAGTACCTAACAAGAATATTTTCTGCAGTTTTTGGTTCATTAAAGTTTCTGTACCCATGAAGTGTGATTTCTGTTCTGACAACAGTATCTTCTCTGCATAGGAGTGATGGATAACTGTCTATTGAGAAACATGCCTTTAACCCTTTATTGGGATTAAATATGGCTAATATGGGTTTTTCATTTCTCCCACTGAATAACCAACACATCGCTAGCTGCCCTCGAGGCTTAGTTACTAAAAACCTGTCAGCAGGTGAAAGACTGAGCAGCAGTCTGGTGGAAACTAAATTAAAGATTGGAAAACTTTAAACAGGAAAACTTTCTAGTTTGCACCTTGTTTACATATCAGTCTTATTTTCACTCTGGACTGAGCGAAGGTATTTTGCTTTTTGTGATAATTGTCGTTTAAGCACTTGAAATCATGTGGATCTTATCTACTAAAACTTGTGGCAAAATTCACTAGGTAAGTCTGGAGACTCTAGCACTTCTAATAGTAATTAGAACATTTTCTTAGTAAGTTTCAGGAGCTACCAACACTCTTTAGACCAAATGACCCCATCTTAGCAATGAGGCAAACAAGAAGTCTGCAGCCAGGAATCAGGATCACCTAACAAAAATGGTAGAGGACATGCAAATTGTCACTGTTCTGCTGCCTTTTCTTGTGAAGTCAGGCAAGGAGATTTAAACACACACCTCTGTGCAGCTGCCCCTGTCCTAACCATGCTTTGGCACCAGCTCCAATCAGTTAATGTAGCCGTGACAAACACAAAGCCCCATCCTCGTTCATCTGCACAGATAGAACCTGTCTCTTCTTCATTGCCGGGTATTTCTCATCATGGGTGGCACTCACTCTGGAATGGCATGCCATAGCCACCACTCCTAATTGAAGTCTGTCAGCTGCAGCCATGGCATTCCTCAGCTACTGAGCTACAGGAATCACACCATGTCAAGAAAGCCCAGCAGATATCTTGAATAGCTTATATTTTTCCTACTGCGAATATCGTCAGTCTGGCTGTGGCCTAGGATCCAGGGCAAGGGATCAAAGTCTGTGCCTGTACTGAGCATAAATAATGCTATGAGGCTAGGTGTGTTGTCTCCCAGAACAAGTACTGGGAGGCGGTGTTACAGCTAACGTTTTCAGTTATTCCTTCCCAGGAAGAGGAAGATTGCTGGCAGGAAAGTGGAAAGCAGTGGATGTATGTATGAAATTCTTACTTTATGCTCCAATTATGTCAACTGCTGGCACTCACTGCTAGAATGAACTCAGGAATGCCTTCAACAACACCCCAGTTATCAAAGGACCTTGGCGTTTCCAGACAATAAAGGCAGACATTACTTATAAATAGATCTCTGAGATTGGATTGAAATTATAAGAGACAGTTTGCATTTAAAACCAATGTGCCGGTAGCAAGAGCTAAACCCCAGGAGAGTCTGAAATTGTACAAAAGATTGTCTTTGACTGTGAGCTGGAGATCTGCCCGTGGCAGTCCTCAACAAGAGGAATGCGCTCCCTGAGTTTCTTTATTAGCAGGGATGGAATGCTGGACAAATAGTCTCATCGGAGAGACTGAAAATGTAGCTCTGGCTGTTATTGCAATTGGAGCAAAATGTTATGATTGCATTAAGGCTGATATACTAACTGAAAGACAGAATCATGATGTTTCTTTGTTCAGGTTCCTTCAGCAAGCGTAAGTTGGCCTCACATCATAAAAATCAGTGGGCATCTTGCCCATGTAGAGATTGCTTTACTTAACACGCTGTCAATAAGGTAACACAAAATCCTGTACTAATAGCAAGTGGAGTGGGAGAGTCTGAGATAAAACTCTTTTAATTAAATTAGACCAGGTGTTCTTTGGTTTGGGTTATTTATTCTTTATTTCTGTAGCTTTATGGATGCTGCTCTGCAGAGAGCGAATCATGGTCACTAATGTAATGGAGATTTCTGATATTTTCCTCTATAGCTATCCATTTAATCAAGGTAACAGAGATGAAGCAACTAAAGGAGCTTGTTTTGGCTACAAAAAGCAGATTTAAAATGGCTTTAATTTAAATTAAATTTGTGGGGAACTAAGGACAAGAAACAATTTGAAGGATAGATATGGATGGAGAAATAACAATAGTAAAAAAAGGTTATTTAGGGGACATTAGAAGACACCAAAACTACTTATTCAGGAATGAAACAGGTTTAGAGACAGTAAAGATGTCAAATGTGAAAAAAAAAAAGTGTAATATTTGTAATTGAGCATTGGTAGGACATAACGTCAAATAGACAGAGAAAGAAAGGGATTGGCAAAGAAGAATAAATTCACATCTTAGTGTGGATTTCCTGGAAATGGGTTCCAGTTCTTGCTGTTCTCTAAGAAAAAACTCCATTATTTAAAAAAAAAAAAAAAGTAATTTAACTCTTTTTTATTGGAAAGACAGGTCTGATTCAAAGCTTCTTGAAGTCAAAGAAAGGTGCTAGTTGACCTCAAAGGCATTAGATCAGACCTAAGCACTTCAAATTTATCACTGAGTTGTGCACGCCACCTTCCTTATTAGAAGATGAAAACATTTGCCTGTCACGATCATCTCTAGGTCTTACAAGGGGAAAAAGGTAATGCTTGAGGAAATCAGGACAGCAGCCTAACAAGAAATCAGACAATTCTCAAAGCTTTTCTCTGTTTAGCCTTATTTAGTCTGTCTTCTGTTGTCACCCCATGGTATTAATACTTGGGTGGCACAAGAGAACTAAAATCACACCTTTACAATTCCTGCCATGACAACTGTCCTTTCCGTCTGAACAACTCTTTCAATTGCATTGGTATCCCAGAACATGATTATCTTGCCTGTTCTTCTGTTCATCCTGCTTTCTATATGCACTTACATAGTGAAAACGCTAAGTCACGACTTGAAACAGTGATTGAATACCTGGTGAGAAGGCAGAGCCAACCCAGGGGAGCTCAGGTCCATGCAATACACCTGAGTGACCAGAAGAGATAAAGTCAGGATCCACTCCTTCCCACACCTCATTTAAGGGTTGGCAGTGGAGGTGAGGGTGTCCTGATGGAGATCCCTGTGTGCCTGTGGGCTTCTGAAGGTAAACGTTTTTTCTTCCCTTATTTCTGTATCTGTGGCTGCTGAATTTGCATTTGTTCTCGTTTGCTGTAGCCTAGGATTGTGCTGCTCTGCTATTATTGCTGAACTTTCCATCACATTACAGCGTTTCAGCATTACAACACTGTAATGAAGATGAAAAGAAATGAACAGGCAGAACCAGTACTACATTATTTCTCTTCTAAGTGATATGAAAACACAGCTTCTTTTGTGTAACATGGTTCAAAACAGCACCAAACAAACAAAGAAGCAGAACTGGGAAGAAATTGGACGTTTTACCTTAGTCAGTTTTCTTGAGTTAACAAATAAAGATACTTGTATCTGAGGCTCTGGACCACTGGGTGCCAGTATACCCATAGGCATATTGTGTTGTGGGTGGCTTGGATTGGTATTAATTCTGTAGAAAACAATTTACTGGGAAGCACCAACTTCCTGACAGTCAGCGTAAATATTGCACACTTCTTAAGCAAGCAAACAAAATGGTTGCTTGAGGAACTGTGGAAGATGTAGAGGGAGTAACTGAAATGTTACGTAGTATCTTCACAGTAAGCAGGGTCAGTTTGAGAACATATCTTAGTGCCAAGGATAGCATTTTAAGTCTTCCTTAAAAGCAGGTTTTATAATTTGTTTATATATGATGAAACCTGGCCTTTTGAAAGAGCTGTAAAATAATTCATCTCTGATAGGCAAGCCATTTATTATTTATTTGCACTATAGTTTTGAAGAATCAGTCTGTCTTGAGAGTATTGGCCAAATGTTTCTTGGGCTCCATCAATCTTGGTGCGATGACTGCTGTCCTGGGAGGTCTGAATGCATAATGAACAGCGATATGAGAATTCCTGTCCTACTCTTAGCAGTTGGTTTGTGTCCTAAAACAGAGTTGTTATCCCTTTGAAAAGATAATCTTAATGGAGGATATTTTTATCCCTCATATATAGGTATAATCCTTTCCTAAATCCTACTCTGCCATTTGCCTTAAGAGTCAGTGGCAGCAAGTTATGAAGGTTGCTGCACATCAGTGTATTTTCTTCCATCATGTTTAAGTGTGTCCTTGTGGAAGCAGTAGAAGAAGGGGGAAACAACTACGTTTAATGCAGTCCTCTTTCTGGAAATGTTTTATGTTCTCCCTAAAAGAAATCTTGTATATTGCCTATAACAAAATGGCTAATGTAGAACTGGCCATATTGTCAGCTAGCATTCAGTAAACTTGAGCCTTAACGTGGCAGTTTGTGTAGTGTGTCAGAACCATACAAGATGCTGGTCTAAAAAGAGTTGTAAGGAAATGAGCAATTTTGCTTTCCAGGGCAAAACTACTGATTCTTTAAGTGTTTTGCCCCTGTTAAAAGGAAATCCAGACCAAAAATATTTGATGCCTTCATTTGCTTTATCTTGGAAATGCATGTATGTATGGGAACTGCTGAGTCACAGCCTGAACCTCTGATTAATCACCTGAGGCGAGCAATGAGTCAGCCCTGGGAGCACAGGTGAAAGCAATTCACCTGTGCTGCAGGAAGGGGTGGAGCCTGGCTCCACCTCTCCTAGACCCATTTAAGAGCTGACTACCAGTAGGGAAGGATCTTCCTCTCTTTGGAAGATCCACTCCACTGGAGTTTCCTGAGTGAGCCCACGACAGGGGTAGGCATCCTATTTATTATCTTTGTCTCGCTGTGCCTAACTCTCTTGCTTATTTCATTATTATAACATCTTAATATTATTTGATTATATAATATTCCTTTATATAATTTTCATTGATTATACAATGTATTATATGCTTTTTCCTAAAGAGAAGGTTTTCTAAGTAGCTATTTCAAAGTTGTTAAACAAACAAAACAATACCAGCTCACTTTTGAGTAAGTTTCATTTGAAGACATACAGTTTTTTTAAGTCCTAGTGTTCTCCTTGCTTCCATGACTTGAGAAAAATATTTTTGTGTAAGTGAAAAAAATGACAACTTGCACAGAATACACTGTACTACTGAGGGAAAGAAAGAAAGAATAAAAAAGCCTGTAGTTCTTTAGAGTAATAACTACACTCTTCACTCCTTTGAGACACCTTGATAACTGAAGTTCTACTAAAGCTAAGAGTGATGATAGTAGGAGCAAGGCCATGGATGTAAGCATTTATATTAAATATCATATTTGATGTAGCCCACTCCTAACATTCTTCCAAAGGTAAGAGTGGGAAGTAATGTTTAGTTTGCAGGGAAACGAGAAATGCTCATAGGAGGATTTTGGGATTTGAACATATTTCAATCTTGGTTCTAATTGATTAGTTGACTTCTTCGTTTGTTTCAAAAATTGGGAACAGAAAAGACTTAGACAAGGACATTTTCCAGCTACTCCTTCTCGGACGCCAGATGGATTATGTCTAATACAGTGTAAAACAAGGAAGAAGAAATAGGGACTGCTATGTTGTTCTTAGGGATTTCACACTGCAGTCACTGGTTTTGCAGAATGACTGCTTTAATGGAACAGAGCCCAGTTCTGAAACAAGTTTAAGCAGTCTCATGTTGACTTTGATAATGTATCAGGTCTCTTTGTTTTTAATTTTCCTACGAGCATAAGTGATGAAGTTGCTTATTTATACGTTACCATTGATTGTATGAACCATAATGTTAAGCCTTTTGCAGTACAACAAATCATATGGATAGAGAAAATTATCAGAACAGAAATACAGTAATTTCTTAGAGTTTCTAGGCGCAGTTTTTGTTCTACCTACCAGAGGCTTCAAATAACTGATAGCGCTTATTTTCTTCACAGTTTCTTGGTCTAATTCCTGAGCTTGCTTCTAGTGGCACTTCATCTCTGATGACAGACAGAACAAAGAGAAGTGTAATCAATCCCGCCTCAATTATGGGTTCAGCAGGGTGGCGCCAAATGCTAAGCCCTTTCCAGTAGGCAGCAGGGCTTTCCATGGATGATATCTGTCCTCTAGAGCAATTAGAATAGCAGATTTTGTATCCAGTCTTCCAGATTTAATCTCAACCGCAGGCAGCACATATTGCTTTCAGTTCTGAAACTCTCTTAAACCGATCTTTGTGTGAAATTAAAATGCGGAAGTTTGAAAATACTTGACTTAGGGGGAGGGAATGGACAGCTGATTTGCTCTTCCAGCAGAATAAGGACAAAATTCATTTTGAATTTTTGAGTGTGAATCACTCTGTCCCCAGAATCCTTTTCCATTCTGTCATGTGCTCTCCAGTCCCAGTTATCCCTCCCTGCTTTGTTCTGCTATCCTCTTTCATTATGTTATCCATCTAATTCAGTTTGTAAGCGCCTTGGCTCAGGATGCTTTTCTGTTCATTTTCCTGTATGACATGATGCATATCCAGCTTTTATTAAAAATAAACACTCTGCATTTTTACTGTGCAAATAATAAAATATTTACTGCTGCTTCAGTATAAATTAGGATCAAGCTGAAACACCAGGTTTAACATGTTATGAGTATTGAAAACTGGCTTATGTGGGTCATGCCAAAATACCTGGTGTGACAGCATCAATATTTTACATTGAAATTCAGATTTCAAAAACTTCAGAAAAGATCACTTGGATCTTTTATACTTTTTAACAGACTTTTGCACAAACAGCATGCAATCCAGTAGTATACTGAGTTACACAACCAAGAAGAGGTTTCTGAACTCTTTCTGTTCAGGCTTGTGGTAGAGAATATTTTTAGAAAACCCCAAGAGGTTCTGTCCTGAGGAGTCGTCATAACAGAACTCCACCTTCACACTTTTAAGGAGAGCTCTTTGGTAGAATTTACCTGGAGAAACCTTCTGAAAAGCTTTGGTAATAGCAAGTAACAACTCTTCAGCATTTACATAATCATTTTGCTGCACTTACAGAAATGATGGGGATTTCCATTTTGAATAATAACACAAGCAAGCATTGTGTTTGAACTATTAACCGACTGTATAACTTAACAAGAACATCTCTTGGTAGTTTATAACATATTCATCGTACTTTTTCATTAAACAATCCTCCCTGTCTTTTGCCCAGGTAAAACTGCTGAAGAACACTGTTTCTACAGACTTTTCCACAGTAAATATAGGAATAGAGATTTTTAAAGATTTATGTTGTTTAGTATTGCGTTACATCATTAAATCTATGCGTGGACCTAAAGTGTCTATTTACAGTTCTATAAGTGCCAGCTTTGCCAACAGAACTACTTGCTACAGTTGTTAGTGAGAGAAAACACTTACTGTTGGGGCTCTAAGAGGCAGGTCCATCAGTGTGTAGGCAATCGCTCCTGAGTCATTCTGTGAGTTGAGGGACTCCACAAATTTGGTGCAGATGGAGTCTTCAGAGAGACAAGATATATCCCCCTTTGAATGAACCGGCAATTTACGCAAATGAAATCTAAGCAATGGCAAAGAAAGCAAAGCTCTCTTCTGATTCTAAGTCAGCCAATTTACCTTTCTGTGCATGCGTGTGTGTGTGTGAAGCAGATTGTCAGATTCTCTGACTGGAATAGTGCAAGATGTAGTGCAGAATTTCTCACCAGAGCTTCAGCTTGCTTTACTCCATCTTCAGCTTAGCAAAGGGCAGCAGCAGCAACTTGCATTTAAATACAGAATCCTGCAGGGTCTGCACATGCCCAGTTTGTTGTTTGTTCCATCCAGATTCAGGCTTCATTTCAGTGGCAGCGTAAAACTGATGCTCACTTAAAAGTGCTGTAATTTTTCTTTTTTTTGCCTTTGACAGAGTTATGTCTGAATTTGAATGCTATCTCTACAGCATATCTGAAGAGGAAGGTGAAAGGCTGACTTCACCAGCTCTCTTAAACATTAGACCTTACTGTTCATTTTCACCATACTGGTGAATTAGGATTTTGTACTCTGCATCGGAAGATGTATGTGTACAGTTCTGCTGAAGCCGCCTGAACTCAAATAGATTCTGATATCTAACAAAGTGCATGTGTGCACTTCTGTCTTACAGAATTTAGGTTGTGGTTGTTTGTTGTTTCTCTTCTAAAAATAAGCAGGAAAAAAAATTAGAATAAAATCCACTGTCATCATCCTTCTCTTCAGTTGAAAATAAACCAATAACACGCACTAATGCCTTAGGCAGAGTACAACAAATAACTTTTTCAAGAGTTGCTTGCTTTCATTTTTCATTGTGTTTAGTTAGAGCATACATGGGCAGATGCTTATTAGCAAAGAACTTCCTGTACATTGCACTGTATATATTTATGAACAACTCTATTTCCAACTGAAGGCCCATTATAATGGTAAAATTAAGTTTATTCATAACAAAACAAAAAGCTGTTCTTGCACACACTGCAGCCCGAGCATCATAGAGTTTAGGCCTTCAGGCCACTGTCAGAATCACCCGAATGCAACGTACTAGCTTCATTGCAGTTGGTAATAGATGGTGTGAACTATTTCTGGAGAGCCTCTGAGAAGGTAGTGATTGTAACTGTGGGAATAGGATTCCTTCTGCTCTGTATGGACTCCCCTTCTTGTGCCCCCTTCCTTCAATTCACACTTCCAGTACCTAACCTTAAATTAAGGGAAAGGGATTGCATTTCTTTGGATGAACAGGAGGTGTCTGTATCACAGACATGTATGACCTATGTCTTCATCAAAAACACATCTCTGTAAAGCTGCAGATTCCCCTCCACTGGCAGTCATTTAAGGAAGGTAGTATTTATCTTGTGTCATCTGCTTACTGTTCAGTGGCCTGATGATACAAGATAAATGCTACCTTCATACATTCTGCAAGTTGTTTAGCTGAGAGACTTCAAAATTAACTACCAGCAGATATATTGTGAGAGGCAGAGTGATTTCTTTGAATATCCCCATGGTGTTAGATACACCCAAGCTAGGTTTAAACTGGCACATGGGGCAGAACAGAGCTCAAATGTGACCAATCACCTGACAAGTTTAACTTCGTTGTTGACTGGGATTCTCTGGTCATTTTCAAGGGTATTCTCTTCCCCTCCTGTCGAAGTCTCGCATCATACCCATGAATATTGTTGTGATAGCGGTTGTGGTGTTATGGTATGAACTTCAGAAGTTGACATGAACTCGGAATCACTGTTTCCTTGCTTTGTAGTGCACTGCAGCTACAAGACAGCAAATAATGATGTTGGTCTCCTCAAGGGACAGGACTTTCTGGAAGACAGTCTTGTATTTTACTACTATAAAGATAAGAGTCGTTCCAGAAAGCTACAGTATGAAATTGGAAAGAGCTTGTACTGATATCAAGAGAACAGAGTAGAAAGTACACTTTTAATGATTGAAGTGTAGAGAAAGGAAGGAAAATGAGATCTCCCATTTTGGTGAACTTTACGTTCAAAGAAGTTGGGTAGCATTATACTCTGTTCTTATCAATTTGATAAAACAAAATTCAATGGTAGGCATAAATACTAGATCAGAAATATTCTTTGACTCCGTATTCTAATTTTCTTGCTCAAATCCACTTAGTTTTCTTCTTGGTGTCCCAATACTGAGCAATTCCAACATTCAGTCTCTTTACTTATATCTTGTGCACTACATTTTCCTTTTAGCTGGGGCACAGGTTACTTTTTTCTTCCTCTTATTCTGTCTTTACGACAAATCAGTGTGCTGAAAATTTTTAATTCCCAGTTAACCTGGGAACATCCACCTCTTTGGCATTTCCAGAGGGGACCTTAATATGTCTGGTAGAGTAATCAAGTCATGGAGTAAATATTTCTTTATAAAGTAAATCAGACATTATAGAACCATTGTTTTCTTGCTTCATTAGATTTAACTTCATTGTACATGCCTTTCCAGACAAATTAATTTGATTAGTTCATTAGCTGCTGAGACACTATTATGAAAAAATATGCAGTACAAAGGAAAGTTTCTACCTGTAAGAAGTCGATATTAGTCCAAAGTGAGCTCTTGATTTCAGGTCCTTCCTTCACCTGCAGGGCCCGCTTCTGTGAATGCTAAGCATTAGAAGGCTAGGTGTAATCATTTTTGAAAATCAGACCTTAACACTAAGATCAATGTGCAGTGGGAAAGTCCTCATATGGTTACAGTTTTCTGATCTGGTGTTGTAGCCAATTGCTAGAAGCAGTCTGTTCCATATTTGATGCCTCAGCTTCCTTGGAAGGAGAGCAATCGCATTATAGAACTGCACAAGGTGTAAAGTATGAAGCATCTCATTCTCTGTAACTAAGGCTTGCTAACTGTGGCAAAGACATGCAAAAACAAATAATCCACAAAATATTTCAGATTTTTTTTTTCTGTTTTATGTGCGGTATTAAGCCAGAGAAAACAATTCAAAGTAACTTAGTGAGCAATAATTGTTTTCTTTATAGGTATGGCTATTTCACTCACAGTTATCAGAACTGTAGTCTTATGGATATGGGGCGAGAATTTTGCCCTCTGCCTTTCCCCTGTTTATTCTCCAACAAAAGTTTGTTCTTTCCTTGCAAAGTGAAATGGAGAAAATGTATCAGTTAATGACTCTTGGTATTTTCTAAAGCCACTCTGCACATCTTAAATTTTTCAAACACTTCCTCCGCAGTCTTGTGTGAATCACAGCGGAAACCCACTTGGCTGATGGCCCAGGTCTGAATTGCCATGCAGAGTCTGTTCTAGAGAAAATAAAACCTGCCAGAATTCCTCTCTCTGAATTCTGTCACATTGAGGTATGGTGAGAACATCCCCCCCAGTTTCAAAGCACTTTCAACTGCACCTCTCCCTACTAGTAATTAACTCCTGTTCATAGATTTTTATAAGACACAGACAGAAATAGCACAAGGACTCTGAGGTCCTACCATGAAATTGAGAAAATTTCCTAATAGAACAAAGGAAAGATAATTCATGGGTAAAGCTTAATGAAGTCCAGATGAATACGGGATTTCTTTCACAACCAGTGAAAGGGAACGGTTTCCTCCTCTTTGGCTGGAAGCTCTGTGTGGAATTAAATTTTTGTTTGTCTGCAGGAATTCAGAGTGGATGGAGGAAAGGGGAACCTGATGCTTAGAAAATGAATAGGCTGCTGTTGGAAAGAGACAGGAGGGTTGGAAGATCAGGGCTGCCTAAGCTCAGCCAGGCATTATATTCCTGAGATGCCTTTACGCAAAACCACCTGGGCTTCCTTAAACTCTCCTCATCCAAACCCAGGATGGAGAGACAGGAACAGACCACTCAGTAAGGGACAAAGTGAACTCTCACACTTTATGAGTGCAGATACATTTCTGGAATTGGAGATGTCACAAACTAAGAAGGGAGAAAGCACGGAAGTTGTGCATTTATAAGGCTTACTAACGAGTTATGTGATTTTTTTTTATTTTTATTTTTTATGTTTTCTAACCCCCTGTTACAATGGGGGAAAACGGGCGATGATGCCTGTAAAACAATCTGGGGATAATAATGCTAAGCTTGATTTCATCTCACTAGTGGAAAATTTAGAGGATGGTATGAGAAGAGCATCAAATTCCTCCTTGCTTTGTAGAACTGCTATTTTTTCATTTCTCCAGAGGCCTTTTCTCAGACTCACAAAAAAAAAATCAAAACAACCACACCCAAAGAAAGAAACAAAACAGCTGCTTTTTAATGCATCAAGTACTGTTTTCTTATCCTCAATTAAAAGATCTGCCTCATCCTCCTCAGCAGCTGAGGAAGTATAATCATGCTCTGCTTACTCTGTAAACATGCTACATCCTCCTGCAAGTGATAGGATAGAGAAAGGGATTACTGACTTTTCACATGAGAGCCTACCCATTTTCAAAATCTGCTGTTCAAAAGGCAGTACTATGATATATGACTTAGGAAAATACTGGTGATAGGTGGGCTGTTGAACTAGATGGTCTTGGAGGTCTTTTCCAATTTTCCGACCTTGATGGTTCTATGATTCTGTAAAAGTCTGTTCCTCACATCCTTCATTTTACAATCCCATCTCTGTCGGATTTGTAACCCTGAGCAGTAGCACTCATCAATGGTGGTAACTTCTGAAAACGTGCTTCTCAGAAGCATTTTCAGAGACCTGCTTTCATGCCCGTACCTACAACAAGCTTACCTGCTTAAAAGAATTGTTTTACAAAGATTTTTCACTCTCCTTATTATTTTTGTCTCTTAACAACTAAGACCTGTCAAGTGGGAATTCGTCCACTTCCTAACTATTTCTGAATGGTATATTGCCCTTCTGGTATCCCAAATAACCGTGCAGGCAGAGAACTTTTATATACATCTCTTTTACGCTGTATTAATCATAGAAATTAAATTTAGATGTTCATGCCTGGGGAAACTTGGCAAGGGGCAAGAACATTCTTTGTAAATAAAACTGTTAAACTGAGTACTAAGTTCGGTATGGCCATTTATGGGAATGTACTCTTGGGACTACTCGAAAAAATCAATAGACTAAATAGAAAATATTAAATCAAATCAATGCAGTTTCTGCTCAGCTGTGGAAGTGAATATAATTCACGTCATGGGCAGTTTTGATTTTATAGGATAGCAAAGATCTATGGTGAACAGCAAGAACAGGAACCACAGGGAACAGCCAGCAGATGTGGAGCACTTCAGCCCCGCAACAGGAAAGTAAGAATAAAGGGTGAGCTGAGCACAGAAGGGCCAGGCCAGGAGAGGCAGTGTAGAAGGGTCCGTTCAGATCCTATGTTTTGCTAAACTTTAGCAAAGAGAACCCTCAGTTCCATGGAGATGAAAGGATTCTGTCAGTGTTCTCCAGTTTGAATTTAGGTCTGTGACACAGCATTAGACCACCTCTCTACGGCAAGACGCCCTCCAGCAGCTACTGTGCCTTAGTTTCCCTAACGTTGTTTCCAGCTTACTCCAGTGTCTTATGGCTCCCACGTCAGGTAGCTTGAAAATGTCTACCCAGCCCTGTCCCTCTTGTCCTTCCTCAGAGTCTGAAGACAAAAGTTGTCATGCACAGCACTCTCCAGCACAGCCACATTCAATCTGCAGTGCCTCCAAAACAGCTTGTTCATTTGCTCCATGGGCTGAACTTTCAAGTTCATGCCTCTCTCCTGCAAAGCCTACCCTTCTCCAGGGAACTCTGGTTAGACAAACTCATCTCAAATAACTTCACTTGGTAGCTTCTTATTTCTAGTGGCCAAGTTCTCACCTTTCCAGCCATTCTCACATGTGAGAAAGGAAGCAGATCATACTATTCTGGGCAGGGAAAAAATCCGATTTAAAAAAATGATTAAAATAGTGAATTGGTAACATTTGCTCTAGAAATTACTAAAACCTATCATGATGGGGCACGTGGGGGAGTTGCACGAGTGTCTTGATAGGTAAGATACAGGAATGTAGGCAGCCAAATCTCTGATGGAAAGACTAAATGGAGAGGAGCAATGAGAAGTAATTTGTACTTACACATAGCAATCAGAGTTAAAACCGTGGGGCTTGTGAAATAATAGCTCATGATAACTGGAGGGTAAAAAAAAATTGTGGTCACATCTGGTATTAAAGAATTATCTTTATTCATAAATAAGAGCATTATTATCTTCAAACAATCCACAGAGAATAAGCTTACTACCCTAATGGCTATGCAGCTATGTTTCCTGTCACGTGCAAGAAATCCTGTCCTTTCTACAAGTATTGTCAGTGATTATGTTTAAAAAAAAAAAAGAAAGAAAAATTGGAAAACGAGACATGATTGCCAATCCACTGCTGAGAGAAAATGATATTACTGTACTAATAAGCAGACAGCTTCATCACCAACTGCAACTTAAGTCTCAGCAGCTCATTGGAATAGCAGGTGCCCTGTAATTTGCTGTTTTACCCTGCACTGTGCCCAGTGCTTTCAGGAACCTGGGCAGGATGAATAGTAGGAAACAAACTCAGCAGCATCACTGAATTTTCAGAAATCTTCTGTTTGAATTGTTTCTGAAAATAGCCTGAGTGCAGATTAAAAATACAGAATATTCTTAAGCTGAATTCCTCATAGATTTCAGTGACAAGTTACTGAGGCAGGAAGTTACTACAGCAGTGATCAGGGTTTGGCAGAATTCTGCCGTGACCGTTGAGAATAGAGATGTTATGAGGAGTTTCTCCCTGCCACAACCTGAAACCTCTCATATGGTCTCCAAAATCAAATAGACATAACGCTTAAGGTAGGAGAGTATCCGCTGCAGCTCTATACGTACAGAGGTGTAAAGCTACATGCCCATTTCTCCATAAATGCTGAGGGGAGGGTTATCATTCAGCCTGTCATCACCTTGGACCTCAATCCCCAAGTGTTCATACGTGATCTCTATATTAAGTTGTTTCTTTGTATAACTTGATGCAATATGGACTGTATTAGTATCTTCTCTGGTAAATTCCTCGTCTGTATCCTCACTGACTTCTGCTTCAGTTGCTATGACATCCTTCCCCTCTGACCTTGATTAATGGAATGTAACAGACAATTATCATGAGGATGCAGACAGGATGCAAGTGTGTCTGTGTGACTGTACAACCTATTAGCAACACTGTGGCTACATTCCACCCAGTTTGAGCCCTTTTCATCTTGACTCTGTCCCAGCTCGTTGCTTTGACTGTTATTGCCATGTGTCCTCTTCTATTATTCCCCCTTTCCTTTTAATTCAGGTACATCTTGCTGGTCTTCTTGTCCAAGGGCCTTGATGGGTTAGTATCTATTTCCAGCTTACCTGCCATCTTTCAGACAGCTTTGGCGTTCCAGCTCTTACACCCTGTCAGCCAGTGTTGCTCACTTCCATTGTTCACTGAACACAACTTCCAACATGCATGATTTGCTTTTCTTCATGCAGCTCCTCGTGCTGGTAGCAGAAGCAACAAAAGACACTGACAACTGCTAGGCTGCAGGCACAAGGAGCCTGCTGACCTACACCATCCTATTGTTACTTTCTACTTTCCTTCCCACACGCCTTCATTTCTTCTCCCTTTATACTTTGATAATAAGTTTTGTGGAGGAGAGACTTTCTGTGCTGGTTTAACGCTCTGACTTGGCTGGCATTTCTTGGCATCACAGTGATGCAAATGGTGATATGGGGGGCTTCAGTTCTCTAGTAGTGTCAGAGATCTCCTTGTGTATATTCTGCTTATTTTTTTGCTGATCAGTTGCTTAATAGTACAGTATGGCCACAATAGATGGTCAGATGAAGCTCAGGATTTTGTTTCAATATGAATGTAGTTTTGTTTTTGGGGTTGTTTTGTTGGAAGATTGTTTGCAAGGTTTCAAAAGCAAAACAGAAAGCCTTCTGAATAAATAAATGTTTGAGAAGTGAACATGAGAACTAAAATGATGGAAAACACTGACACTGATCCTCAGGAAGACAAATTATCATTTCTCACTTTGTTCTAATTTTGTAGTTGTGCCTGCTTTGTACAAAGCTGTTTTTCTACTGTCTTTTCTGTTTTCAAATTTAGGAACTTGTGTTGGAGTTACTTCCTTTGATTTCTTCTAAAGTGAGAAAACACAACTGCTTATTTTGCAGCTCAGAGAAACATCCTTTTGTAGCAATCAGAACTTGTTACCATCATCAGCTGCAATGACCCCAGTGTGCTACAGTGAAGTGCAGACAGTAAGTCAACAATGATTATGTTGGTTAATCTGTAAGAAGGATAGGAAAATAATTTCCTGGCAGCCTTCTGAAGTTAGATACCAAAAGAAGTGAAACTTGTTTTCTGAACAAAAATATTTCCATTGTAAGGGGCTGTATACCTTTTGGGACTTGATTCTACAATTCACCAAAATAGATATTTCACAGAACGTACTGTAAGTTTCTGTGTCAAATTGCCCTTACAGAATTAAGCTCTTTTGTACTTTTATCATGGACCAACTGCTCATAAAACCAAAATGGCTCTACTAACTCAGCTCTTGCCACTCAAGGATCTGGGATCCCTATCACAGGGCACCGCAAAGCTGGTGTAAATTAACCGAGGAAAGTTCTCCCATAGGAACTTTTCGGGCACTGTACAGAAGCCAAAGCATGTTTCTTTCCTAGCAATGCTTGTTACCTGAGACTCTAGAGAGAAGACACTAGATTTTATTTCCTTTCCTCTGTTGATTTGAACATTACAGGACCTTATTCTCCAGAGAAAATTCTTAATGTTCTAACAGGTGACATGGTACTAAGGCAACTCCAGTACAAGATCTGTGGAACAAGGACAGCATTTATTTTCTCCTGGGGATAGTTTGAAATCAAATAGCCAGGTACTCAAACACGGGTATTTAAAGCAAATAAAAACTGAACTAAGATCAATATAAAAAATAAAGTAGTAATTTAAAATTAGAATATTCATGTTAAATCATATCGAAGAGTAGCAAGTGCCAGTGGCTCTGTAGGGGCCAAGAAGATGACTGAAATAAATCAGGTGGACAAGAGCAGCAAGAATCAGGCAAACCCAGAGATGGGCAGCCAGGATCAGACAAGATTCTGGGCTATCAGACAGGCCCGCGACAGCAGAGCAGGTCTGAGACAAAACTAGGAGCAAAAAGAAGGATCAGTGACAGTATACTGAGTCAGAGCAATGCAGTCAATGACTAAGCACATGCACAGGTAGGCAGTGAAGGATCAGGTCTAAGCTGAAATGGAACCTCTTGGGTGGGAATGGGTGGATGGGGTACCAGGTGAGGCTGGTCAGGGCAAGTAAGAACTGTTAATGCAATCAAGGTACTGACAGACCCTGAGTCTCAAGTTCTTGATAAACTCCTTCAATTAAATTCTTTCTACTAAAATAAATTTTTAATAGCTGCAGAGATTTTTCTCAGGTACAGAGTGCTTACTATATTGCACTTTGACTCTCAGTAACATCTAACATCTGGCCACTTATTCAACATCTTAAATTGGGATTTAGAATCTTCCAATATTTTGGAAATTCTGAGCAGAAGGTCTTGGGGGATATTTTTATTTTAAATCATCTGTTTCATTACATTAAGAGTAATTACATTTCTAGTAACATAAAAATCCCAGAATGACTATTCTGATTCAGTTCCAAGGTCTTTTTAATCTCCAAATTCAGAGACTAAAAGCAGTATACTAGGAACGAGCGCAAGAATATGTTGAGGTTTCCCTGTAATACTCTTCCAGCTTCCAATAATATACAGCTCTATACATCTGTGCCTCTCACTGCATATTTTGCTGATCTAACTCAAATATTGTGGAGCTTCTGTGGGTTTATAAAAATGAGTCTAATGTGAGAAAGAGTGTAGTTTCAGGTTGTCAACACAAAAGTCAAGAAAAAGAAAAGCTGCAGTGTGAAACATGAAGTTACTGTAATTGAAGTCAAATTGGTCTTTAGCACAAAAATCTGAAAGTTGATACGGCCTCTAATGGAAAGCTTTATGTAATTTAAAATGCAGCCATACTACAAACCACTTTTCACCTCAGCTCAGCAACTCTTTGTGTTATGCAAGTGCCTTTGAAAAAGTCAGCAGAACCTGCTGAGATGCAAGTTCTCTTTACCTTCTTTTTTTTTCATTGCTAGAAGTCATTCTTCCCAAAATGAAATTTTGACTCACAGATCTTAATGAGATGCTCTTTTTTTTTTTTTGGAAGTTCCAAATAGTCTTACTAAAATCTCTGGTTTTTTTTTTATGTTTGATTATCGCTGAATGCTGAGATTCATAGTGCAGAGAATGTCTGCAATGGTGATGTTGAATAAAACTATTAAACTATTGAGTAAGGCAATGTTTACTATGTTGGAATAGTGTCCAATTCCTGCTGTTGCTTAGACTTTTCTTGAGGTACATTGGTTCTTCTTACCTCCAGTCATTCCACATGATTGCAGTAAAAGGCTTTTCAGGATTCACTGAGCACGTAAAAATAATTGAGAACAGACTTGAAGAAGGGCACTTTTTTTTTTTTTTTGCATTCTCAAATTTTTTCACTGTGACTGAATTCTTAACTTTTATTTTTGTTTTATATATATATATATATATATATATAAAAATAAGTCTTCAAACTCCGGAAGAGGTGTTTTGCAAGTTTTGCTTAATGATCAGTAGAGAGAGATCGTATTAGAGATCATTCTGTGAGAAATATTCCCCCATGGGGAGCTGGTTATTTGTTCCATTTGTGAAAGTATGTTCTGGTGTACCTGAATTTCATCTATATACTTGTGAGATTACTCAGTGTACTTTCCTTTAAGTGGATGTGTAGGCCCCAAGGGTCTTGGGTAAAAAAGTTTAAAAGATGCATATTTCATCTTTACTATGGAATGGTAAATACTCTATTTCATACTGATGGTCCATTTTGCTGTCTCTCATCGGTCTGGAGTTTTACAAACCAGTGTTTTTTTTCAGTTTAGTCTTACAAACTGTATGTGGAATCCAGCAACTGATCGGGATTGTTTAAGGTTTCTGTCATTTCTGTATGAACAGCAGTTGAGATGTAGCTAGCAATTTTTATCATTATCTATGAGCCAAATGAAACTCAGCAGTTTCCCTTGATCACTCTGTCTCTGTACTGTTGAAATGACTTCAAGTATCCGTACTCCTTTTAGTAATTTACGTTCTAAAATGGCATGATGACTGTGGCATAAAAACTCTTTCAAGTGAGGGTGTTGTATTTTTTCCCCTTAACTACAGATGTTTGAAAAACACGATATAAATTCTGTGACATGCTACAGATCAGGCAGGAACTAGTGCCAATGGAAGCTCATATTTCTAGCTGCCTGAAAACTGAAAGTGAAAGAAACAGACAGCTTTTTTGTAACCACTTCTGAATAAAAGGTAGTATTTTCCCCACCAGATTCCACCTGAACTATTTGTCTGATAATTGTTTTATCATAAAACCATACAAACTCAATGCTTGTGGAGAATTAGATTTAACTCGTGGGCAGGCATTTGAGCATTAAATACAACTGCTACTGACACGAAGTCATTATCAGAATAATGTATAATGAAAATCTTTTTTTTTTTTTTTTTTTGGCTTTAATATGAAGAACAATGTTTTAAGTGGACAGGGGCCATTGATTACTGTTAGGAAAGAGAGTAGACATCAAAGCTGTGACTCTGCGATTCTGTGAAAAGCAAGTTTTCCCACTGATTCTACCTGATGTGATTTTTATCTGATAAATAAAATACTTTGCTTTCCTGGAACAGTGTCCAGTTCTGGGCTTCCCAGTACAAGATACTGTACTTACAGACTTAAATTCTATCTGAACATGAGAGCGTGATCAAATCCATTGGGATGGCCTGCCCAGAGAGTTGCTGGAGTTTCAGTCCTTAGAACTGCCCAACTGTACAAAATCCTGAGGAAGCTGCTCCTGCTAGAGAAGGGGCTGGACTAGATGATCTCAAGAGTTCCTGTTCAACCTCAGCTATTCTGTGATTCTGACTGTAGGATGAAAACAATTCTTTCTTGTTTACCAGAGGTCTACTAGCCAGAAAAGCAGTAGGAAAATAGCAGAGGTCAAGAAATCTGACCTAGATAATGTAAAAACAACAGTTCTGAGTTTTGACAAGCTGAGAACTCTGCTTCAGGAAGAAATATGTATTCTAAGAAGATTGAAATCTGAAAAATCTCCCACCTGCCCTGAAGAACCTAACCCCAAAAATGAATGCTGGCATGAAGAATTAACCATGTAGATGGTTATTGAGGCTGTTAATTCCATTCATACTTTCAGAACAAGGTAATCCAGAATTTCATAGCTTTTTGTTATAAATGTATCAATTTGTAGGCAGGAACAAATGGTTGTTAACCAAAGTATATTTTTTCCAGCATACTGCCACGTCCATTTGTTGAGATGAAGTATGCTAACAGACAAATCAAATAGGTCCCTTTCTTTGCCCAGATGCTTGCCAGTGTTTTCCTATTCTGGCACTTTTGAAGTCACAATGGAAGCACCTATTGTTTTTTAATAAAAAATAAATTTATTAATATAATTGTTAACATAAATGTTATACTCAATTTTCTCTGTCTTAGAGAAGTAAGATATTGCTAAATAAGATAAATGCTCACTAGCAGTAAAATGTAATATGCTGAGTTACAGACAGTTCCTTTATCGCTGCCCAATAGTCTACAGCACTTTTTCTCCTCTCCTATATATATATATGTAGATTTTTACAATTGCTAGCAAAACTGATGATTTCATCTGTGTTATGCTGGTTCAAGACAATTGTTATGTGCCCAAGAGATGTTCTAAGATACTGAAGAGATATCCATGAAGCTTCTGTGTTAGGGCTTTGTCCTCCACCAAAACAGCCACATCTGCTCTAATCAACTCCTTGTGCCAGCTGACAAAACATGCAGGTATTCTTGGATGTATGGGTGTCCCTCTTCACTGAATACAATACAGTGATAGCTCAGAATCAACTGAAAATTATTTTCAGACAAAAATGTGAAGAACTGTATAATTAATGATAATTAGTGATAATTTATGTATATATCAGCACTTAAGCTATATTCACTGTCAAACTGAACCAGAATTTCAGGCCAGTGGTCTTCCTGCAGCAGCAGGGTTCCTGCAGGCAAAATGCACGGTCACTATGGCAGTGTGGCCTGCCTGGAACCATCTTCAAGCAGCCCTGGCTGGGGAAGAAGCAGTGATTACCTTCCCAGGTCTCTCATCCGTGTCTGGAGAATTCCTCCTATTTAGTATCTGATAAAAAAAAAAAAAGCACCAAAAAACAAAAAGCACAACAAACAAAAACCACAAATGCACAAGTTGCTTTTTTTTTTTTTTTAACCAGAAAAGAAGTCGTCATAGGTCTTCAGTGAGAGAACAGTTTGACTGTTAAATTAAGAAACTTCTCTACTTAGGAGGTTTAAGGCAGAAACCTTTCTTCATGCAAGACTGCAGTATCTAGCATTCTACTAAACGTTTTTGTTCACAACAGATGCTTGCTGTGTTTTGCCAGGGGCTTGAACAGTTCACGGCTTTTCCTGAAAATAAATAGTTAGTATAAAAGCAGGAGGTACTGGAAAGCTGACATACCTGTCCTTTTCCAATAAATAACAGAAAATAACATTGTCAGCAATAATGCTAATTTGTCATCTTCTATTTACTGAACTGCAAAAGAAATTTACTGATTTGAAAATGAAATGGTCTCGAGGTAACAGAAGAAATGGCGGCACACTAAATTTCAGTTTGGAATAATACAGAGGTTTTTTGACTGTAACTCAGGCAGTTAGTCACCAAGCCCAGGTAATTTATGTGTGCTATATTAAACTTATTTTGTATTAAAAGAAAAGAACTGGAAAAGTAATATATGTCACACAGGATAGTGCTTTCTCAGTCTCTGAAGCTGTTGTGGTTAGATTTAAACATTCTCCCTCCATCCTTCACTGTTCTATTTTAATTTTCTGTTATAATCAGTCAACTTGAAGTCTTTTATAAATTAAATTAATTTATATCCTTTTGGCATAAAGAACCTCCACGTTGTAAGAAAATATCACGTGCCAAATACTGAAATAATTTCCAAACAGATCAAGTAAATAACAGGATTAATGTAAATACAGGGGCATTGCATTATGTCGTTTGTAAAAGTTCAGTGCTTTCACTTTTCTGTTATCACGTTTTTGCTATGACATGTTTCAAATGTTTATTTGTCAGAATATGATAAGTACGTTCTAAAAACGAGAGCTGCTAAACTCCTGGAGCTGAGGATGAGGTTGGTTAAGTTCCCGGGGTTAACCCAAGCTAGATATTATGGAGGGACAGAGTGACCTGTGTCATAACTGGCAATGCAGTTCTGGCATGGTGTGTCATTAGTTAACAAATACGCAGCAGACTAAACATTTGTCATCAAAGCCTGTAAATTGCCAGAGGTACTCCTGTTTTTCAACTGTATCTTTGCATCTCCCATGCATGGTCAAAACTAGTGTATATTTCGCAGGAGACAGGGAAGACAATTTATACTTGAGTTTTACAGAGGTTGAAGGCACTGAGGTAAAGATTTCCCACTGTGGAAAGGGGCAGTTCACTGCATAGTCTTCAAGAGAGCACCACACTCCAGCACTTTCTATTGGAATTTTGCTGAGATTCTGACTTTTATTGATGGTGACTCTCCCTTTTGACATAAGGGAACAAATCAGGTTTGAATGGGAATATATTCTCATATTTTGGCTGTGCTAAAGATCCCTCTGGCTTAGCCAGTGAGGAATACACTGTGTCGGGAAGAAAGTCAGAAATGGTATTTCACATGACATTTTCTTTGCATTTGTAGGAGAGTGATAGAAGGAAATAAGTCATTTATTTATTGAACTGTTCTCTTTGGTTTGCTAGTAAGTTGACAGCTGGAAACCCTTAAGCTTAGAGCTCTACACATTTTTCTATATATGTTTACGTAGGAGTAAATAGATATTTTCCAAATTATTATTTATACATTCATATTAATATGAACTGTTAGCACTTGTACTTCTCTCTTGAAATCAAAGACTTGTTCTCATAGGTTTTGGGAATGGAGTTCAAAAGCCTTTATACTGATTATCTCTGATTTCTTGGCGTAGGAAAAGAAAAAGGAGAAAATACTCCTGAAGGAAAGTCTGTTTAGTATTTCAATATTCTGTTGGATGAGATCCAAACTACCTTGGGCAAGCGATAGTTGTATTTCTAATCATACACTTGCCCCAGCAGCACTTCACATTTGTGTGTCTGCGTGCGTGTCTGGAGTGACCACAGTGCTGCTTCCAGCCATTTCCATTCCTTCTGTTATTTCCTCAGAATTGCAGTCTCCCACTGGGCTCCAAGACCTGGGCTGTGTCTTCCCGGAGGTCTGTCAGGTGCCTTTCCCTCCCTTTGTTGTGTTCAAAATACCAACCAAGCTTGTCTTAAAGTTTACAAGTTTGGTTCAGCGAACAACAGATGTTTCTTCCCCCTTTTTATTCTTAATTTTAAACATGCCGGCAAGATCCACAGCTTCTAAAATCTGCTTCATTTCCTTGCTCTTTGTAGAGGAGAGTGTTCATCACTAATGTATTCAGCAAACTCATGCCACTTAGGCGTCTGTGATCTTTAAGGAGGAAATAAACAGAGTAATACTGAGGACCTGGGGGTCCTGGTGGACAAGGGGTTGGACACAAGCCAGCAGTGTGCCCTTGTGGCCAAGAAGCACAGTGATATCCTGGGGTGCATTAAAAAGAGCATATTATATAATGTGTTGCCATGCCTTTGTTTACATAAGCATACAAAATGTCTGTGGTCTAACAAAAACAAGCTCTAAGATATCTGTAGAATAGCACGCAAAAAAACAAAGATAGCTGAATTCAGAGGTGCTAATGACTGAAGTGTTCACTGTAGAAAATAATTAGCTAGCTATCTAGATGAAAGCTAGAGGAGCATACACGTTCTGTAAGTTACTAGTTATAAAGATAAGTGGTGTTTTAAAGATTCTAGATTCAAGAGATTGCAGGGCTGGTTGTGCAGGGGATGGTCACTCTTTGCATGTACTCTACTGTACTGCTGGGAATGAAACATGAGAAAACCAGTGCTGGATAAAGCTATGTACCTAGACGCTGCAGATGATCTGGTCCATGGAGGGGTGGCATGAGGAGTGATGGGCTGTTGCTCTGGATTATCAGCAGCAGGCAGTGCTCTCTGTTAACAGGAGTAGCAGCCAGAGACAGAGCAGTGAGCGGCCAGTGGCAGAATCGGGCTCTGGAAGGGGCAATGAATGTGAAGCACCACTATTACCTTTGAAAAAAGTAATGCTACACACGCTTGAGTTTTCCATTTTTGCCAAACTTTGAACTTTCCAAAGTTAAGTGCAAATTCGTCTTACGAAATAGGTGAGTGGAAGGGGCCTAACATTTTTTTGAGTACTGGAAACAGTTGCTAAGGGGGCAAACAGGACAGCAAAACAGAGGACAGATAAGAGCAGAGGAAGGGATGGAAAGTAACAAAGAAACCAAATATATCAAGCAGTAACACACCCTTCATCTAATAACGGTAACAAGAGGTGCTAGTTCTTTATATTATAGGAGCAGAAAAAAATCTGCTTACAACATTAATCAGTAATGCTTCAAATTAATAATACATAACGGACTAATGGATCTGAAAAGTCATTAGTGGTTTGTAGGAGGCTTACTTCCTGAAAGTAATCTGCATGAACATTAACATCAGAGCTAGTCAGAGAGCAGATGATCTTGTCTGTGTGATATTACATCTTCAAGCGATAACAAAAGCATGAATTATGTTTTTCATTAAAAATGCTAAAATAAGTCCCTTTTAATAAGTTTCTTCCAAAATTTTAGCATGCAGTTTCTAAGCATTTATTTCAGAAATACAGTAAAAGAACACGTGTACTTCTTCAGGATTACATCAGTAAAATTCTTAAAAAATATCTAGCTAAACTGTCTTTTGATAATGGACAACTGTTTAGAATCTTTTTTTAGTAAAGTTCTAAGTAGCACCAAAAGTTAATGATGTGGGAAATAATGAAATACAGTGACTGTGCCATCTTGATTCCTTTCCTTTTAGCTAAACGAAAAAGCCAAATAAACTTATCTATTATATCAAGAGAATTAAGGGCTGTTTCATTACAGAAACATTGTTGAAGATGTTCTTTAGGTAGACAAAAGGTTTCAAGGGCTACGATAAGGCTAGTAAGTCAAATCAGATGTATGTTTTATAAGGAATCTCTAATCACATTGAGTATGCTGATCTTGTTAAAGATTCTGATATGATGTTTATGTGGGAGGACTACAAATTTCTAAAGCAAATTTATCACTGCAGTCATCTGTTCCAAGAAGGGACTCCTCTGGACAAGCAGCTGTACTTAGGCAAGAATGGACTTTGCATCCAAGGCAGATGGAAAGGGTCACTCCCAGGTTTTGCTCACCAAAAGGCAGATATTACTCTCAAAAGTAGAACAGAAGCAAGATGGGAGCAGGTATCTTTCTCATTCCTACCACTTATCATCTTATAGAAAGACACTTATGAAAAAAAAAATGTTCTGAAGACATTCAAGATGTTCAGAAGTTAACGATATTGGTCATACTGCTTTTCTCCTCACATTACAAGAGATTTAGTAACTTCAGATCCTTCTATTAATTTGTTTTCCTTTGTTTTACCCCTCTGGTCCATTTCTTGTCTTTATTCTTTGTGCCTAGAAGTTGCTGTTTTGTAGAGAAGTGGTTTAAAAGAACCAAGGGTGTGCTCTAACTGAAAGTAATAAATGAGGTTAAATACACTTATAAATAAAACAAATTCTAATAAAACTGGTTTCTGAAAACCAAGCAACTTTTCAGAAGTATTGATAAATCAAAAATGTATTTAAAAGAAGTAATGCAGAAAGCCTGTAAGAACCAGTGCAGCATAATATAATTGGTATCACTTAGCTTCTATCAAAACTGATACAGACATGATTAAGTTTATAATAAACAACAGTAAAGCATATGCTAAATGGTATTGATTTTAATGGTATCATCTGTGTGGCAGATTAAGCATTCTTAGCTTTAGAAGATCCTCTGCTTGTCAGGAAAGCAAGTATTGATATATCCATTTCACTAACAGATCCTTGCTAGAGGAGTCAATAATTTACATCACTCAAAATGTGGAGGTCTGCCTGTAATTAAGGGAACTGAAGCATACTCTGGTAAAAGCAAAAACTGTCAGGTTCATTGCCAGTCATAAGAACTCCAGCAGCTTCTGAACTCATTAGATCTCATCATGATAAACACTGGAAGGAGAGTTGTGTTTTTTCAGGAGTTGGTACACTAAGAATCACTGTATACATGGCATCCCTTGAGAAGATGTCATCATCAGTGCTTGAGTCCTGTTGAAAATGGGCTGTGAATATAACTGCAGAAGAAACAAAGAGTAGGATGGGGCCTCAAAGCACTTTTGTTCAGAAATACTTAAGTAATGTTCCCTGAAAGATTGAGAGCTCAAGCAACAGTGTATTTATTTAACTTAAGCTGTTCTATTCTTGCACTCTTGAGGTTGCCTTAGTGATAGTTTCTCTTCTCACAATTCACCTAACTCTGTTCTTTTGCAACCCACTAAACTTTTTTTCTTTCATTTTCCTCCCACCTTCTCTGCTTCTTTCTTCTCTTCCAAATGCCAACTTTTTTGCTCATTCTCTCACTTTCACTTTATTCCTTCTGACATTTTTCAATCTGGAGAAGAATAATTATTTAGCTTTGTTGGAAATTTGAAAAGCACGAAAGCAAGCTATTTTCATAACAGAAGTGGTGGACCAAATCTGCTGGAAATTCAACAGTGCTTGCATGGAAAATTTCAGAAATTCTTACTTTAGTCCCCCTGATTTTGTGTTCAAGAACTCTTTGCACGACCAGAAAGCCAACTAGTACAATAAATTTGTAACAAGACCTTTGAGAAGCTTTCACTGCAATGCTTTCCACAAACTTCAGGGCTTTTTATCAGCTAGTGAAAGAAGCATCGATTGCAGAGGATGTGACAAAATGTAAATGAAGAAACATGTTTTCCCTTGCAAAGCAAAGGTATATTGTAGCATATTACTGCATACAACGCAGTAATATGCTACATGACAGCCATTTGGAACAGATTACATAAACTCTGATTTAAAAAAAAAAAAAGCTTTAAATAGTTCATGACCAGTGCTAGCAAAAGATAAATATGTAGAAGCCATTTGTTAAATATACTTTGACCTGGTTATTTGTGAATTAGTTCCAAGAGAGCATTATTCTGGTTTTAGAAGCTAGATAAGGAGAATGGAATTATTTTCTTCTAAAAAATAGCATTAAGCTAAAGGAGTTCTGGCGATACTTGGCAAAAAGGGCTATAGATTCTTCTTTCAGTTTAATACAGTTTGAACTAAACAACAAAACTGAGTTTGTATGCATTGTTCCTTCATTTGATTACACTGTTCAAGCAACTGCAACCACAACAAGATTAACTAGTCTCTGAGATCAGACACAGGGCTCAGCCAGAGGCAGCTGTTAAAATTTCAAATCTGTTTCACAAACAATTAACTGTTTTCAAGTCTGAAGCATTTTATATGGATAGTGAGTAGCTTGTTTCACGTGGAGTAAGCAGGCAAATTCTAATTTCTTTAAATATGTATTCATTATCTATTTTCAAATTGAAAGTACTGACAAGGGACAATGCCTTTACTTACCTACTATGATATATTATATCACGTGACAAAACCACAGCACCTTCATTTCTTTTCTGCAGCAAGATATCCAGTATATGCTTGATATTTTATAGGAAATTAGTGAAATGAGAGTTCTAAGAGAGGATTTTTGATACAGTACAGCAAAAAGAGTCCAGTCTTTCAAAAGCTTTCTTGCCCATTTCTTTTTATTTTGCTGTATATCTTCCTCTGCATTTATCTCTTTCCTTTCTTTATCATCTGTGGTGAAAAATATACAAAAGCTTTCTGATCCGTACAAGTATTTTTCACTTGTTGACTCTTCATTGAGCCCATAAAGGTCTGTGTTTCTCATACTTCTCTCTCTTAGTTCTACTTTAGAAGCAATATTTGTTATAATATCAGTATTCTACCTCTTAATTCGCTTCCTATCACTTGATCAGAGCAATTCTCAGTGCGTGAAAAGTAAGTTCCTTGAAAACACATCTTTCATTATTATGATTAATTATATTGTCTAGTAGATTATGAGTAATTGCTCTGGGAAATTTTAATTTTAATCAAAGGCATTAAATATATATATACGTAATAAAACAGATGGAGATAGTAGCCAAGAATCTCCAACACATTGCTCTCATGGATCTCCAACGGAGACATTATTAAGATCCCTGATTTGAGGAGGACATAAACGTAGCCTGGTCTGTAAGGTGCCACTGGATATTCTTTGAAGCAGCAGTTGGGAGCAACAGAACTGGCCACACCAATTTAAGCAACACGCAGTGCTCCTGTGGTTTCCCAAGCAGTAGCTGAATGGCTGCAAATGAGCACAGTTCAGAGCTGTCACAAGGCTGAGAGGAATGTGATCACCTGCTGAGCAGTCACTAGTCCTGTGCAGAGCCAGCTGTGCCAATAACTGCTTGAAAATTAAATTGTAAGAGCAATAGAGCTTAGGTAGTCCTGTGATATCCATTTGAGGCAATACAATTCTTCCAAAATGTCTTTGTTTTTTATACATACAGTGCTTGAGAAACTGAATTCTCTGAAGAAGGTGTGCTGGGTTTCTTTTGTTTACTGTAAATGAATGAAATGTGACTAACCAGCCTCACCTGGGACCCACACCCTCTGGTCCTCATCCCAGCCCCCTAAACTCAGGTTTAGGTCTTTGTGATCTTTGGGCTTTGTTGCAAAAATGCTGATCTCTGTATCAGTCACAGTCATCCTGGCTGATCTACGGGGTGACTTTTTATCTTGACTTGGGGCTTATTGTGTATGCTGAGTACTTACTGAGTTGTGTCTGACTGTGGTTGGTCCCACTGGATTTGACTTGATCTGTAGATTGATTTCCTGGCTTGACCTTGGGCCTGCATCATCACAGCAAGTTGCTGGATAATCTGGATACTTGATTAAATCAGCTTGCTGTTATTAAGCCTGCCTTACTGAGGTAATAGGAGGTTAGTGCTTCTAGCCTTGTTACTGTACTTGGCTTCTTGTTAAGAAGCACCTAGTCCTTATTGCATCTTGGCAAAATGAAGTTCAGCAGCTATAGAATAACTTTCATGGCTTTCAGGCATCTGCAATTATTGTATTTTAACTTAAGATCTTAACACTCTTGTTAACAAGGCCTTATGGCTCACTGAAATCCTTGTGCTTGTCTTTTTAATTGCCATTCAAGCTATTCTTAGAGTCCATCAGCAATGTAATGTGTTTCCACATCGCACCCTAGAAGCGCGGCTCTTCCCTTGTTGTACTGAGGTGGTTATTGGTTATTCCCCACCTGCCCTGCGGGGTGTTGTTTCTGGTAGCTTTGCCCCTCTTTTTGTCATAAGACGTCTTTTGTTGCTCTTCTGCTGTTTCTGAAAGCAACTGTACAGTAATTGTTACAGTGAAGAGTTTAGTGTTTGAGGCAGCCCCTGCTGTCAAATTCTAGTGATAAAATAGTAACAGGACAATACATAATTACTATATGCAAGTATTTTTACTTTGTCTTATTTTAAAAACATGAGAAGGCGGAGTTTTGTTATGAATTACAATGGTTCAAGCTGCAACTCAAATGTGATAACTCCTGAAGTGTCAGGCTGGTCATACTACATTTTATGATGGAGGACTGCCAGGCCGGATTCTGTTCTTATAAAGCAGGCTACTGCGGAAATGAAGGCCATAACACTTCTTTCTCTCCAGTGCAGTATTTTTTATCATGGAATGACAGCTGTGAAAGACTGAAGAACTCATCAGATTTGCATTCCAACTAAGAGCAGGAAAACAAAAGTAGCATTTTCATTTTGAAGCTCCAAAATGGGATGTGAGGTGAATAACATTTGTGCAAGGGTAGTCAGGAAGTCAGTCCTTAGCAGAAACACAGGCTATCTGATTTGCAGCCTTCTTTAAGAGACCTGTCTGTATCCTTGCTTGTACAGGAGAGGGGACACTCCTGGAAAGCAAACAAATTCTGCCTCGTGGTATTACCAAAGAGGATGCTGCATCTGTAGTAGAACCTGTATGTATGGATATGAATTACCAGCTTTCGTACCTATGGTAGTCATTTCACTTTGTGTGTGTGCTGTGAGTTAACTGAACATCATGTTGCATTGAATTGTGTTGTTTGATGCATTGTGTTGGCAAACTCTATAGTGGAGTGGGATCAGTGGTGCCAATACTGCAATTCCCAGTCAAGCTAAATTTGCATTCTTCATAATGTGCTGCTGCTGCCTCTGCAGGACTTGGTCTTTTCTATTTTTATACCATTTTCAAAGTTTGTAGTTAATATTAACTGACAGAGCCAACTGAGAATTTTGGGATTTCCTATTATGGATAATTAAGGAAAATACTATTTCATGTACAGACAGATGCCTTGTGGTAAATTGCACAATGTGAATATCATTGCCTTCATTGCTAATTCTTATTCCTGCTGATTACTGAATCTGCCTTATGCTATGAGGTGCTAGAGGTGTGTAGCAGCCTTTCTAACAAATAGATGTTAAGCACTTTGCTGCTTTCTTTATACATTTGTTTGTTTTGAAGTCTGACTTTTAGGGGCCAGTTGCTCTAATCCTTTTTTGTACCTAGAATATGTGGAAACTTGCATTTATTAGTGGAGCTTGGAGAAGGGCTTAAGAGGCTAGGGAGGACTTCCCTTCATCAAGAACTCTTCCACTTCAGTTATCACCAAATCATTGTATGTTTCCATATTAGGTTAGAATCTAGCTTCCTGTTTGTCTCGAAGAGAGATTGCTATCAGAAAACCTCAGGAATGGACTGCTCAGCAAGGAGAGGCTTCCAGGATCTGAGCAAGGCAGGTAGGAATCTGGCCTCACTAGCTCACCAAGAGTCACAGTCCCACCAGATCTGTTTAGTAAGAGCCAAGCAGGAGTGGTGATAGTAGCTGTAGTGGTCTGCAGTGATGAGGCATGGATGGTGATCAGCAAGGAACAGCTCTACAGTCAGGCACAGGCTTACCTGCAGCACAGCTCGTGATTAGAGGCTGCACTTCCAGTTTGTCTAACCAGAATTAAATATGAGGGCCTGAACATGAAACATATAGCATGAAACAAAGCAGAGGAAACCCTGGTGAGGTGTCTCACTGCTCTTGCATATAGCCTGACCAAGTGTTATGGCTGCACTGCATCTGAGCTGGTCTTGAGGCAGAGGCAGTGGTGTGGCTGAGCCTGCTAGTACACTCACGTAGCAGCTGTAAACTCCTATTTCCCAGACAGGAGATGTTGGGTTACATGGTCCCGCAATCTGATGTGGAATGATGTTGTGGAATTATGTCAGCAAAACTTTGTGGCCTTGAAATAGTCCGAATTTGGATGTGCAAGAACAGAACTCAAAACTGAACTAAGTGAACTGCCACATATTTGAAGTGTAACATGCTTTTGTTAAATAGTATTTCCTTATTGGCTTTCAGTGTATATATAACTAAGTATTCAAACAAGCAGGTAACTGTGATCAGAAGTACAAAGCTGCATGTTTTAACATCTTGTTGAATAGAATTGTTTCCCGGGATACTGGCTGTTTACCTTGTCAGTTGTCTGATAGTTTACTTCCTTCCTATGGAAGAATGTGCTGGGGTTGCCTGACTCATACCTTATCAAATAGAAGAACGATAAATTTTGAATATAATGCGGACAATGACACATGAGGAAGGAGATCTGTGCTTGACTTCCATCTGCTCAGCTGCTTCCTGCAGGAGGAATATGAAAGCATTCACTGCAGTTGCACCAGTTTGCTCTCATCTGCCTGTGCTGGGTCCCAGCAGCAGGGACACCGTAACTGGGCTGGCTCCACTGTTCCTCTGCCTGGTAAGGAGCTAGCTTAAATGTGGTCACTCAGACTGCAGACATCCTACCTGCCATACAGGTGTGACCCCAACCAAGTCAGTTCTCTTATTACAACTGAATCCACAGGTAGACTCTGCTGTAAAGCAAGTATGCTGAGTTGCAGTTCAGTTATTTAATGGAGAGTGATGTCAGGTGCAGAACACAGTGTTGAGACCTGTGTGGGCCCTAGGTGAAGTGCTGGTGGCAGTTGCAGAGGGTGATATCTGTAAAATCCGTGCTCCTGTAGGGATATAGAAGCCTTGCTCATGCTGTAATTAATTGCACATGGAGCTCAAGGTATGCAACTCATCCAGGGTTGAAGCTGTTACAGAAGTAATGCCATTGCATCAGAAGTACCCAAAAGTAAAAGACATGTGAAACTAAATGGTGTAAAAGTACTGACTTAGTCTTCCATACCTTGTTTTCCCAACAAGCTTTATCTTTCTCCTCTGCAATCTAGGCATGATTTGTGTCTGTATCTGATGCTGCTTGTATCTTTGTCAAGCAGTAAAACCAGCGTGAAATTGATGTGATCTTCTTTCATTGCTGCCCAAAAGGAGCTGAATAGCAGCCCTGGAACAGAGCGGGCTTGTTGACTTTGTTATGCAGCTGCATGACAAATCTGTCTCTCAGCCTGCAGCTTCAAGAAGACAGCACAGCATCTGTTCACATAAACGGTAGCTGGTTGGTTGGTTTTGGTTTTGTTTGTTTGTAAGAGTAAACTATTGAGTTTAAATGGAAACTTAAAAATAGGTAACTTAGGCTTCCCCCATTTGCCAAGAAAAGCTTCCCACTTATCCTTCAAAAGGGAGTGAATATTTTTGCCCTATGTGTAGAGAATTAATATCTAATTTACAAGAAGCTTAAGTCCTGGTATAATAATTGTACCATGTGAATCCATGGTTAATCAAGGTGTGGATATAAAGTCTCTTCAGAAGGTGTTAGTACATAAAAACTATATTCCTCTCTCTATGCATTTGTCACCATGACAGCTCCCTTTGAGCTTATCTGTCACTGTGCACTTCAGCAAAGATAATCCTGGGCTTGCAAGCACAGTGCCAGGAATAACACCTGGGCATCTCATTTCCACCACCTCACACCAAGTCCTGCTCTGACATCTGATGCATCTGAGCATGCAAGTTTAAGGACAAAGAATTAACAGTTCTCTCTGCTCTCTCCAGTTAACTAGAAAAATATTCTTGCTGTGCAAACTTGCATCATCTATATTCTTTAAGTTAGGAGTAATTTTCAAATTAAATGGTGGTTCTCAAAGGTCTGTGTGTTCCTTATCAGGGATGCCTAAGCTGGCTTCTTCAGGAGCTGTGCTGTGCTCTGCTGAGCAGGGGGGCTTGTTCCTCTGCTTCCTCGCCTTCCCATGGAGTGTTTCTGCTGTCGTGGCAGAGTTTGTGCTGCAGACCAGGAGGCTTTACCAAGTGAGTGGTTTGGACAAGCTTCAGTTCCTTGAAAGTTTTCTAATATGAGTTGAAAAATTTATTTGGGGCATCTGATTTTGTTTGGTGATACCTGAAAGTGCTTTAACATTGGAAGAGCCAAAACTGAGATAACTCTACCTGCCAGAGGCAGTAAGGACAAAGTTTCAAAGGAAATGTGGACAAAATAGACTCCTATCAAAGTGGTGTTTATTGCCAGTCAGTGGGCAAGGCAGTAGTTTAAAAACCTCGTGAATGGTTATTTACCTTTCAAACTCAGAACAAAACCCTCATTCACAAATTTTCTTAAATGTACTTCTGGCAGTACACTGAATTAGTTTGTACAGTGGGGCCTAAATGGTAGCTGTAGAGACTAAAGTACTGCATCCACTTATTGCATTGAGCCTGCCTGTTCCAGTCAGTAGCTGCTGTGTCTCCAAATGCACATCGTGCATAATGCATTCATTTTGTGAAGCTACTCAGTAACAAAAGTACGAAGCCTTGCATCAGGGTTTGGAGTTGTAGGATTAGCCTGAAAGATTGCACAGGAGGATTTTCTTTTCCTAAACAAAGTATCTCAAGTATCTGAAATTTGTTACCTTGGCTGCATTGCCTGATCAGAAAGATATGTAGAAATGTGACAACTCTATTTCCACCATGAAGAGAGCTATTCATTCCAATTTTTGCTAAGAGACTGCTGAAAATACCTTTTTTTAATCGTGATCATAGAGCCTGGTAATAGGAAAGATAAGCAAATCTTTCTTGTCTTACTACTGGAGCGAAACATTCCAGGAGCTTTCAAAAATTCATTAACACAAAATCTCACTAACAGAATAAGAAAAGTGAGTTTTGTATCACCTGAAAAAAAATAAACAAGCACAAACTACTTACCAGAAACCGGAAAAGTGACTCCCAGCTGTCTCTGAGTGAATGTATTGGTGTTCCTTTTTTTTATGAGTGGTGGCAGAATTGATGCTTAGAAATATCTGTCATGCCTACAAGACAAATTGAGGAACTGTTAGAAGTGAAAACACAGTCTCATTTGGTTGTGCTATTGTTCAAGACATTTTAACTGCTGGAACTCTGCAAAAACACACAACTGAGAGCAAGTGAAGAGATATTAATCGCTTTCTGACAACAATTATGTTAATGAAACAAGTAAGGAAATAGTTGAACACATGTCACAGTGTACTCTAAGCCAAAAATCCACTGGTCTACTTTAATGTCCTGCTGTCAGTAATAAAAAGTTTGGTAATATCCTAAGTAATGCAATTCCAAGAAGTTAACAACGAGGTGGAGTCCAAATCATGTTTGGAAAACCAAGTACAATTTTCCTTAAACAACTACATTGTAGCACGGTATTCTCAGCCTGAGTTACTGGAATGAATACACTGTGAGTGGGCTGCAAGGAATGTTTGGTAACCTCTTCATTTACCAGTAGATGTCACTGGAGTCCAGCAGAGAGCTATTACTGCTTTAAAACATCTACTCAGGTTAATTTTTATTTCATAGGCATTTGCTATTTGTACATATTGTCTTACATGCAATAAAAATGAAGAACTACAATCAATGCCCTTTCAGGTATGGGATTTTACCCCCCCTCTCAGCTACTGGTAACTGCTGGAAGATAGTTCAATAGCTTTAGAAGTAATTCTGATACGATTATTTTTTTCTTTTCCTTCTGTGTAGCATGCCTGGATCTGGTCCAAACAGATAACGACCAAAGTGATTATTCAGTGCAAAGGGGATGGCAGCAAGCAGTGCCTGTATGATTACTCAGCCTTTGCTCAATATTACATCAGCAGGGGGGAAGACAATGGAAAATCAAGCCAAAAGACTCGGATCTCCAATTTCTTTGGCAGTTGCATTGAAAATTACAAGGCCTGGGAACTGAGTGGGACAGGAAGGACCTGTACTATCTGTCACTCACTGAGCATCTCTCTGCAAGCCTTAGATAAAGCATTTGGAGATGAAGCTCCACTTTTGGTGTCTCTAGGTACCTGCCTCTGGAAACAAGCCGTGTGCTCATAGTGGTGTCCATTTTTCTTCAATCTTAAAGCTAAATTATTTCCAAAGAATAGAAATAGAAAAAAAAACCTCAGAGGTAAGCTGTGTAATCACCTGTCTCTGGTTTTATGCACTAGTACTTTATTACTGGAATGTTTTTCTGAAGATTTGGACCTTGCATCCTATAACCTGTGTTAGGTGATACGGAGCATGGTGCTGATCAATACTGTTTAGGATTGCACTGAAGAAGATCATAAAATATCATTCTTATTTGAACAAGCTGTAGTCCTTTTCTGCTATGCCTGTGTCATGCTGGGTGTATGGAGCTCTTGCACAGCAGGCTGGAGGTATTTCTGCTCACTTTATCAGTCTGCACTGTAACTGGAATAAAGTAGAAAGTAACTTGTTCAGGTCCGCACTCCAGCAGAAAAAAGCAGTAGCCACTATATTTTGTTACCTCCTATCTCTTCAGGAGGAACTCTTCATGCAATTATTTTTAAATTCTCATTTTATCAGATTAATTTGGTAGATAATACGTTAGTTCTGGCATGAGATTCAGGGTTGTGTTCATTTGGGCCTCCTTAGCCCTGCATGTTGTTTGTGAATTTGTTTTTTCAGCTTTTTTTTGTAGTTTGTTTTGTTTCAGAGCTCTCAAAAGCCATGCATACTGGTCTGGCTGTAGCAGCTTTCTTGTTTGAGCTGATATTGTTATAATTTGCTGCAGAAGTGCTTAGCTACTGGTTAAGTTCTGTTCTTTCTAAAGAGAAGAAAAAAAAAGTACTTGGAAAATAAAAGGGAAAAGGAATTGAGTAAATACAGCATCTATGTATGAAGAACACACAGACATGTTAAAAAAAAACAAAAAACAACAGTGAGTACAAAGGGATGTAATGCAGAAGTGTAGGTCAAGTATATGCAGGTGAAAGAAGCAAAATAAGCAACAGGAATGGCTGCTACACTGCTGCTGGAGAAGGAATGGAACTGGACATTCAGTCCTGTCAAACTTTTCATAAGAAAGGAGATGTAAAACACCAACTGCTTGTTGCATTCCCATGCTTTTCTCTCCCCAGCAAGCGCTATTCTAGTACGTTTCGATAGCTTTCATTAAGGGCTACCATCATGAAAACAGAAAAATTCAACAATAATGAGAACTGAGTTCTTAAAAGAATTCTAAGAATATTTCCGGGAGGAATTAAAGGTGGTCCTCCTATAAGACTGCAACAGATTTCAGGCATTTGAGAGGGTCGTCCTTTTAGTTCATGAAAAGGAAACAATGCAAAGTTTACCTGAGCAAAAAAAAACCTAAGTCTTCTTTGTCTCTTCTACAGTTAGGCTGCATCATCCCTGTAAGTGAGGCGGTTTCGTGTTTTGTTTTTCCTGGAACGCCTTGGCACATTGCAAAATCTTGTTGGGAAAAGGCAGATCTTGCTGAGATAACTTTATTCTGCTGAGCAGTTTACCCCTGACAATTATGCCAAGGCCAAAGCTATTTCATGCATTTCCCACCTGTACTTCACCATGCTTTTTTCCAGCAAACTTGCAGGCTTATCACCTAGGGAAAAATGTTGTGCAGAACAAACACTGAGAATTTAGCCGTAGGTGAATGACTGCTGTTGGTTCATCATGTAAAACTCGTATTTCCAGAGGCTTTTACATTGCAGAGATGATGCTCCTTCTCATGTGATTGCATCAAATGGGTGTGCAGACTGGAGAGAAGGTGGAGTAGCACAATTTTTTTTTTTTTTTTTTGCTAGCTGCTTGGGTTTGATTCATTGACATCAGGACTGAGGGAACTCTTTTTACCCCCCCAAAATTAGCCCCTTGCTGTGCTCTCATCAGCGTCTCTTCCTTCTGTTCAGTGGTGCTTCTTTTAACCTTTCAGTGATGAAGCTTAATGCCTTGACTTGGCTACCTCATAGGATGAGAAAACTACAACCTGACAGAAATACAGAAAAACATCATCCAAATCTATACCAAGATCTTCTTGTTGAATGCCTTTTGGTCCTTCTTCTCAGGGATCAGTGTCAGAATAGTAATATGTTACCCACTTGGGAATGCCTTGCTGAGAAAAGCTTTCTATTATCAGAGATCACACTTTGCACACTGTGCTGCAGGCCTCCAAGCCCTGCTTTATGGTCTGCCCTGATCCAAGCACTGTGGCTCTCAGCACAGCTGCTTTCATCTACTCTCATGCAGTCATGAGTGGTGTTGCTGAACTTCCTCCAGCACACATCAGTAGTGATACTAATGTATAAATAACTATTTTCAGAGCTGTTCAGAGGTTGACTAAAGCATGGTAATTAGTTACTTAATGTGTCTCTTCACCTATTTGCATAGCAAATATGAAGGGGGAAATTCTAGCCCCAATGAAGTGAAACGGCAAAGCCCTGAGTGCTCTCACGCTGGCGTGCTGGGTGATGCTTGAAGGGCAGGAACAGGAGGAGAACAGACATTTCACGAGGAAAAAGCAAAACACACCGAAATGTTTAATGTTTTAAATGGCATTAATTGAGACATGAAAGTGCTGCAGCAGCTGTGAGTGCAGTGAGAGCAGCAGGACATCCTTTTCTCTCCAGTCCTTTCCTATCTGGAGAAAAGGCACAGAAGGAACTGCCGTAGAAAGCTGGACATGATGTGAGAAGCAAATAGTGGCTAGGTGAGACAGGAAGGGGAGAAAAGGAGGTGGAGAAGGAGAAGATGCTGAGTGGACTGAGGTGCCACTGACTTATAGTTCTGGAGGGAAAGGTCTGGACACTCGTGAAGTGGGGAGAGCCTGCCTGTGAGTCCATGTGTACTTGTTGGGCAGTGCCTAGTAGGGAAGTGGGACAGTGGGTTATTCAATTCATTCTCTTTTGATGGGAAAAGGAATGTAGCAAGGATGTATTTATGGTGTTGCCTCCATTTTCTTTCCATTTTCTTTTGGATGAAAAACTACATTGAAACAGTTTAACATGTTTTAATGGATACTGAAAGGTTGAATTCTCTGAAAGGCTCTGTACTGGGCTACAGCTTATTTTGAACAATCTGGTTTGTATCTCCACAAAGAGAACTGGGAAAGCTCCAGGGTGTATTATCCAAATTAACTGCTCTGTCCTTCCTAAATATTCTTCCTCCTGTTTCACTTTTCTCTCCTTATCCACAGCTTTGAAGCATTTCAGCTACATCTTTCAGTGCTTTCTGATTTCACTATAAATAGCAAAGGTGCTAGTTTCTTTTGAAGGGGAGAATTATGGAATGAATTAGAAAAGCCCACTCTGGCTTTCCAGAAGAAGTTTTTAAGACGGAAAAGCTGAAGTTATAAGATGGCTGCTTAGCTCCCACTCCTTTCCCCATGGAGGCAAATGCCAAATTGAAGTGTTTTGTCTGGTTTGTTTCTTGTGAAGATTTCTGTGTTGTTTTTGTTTGTTTGATTTATGTTATTATTTTTTGTGAAGGGAGATGGCAACAAAAGGAATAAGATGCCTGTTGAATTCCACCCTTTACGAGAACTAAACTTATCTGCTGCTGAAAATGGATGGGACTTGGTTATCTGCTCTGTCTTGTTGCTTGCATACTTGAGGTAAGCCAGATAAAATGAAAATGGCCAAGTTTAACATGTTAACTGCCAAATTATTAAGTTACCTGGTTTAAATTTTTCAAATGTATCTAAAATACAGCAGGAGTAGAAAAACTGGCCATCATTTCAGCTGCTTCTGAACTTGGCAATGTTTGCTTCCCACGATCATTTAAACAAAAGGTTTTCTGAGACTTAATGGCTTTGCTGAGACCTAAGACAGTCAGCACATAAAATAGGTCAGCATCCCCTATCAGCCATGAGGAATTCCATCACGACCAGAAATCTGCAATATTGTAGACTGCAGACTGTATAGAGATTTTACAAAGATAAGAAATACTGTTGAAAACACAAAGCTAGCCTGGGGACTCCAAGGTATCTGGGAGCTTTCAAACTAATTGCACCCAGTTCCTGTCACTATACTGCAAAATTATCTAAAATACAGTTAAAATGATGTAAGTAGCTCAGGCTTTCAGTTAGGAACTTACTTATTTACAGCTTTTTACGTGACTTTATATCCAAATAGTTTCTTGGTTTCACTTCCTCACTCTGGCCATGTTGTTCAGTTTTTCTGGTCTCAGGATAAATTTTTTAATACCGTAAATAACTCCACAGAGACCAAAAGTATTTTGAGCTCTCATAGTACTATTTTTTTCCTCTTTGTCTAACAGATCAATTAGTCTCCAAATAAGACTTTAAACTCAGCAATGGATAGCTAAACCAGTTTGAATTGTGTGCGCTATTTTACTCTTGATGATTAAACAAGCTAATTAATAGCTCTGATACAAGAATACTCAGAGGACCAAAAAAAAAAATCTTTTTATATTTAAACCATGTATTTTTAAATGTTTAACCTATTTTCAATTGCTTTCCAATAACTGAGTCAGGTGTTAAAGGTATAAATACACTTGTAAAGTACCTTGAAATACAGCAGCCGTTTCTTGGATTTCTCATCACAAGGCTGAGTTCTTTTCCACTGCTCTCTCTAGCTCCAGTTGTATGGTTCCTTCAGGAGCACATTCAGCATGTTTGTTGTTTAAATGTTAAACGTAGAAGCCAATAACACAGCAGTAGGTGCCAAGCAGAGGCCAAAAACCCATTTATCATTTTGTTTAATGTTCCTGTAAATAATCTTGCTTCTCCATACTGTAGGCCATTAATTTGCATTGGATAAAGATTAAGAAAAAGTGAGGTTTCTGAACTAGAAACAACGAGACAACCATAACCTCTTCAGTCTGATGCAAGCAGCCTCTTATTTTCGTTCCTACTTATTACATCCATGCTGCATTTGGCTCATGTGCTTTAAAACCTTTTCTCAGATGAGAGATGTAGCTAGTGTGACAGCTGTGTTGTGGAACCATCTTGGGTACCTCGGATATGGCAAGGTTGTGGTGGTGGTAGGTTCTTGTGTTTGTTTGCTGTTGGAGAATTTTTTTTTTCTTCTTTACAGCCTGTATCACTACTGTCAGTCTCAGAGGTGTGCATCAGTAGTGAGCTGGAGGTCGGTCTCTTCTCTTTGTAACCGGTGATAGGACTAGAGGGAATGGCTTCAAGCTGCGCCAGGGGAGATTCAGGTGGGATGTTAGGCAATACTGGTTGTCTTAAAGTGTGGTCAGGCACTGGAATGGGCTGCCTCCCAACAGGGAGGTGGTGGAGTCACCGACCCTCGAGGAGCTCAAGGAATGTTTGGATTTTGTGTTGAGGGACACAGTTTAGTGAGAACTATTGGTGATGGTTGGACTGAGTGATCCTGTGGGTCTCTTCCAACCTTGGTGATTTAATGATTCAATGATTCTATGATCAGCGTCCTGGGTGGCTGTAGGCCTCGTGTCGGGCAGTGCTTGTGGCACTGCAGTGCCCCAGACCTGCGGTTTCCCTCAGAGCAGCTGTTCTGTGGGACCTCTATGGCGCATCTCCTCTCTGCAGTGGACGCTGGGCGCTGCGTTAGCCACTGTGAGTACCTGCCCTCGCAGCGGCGGCTCCCTAACAGTGAGGCGCTTTTAGCAGAGTTGCCGTAGGGCCGTGCCAGGCCCACCACCGCCGCCACAAGGCGCGGGCCTGGGCTGCCCGCGGCTCTTCGCGGCCTCACCACCGCCCGGCTGTGGTGTGGGGGGGCGCCGAGCGGGCCCTGCGCGCCGTCCCGCGCGTTGTGCCCGCCGAGGCCCGGCGGCGCCGCCCGCCTCCTTCCTTCCCCTCACACGAACTACAGCTCCCGGCGGGCGCCGCGCGGGGCGGGGCGGGGCCGGCGGGGGGCGCGCGTGCGCGGCGGCGGCGCGGTCGGTTGAGCGAGGCGGGGAGCGATTGGCTGCGGGCGGCGGCCGGGCGTGGGACGCGCAGTGACGGAAGGAGCGGGGCAAATGGCGGAGAGATGGTCCCGGGCCCCGTCCCGAGAGCGGCGATAATTCCGGCGCGGAGGAAGCGGCGCCGGAGGAGGCGGCGCCGGGGGCCCTAACGCCCGCGCCGGCCCGGAGAGCCGTGCGGGAGCCGCGGAGGAGCCCGGTCGGGCGGCGCCTTTCGTCGGGCGGCGCCTTTGCTCGGGCGGCGGAGCGGGATCGGCGGCCGCAGCCGCGTCGGCGGCACCGCCCGCAGCGCGCCGGGACCGGGCCCCGCCGCCACCGCCGAGGCCGAGGTGGGTGCGGCGCCTCGGGGCCGCGCGGGCGGCGGGGAGCGGAGCGGGCCTCGCACCCGGCGGGGAGGAGCCGGCGGCACCGCGCCGCTTCCGGGGCGGCCCGGCGGGGTCCTGCGAGCGGCGCCCGGCCGCGGGGTAGCGCTCGGAGCCGCGGGGGAGCGGCGTTGGGCCGGGCCGGGCCGGGCCGGACGGGGGAGCGGGTGGCGGCCGCGGCGGGGCGCGCGGGGCCGGGCCGCGCTGCCCTCGGGCCGGGCTCGGAGCGGCGCGGGGCGGGGGAGGGGGCCGGCGGGAGGGGAAGTGACATCAGGCGGCGGCGGGGGGGTGACCCGGTTCCGCCGAGCCCCGCGGGGGGAGGAGGGAAGGAGCTGTCACCGTGGGATTTCGTCAGCCGCCTCCCGGCCCGGCTCCGGCTCCGGCCCCGCTTATGTAAGGGCGGGGGCGGTCGGCGGCGCTGCCTGGCGGGGTCCGAGCCCCGCGGGGAGGCGGCGGGCGGCGCCGGGCTCTGCGGGCCGCTCCGAGCGGGAGAGCGGGCGGGCGGGGCGGGGGGAGGCCGGCCCCGTTGTGATCTCGCGGCGAGCGAGGAGCGGAGGAGAGCTGCGACGGGCTGCGAGCCCCGCTTTGCTGGCGCTCCGGTACGCGGAAGTACGTCGGCGTTTCCTGATCTTTAACCCCGGTCCGAGCCGTGCGCTGTCGGTATTTCTCCAGCGCTCGTCTGTTAACCTCTTTGCGTCGTGTAGAGGATGCGTTTGAGTCTCGATGGGTTGATTCGGAACGCCTCGCGAGACGAACTTGTTGTTCCCGTTAAAGAGGTAATCCGGGTTGTGTAACACTCATTTCTGAAAATGAGGTCCTCCCGACTGCAGCGGGCTGCTCTTTGCAACTGCAGAGCACAGGCGGCAGTTCAAATGCATCGCTGCTTTTGCGGGCGCTGAAAGTGTCAGGGGCTGGAGATACGTGAGTCAGGGGTTAGGGAGGAACAGGGGCTTTTTGGGAGTGCCGTGACCTTTTGCATAAGAGTCATATAGAAATTCAGACGTCGCTAAATATTCCATTTCGTATACGTAGTTGTGAGAGCTGACTCTTTTCCTGTACAAAATGTGTTGGTGTTGCAGTTGTAAGTACTTTCAAACATCAACAAAGTGAACCTACTGAGTTGTTTTGTTGTTTGCTGATGGGGAGATCTTAGCTTTGCTCTTGGTTGGAAAATAGGAATTGAGACCAATCTGTAGGGGAGTGAAAAAGCCTCTGGTTCATCAGCGATGTTTGGGGCAGCACACAGCAGCTTGTGACTGCAGAAAGGGTGAAGGTGGGCTGAAGAGTGACTGCTGCCAGTGGCATCAGCCATCCCAGCGTGTTCCGAGCAGAAGTAGGGTTGGTTGATGGGCACGTGCCTTTATCATCCATCCGCTGAATGGCCAGGAGAAGTGGTTGCTCTGCATCTTCTGCACTGCAGCACCACCTGGTTCTGAAGCCCAGACGTGATGTTCCTAATTCAGTTAGCTAAAAGATGGCCTTATGAGTTGCTCAGTTCATATAATAGGGGAAAGTTGACCTGATAAAAAGAGACTATCATTATTGAGGCAGTCTTCCTAGAACAGAATGTTAGAACGACGTTTCTGGAAAATGGTCTGACTTTTTTTGGCAGAAGCTGCTCTGGTACTTCAGGTAGAGATGAAAACATGGTGGAAAGACAGTACGTCACTTATTCAGGGAAATAAGAACAGTTCTCCCTTCCAAATAGTTCACATAATAACTTTAGTGGCCGATTTCTCATAGACTTTACAGTAAATGAGGGCAGTTGACACTTTGGAAGTAGGATTTCTTTGATTCTATACTTTAAAGAAATATTCCCCCTCCTCCCCCACGCCCCCTTTTTAGCAGGCTTTTCTCCAGAATGGAGAGAGCTTTCAGACTTGATTAGATTCAGACTGACTATAAAGAATTCCAATTTCCTATTGATGCGTGGGCCAAAATGAAAAATAAAAAAAGAAACAAATTCTGGTTTACAAAAGTTACACTCGTTTTGTGTTACGTTGCTATTTGTCCTATAGCTCAAGTATTTGTTTTGGAGAGGAGGCAAAATGCAACAAACTGGTCTGTCTTCCCTCTTGAGTGGAACAAAAGTAGGAATAGAACACATGCAGGGAACTGTTTAAATTTGTTCCTATTTAATTTGTTTATATTTAAACTTTATTCTTCTGGCAGAGAAAGCTGTGGATCCGGCTGCAGTTCTAACAGCCTGTAGACGATCATGGCTCGTCTTGTCTCACATAGGCTGACCTCCATGCTCTTGGAGATTTAGAAGGGTCTCCTCAGTCCTGTCTGTTGATCAAATCAATCTTACTCCTGGGGGATTGCTGTGTATCATTGCTGATCATGAACATGCAAGTCATATTTGCAAATAATGTGCTTGCTGAGCAAGCCTGAGTGCATGAGCAGAACAAGGGCTGAAGTTGTCACCGTTATTTGTTGTGAATTAGTATCTGAAATATCTGAAAGGCTTGAACTAGGAAGAGTCTTTCTGAAAGCATGCAGCGTTACTATACCAGCAGAGAGCTGCACATTTGGATGTGCTTTCTCCTGATTTTTCATGAAAGCAGTACCATCTGCACTTGAAAATATGAAGCTAGAACAAAGCAATACTGGAAAGAATGTATGGATGGGGGATATTTCATATTGATTTATTGTGCCATGTCTTGGTTAAATACATGCAAATAATACAGCTTTGAGAGACACTGGACAACGGACTAGATGCTGCATAAGCATGGGATCTACAGTAATGATAATATCTAGATGAATTAGTCACTAGAATGGAGTGGGTGATATTGCTTGTGTTAAATGTAGGTGCTTGGTGCTCGTAGGCCAAACAAACGGTAGAGGTGCAATCATTTGTGCTAAAAAGTTTGTGAATTTGTTTCTTTCATTTTCTTCCAACAGAGAATATGAAACAGGAGCCAAAATGACATCCCGATTTGGAAAGACCTACAGCCGGAAAGGGGGAAACGGCAGTTCCAAGTTTGATGAAGTATTTTCCAACAAACGGACCACCCTTAGCACGAAATGGGGAGAAACCACCTTCATGGCCAAATTAGGACAGAAGAGGCCCAGTGTCAAAACAGACATTTCCGAAGTTCCTAAAAAACCCCGAGTTGAAGATGAGGTAACGGAGGATCCGTTTGGGTTTGACAGTGATGAAGAATCTCTTCCCGTGTCTTCAAAGAATGTGGCACAGGGTAAAAGCTCCTCCCAGCTGGACCCAAATGAAGCTGCTCAGTCTGAGGACTTCGCTTCTCTACTTGAAGCCAACAGCAAAAGTAATCAGCCAGACGGTGGAGAAAACACTGCATCCAGCAAGCAGATACCTGCTGACAGTACTGCTCCTCCTATAAAAGAAAAGAGCACAAGCAAAAATGTGGAAGATGGAGAATGCAAAGGCAGCAGTGCTAAACTCACATCTGCAGGTACATTTACTCAGCTGTCCAGATACAGCAGCTTTGTTATTCAATTTTTACCGTTGTACATTTAGAATTAGTGCTTTCTGAAATCATTTATGCGTTCAAACTGTAGGGCAGCTTGTAGGATATGCAATTTAACTAAAAGTACCAATGAACATCTCACGATTTGTTGATCTGAGATTCTTGGTACTCTAGTTCTTGTCTCTGCAGATTCAGATACAGTACGTTAGTCCACCTTGAGTAGAATGGAATAATAACCTCTTTAAAAAAAAAAAAAATTGTCCTGATCCCAATGCTTTTGTCTTTTTAAATATGGGATGGGTAGGGGATAGTACAGAATGCTCTATTTTGTAGTTACTGGCCGTAGTGTAGTGAAGGTACACAGTCACTTTGATGCAAGTGCAGATGTAGCTCATGATCTGCCTTTGTAATGATTTGTATGGACAGAGCAGTCTTGTGAACTTCATTTGCCTGGAGGCATGTTAATTTTCTTAATTACCACATCTTTATCAATGTGTATGTGAAAAGCTTCACCTCTGTAAAACAGAATTCTGTTCAGCTTATTTGGGGGCTGTTTCCAGACCCAAACTGAGAGATATCTTTATGCTTCAGAGAGGGAATTCACAAAACATCACTTTGACAAGATCACATGTCATTACATCTCATTAGAAGTTTTCACATAATGGGCTGATTAAACTGTAGCTTCTAAAATTGGGCAGAAGATCACATTAGATGAACCTTGATGAAGCTGGCACCTACTGACTTGCTCTGGATTATCATAATCAACTTTAATGAGAAGTACTTATGTAACTTTGAATTCTCAGATACTGTTAACTTATCCTTGGGATCAGAAATTGGAGTGGACTTGTTCACTTTGTAATGCGGTAGACAAGGAAGATAACAAATAGCACAAGATATGCACAGCTCAGTAATTTTGTGAGATAATCTTACTGAAAGAAAACCAAGACGTGGGGACAGAACTTCAGTTTGACAGACAAATTGGTGGAATATGTAGTTTTCTTTTGGTTTTACTCTTATTTTCATGCTGAAATATTTCTGATTTTCATGTGGTTTTCTGTGGAATATTAATCTGTAAATGTGGTACACTCTCATTTGGTAAATAGAATTTGTTTTCCAAGTTTGAATTTAGAGACGAGAGAGTCTCCTCCCCCAGTATTTACAAGGAGATGAAAGAGCAGTGAGTTTTCCTGCTTCTTAATAGCAGCGCAGTTCTAGAATGAAATGGCTTCCACATAAAGTCTTGTTTGATAAGTTTTTTTTTTTTTGAGTTGGAAAAGTGCTTGTAAGCTGTGGAGAAAAAATTCGTAGGGCATGAAAAGCCAAGAGGAACAGACCTTAACAAACCCTAACTTAGGGGAAGTTGCTTAACAGTTCACTGAGCGTCTGCTCACCTGGCATGCTTCACTAATGTATTTGTTACTGACTGCAGATGAGCCAGAGAGAGTGGGACAAGGCACATCTTGGCCTGATAATGCTCTTCTTTCAGACTGCGTTCTTGTAAACAGTTTCATCTTCATTTCATTGTATGTAGAAACCTATTCTGTAAATCTTTTTCTTCAGAAATGAAGTTCAAATGAAAAGTATTGAAGTAGGTATTAGAAAGCCCAGACTGTAGCTTTGATGACAGTGTTTATTTTGGATAGGTAATATAAATGAAACTTGGAGAGTTTAAGCAGATACTGTGGTTGTGTGTAGTAACCAAAATAAATATGTGGTCCCTGAAAATGTCACTGGGAACATTGAGCAATTAGAGATAGTGGTGTAGTCAGCCAGTATAAATATGGCTACTTCAAAAGCTTCTTTGTCGCGTTGATTATTAAGTGAAGTTTGATGGTACTGGGCTGTTTTTCAGACCTGAAGAGGGTTAATTTTTTATAGCTCTTTGTTATCCTTAGCTGTACAGTGCATGTATTCACTGCTTACATATCCTTACCTTCTCCATAATCATTCTCGCCTCCTTGGTGATTCTTGCACTCTACCAGATTCAACCCAACTTGTTCAAAGAGCTTATAGATCCTGGAGACAGCAAGTTGTAGCATTCCTGAAGAGTGGAGAGAATTAAAGAAAGAACGGTGCTAATGGTCCCACTGTGAGAGAGACTGCAATGTGAGCTCAACCTTAACCCACATACTGTGGTGTATATCTAGTATAAGAAACTAGGTTATATAGGTGCTGATGTTCAGGCTGCGCTTCTTTTAAGTGCATTTTGCTAGTCCTTGGCATGATATTGAATTTAGAGAGATGAGCCAAGGTCTCGGGACTTTCTGGTAGCGTGTTCTGTCATTGTATTGTAATCCTTATGCTTGAATAAGGTGAAAACTGTGGCTGTCACAAACTGAGAATTACTCTTCAGCCTAACTTAGCTCCAAATGTATTTTCTTACCTCAGTGTTCATTTCTTTGTTAAAATGAAGGTGATGCAACATCAGTTAATTTTAACTAATATTTGGTATTCAAAAGAAGTCTGTTGTTGTTGTTGTTTCAATGGTTGTGCAACTTTTTTTGTGATGCGGTTGGGGATGTTTATCTTTTATTTAAAATGGCATGACTTATGGGTCTTTTTTTTTTTTTCCCAGTAGCCTTTGGCTTGTAGTTGTAACAATCTCATTTAGAGGGCTTTGAGAAGCTCCTAATGTGGAAGGCTTCTCCTAATCTTTCCCTTCTGTCGCCTGATCAAGGCTTAAGGCAGAGTGAAGAATGTCCATGAGTAATCCTGTGTGTGAGAGGCAATTTGCAGATAGTAGGAGTTCAGGTAACTCAGAAATAGCAAAAGAGTAGTCAGTATTAATAGCCACTGTTAGGTCACCTTTGTTAAGATAGGAGAACGTGGTAGCTGGAAAGAAATTGGAGTCATTTGAAAATTATTGAAATGGTAATTTGTATCATGCAGAAATGCAACAATTCAGTAGCTAGCAGGTGAACTTTTTATGAGGGAGGCAGACTTTCAAAAATGTGGCTGTTGTGTGCTGCATAGTTCTTAGGTGTTCCTCAGCAGTTCTTAATGCCCTTGTTTCTCACTTGGGGCTCGTGCACATAGTAGCAAATCTCAGTGACAAATGCAGTTTTGCTTAATAACTTCAGCTTATGCAGTGCAGGAGAACATGGTACAATTTTGCTTAACCACTTCATGACTTCCTGTGTACAGAGCCTAGCTTTACTTAGCTGCCCGGAAAGAGGAGCGAGTGAATAGAGTAAGGTGCAGAAAGCGGTTGTTCTGAGAGGAAGATAGTGTGAGCCATCAGGTCTGTTCCCTATGGACTGTCCTGATAGCGCTGTGATGGATGTGTCTGCAAAGCCTCTGCATCCTGATTGTGTGGGTGGGGTGCCCTATCTTTAGAGCTAAGTTTCAGCTTCTCAAATGCAAGGTTAGCGATGCTTCAAAATTACATTGGGCAACGAGATTTGCCAGCATCTTTGAAATTCTTTCAGAGTTTCTATTTTGTGTGTAGCAGTGGCACGGTCATTTAAGATAATAGTTAGACATAAGTGATCTTACCTTATCTTCCTTTTGCAGAGTTGTTTAATGTATTTTGTTTACTTATTCAGGAAGAATTTCGGTTATGTCATGTTCTGTCCAAAAATGGAGCAAAAAAGCTGGGGGGAAATGAATGAGGCCTGTGCATTTGGCTGTCTTAGGAGACAGCTGGTAGCAGCCATGATTAAAAAGAACTGCAGCTGTGCTCAGGCTGGCTCAAAACAGTAAGAAAGCGATAGCTGGGACAGGGAATGGTTTGGCAGAAGATGTGTACCTGTAGAATTTCAGTGTGACAAAGCTTATTTAGCTGGCTGTGCTTATGCAGAGTATACAGTTGATGTTTATCCCCCAGCCCTCTATTGTGTCGTTCTTATGTTTCCTCCTGTTTGATTTGTCCCTTCTCCTATACATGCAGAATACTGTGATAATGCTTCTCTTTTTTCAAAAGTATGAAAGAGCTGAAATTCTGCTTAAATTTCAATGTGTATATTGATCTGCTAATTAACAATGCTTGAGAAAATGTTAGGGAAAGAAGCTTCAGGTTGTGTGTTAGAAGGTCTCTGGACACAAACTTCTCTTATTTTTAAAAAGTTGAACTAACTGTGTTCAGAAAAGTTGTTGGGTGCTCCCAGAAGGAAGAGCCTGCTAACACGGGTACCTCTCCAGCTGGCCTGGTGTGCAGGGCAGTAGGAAGCAGTTGGTGAGGCAGCCATTTCAGGCTCCAACTGCTGAGGTCTGTAGTACTGTATTGCTACTGTACCATTAACTGCATGGAAAGTATTATTCAGCTCCAAGCTGTTAGTTCAGATTTTCATTTAAGAAACTGCAACTGTATTCAGTGAGAGGTTTTCAACTTATTTATGAATGGTGTTTGAAGCCAGACTGACTTAAAAGTCTAAGGATACATTTTTAATGGTTATTAGTGCTGCTGTATTATAATCTGCTTCATTACCCTGTTTTCAGAAGGGCTTGCAGTACAGGAGTTGGTGGAAACAAGCATTTATTAGCATGTGCCAGCTACTTGTGTTGCTGGTGACACTTTGTCTTGTTTTCCCTGCAAGGGGGAAGCAGTTATCTTGCTGGGTCAGCTTTCTCCTGCTGCTGCAAGCGAGCGATGCCCTTCTCAGTTACCAGGGAAGAGTAATGTGCCTGTTCCACTGCACTTTTCATCAGAGGTGAGGATGTGAGGCAGAAACGTAAGGATTTTGAACAAGTTTTGCTCTGGCTGACAGGAGCTGTTGTTTTTATGTTAGCATGTGACAGCTGCTCCAAATCCCTGGTGGTAGTTTGCTTTCCCAGCAGGGACAAATGTCTGTGAGGAATTACTTCATATGGCATGAACAGAGGTCCAAGGTGAGCCATCATAATATAGTGCTCAGGGTTTGGTCTTCTGCAGGAAGCCCCAGCCTGGGGTACTACACCAGCAGCAGCAGTCCATCTGACAGCCGGCAGACAGGCTGGCCTGAGCTCTTCTTACAGAACCCTGGCAACCTTGCACTTGTTTATTTCAGAATTTCTGCAGTGAAGATCTGTATTTCTATTAGAATTGTCTAGTGTGCTGTATGAGGCCCAAGTACAGTTCTGCATCACTAAATGAGAGTAAAACTGGGCACTGTCCAGCTCCACAAAGTCCTGTGCTGGGTGCCTGGGTTAAAGCAGTGGCTTTTTACATGCTGAATGCTGTATCAGTAAATGGAATGGCTGTGTCTAGGTGATATGCAAAAAAAAATAGAAGGTGTGTTCTATCTAACCAGCTGTATGTTTAGAGTAACCAGCTGCAACAAGGAACTGTAGTGTAATCAAGAACTCATTGATGTATATCTTTTTAAATAGTAAATTTGGACTTTCCATATGAATTACTTCTGAATTTTCATATTCAGGGAATACAAAAGGGAAAAAGAGAAACAAAATGTTTTTAAGGAACATAGTTTTGTGATAGCAATAAAGTAAATATTATCAATTTAGGGTTTTCATGGAACTCTGCAAAGTATATAGAACTTAAATCATCTTCAAAGAAGCAAAACTGTCTGTTCAGCCTGAATGTGAACTTGGTGGGAACTCATTTTGATTCCGAGTGTAGAGAGTGAGCATTACTTAGAATCTGTAATCATAGCTTTGGGATATGGTGGTTCTATAATTTTATCTGTTTCAGTGAGTGTCAGCTATGAAACTGGTCTTGAGAGTCTAATCTTTTGAGGCTCTTATGCATCTTATTTTCTGTTTATGCCTGCTAACAGATCTTGCGGGCATCAATGGATAATGATGTTATCTAAGTGGCAAATTTTGCCCATTTCTTAGAATTGTGTATTTTATATCCATAACCTTTTTTTCTGTTTCCCAGCTGTTCAATCATAGGCAAAAAACATAGCAAAGGAGTTTAGTCTGTAACCTTTTCTCCTTACCAACCAAAATATTTGATTTCCCATGTACAGTAGAAGAAAGAAACTAATGAAACTCATTTTCATATTTGGAAAAAAAGATGGCTTTTTCTACAGCTAGTAAATCTGTCCAAACCAGTGAAGACACTGTATGTCTTGGTTGGGCTCTCTTCCCAGAAATGAAGAATATGATACGAGCACCGGGTAAAGATTCGTCTTTTCCTTTAGCTTGGCCAGTTTCAAGTTGTAAAGTGATGTAGCTTTTTATGCTCTGGAAAATTGGTGAGAGTTATTACTAAGCCATAATAAATGTTCCTGAATGCTGAGGAACATCAGGCAGAGCTCATAATGAGCTTACAGACTGCTTCCTCCATCTTGTGTCAGTGCTCTGTTCACGTATTGGATCCCATTAATGTATGTGCCCTCGGTAGTTGGAGATAATGGATAGCCAGGTCCTGGATGCCAGCCTTTACTTTTAATCTTAAGGCCTGCTTTTTTGATGTTTCTTTTTCTTGCTTTTGCCTCTGCCTGAGTGGTCAGATGTCATTTGGAGAGAAATAGAGGAATATCAAGTTGGATTCATGCCACCTGCCTGCCCTTTAAAAGACGTCATTGCCTTTGACTAACTTTAACATCTATGTGTTCAGAATAAATTCTGTGAATTTGTGTGACTAATAATAAAGAAACCTAGCTTAAGTCTGAACATTACTTTCCTGTGGATAGCAATTTAATCATGTTCTTTTTAGTTTTAAAATGAAGGCTTTTCCAGCTGGCTGCACGGCAGTGAAAGTGCGTCAGTTCCCATTCAATATAAGCAAGAGAAGGCAATACATCTTTCATCCACAGCTTCAGGAAACCTTGGTTAGCAGTCACCAAGGACTGATAGAAATGAGAGAGAACTCACCTAGAGTTCGAGTTAGTGGCACTAACAGGGTGCTCTGCTGCCCTGCAGCAATTCTGAGCAGCACTTTGCATTGGGAGTCACTGGTAGTTACACACTGAGAGGCCAGCCTGCGCTCAGAGTAACTTCTAAACGACAGCAGGGCACTACAGCTCTATTGCTGAGTTGTTAACCAAAAGATACAGTGTTTGACCTAAGGCAATTGGTGTTGGATTGGAAATGATTTGATTTCGTGGAGTTGAAATTGATGTTTTCAGCCTTGGAGCTGAGCTGCGTAAGTCTTACGAGTTAATTGGAAATTCGATTGAATTGAAATAGGGTCTGGGGTGGGGTATGTATGTGGTGGTGTCTGGTTTGGATGATGGTATTGTTGCCAACAAGAGTGTTAGGTTTCCAAAAGGATTTTTTTCCATCGGCTTTGTTTAGGATTGTATCTTGGTATGTGTTGTGCCCTGAGCACATTCAGGCTGTGAAATCAATGACTCTTGCAGGTTGTTTAGCTAGTGGCAAGAGTTGAGCTTTTATCGAAGCTTCAGTTTTCCTTGTCAAGTAGAAAGTACTTGGTCAAATGTCAGATCTACGGTGAGAAACAGAGGGAGGTGCTATTAGGACTTCCCTTTCTGCATTAGCACACTTGCTGCTTTTAGGCTCTGCCTGGAACAAATTGTGACCGAGTTTGAATTAATGCAGCTGTAAGCACTGTTTTGGTGCACCATGAGCAGGGACGAGGACAGTACCATAATGTGTACCCAAATGCTAGATGTGTAACACTGGGTTGTTTCAGTACGGTCGTTACTGTAAATATTCTGTAATGTCATCGGACATATGAATCACAGAATCACAGAATTGCCAGGGTTGGAAGGGACCTCAAGGATCATGAATCTCCAACCCCCCTGCCACATGCAGGGCCACCACCATTCCACATAATGCTAGAATATGAGAACATTGAGCTGTATGAAAAATTCCAATAATGATTTCTGAAGCTGTCCAGTCAAAAATCTAAGGACCTGTAGTTTGTCTTAGTGGAATATATAGGAAGATGGGGAGAAATCCTGGAAACACTACAAGCTCCTGAGATGGCTCTGCACCATGCAATGCTCCTGTTCCTCTCCTCCTCTGCCCCCACTTTCTCCTCGCTTCTCCCCAGGTACTTTGAGATGGGTTCTGGTGTTCTCCAGCTGCATTGCCTTCCAAAATCACCAGACAGAAAGCTTTGCATGAATCTGATACTCTCTGATAGTTTTTGAGACACGTGAACAAAGTGATTTCTCAGTCCTCTTTTTCAGTTATCTGCCCACAGTAAGAAAAGGGTTGTCTTAATATCAGTGGTCCTGCTTGACTGGTCCAGCAAGGCATTTGCTCTGGAAGAGCTACTGGACTGTATTTTTTGTTAAGACAATATGTAACTTAAGAAGGAAGGTAAGAAGGAAGCATATTGGAAGCTGCTGTCCAGTCTTCAATTACTGTTATTTTTATGGATGATGCAAAGTTAAAAAGAAAATGATTCTTTTTAATCTGCCAATTTCTGGACACCTTGCAATTTTCACCATCTCAGCAAGTCTGTATGGTGTTTTCTGCCAGATGACTGAACAAAATGTTTTGTTGTGAGATCTCTGCTTTTTCCATGTAGTATGATGAAGAAATAGTGGTACTTCTGAGGATGGTCAGGGGGCAGGCTTTGAGGTAGACACCTTCTAAAATAAGCACCCATAATGCATCTTGATGAAAAAATAAAGTTGAAATCTGAGACATCCTGAAGTCAAAATTATCAAGAACCAGCTGAGGGATGTAGGTGTAGTGTCTAAATAGAATGTTTCACCGTCTTAAAAAAATATTTTGTGTTGAATGGTTATCAAAGCTGATTGGGAGATGAATCACTGTATTCACTTATCTGAAACTGGAGTTGAGTTGTGTGCATCTGGCTGAAAACATCTCAGTGTGTTCAGTGAGGAACAGGAGTTGCTCCTTTTATATTCATCAGCATTCTTTAAGCCATTCCTATCTTTCTACTGATGTAAACTAGGCCATAAAATAAAGGGGGTACATGTGGGGGTCTTATTCCTTCATCTGATAACCTTATTTTGCCTACAGTTAGATTGGTTCTCTCATACTCTAGTAATTAAGTTCTAAAGACTTAAACAAATGGTGGTTAGTGCACAGTGTTGTTATGGTTCTTAGAAATGTTGTAGTAACACCTAGAAGAAAGACTAGTCAATTATATTGTTATGTGATACTGCTGATCTGGAATTACCTGGGAGATTTTTTTCTGGCATATGAACCTTGAAAGAGCTTAATTGCAGTTAAAATCAGGAGGAGAAATTATGCTGCCTCTTCTAAACCACAGGGTATCTGATCATATACATTTAATACTTTCTTTTTTTTATATATATTTTCTTTGCGCATTTTGCATCCGTAGTAAATTGAAATGTTGCAGTTTCCTGCAGTCCTTTTAGCTTCAGCTGTAATAGCCAACAAGGTGGAGACTGTAATTTTTAAAATGAAATGTAGGTTATTGGGATCACTCATGTTGTACACCTTTAGCAGTAAATGAGTGATTTCCAGTGAATACTTACAGAAACTCCTGCCTGGCTGCTGTTGATCCACTGATGATGAGAAGACAGGGGATTGACCAGGTATTCCTTGAAGAAGTACTCACCTGAATGTCACCATTCATTTTTCCACTAGTGCATTGTGACAGTCCAGTTTTAGAGCCAAACTTTGTCTCTTGTACAGAAAACAGCTTACTGGTGGAATTTTTCATCAGCTTTGCTTATGAAAAACCCTTCTGATGGCAGTCAGTGTACTCCCTAAACTTTAGGGAGTGTGTTTTAGATAGTGATCTTTAGTGAAAGAGCTGAATGTGTACTCCCTGAGTATTTTTCCTTTATAAAAATGATCTTTAAGTACTCCATTTTGTTCTTAAGAACTGGAAGTTTGAGAACATATTTGCATGTGTGTGTTACAGAGCAGTCATGCTTCTTGTGATGCTGTAACAGCAGAGTGTTTATAAAATGACAGTAAGATTTTTTCCCTTGTAGTTTGTTAGTTTATTTGTTAACAGATTCCCTGTTTTTTTTTGTTGTTTTTTTTTTGTTGTTGTTGTTGTTTTTAGAGTATTGGAACTGGAGTGTATGAGATACAGATAAATATTTGTTTGGCCTCTTCAGTCTGTTTTCCAGGCATGATATGTACATCCTCCTGAATGAGGAAGGGCTGAGATACCTGGGACTCTTCAGTCTGGCAGAGAAGGCTGAGAGGGGATCTCATCCCTGTTTATAAATATCTGAAGCGTGGGAGTCAAGTAGATGAGGCAGGCTCTTTTCAGTGGTGCCCAGCAGCAGGACAAAAGGCAGTGGGCAGAAACTGGAACACAAGAAATTCCATGCAGACACAGGGAAGGACTTCAGTGTACAAGTGATGGAGCACTGGAACAGGCTGTCCAGAGAGGAGGTGGAGTCTCTACTGGAGACATTCAAGATCCATCTGGATGCTGACCTGTGTGGCCTGCTGTAGGGAACCTGTTTTAGCAGGGGGGTTGGACTTGATGATCTGCAGAGGTCCCTTCCAACCCCTGCAATTCTGTGATCTTATTTTGTGCTTTACAGTGTAAATAATAGCTCTGATGATAATGATCGAAGCTGTCCCAGTTCTACCAGTAGAACCTAACTGTCAAATAATTCAGAATTGGTTTTTAAATGGGGACAGCTGTAATGTTATGTGTGTGTGCTCACGTGTATTCCATTTCTTCCTTGGGAAGAATAGATTTGATTTGATCCTGATACAATATGGGATAGAAAAATCATTGCCCTTTCAGATCCATGTATTGAAACTTCTTTGTAGCAATTCAACAAAATACTGAGTAAGCAAAGACTGACATGTGTTAATTGTATGTATTCTAAATTTTAAAACTATGGAATAGGAGCATTAAGACTACAAAATGAAACGTACCTTAGTGAGAGACTGAAAATCAAATTTTGTAGGTTCAATTTGCTGGTTTTCGTGCCTGTATACAACTGCAGCCTTCAGTTGTGCAGTAATATGAAACATGAGGGGGAAAGAACACATTATCTGCTATCAGGTGCCATAATATTGGTTGGGCATGTCAGGTTATCACTAGCAACAAATTGAAATGGGAGTAACAAGATATCTAGTGATATGTACTGATAGTGGAAGACCAAGATTGAACAAGATTCCATTGCTAAGGTGGTTGGGATTGATGTTCTTTAGAGAATTTAGTATTACATTTTATATATGCTGTGAAGAGATTTTTTTATTTCTAGCTGACTGTTGAAGCTTCAATGTGGGAGCCGAGGTAAAATCCCAGAAGGGTGCAGTCTGAGATACTACTTGTCCTTTATCCCTGAGGAGTTGCACCTAGGGTTAGATCCATTTCCTGCAAAACTTGACTGGCTCATCATTCCTTTTAGTAGAATTTCTCTACTTGCATTAAAATTGTTTTACAATCAGTGTGAGCATGGATGGGCATTTAGATGATGCAATTTTGATTTTAAACGAACAAAAAAATCCTAGAAAAGGTGCTGATGCTTGCTTTCCTCAGCAAAAAGATTGAAATCTTTTGGTCAGCGCAGTGAAATTTCTATACCACTTGGGTAAATGGTGTCTGATTAAGTTTAGAGAGATCAGGACCAGTGCTGAAAGCTGCTGAGTCTTCGTATTAGTGGTGAGTTTGGAAAGCATTTGCTACATAACAAAGCCAGAGCTTAGGAGTTTGCTTGCTATAAGTGGAGCGTCCTCCATTACTGTGGCATTCTGTTCCTGTTTCTTGACACAAGTTCTCTTCTAGCATTTTGTTCTATTCATCCCTGTCACAGTTCCTTCTGAGTCTATGGTACAATTTGTCATGCAATACCAAAAGCAGTGGTTTCTCTACTACAAGTTCTGTCTTTCCTGGCATTACTGTAGTGTGAGTGTTGGTCAGATCTGATGAAAACTGCTTACAGCTGAATTTCTTCTTGATGGTGTAAGTAAGATGCAAGCGTGGCTGTGGGGCAAACAGGTATAAGATCATAGAATCATAGAATGGCCTGGGTTGAAAAGGACCACAATGATCATCTAGTTTCAACCCCTCTGCTGTGTGCAGGTCGCCAGCCACCAGACCAGGCTGCCCAGAGCCACATCCAGCCTGGCCTTGAATGCCTCCAGGGACGGGGCATCCACAACCTTGAGCAACCTCTTCCAGCGTGATGAGCTTTGGCAGCAGCTGTTCCTTGGATCTGTAGAAGTACATTATAAAAATTGGTCTTGAAGTAATTCACTTTATGGTTGTGATGAGAATCAGTTTATCTCTTTTTCTTCGGGAGGTCTGAATGTTTCAGTTGGATGCAGCAAAATGAGATGACATTTGCTGAGATGTGTGCTGTTCTGTTCAGGGTACGTTGATCAAGATTGTTGAAGTACAAGGTGTAAGGATCTGAGATGTGTAGCATTTTTAGTGCAGGTCTTACTGGATTACTTTTACTGGTTTCAGTAGCTGTACAGTTAGCATGGCAGGCAGGGAGTTATACTAAAGTTTTCAGGACATTAACTTAATTGGTACCTGTAGCCAATGCTGATTTCCATTTCTACTGCTACGATACCTCACTGCTGTGTAGTTCTTAGACCAGAACATACAGATAACTGTAACTTGCTCCTGCAGCCCCTTTACTGAACACAGTGGGCAACCATGTGTCCTATGGTATTAAAATTGAGCATCTGCAAACTTAGGCAGTCCACTGATTCTTATGTGTCACGTTAGCAGTGATGGATCCTGTTCTTTTCAAGTTACAGAAGGGAAAAAGCTCTTTAAGAAGAATGTGAAACAAAGGAGGCCTTATAGCGTGTGCATAACAAAACTTCTAACTTTGTCCTAACTCTGTTCTAACTCTGAAGTACTACCATAGTTTCAGTTGTTTATTACAAAAAAGATTTTGTGGGGAAGATAATACAGTATTCTATGTACTGGAACGATTTTTTTTCCCCTGACATAATTAGAAAATGCATTATGACCATCCTTTATCCCTAATTATTCGTTGTAAGACACTGTGAGAAACAGATTAGGGTTTTAGCCATATTGGATGTTTCATTACTGACTTCTCTGTTTTTTTTTTAATTTTGCAAAGGTTGCATACAAAGTATGTAGTGCATGCATTTAAGGCTTTCTGTTTTGTTTTTTTTTCATGATGTGTCTGTTTTCAATGTGACCCTTATTTCAAACTGGGGTGTGTTTTTGCATGTGATGATGAAGACACTTGATGATAGCGACAACTTTAAACTGGAAAGCTTAGAAAACCTACTAGTATAGGTTGGGAGGATGGAGGTCCTTTTAATGTTTTTGGTTATTAAGCGCTGAATATTTACTGTTATTGTGATTTTTTTTTTCTAAGTTTGTCTGCAAGTGGTGGTGGTGTTTTAATAGTGCTTTTTAGCAATAATTCTGTCTTTTTTTTTTTACGTGTGCAGATAAAATGCAGAATTTGACTGAAGATGATGAGAAGAACAGTCATTTCATCTTTGAGACTGCTGAAGACAGTAACAAAACAAATGCTGAGACTACAGACACTTCTGGATACAAAACTGAAGCCAAGGACTTGCCTGATTCTTGGGACTCCCATGCTGGAAAACCAACAGACTCTGTATCGGAAGCATCTCAGACGAAGGGGCCTTTAAGAACTCACTTGTATGAATGGGACGATGAACCTGAAGACTCCAGAACTGGAGAGTACGTATTAGATTTTGACAGCGAGCATCTGTCAGAGATGAAGAGCAAGGATGAGGAGGGAGATAAAGAAGATACAGAAAATCCAAAGGAAACCATTTGTGAAGAACTTGTGCAAACTATTCCTAGGCCAAGCAACTGTAGGACATACTGTAGATCCAACAAAGCAAAACAGCAGGGGGCAACAAACTTTGACAAGCTAATGGATGGCACTAGCCAGTCTTTATCCAAAGCAAACAATGAGTCAAATAACGATGGTCTGAACCCAGCAAAAAAAGCTTCTTTAAGTAGTGGGACCAGTTACAGAGGGACGGTTGGACGGACTAGAGACTACACTGTTCTACATCCATCTTGCTTGTCAGTTTGTAATGTTACTATACAGGATACCATGGAACGAATTGACGAATTTACCACGGCAACCCCTACTGACTTGGGAGAAGCTGGACGTTTAAGAAAAAAAGCAGACATTGCTACTACAAAGACTACAACCAGGTTTCGACCAAGCAATACCAAATCCAAAAAGGATGTCAAATTAGAGTTTTTTGGGTTTGATGATCAAGATGAGGGAGAGGGAGATGAAGGTGCCTCTAGAAGTTCTGGGAGTTCCAATTACAAAATTAAGTACTTTGGGTTTGATGACTTGAGTGAAAGCGAGGATGAAGATGAAGAGTGGCAGATAGCAGAAAGGAAAGCTAACAAAAAAAGAACTAGAGCTGCACCGTCACCCTCGCTACAGCCAACTTCTGACAGCAATGAAAACTGTTCCCAGGATAATCAGGTCAATACTAACACAGGTAAGCAGAGCTCTTCTAGAATGCACATAAAATACTTGAATTCAGTTGGCCTTTATTTTGTTCTTTTTGTAATGTGCTAAAGAGTTTGTGAAATGCTGCCCTTGGCTTGGAAATATGGAAGTTGAGTTTGCTTATTTCTGCCGTGGTCTTGCTTGCTGTTTTGTATCCGTTGTGAAGTATGCTTTATGTCCCTTAGTGTCGTCATAGAGGTAAGAGAATTTTCTTAAAAGAAGATTCTTACCTTTTTCCTTATACGTACAGTATACTGTATTACAGCATACAGTACTCGTGCCTGGAAGGCAGATATCTTTCTACAGAAGCAAATGCAAAACTGCTGAACTGAGAGCAGAAAATTGTGCTCTCTGAATGTATTTGTAAGTAGTTTGAACTTCACTCAGGAATAGAAAGCTGTGGGGCTGTTGAAGGACGTGTCAGCTTGCTGGCTGTGTGCGTATCTCTGCATATTGAAGAACTTCTGCTTTTGTTTCCAGTTTTCAGCAGCAATGCAGGTATCTCTTTAATGCAGGTGGTACATGTCTGTATATTTCTGTGTACAAACATGCACAGACACATGAATGAAAGTGTTTAGGCAAAATTTGCTGAGCAACTTCTGGTGTTTGGGTACCTTTGGAAAAATGAGATTGTTGCTTGGTTGTCCGTGTGTTCCATGTGGTGACTGAGCAAGGCTGCATGAAGACGTGTTGCTGAAGTAGGGGAGGAATAACTTTGGTGCAAGTCGTCTTTTATTTTTTCATATTCAGTAGTCTAACACCAAAACAATTCGTGCATGTTGCATCAAGTATTTCAGAATCTTGCTCTAGTAACTTTATGGTCCTTCACTTTGGAGCATGAACCTGTTGAGAAGTTTTTATCCTTCATTGAAGGATAAGACTTTGTCTTGAGGAGAGTATTGAGGTCTAGCCTTAGAAATGCTGAAGAAACTGCTGTTTCTCTATACAAATAGTTTCTCCTGAAGTAATTGAGAAATAAAAGTTTGTAGGAAAAGATGTTCTTTTCTCTGTTAAAATTACAGTGTTCTCTAAGAACAGAATTGTCTGTAGGACCTTTGAAGCAAATGATAATGCTAATGATTTTTATGAACATTGGAAGGAACTTGATAATGATACTATACTGGAAATGTGTTTTCAAACAAAAATAGGAGTTGTTCTCTAGTTATGGTGAGACGCTTGCATTCCAACCTCTTTGGAAAATGGGTTTCACTTACAGGGACACTTATGAAATGCCCTATCTGAGTTCTTCTCTCTGACAAGTCTTTGTTTAGCCATTTGTTCCAAGGGAAAAAAATCTCTCATACAGTTAAGGCAGCTGATCCCTCAAACATTCCTTTCTGCTGCTGTGCTCTGGAGCCTCAGTGTATCTCCAGTTCACATTCAGCACTGCAGTCACAAAGGAGACTGGTATTTTCTGAGCCGTTGCAGATTATTTCTGACATGTTTTGAAGAGGTTGCCTTGGCAAAGGTAGATGTAGGTTTGTTTGCTGGAAGTTTTCGGCTGGGGGAAAGTTTAGTAAGAAAGTAAGTTTAGTAATACAAACATGACTGTTTCTGCAAATCAAGTTAAAGGAAGCTCCAAAGACCAAATGGACAGTGTCGTTAGTGCAAGAAAAAATGCAGAACAGGTCACTAAGGTTTGTTAGTCTTACAATGTCTCACTGAACTGTCTTTTCTATTGTTTGGTTGTCTGCTAAGTTCATATGCTGAAATGGTGAAAAGCTTGAGATGCTCTGGCTTTTAAATTCTTCAATCATTTTTACAGCCACTTCTGTTGTAGTGGAGGCTCCTCCTAACTTTGAGCTGGAGATTATTAGTGAAGTTTTGAGTTCTAGTTCAAGTTGTCTTATCTAACTTTTATTTTACTGGTTGTGGTCTCAAGTTATCTCATCCTAGCCACAGAAGCAGCCCTGTGATGTGAAGGCCTCCCAGCTGCAGGCATTTGGAATGCCAGGGGCTAAAAATGTGAATTGGAACTCGCTAGCTCAGGAGCAGTGCCTGCGTCATTCTGGTAGCCAGAACACAGGATGACTCCAGTGAAGAGAAGCTCTTAATGTCAAAGTAACTCAATTGCTTGACTGTATGCATCAGTTGGCAATTGTGTCCAAAGGAACTCTGAAGTAATGGCAAAGACAAGAAAGTCTTAGCCAAAAATACCAATTCAAAGCTGCAGCTTTGTATAGCACACCTGCTTCTTTGGGACAGTGGTACGCTCAGGGATAACTGTGCCATCAGTTTGTCTTCCACAAAAGACCCTTTCTCCCTGCTCTTTTGTTTAGGTTTGAAAATCTGGTAGGATGTGAATACAGTGCTTTTAGGATACCTAGAAGGCCACAAAGAATATTGCTCCAATAAAAGCAATCCAGATCATTTTATGATATTAACCATAGAAACATGTGGTATGTTAACAGCATCAAAAAATGCAGTGTGACTCTATATTAAAGTAGGAGAAGTTAAAACTTCTTGAAAATTTGAATTCAAATGCATTTAATTTGATTGAATTAGTGTCACACAGGAGCAGAATTTCAACAAAAACTTAAATGATTTAGAAATAGTGGCTTAATTGCTATAGAGTGCTACTAATCGTTATTGATCACAGTAGCAGCTCCAGGTCCATTGCGAAGCACAGCTGAGGTTGATGAAGTGGATGTAAATGCATCCTGCATTTCTAATAACTCGCCTGTTTGCTGTTGTTGTGGCCAAGTGAGTTACTTGTTAGCTTTTAATCTGGAATAGAAGGCTCTGTTCCTGGTGGCTTGTTGGACTTTCTTTGGGAATTGCGGTCAGGGCCTTAAGGATGTGTGTCTGAGCAGTTGGATTTGACTCCTTTAACTGGTAAGTTCCAGTAAAAGAACTCAGCTGACTTCTGAGTAGACTTGAGAGTAGTTTTGTATTATTTAAGTTAAGGGTAGTTAGAACTACCGTAATTATTTCCGCTTTAGACTAAATGTATTCATACATCTTGTAGAAAGACTCAGGTCATTCTGCATTGTCAAGCTGCTGCTGATGCTGACTGAATGGAAAACAGCTGGGCTGGGCTGAGTGGGCCTGTGCCTTCCTTGCCGTGGGTGTTGAAGTTGACTGCTTTGGGGGCTTATTTGCAGAATATTTCTATCTCCAGCTCTAGCTAAATTTTGTGTAACTGCAGTTTGAAACTCATTTGCTCGGTTTTGCTTTCAATTACTTCTTCTCCGAAGGACTTTGGCTGGTCTGGTTCACTCGGTGTGCTGAGGATTAGAGTAACTGATCCAGCCTGCTTGTGGTTTTGCAGTGCAGAGCTCAAACAGCAGCAGCTGCTTCAGAACAGATCAGTTTTCAGAATAGATCTTCACTGTTCATCAGATGAAACAGTGCTGCTCATTGGCTCTCTTTATTGCTCTTTTGAAATTTTATGATAGCTTCTGGTTTGTGCCAAATAAAAGAACATTAGCTGGTCACCAAGGGATAATGCTTCAAATACAGCACAAGTTTAAAGAAGAAAGTAGGGCAAGGATTTAATTAGATAGTGAATTTATAGGTTTGTAGTCCAGAACTAGGTGGTACAAATACTGAGGCCACAGATACAGAGTGTGTTGGCAGAGCTTCCAGTGTCACTCTGAGCCTCCTCCTTCCCGAATTGATGGCTGCTGGTTTGTGATGCTTTTTGCAGCAGAAGCAAATACAAACAGGCAGCTCTTGTGAGAAGCCAAGTAGGATCAATTTGTCTTTCCTGCACTTGCAGTAGGAAATCTAAATCTCATAGTCATACACTTTTGAAGATCCTCAGCTCTGATTTAATTCACCTGCTGCTGAGCTGTGGCTGTAAGCCACAAATACCCTGGTATGGTGGGTGACCCAGTATTCAGAGGAGCGTGTGCATGTATGGGGAAGTCATAACGTGAGGGACACGGGATGGGCAGGAGGTGCTATGGTGCAGTGTCCTGTAATGCATCGTTGGCGTACTGCAGCATTCCAGTTGGTGAACCTGAGCTCCATGCAGAGCTGTGTCTGGCTTGAAAATTGATTTCATGATAAAGATTGTTGGATTGGTTTGTTACTTCAGAAGCTATGCATGTTGAAATGTTAGATGCAAGAAATGCAATTCAGTAGTTCAACACTAGCAGTTCATCAGCTTTCAGTAAAGACTGTTCTGTAATTTCCTTTCACAGATCTTCTGGAGTTTTCAGAGGATGCATCTGGTGTGCCTGAAGGCAATAAAAAATCCACAAATAAACAAGGTGATAAATCCAAGGAAAACACCAGGAAGATTTTTAGTGGGCCAAAGCGGGTGAGTAATCATACCAAAAGTCCTTATTTCCATTAACTCTTCACTGTTAGTGTTTCTTCCTGTGTATTAAATATGGCTTTTGTACAGTTTATACCTGTGCTTGGGGTCATGTCTTTTAACATTGCATTTTACACCTAGAAAAGTAAAACTTTTAAGTGAGAACATCCTTCTGTAAGTTAGTGAGGATTTCACTTCTCAGGTGCAAGTTGTAGTTGGGGGTTGTACACTGCTAACTCACAGCTTTATGGGTTCCCCCTGGATGATGGATAAGGCAAAGCACCATTTGATTGTGTGCACTTTTTTTTTTTATTCTCACAAGAAATATCTATCTCATCGTAGGTTAGAACCCAACAGCTTGGAATTTGCCATTGGTGTATTCTTTCTAAGGATGAGTGCTATTCAAAGATGGAAATGTGAATTAGAATAAAGACAAAATAAGACAGATTCTGTGTCCCTGTATACCCCAGCTATGTAGCATTTGGTGTCAGTTGTTCACAGTTTCCTGTTGTGAACAGATCCTGTGTATTTCACTGATGTTACTTCTTTTGTCGTGCTGCCTGTTTCTGTAGGTCATTTTGAAGCTTTAAAAATGTGCATATAGCAAAAAATTTATTTAGCTGTTAGGTGAAAAATTACAGCAGTGGGATCTGTGTAATTATCACCTGACTGTCTAGGACACCCATTTTCATACCTTTTAGTATGTTTTTTGCATTATGTGTTCCCATGCCTGGAACAGGGAGTAGTCATCTCACTGTTATTGCAATCCAGAACTGATACAACGGGAGAGAGGAGACTGGAGATGGAAGTGCTCTTGTATTTCAGATTTCCCTTTGATTTTCTTAAGCTTTGCAAGTCCTGGCAATTGTATGTTAAAATATGCTTCTGTATGCAGAGGAATGTGTTGAGTAGTCCAGCAATTCAAAGACATTTTAAAGAAATTATTTACCCAGTGGAATCAGTTAGAAAAGAATAACAATGGTTTGATAACACCCTAAAATTTCTCATAAAGCTGCTTAATTACTTGTATCAACACAATTATCAGTATTACTTGTATTGTAAAGGAGCTTCAGTATTACTTCTGATAAGTCGGGAGAGGTTGGGTTTTTTTTTTTTTCAGAACTGAAGTAGTATTTCTTGAATTCTGGAGTTTCTCAGCTTCTGCTTATGTAACAGTAATTGTTACAAAAATCAGCGTTCTCTCAGTGGACGTGTTAGAGCAGACTGTGAAACAGCAGTACAGAAAATGCAAATGTAACCAAACCTGTTTTGCTGTATTTTTTTAGCAGCGTAAAACATCTGTGGGTGTTCTGGTAAATATGGATTTTTCTGTTAGTTTTAATATTAATATGCTTCATGTATTTTGATAACGTCTGTTTTTTAGTTTTTATACTTTAAGTAGTTGAGGTTTTGTAGGAGAACTGTTGAATACATACGTTGGAGTTATGTGGGGTGGAAAAAAAATCCAGCCATGTTGTACTGTATGGGAATAAATAGATTCAACTAGGAAGGTCTCAGTTGAGAATGAACTTAATTCAAGTGGGAGATGTGAGAATTAAGCAACCTTTTTGACCTGCAGTGATATAATAGGCATAGAAGCAGAAACTGCTGTAATTGCAATTTGGATTTTAAAGTTTAATGTTCTCTAATCATATGATTGTTACATGGAGTTAATAATAATAATAAAAAAAAGCTTGTGAAGCTTCTGATGGTAATTAGAGACACTATAATTATCGTCCTAAATTATAGATATAAACTCTTAATCTCAATTCCTTTTTAATGGAATTTTCATTCTGGTAATGCGAAAAAATGAACTAAAAGTACTAACCTGACCTTAACAGCCTCATCCTGATTAAAAATACAGTAAAATAAAGTTATTGCATCCTCACATCATTTCTTGCTTGCTTGCTTGCTTTTTTCCTTGCAGGAACTAGCAGATTAACTCTTAATTCTTCCCTGCTAGGCAGTGATGTTAGAGGTACGGCCCTCTGTGGCAGACTGAGTTGAAAGGCAAACAACAGCTCTATTACTTGGGAAGCAGCAGGTGGTATTGTTCAGCTTCAGCAGAACCAGAGAGCTGAAGAGTTTTTCCAGTTTGTGACCAGCAGGGTTGTTAATTTCGTGTTTTTTGAAATTCAGCCATTTCATTCCAGTGTTAAGGTCCAGTTCTTGAAAGTTTGCATATACAGGCAAGAGAAGCTAACAGACATTGATGACTTGTCTCTAACATCAAGAGCAGAGAACAGTGTTTCTAAAAACTGCTTTTAATGTAAGGAACCTCACTAAAATAATTGACCATTCATAGATACAATTATGAGCGTTGGAGTTGAGGTCGTTTGTGCATTACTTTAGGTATGTGAAGTCCTAACCTGACTTCTGCCTTTAAGTGGTTTAATTCTCTTTATCCTGAGTCTGACTGGCAGAGAATATTATGTTCTGTAGCATTGTAATTATGTACTTAGACTACATAAATACTGGCATTACTTTACTTGCAAATTATGGGTGGGAACCTTACATGAGTAATATCTGCAAAAAGTTTCTTTGCTGTTTACAGTTTTAGTTCAGCTTGTTTAGTAGCTCATTCTCCAAGTAGGATCTTTTGGGAACTCAGCATGGCTGTGATATGCTTGCCTAAAGGTCCTGCCCTTCCTCTTCTGTGGATGAAGCTAATAACCAAGTATACACAAGGTTTTTTTTTGTTGCTGTGGTTCAGATCTACTCAAGATTGAAGACTTGAAAATAGGGTCCGAAGAATTTTTCCCCTGGGTATTACAGCATTGTGCTTTTTTTCAACAAGAAATAAAACACAAATAACAAATGCATGCATTGGGATTGTGTAGGAAAAAGTGTGGAAAAACCTCTTTATTGACACTCTCGCATTGTTTCCTTTATACTGCTCACTGGGAATACTGGGCTGTGGGATTCCACTTGCAAAGCACTGCCTTTGTGTGTAACCGTGTGGCCTTGGTGGAAGTTATTCCACCAGCACAGAATGCATGAGCCAGGAGGAGTTCATCTTGTTACGCATTTCAGTCAAAATGGGGAAGAAGAAAAAGACTAATTGAATGAGTGGTTTAGAATGAAAAGGGAAAAAATAAAAAACACTGACGAGTAGTTGGTGAAGCTGACTTTGCTCTCCTTTTACCACACCTGCTCTCTCCTGTCTCCTTGCTCTTTCATTAGGCAAGAAACTGAACTAAACTGGGGAACTGACCTGTGTTTAAAAATAACTCATGGAAAGGAAACATTTAACACAAATCCTGGTCTGCTTCAGCAGGAGACCAAACAATTGTATCTGCTCAGTTAAAGGGAAGCAAAGAAGAGGAATTAAGTTGTCTTTAACCTGGTTAAGTCAACATTGCAACTGAGAAATGCTCACTAAACGCGGCCGGCGTTAGGAGGATTACACACATTGCTTTGATCAAGTGACATTAATAGAGTTAGACATGACAGTAGTGTTGAATACATGAATGAAATCATTGCTGAATGCAGACGTGGCTTAGCCCAAAGACTGCTTCGGAACTGTGAGGCCAAGATAAAGATTTGCTTCAGTCATAATCCTCCAGCCATTGGTTTTCCAGCTTTATGTAGTTTTTACGAGCAACTGCTAGGTTTTGTGTCCAGCTGGGTGCAGAAATGTGTGAGCTTTCAGAGTGTATTTTGGGTAGATTGGTTGGAAGGATATGTAGATCACTGCTGTAGGAAGAGCACAAATGTCCAGGTAGATCGACTATCAAACTTCTGCTGATTCAGCACTTAGTAATTTTTTTCCTCTTGCATAATTTCAGTATGACCTGCAAATAGCACGTAGCTCGTTGTTTCACTGCGTCTTGCCTGTCCTGTGAGGGTTTTTTTTGCCTGCAAGTAGGTTGTTTTTATGGAGTTGCCATATTCCTGTTAAAAATTTTAGGCACCCCGAGAAGAGTGTCAATCCTTGAAAGCAAAGGTGACGTCCTGTTGTTCCTAGTAGGGATTGTGGTAATGCAAGTTAAGGGGCACCACCTCACATTTCATGGGCTGATCTGAGCCTTTTCCACTGGTGCTACATGCTGACTGGAAGCTGTAAATACCAGCTAGAAAGAAGTGCTGTGTCTAGGTTTACTTGCAGCCCGAGATGAAGTGTTTTGAAATTGAAGAAGTGAGAATCCATGCATGGCTCTGGTTGGCAGCACAGTCCCCTGTGAGCGTGGCGGTGACGTGCAGCAGGGGATGGGCCGGGCTCTGCGCTCAGCTGTAGTTTTCCACTCGGCTCGTGTTGCACTTTGCTGTGGGTATTTATTGAAGATACCCTGCAAGGAATATTTATGTTTGCTTCCTAGCAAGTGAATCCGCATTTCCCCTAATCAAACTGGAAATTTTCAAAGTATTTTTTGGATTTGGTTTTAATACACGTGAAGATAAGTGCACAATCTCGCTTAGTTTTGGTTAATTTCTTTTCCATAGAAAAGTAAATAGTCTTTCAATGTTATGCTCTCTCCGCCACGCCCTTTCAGTAAGCCTAACCATGCGGCTCTTTTTAGAGAGAACTGCTTACATTCAGTTTGCATAACCACTGGTAGAAGGGCACGGTGCTAAAAGGATGAGCAGTTATAACAAGACTTTCATTTTGGTGATTTCAAACAGCTCGCACTAAATGTATTGACCTGCTTGGGGTTTTTTTGCATCATAAATCAGGAAATCAAAATACCTTTTTTTAACAGGGCAGATGATTAGCTGACGTCTGCAGTTCCGACTCTGAGGAGTTGAGCTGACAGTCCAAATACTCTGTAAAACACTCGGCTGCTGTCAGCACGGCGTGAGGCGGCCGGCTGCTCCATCAGCAGTTGGACACACAGCAGCAGTCGGCCCTGACAGCCTGTGACAGCGAGCTGCTGCTTCTGCTCTGCATTCCTTCCATCTGCTGGCTGCTGCTTCTGGCCCATGCTCTGCCCAGTCCCGAGCTCGAGCGTTCCTGTGTTTTTTGTCCAATAACTGTTAGTGGCAATGATGAATGACTGGCGAGCTGTTCTAAGTGCTAACCAATGAGAAACGGTTTGTGTGCTTTGAGCAACTCTTATACTGCTGAATGAAAAATGGATTTAGAAAAATAGATTTAGAATCTGCTTACTAAACAGTGATTTGTTAAAATCAGTCTCATGCTGATATGGTTATCTTACTTCTTTTTTTTGTAGTTGGTAAACAGGTTTCTAATCAAGGCTCTCGGGTTAGATTAGTCACCTAATTTGAAGAGTGAAGCAGCCCTGTAAATCATCTGTATTGAGCTGGGGCATAACACCTTGGAGCTATCAGCAAAGGTAGATGTAGGAGTCAGTCTGTCACTTTGCAGATAGTCATTTGACTCTGCTCAAAATTGTTTCCTTCCCACTCCTTCATCTTAAGCGATGGCAGAGATGGGTGTGCCCTAGCAGGTGCTGACTGAGATGCTGCCCTGCTTCCTGGGCTGCCCTCTGTGTGCTGTTTGCCACCGCAGCAGCGATGCTGTCCTAAGCACGTCCCTTCTCCCATGTGGTGCTGGGAAAGGTGTTACTGGTTGAGATGTAGCTTTGCTTCTGAGGGATGCAGGGATGCAAAGTGCAATGTGCAGATAACAGGCTGAGTGTTCGTACAGGGAAGAGGGAGAAACAAATGCTGAGTGTGGAAATGCTTTACATGTTCAGGAATAGAAAGTTGAGTGGAAAATGTTCGGTGTCACAGTGGAAGGCCTTGTTTTATCCTTCCAGCTCCTACTGTTGTTAAGTCTTCTTAGTCAAGAAACAAAGATCCCTTAAGGTGTTTTGAAATGAGTTTCTTTTGCCTCTTTACAGTATTCCCCACCCCCATCCATCCGTCGTGTAGTTCCCTGTAATTAACTCAGTGTTTCAGTAATTAGGCAACACAGGATAACTGTAGGATAAACGCTTTGTTGCACAAGGCTTCAGTCCTGCAGAGAATTCTGAAATGCCAAAACACTGGAAGAGAGCAAAATACAGCACTTTCATTTGCCAGTGGAAGCTTAACTTACATGCAGTTGAGTATGCAGAACTGTTTTCACAGCTCCCATGTGCTGGATGAGCACAGCCTGTTCGCTCAGCTCTGGTGACTGTGCTTACATTAGGTGACATGAGATGCAGTGCAACATGAGCAAGTGCAGAGAGTGAAACAGTTGGTGTTGAGGGCCTGGATGCGTATGTGTAGCAATAATGTGGATAGGAATTCTGTCTGGCTGTTTTTCTGCTGTCTTGATTTGAAATGATGGGTTTCCAGGTATTGTGATGATGTGTCTAAACTGTTGTATCCTCTCCCTTTTAATTAGAATTAGTGTATTTTTCAGGCCACATTAGTAACAATAGCCATATGGCTTCTGCTTCAGAGCTGACCAGCTTTGCTTACACTTTGTGTAGGTAGCATAGAGAGCACCATTATTTCTGTTAAAGAATTAATCTCAGGTTGACCAAACTATCCTGTTTCTTCAGGTTAAATTTTTGTGTTCTATTTGGATGCCGTTTATCTTTTAGTGCTTTATAGGCCTCCTTTGGAGCTTGAAGACAACTTTCCTTTTGCAGTTCTTCAGAAGTCTGGAGCAAAGAAAGCTTCAGTGACTTTGGTTTCTGCTGCTGGAAGACTTCAACCTTGTTTAACTAGAGCCAGCTTGTAGTTGCTAAGCTGTGTGCATGCATAGTGGTTTTTTATGTCCTGCCTGTCTGTGAGGAGAACGGTGAAGATGCCTATAGAGAAGACAGAGAAAGGGGAGCAAACACGGATAGCCTGAAGTAGACTGTTGTCTGGCTCTTGGACTTGCTCCTTGAGATATTTTTCCCCCACCCTTCCACCTCCATTTCTTTCATCCTCTTTAGAACCACGAACTGCATGCTCAGTCCAAGTACTTGTTCTTAGACATTGTATTTCTAAGGCATATTTATACAGGATCGTTTAGTCCATTTCTGTAGTGAACTGCAGTCGGTGGTTCTAACGCCTGACTGCGTAGCCAGTGAGTTTGTAGAAACTTTCCAATGAGTAGCATTCATTTCAAGTGGCTTTGCTTCCTTCAGGTGCAATATTTGGATCACCTTTCCAAGTACGATTAGCATATAACACCAAATCAGTTAGCAAATACCTGTTTTTGTATAGAGACATTCTCTGAGAAAATATTAAAGGAACTCTTTTGCACTGCAGTGTAATTTTTATGAGTGTTATTGGAACTCCTTTCTGTTTAACAGGAGTAAAACAATTTGATATAGCAATACTCATGGCATCAGTGATTTGGGGTAATGTAAAAGACCACTGTCTAAATGTTGAAGATGCTTTTACTGCCTGGCTCGAAATGGCTCAATCTTTATATGAAGAAATGCAAATATAAATGTTAGCTTTGAAAAAATGATAGAAAATGATGGGGTTCTGTCATGACACTGGATTTTACTAAGATGCGTCTACAGAGCTATTAAAAGTAACTCGAATTTCCCATCCACGTGATGAAAACCAGCAGCTGTTCTATGCCTGCAAACAGAAGAGCATGCTTCCCTTCCTGGAAGGACACAATAAAAGCTCAAGATCCAGATTCCAGCCGCATAAGTATTTCTGTAGGTAGTGTTAAAACAAACCTAGTTTTGCTTGTTGCTCTGAGTGGTCCAGCAGCTCATGATGAAGTGTTCCAGCATCCAGAGGTGATCTGTCGGCACTCATCTGCTGCTGTGATTGAGGGGATGCAGTTCACATTTTGAACACTGAATAATACGACTCTGGTTCTGATCTGCTTCTGATTTTTAACTGCTCTTTGAAACTTCTGTCCTATCAGAAGTCCAGAGAAACTTCTCTGTTTTATGAACTGTGCTGAACTGATATCCCATCTTCTTGCTTCAAAGTGTAATTTCTATTTCTCTGCTCCAAACAGACGTTCATTTCTTTCCCTTTCAAAAGAAACAGTCAGTTATGAATAGCTTTGTTGCATAATGTATTTGTTACATTTTTTTCCTTCTCAAAGACAGACAGAGAAGTGCTCTTAAAGATTATAAATCCTTAGTAATAAATAATAAAATATTTCAATTTATTTTGAGGGTTTTTTAATTTATTTGTAGTTTTGACAGGTGTCTGCTGCACAGTGTTAATGAATGCCTTTCAAATATAAATAATGCATTTTTCAGGATATCTATTAAAAATGTGGGTGTTTTTTCGTTGTTGTTGTTGTTCTTTTTTATTCCCTTCGACTTCTACCTTGGAAAGTGTTCTGCCTGCAAATAGCTGCTGTCTGTCTTGTTTTGCTAGTTTTTTCAGCATGACTCATGTTCCTGGCTCTTACTTTCTGCTATTCTTACATCTGTGAACGGCAGACAGTGCTGCATCAGTACATGTGGTGTGCCTGCTCTTGCTTTGAAGCTTGTAGGGAAGAGAGGTTAAGCCTGACCCTTGGTTTATATTGTTGGAGATGGTGGTATAGTGCTGACACCCCTGTGCACTCCTTCTGTACAAATAAATAACAATATTAAAAGAAATCCCTGATGATTGGTGTGGTTCTGCGTTCCAGCTCACCCCTCGGTGCCACATGAGGTGTCCCACCATAGGATACTCCTTGCACCTTCACTGGGAGATTTGCCCTTGTTCAGATGTCTGCTTCTGTGTAAATCAGTGTCAGGGCTCTATATGGGACAGAAGGAAACTGCTCATCAGCAGAAGCACTTACAGCTGATTAATATTGTGGAGCTTATTTGCCTTAAGAACACAATTCAAGGGAGCAGTGTAGTTCCACTCGCATCTCTTTTAAGTTCGTCTTGGGAGGTGGAGTTCTTGAAGAGAAGTCTGCATTATTTGAATAATTGCAGGGTTGTCTTCTTTATAAGAGCGGGTCACTTTCTTAAGTTACTGCTGCCTACGTATCATCTTCAGGACAGCTTGCTATCACAGGCACCTGAGCTGTCATCTTTGGTTTTGTTCTTAAGGAACAACACAAAAAAACCCCAAACACACAACAACACAACTTCTTTTCTGTGATCAAGGCTCTGAAAACTCCTTTCACCAGCATTTGTTTGATCTTTCCTTGGTACTTTGCCTGGCTACATTCATCTGAAGCTGGTCTACAGTGTTTGCTGGTCAGTTGGTGTTGGGGCTGCTGCTTCGAAATTGTTAGGGAAATTCATCTCTGCAGTGTGTGAAAGGGAAAACGTGGAGGCTGCTTTAAGAAGTGTTTGTAAGGAGGGATGTAACTGGCACATCCACATGTGTGTGAGTGTCTCCACAATCTCTGCGTAATTCAAAAAGTATTAGGAAATATTTCTGGAAAATTCTCTTGTAGAAAGCAGAGGACGTTTGGAAAGTCATATTGGAATTTTGCAGATACTTGTGGTGATCAAGCCATTGGGGTGCAGGAGTATGAGTGCAGGACCAGGCAGAACACAGGTGGCGTGAGATCATAGGACAAATGGCTTGGATCAATAAGCAGGGGATAGGACTATAGTTAGGGGCCAGAGCTGATGTTCTATAGGAGTTGGATCCTTTAGGTTGTTACCACTTTCAGCTGGTGTTGTGTTAAAAGACAACTGAGGCGAAGAATTTTTTGCTGGCACTACTTGATTTCTCTTGTAAAATGTAGCTTCCTTCTGTGTTGCTCTGTTAGTACTGGAGCAAGCTGTGAAGTGCCATGTCACAGCATCCTGTGGGATGCCCCAGTTTTTGGTTTAGAAAGGAGTTAAGAAAAGTCACGGGAGGAAAGCTCATTTTTTGATGACTAAATAAGATGACTGTTCTAATTTGGGGAGCCCTGGAGCCCCACATGTTGAGGAGCTGTCTCTTTGTCCCTTGAACTCTTTCCCATGTGTCTGCTATACGCAGGGAAGGCAGTTTGGGGTGCTTTCCCCTTGCAGGAGGATTGCAGGATGCCCACATAGCAGTGGAGCCCACCTTGGTCAGTGCTGCCGTTGTTTCTGTGTCAGCCTGCCAGGTGGGCACAGCCCTGGGATGCTGTTGTGCTCTGGCATGGGCTGCATCTCCCCATGGCATCTCCCCGACGGGCGCCAGGCCTGGCCCTGCTGTGGCACAGACCTGACAAGCTGCCACGCTGCACGTAGCTGCCAGACAGGAAATTCAGGGACATTACTGTATCTGTATCTTTCACGCAGGGATATCTGAAGTTATATCAGAGATCCAAGGGTATTGATAATGAATAACCTGTGTTAATAGGACTTGAGCACCTGCAATGCAGTACACAGCTGTCAGGATTGTAGTAGTTAAGCCTTCCTTCAAAGTTAATAAGAATTGTGCATCATCTTCTCACCAGCAGTCGTAGGAAGGTGAGGCTGATACTAAATACGTTCATACTTTCATGCTGTTATTTATTTGAGCTACTCCTTCTGTCAGTGTGCTGCGTGCAGAAACTTGGGCCTTCTCTTCCCAACATAGTGTGCACTGAGATAATTTGTGCAACAGCTGTGAATAGCAAATAAATAAAGTGACTATGGAGAAAATACTCAGCGGTTGATTATCATTGTATCCTTCCTGATGTAAGGAAGCATCTTTCTCAGTAAGTTTCATTTGTTCATCACAAACCCTCATTGAATTTCAAGGTAAGAATTTGCTACTCAGAAATATATAGGGGAAAGAGTTAACTCCTTAGCCATTTTGTCAGCAGTTAACTGTTTCCAAATGAAGATCTATTCAGCATGATTTCCTATTTTTAGACAGATCTGCTATTGTAACTGTATTCAGCATGAATTCTGTTGTAAGTTTCTCAGTTGAACTTTCTGAGCCTGGTGTGATTGTTAGGAAATTGTGTGAATTGGTGCTTCAGCCTCTTGGTAAAGTTCAAAATGGAAATTGTGGGAAAACCTTCTGTTATTTCTGTGTGTGCTCGTTGTGGCTACGTGTGGCTGCTGGAAGGCTTGTTTAGAAGAGCTGCTTCAGAAAAAGGGATGAAACCAGTGTAAACTTGCAGCAATTTGAGAGAGGAGCATGGCTTTAAAAAATTAAAAATAAATAAAAATTCAACTAAGGTAAGTTTCTTAGAACTATATCAAAGCACACTTTGCACTTCTTGTAAAGGACAGAAGGATGTAGCGCAATAGAGTTTGTAACTCAGGAGTTTCTACACTGCTGACAAATTTGCTTTCCAAAGCTTTACCGTATTTCATAGGGTTGTGAAATCCATGCTGATGGTTCTGCTAGGTTTCTACACGTAGCTCCTCTTCAGGCTATATTTGAGCAATCATTTATTTTAAATAGCTGATGCATTGTATTTTGGCAAAAAAAATTTTTGATACCCACAATTTTAAAATATTTTTCAACACTTAAAATGTTGTATAGGTGCAGGTGAGGTGTTAAGCTATTGAAGAACATATGCAATATAAGGTATGCTGAGAAATAGTGAAAATTGAAATGACGTATTAGTCTGAAATGGTTTCATGCAATTAGAATGGTAAACTCTTATGCTGGAATATGATTCTCTTAGCTTCCTTCAGAGAATTGGATTGCATTTCCCCCCAGAATCAAGGAAAGTGTGTTCTGATTCAGCTTTGATTTGCCTTGGCACATCTCTGGGCAAGAAAAATAAGCTTAGTGTATTAATGTGGATTAAGACGTTTCATTGCAGTATTTTCTATTTCTCCAAGCATCAGAATCTGTATAAATTCATATTTTGATTCCAAACTGTTCATGTTTTCTGCTGTCATGCTGTTGGTTAACAGTTTTTCGCCTGTAGCTGTTTTTGTCTATAGGAATGTTGCAGATCTTTTGTGTTTTAATAAATCTTAAAAGGATGGATTAAAAAAAAAAAAAGAAAAAGGAAGAATTCTTGATACACTTGGGTGTAGTGTCTTTTGCCATTTATGTGGGTCTGCATATCTTTAGACCTGTAAGATACTTCAAAGCCTTTGAGGTTTTCTGATATGTACAATATAGAGAATTTAAATGAAAACTTGTGCTGCCAGGAAGTCAGAAGGGAAAGAGTGAAGCTCATTTTACTTCCAGCTTTGTTGGCTCTTTTCTTGGTACAGCTGTTTTTGAAATATAAAGTAACTATTGGTGAATTTGCATTTTAAAAAGAAACAAAAACCAACAACTTCATTTTTATCTTGTAGTCTCCCACAAAAGCTGTATATAATGCTAGACACTGGAACCAGCCGGAATCAGAGGTTCTGCCAGCACCACCGGTTTTGAAAACTCCCAGTGTCCCAGTAAGTAGACTGTTATTAGTGTATCTTCTAAGTTTCAGTGCTGTCTTTTGAAACCGACAAAAGTTACTGATATTTGGTTATGTCACAGTCAGTCATTTGGCAGGAAGGAGGTTGTCAGTGGAAATAATCTAGAATGAGATCTTCCATATCATTTCAGTTTGCGGATAGTTGTGTTCCCTGATGTGCAGAAGTTAAGCTTTCTAACATTGGAGTCCATTTTATCTTCTGTGAACCTTGAAAATTAAGCTGCTAATATCTGTAAAAATCAGCAATTTGTCAGTCAAAAAGGAAAACCTCATAAAGATATTTCCATTACTTCTCCTTTCTAAGAACAAAGTATTGTCAGTTGGTGGCGGGAGTCCACAGGCAAGGTGAAAGAAACAGTTTTCTTTATGTGCCTAGAAGGACCAATATTATAGAAGGATGTATGCAAGAAGTTAATAAGAGGTGAAAACAGTTCTTAAAGAAATTTGTTCAAAAGCTAGCATTTGATTAGAGCTTTAAGGTAACAGGTAAGGTCTAAATACATTTTGGAATGTATTTAGACTCTGAGAATCCAGCATCTTGTGCTTGTATGTGTGTAAAAGGAATTATGGATTATGCTGGAAGGGCATTGTACTTTGTCAATAAACTTTATTTCGTTTAGTGTAAATTAATTTCCTATATGAGAACAGAAAATCCAAGTGAGGTTATTCGAGCACTGATATGTCTTCAGTTTTTGTGGGTTTTTTTATTCCACCCTTGTGCGCATCTTCTGTGCTGATGACAGCTCTTTGATTTACATTTCTTTTGCTTGTCCTCACCTTATTCAAAATGGCCTTCCTTTGCTGTTAACCATGCTGCCTGGAAAGCGCAGATGACTTGGATTGAAACAACTGATTGCACCAGCTTTGAGGAGAGCAGATTTTTCACCCTGAGCTTTTCCTTTAAACAGATGGTTAAAAGTTCTTAAACCCTTTTCCTGATTTCAAGCATGTAGGTTTGAACTGAAGCTTTTATTGCTTGCTTAATCTTTCTATACATACTGTTTTGCATGAAAGACTCTGATAGCCAGCTGCAAGGCAGGTTTTCTCTGAGTCTTCTCAGGTAGTCTTGGAGCATAGCCTCTTCAGGTTAGGAGAGTGTTGGGATCATGCATATTCAAACAGGCCATTTTGACTTCTGTCAGGCTTCCGCTTTGGAACCATCCGTGTATTAATTCAGTAACATGGCAGAGGTTTGGTTGAAGCAGCCTGCTAGCAGAAGCTGTAGGTGCTTCTGATGTTATAAAGAGTATCTGAAGTTACTTCAGTCATGTTTTTTTAACCTTGATTTGTGTGTATGGTCAAGGTGTAAGAGTAGTAAGAAATAAGCCTTATTCCAAATGTTCAGCAGTAATTCCTGAGCAGGTGATCCTGCAGATACAGATGAATTTGTTTAAAATTTACAAGAAGATAACGTGCAAACTGCTTATGCCAAGTATTCTTTCTTACGGCTTCTTAACTCCCTTGGAATCCCTTTTGAAGGGCAGGTTGTTAACCAAGACTTGGATGAGGCTGTTCTGCTTCAGCAGATCTCCTGCTTTCCAAAGCCGATTAAGATCACAGTCCTCCATTAAATGCTTTCCAGGATGGCTTATTATCCTTTTGCCTTTGGAGCCTAAGTGAGCAAACACTGATGTGCTGCACACTGGTAGAAGCAGTGTGTAAGGAACGGTGTGTTTTGTCTTGTGTTTTAATTTTGACTGTTGGTACACAAGAAGAAAGCTTTTCTTTCTAATATCCCCTGCAGCATGTAACAGCTAATTCATATTCTGTGTCTGCATCAAGTCCTTTACTACCTGTTGCTTATTCCAAATAGGTCTTGCTGTAGTATGTTGTTCCTGGAAAATATTAATAACACATATATGCACCAGGCCAGTGTGTGGAGAATACCTTATTAGAGCATACCTTGTCAGGTTTAGGCTTTCATGCTTCTTTTACTTTAACGGCATGTTTTTATAGTACTACAAAAATTACCTGGAGACATTCTGCAGTGCGTTAGGTTGGTGAGGTACTCCCTGAGCACAGCAGTGCAGTGGCCTCCAGTAGATAGGAATGAAAGAAGTAGACACAAAGTTTTTCAGTTCCAGCTGTGCTGAAGCAGTGATTGCTCGGTGCTGTGACCGTATCCAGACCAGTGTGCTTAATGATGGTTCAGTATAGCTACCAGCTGTACTGTCAGTCCTGGAAGCTCCAGTGAAAGGGGGGTAAAATATGTGGAAGTATCAACAAATACTTGTTTTTAAACCCTTGATTGTTTTACTTACCCTAAAGCTTAAAGAACATCGGTAAGGGTTTTGTTTTTTTTTTCAGTTTCAGAATTCACTGGAGCATTCCTGACTACTTAAAACTGTTTTTAATATTTAACAATGCATGTAATTTCTGTTTTTACTGATTTTTTTAAGAGTAGGTACATTATCACACAGTTTAGGTACATCTTGGTAGCATAAGGGAAGGACTAAATTGTCCCAAAATGTGAGTTTGACAATTGCACACCTGTACTGTTTCCTGATGTATGCAGTATATGTTTACATGCTCAAAACATCTGCCCATTTTAGCACTTTCTTATTAATAGGTAAGGCTATCTTCAAAGGAGGCAATTCATAAAGATGATGGAGTTTTTAAGGCTCCTGCACCACCTCCCAAAGTGATTAAAACTGTGACAATACCTACTCAGCCCTATCAAGAGATAGTAACTGCATTGAAATGTAGGAAAGAAGACAAAGAAGTAAGTATTCTTGACAAATTTTTAAAATAAAGAATTATTGCTAATTCTAAGTACTGAAGGAGCAGTATCAAAAAGAAACTTGGCTTTCCTCTTAAAGGTAATATTTTTTATTTATATGGTTGAATGGCCTTTGTTGACTACTTAACGTTTCCTTGCACTCAAAACTGAATAGATTTTAAAGTGTGCTTGCTAAGGTTGTAATAAATCCCAAGAGCGTAAGAACTTACCTAGGTCAAAATATTTGTCTCTTCCAGTTGTACACTGTTGTTCAGCATGTAAAGCACTTCAATGATGTAGTGGAATTTGGTGAAAACCAAGAGTTCACAGATGATATTGAGTACTTGCTAAGTGGATTGAAGAGCAATCAGCCCCTAAACACACGTTGCCTTAGGTAAGATACCTTAATATCAAACATCAAGCTGGTATTTAAAAGAGCAATTGAATTAAATAAATACCCATTAAAGAAGTGGCCAAACTTAAAAATGTTATTTGGTGGTTACTCAGTGCTTCTTTTGTAAAGAATAACATTTGAAAACAGTCTTGAAGATAAGTTGTAAATAATCGGCAGCAGTACAAAGGAGAGAAGATGAAGCAAGAAATTGCAAAGAAAAGTACATCTTCAAAACTTGTTTGCCTTACTTTAAATTAAAGAAATCTTTCCTTAAATGAGATGTCTGTTGGGCTTTTCTTATTTTTTAAAGCAAGAAGTTAATTCTAAAATGAAATCTGTAAGACAGTTAAGTTGTACTGGCTAGAAAATAAATCTAATGTGATGTGGCGATACCGCTAAATTTCCACTGGAAGTGTTGTGGCCACAGTGCTTATTGGGAGCTTTCCTAAGCTGTCTTTGAGTACTGATGCTGCTTTTAACATTCAATTTTAACGTCTTATTGCTAAGTTAGTATCAAAGAAGTTACAGTCATGCTTTGACAAAGTTTATTCACAACAATACTGGTTTCTATTGTCTGAACATAAATTTAATGGGAACGATGTTCTGTAGCCACATAATAGTTTATCTCATCTTCATACTTCTAAAATTTCCTGTTGACCACAACTGAAATGCTAGAGAAAGGAACAACATGATTCCACAGACACAAGTGATAAGGATGCTTGGAGACCTGTCTGCGATGAGAAAGCTTTAAGCTTGCAGGAGAGCTATTATTATTATATAAAAGAATTTATTCTTCTTGTTTCCTGAAAACAGTCATGAATATTGTTGATGTAGCATAAGCTCAAGTAATCTGCTTTCCTGTTTCTGTGTATATCATAGAGAAAATAAATGAGTACCTCAGTGGTAGTTCAGGACTGTCTTTCACATAAAGTGCACCTGCTTGTATTGCAAGCATCCTAAGGCTTTCAACTGACTTCTGACTTCCCACGTTTTTGTCAAGGAGTGCAACTTATATCATAAATATCATAAATGTTTTTCTTTCAGTTAATAAATCAAAAGAAATTTGTTTTTCCAAAGGAAAACTGTGTAGATCTAATTGATGCCATTGTGATGGGAGAAAAGCTACTTGTTCTCAAAACACCTTACCATATGAATCTTACGGTGTTTCCTTACTTGTCATAGAAGAGTTGATTGCAGCATTGCTCCCACATTACTCCACACTGAAAAGCAGTGTATTTTTAAATAGTTAGGCTGCACTGAGAATGACAAAGCAACTTTCAAACAAAAATATGGGAGAAACTTCCATCTTGTAGAACAGAACTGTTAGGTTTTTTTATTAGACTAATATATTAACACTATAGTGTTTCCTTCAACTCTGAATGTAGCAATAAATATTAAATGATTGTGGTTGGTTGGTTGTTTTTTAGCTTTTGTGGAAGTAGCATTGGACGTGGGCAGGACTAATCAGTCAGTTAAACAGGTAGCTATTAGCTATCGATGGAAGCTCATGTTTACAATTCTGGATTGTTCCTTGATCCACAGTGAGCTCTCCTGTACCTCTAACTCAGTTTCATGCTTAATCTGTGAACACTTTATTTTCAATTTAATTATTTCAAATTTTGTTTGAAAGAAGCAAGTTCAGGCTACACTTTCAAATTGGTTTCTAGCTGACCTTAAAATAAGTAAACAGATACAGTATGGTGCTGGTAAACAGCTGTTGAATAAATGCTGTTCTGCTCTCCAATGCTGAAGTTGGCTTCAACAAATTTTAGAATTTAGATGAAGGGCTTCTTGAACTGTGTTTCTTAGACTTGTTTCACTGCAGTTCTTGTAAATGTGGTGATTTTAGCTCTAATCCAGAATTAATTTTCTCTAGTGTAATCAGCTTGGCGACCAAGTGCGCCATGCCCAGCTTCCGGATGCATCTGAGAGCACATGGGATGGTAGCCATGGTTTTCAAAACACTGGATGATTCCCAGCACCATCAGGTATGTATCCATTGTGCATTTTATTACAGTTTGGCTATGGCTGTGTATTTCTTATACATTTTGTGTACACCTTATTCGCAGTCAAGCTTCGTGTGTAGAATGTATCCCAAACAAAAAAACACTACCTTTTAAAAACTTATTTTATCATATCTTTTTTTCTTCAAAACAGATCTGAAGGAAAACTGTGTATTTCATTCAAATAAAACACTTAACATTTTTAAATAATCCTTTGTTTTTGTTTAAAGGTGTCTTCAGTGCTACACCTGTAGCTTATATGAACTGCTTCCCTTGCTGTGGTGGGGAATTTGGTACATCTGGTGCTTGTCTCCTTGAGCATTGCTGTAGTTGCATTCGTGGGATGTCTTGAGTATGTGCAGTGTTCTGTGATAAAACAGGAAAAGTGGCCTGAGAGTTGAAAACTGAAGCAGTTTGGCTTTTCTTTACCAGTTTTATAAGCTCAATTCAGCTGTAACTTGTGGGTAGCAGTACTTTTTTGTCAGTGATTGACGACTGGGGAGTTTCCCGCCAAGTATTGCTATGAAAGCTGAATATGGGAGAGGTTACTAGAAGCAGATAGTAGATACATGTATATCCAGTCTACTTTATTGGTTTTCTAATAGCTATCATGGAATGACAGATGTTGCAGTAGAAAACTTTGTGGGAATAAACATTTAAGAGATTGTATTTGACATCTTACAGTGGAGGGAGGAGGGTGGAAGAAGGAGTGTGAGGTGAGGAGAGGAGCTGTAGAGCTCTAAGTAGCGAATTTTAGAATAATAGTTTATTTTCCCTCTTCCTGGCAAATTAGTAATGGCTAACTGTAAGACAACGAACTAGATTCAACGTGTTCATTGTTCTGTGAGTTGTTGAAATAGTGCTGAGTGATGCTAGCAATAGATACAGTCACGCTATTTAAGATGTGTACCGCCACTGAGTTGCAGGAGATCTGCAGAGGACAGCTACAGTTACTTGGAAAATGTACAGGCTTGCTCAGTATTTCAGGCTGTCACTTAACAGTTCCCATTATTCCTTCATTTTCAAAAGAACTAGCACATGCAGTTCAAAAGGAAATTGCATGCTATTATTAGGCTGCAGTAGCAAAAAGCATTGATTCTATTCACTCTTTTCAGCATATCTTCTGATGCTCCCTTCTGTCTGGGGGAAAAAAATGGAAGTTAACGTAATAATGTACTTAACATTTTAATGTATATTTCTTGGTATATATTATACACTATTACAAAATCACTGATTTATCAAACTAATAATAAATTCTGAAATATATGCTCTGAATACTGTCAGTGTATGTTTCAGCAATGGCTTTTTTTGTATAACCTTGCTGTCTTTTTAAACTATCTATGCATTCACTCATTGCTTCACTACAATTGTAACTTCTTTAAAATCAAAAGAAATTTCTCCACTGAATCATAGTGCAAGGTAACTCAATAACAAATCGTATTACACTGAACTTAGGTGGCTGACATTGTTTTAACATGAATAGGGACCTCAGGGGAAAAGAGCACAATTAATTTGTTGATACCTTTGGCATATAGTATTTTGGATGTGAGAGAGAGCTGTCATAATGATACAGTTTGGGTGTATCCTGCATTCACTTGTACTGTACAGTGGAATAGACTGAGAAAGCAGATGGCTTGCTGATTTCCATAAGAATATAAAATAGTAGATGCAGAGCAATTTTTCAATCAGTAAAGAAAACAACATAGCTTGGTATCTTCTTGAGCTGTGCCTCCAGAATATTTATATGATGAGTACTTGTTGGATGTAGTTTGCTTATACATTTCTCTTCTAAGCTGCAATTTGATTTTTTTTCTTTAGGTTGACTTTTCTCTTTAGCTGTGTTTTAAAAACTATGGAGTATTGTTCATTTTTCAAGTAAAATCTGTATTTTCATTACAGTTGTCAGTAGTTAAGCACAGAAATGTGATTTTGTAATGTCTTGAGCATGTGAATAAAAATAAAATTTTAAAAAGGGTGCATTGAATGTAGCACTGAACCCCAGAAAATAACCATCTGTTCCTGTAAGTTGGGGTATAAATAGAATGAGCAAGGGAAGACAAGGATGAGAGTGGGTGTAGTTGGCCTGCAGTTTCTGGAGTAAATTTTCAACTGGGTTGTTTTCCTGAATACTGTAGAAGAACAGATAGCAGTAGTAATCTGCCTCAAATTCTGTGTAGAACAAATACTTGCTTTACTCTTTTCTCCCCTCCACAACCTTCATTTGGAAGCAGGATGTGTTATAAGTGTTGTCAGGAATAAAACAGGAAAAAAAACAAAAATGAACGAAACAGGGCACAGGTTTACTGTTGCAATGCGTAAGAGGGTTTTTGTTTTGTTTTTGTGGGGTTTTTTTAGTGCTTTTGATTATTTATTTTAGGATCAAAAATGACTTGCACAGATTTTTTTCCTCCCCCATCTCAAGTTCGAATTCTCTGTATGGTAGTGCATGAGGTTGTCTGAAACCTATGTAAATAACTGTCTTGAACACTTACTAATCAGAGCAAAATTGTTTGAATTCAAGAGTTACTGTTATTTCAAATTAAACCAACCTGTCTGTAAGAAAACTGACTTTTAGTAAACTATATCAGTAACACAACACATAGCTGAAGCAGATTTGTTCTGCAGTATAAGCACCATGACTATCCTTATTTTGCAACGTGATCGTTTTCCTCTTGCAGTTGAGCATTTGGGAGCTTGTCAGCCCGGTTGTCTTTAGGTTTTCCTTGTTGCAGGAATCTAGTTCTTGTTACACATACCTACTCTGCTCCTTTTTGCAATCTGGCAGTCCTCCTGTAGCCTGAAACCTTCCATATAATACCCTAGCCCCCACCTTGATTCCTTTTTAATTTGTGCATGTTAAAACCTGGGTTGGAAAGGGAAGTGATGCCAGGTGCTTGCATGGAGGAAAAGCCATTACTTGCTGTGTAATAGAAAGTCAGCTGGATTGCGAAGAAGGAAGCGTGAGAGAAATGAGAATTCGGTACAGTCTTACAGAATTAGTCTGATTGCCCTTATCGGGCCTGTAAGTTCCTGTAAAGCAGAGTATTCTAAGTAGTGATACAAGAGCAGACTCTGGCTTTTTGAAATGCCTAAACGTTAGTAGTCCATACTGTAAATTCTGCAGTTTCGCTCAATTACTGAATAAATTTCACTTGTCAGAAACTAAATGTCCTCTGGGGCGTTTGAGCAGCTGAGTAATGCTGTTCACTAGAAGGTGGTTCTGTCTGTTCTAAGAACTGCCGTTCTGAAGGAACAAAAAGTGCAGTCATCTTCCAGTAACCTGAAATTTCTTATGGTTGAAACCAAATAGAATTTCTGTAATTTAAATGATAAAACTGCAAGTTTATTGGAGAAGATAAATAGAAATTAAGGTAATGTCTATCTAGGTAAGCTGCGTATACTGCTTTCTGCCTTACATGGCCCAGCTGACAAAGCTGGCATAGGGATATTCTAAGCTAAGCTTCATTTCTTAAAAACAATCCTGTGCCTTGAGGATGTACTGTGAAAGAAGATGGAGATTTAAAAACTCTCGTTCCCTTCAGTATTCCAGATGCATTTTATTCACCTCTGCCCTCAAGGGTTTCCCTGTCTCAGCCAAGAAGGCATTTTAGCATACTTTTTGATAGACTGTCAGCTGCATAATCCTGCTTTGGAGATGCTGGTACTGCCTGGTATGACCAGGTATGATTATTGCTTGCTTCTGAAATAGAGGCAGCTAATGATTGCTTTGATGGTTGGTTGAACTGTTAACAAAATGTTAATCTGTTATGATCCAGAAATTCAGCTCTTTCCGGTTGAGCCTTACAACATGTACTTCCCAGACTTCAGCTGTGTGATGTGAATTTAACTTTTCTGCGTTTTAAATCTACTGATCATGCAAGAAAAAAAAATAATAATACAAATACATACATGCAGCATATTGTCTCTTCTTTCCCACTTGAATTCAATCAGTTACTCCTAAGAAAACTGATAGACCCCCCTCAGATGTCTAAAAAGGCTTATGGAAGTACCGTGCCCAGCACAGCTCGATTCTCCATGTACATTTTTACTCTTTCTTGTTGCTTGGAGCTCATATTTGGATAGATGGCTCTCCTGGCACCAGTATTGTACTTGCCAGTCCTAGTGACAGATAACTTTGGTCTGATCTCTTTGCTCTTACTGTCATTTGTCTTCTCCCAACAGTCCCTTTCTGCCTTTGCTTTTCTGGATCCTCATGAGGATGAGTTACAACTCCTTGAAGAAGATTTAGGTATTCTTTAGCCGATAAGAGGTCCCTGTAGGCCATTTCTGTTAATTCTTTGTAAGATAGGGATGGTTGAGCTAACAGCATTTTCTAGTTGAAAAACTGACGTGGGAGGAAGGACTCGTTTGGTTTGTACTCTCTCTGCTTCTAAAAAGCAGAATTCCCATGGAAATGAAATGTGTTTGTGCAGGAAAGGTTTGGGTAAGCTGTTGACTGATAGACCTGCTTGGCAGAAATGGAGCGTATGTCACCAGGTGCTTTTTTGTCTTCCTTTCCCATCCTTATGATCTTTCTGATGCTTTCTGTCACTAGCTGAACTTACCTAACTTGAATTTGCACCAACATTGGCACGTACCATGGTCTTTTTACTTTGTTCCTCTGCCATCTGTCTCTTCCATAATTCTCTGTTACCGGAGTTATCATTATTCATTTGCAGCATTGGATCTCTCAAAAGCAGAAGAACCTGCTGCTCAACCTGAGCTTTATGAATATATAGAATTATTTGTCTCATTCCTGTGAGTTAGAAACTAACTACAGTGAATCAATTTATGTACCAGAAAAAATACTCATGCAAGTGCTAGTGGAGATGGGGACATGTCAGGTGTTTTCTCTTGTGTAGGTAGGTGAATGCTGATGGTATGGCAGTAGAGGTGGAACCTTTCCACCAATGTTCTGTTACGTGTTGTTGCTGTGTGACATATGGCTGCAGAGGGGCAGCCTGATGGAATGCTGTCTGACATGCAAGTTTGCATGATGCAGAGGTGTGTCACTGAATTCCTCCATATGGAAAAAATGGCACCCATTGACATTCATCAACACTTCCTGAATGTTTATGGAAACCAGTAAGTCTCTGCAAGTGAGGCAGTGGGTGCTGTGTTTCAGCAGTAGCAGCAGCGGCTCACCTCCACTGGTACAGATTTTACAAGCACAGCATGCAGCTCTTGTTCATTGCTGGCAAAAATTCATAACTGGTGGTGACTGTGTTGGCCTCTCTGTAAGTAGTGTTAGCGTGTTCTTTGTATCTGCTATAGTTTCTGTGGAAATAAATAGGTCAGAGTGACCTATTTAAGTTTTCATCTCATTAGAAATTGTGCAACTTGTTTAAGGTGATTATTAAAAATTATTTTCTTTTTTTTTCTTTCCTTTCCCAACCCAAGAATTTGTCCCTTTGTACAGCAGCTCTAATGTACATCTTGAGTAGGGATCGTTTGAACATGGATCTAGACAGAGCTAGTTTAGATCTGATGATACGGCTGTTGGAATTGGAACAAGATGCTTCTTCTGCCAAGCTGCTGAATGAGAAAGACATGAATAAAATTAAGGAAAAGATTCGGAGACTGTGTGAAACTGTTCACAATAAACATCTTGATCTCGAAAACATCACGGTGGGTATCATGCTTTTGTTTGGAAACCTTGACAATAGCGAAATGCTTAATAAAATGGAATTGATAAGCACCAACCTTCATTTCCTATCTCATAACTCACAAGTCATGACGTTATCCAATTTCTCTGTATATGTGATTGCACTGCAAGTATCTTCTGAGTTTAAAATTTCCTTTATGGAAGATTTTTAGAAGGATAAAGTTGTGTTCTTCAGCTGTGTGATTCACCGTTGGCTATTGGTAGGAGTGTAGTTCGTTACAGGTAGCTATTAAAAACCAGTAAGATTTGAAATAATGATGTTTCAGGATTACATTTAGTTTATTTGACTTTCTTTGCTTAAATGTTAGTTTGTGTACATCTACAAACAGTGGGGTCGTAACGTGAGAGTAAGTGTGTTGTGTGCTAAACTGAAAACGTGGTGCAAGTACCTACATTTGAAAGTAAATAAACAAAGCTGTCTTTCAGAAAGCAGTTTCTTTCTGCTGGAAGTGCAGTGGCAGATGTATCGATAAACTTAAGTTTAGATGAGGGCTGTTTGTTTTATGCTTCCTTTCTTAAAGCTACTAGTGCTTTATGTATCTTTAGCTTGTGCAGAGCGAGCACATTTTTGTCTAAAAATAAATTTGACCATGATTTGATGCTAGTGTCAAGCTAGTCTGAAAAATAAAATGTAAGTTGCAAGCCTTTTTGAAAGAGCATCTTTAAAGAATGGGTAACAAATTGACTAGATGTGTGGTCAAAGAGGCACAAATTACTGATGCTTTCTTGTTTTCACTCTATTTCAGTATAACAGATGTTAGTATGATCTTAATATCTTCTTATAAGCTCTTTAATGTTTCAGAGGTTCTTACTGGGTTTTTGTTATTTTCCATCTAACACCTACATTGATGAGAAGTTTCTAATCTATTGATCATGAAGTGAACTTTCCAGAGCTTCATCTGTGTAACAAACATTTCAACTCTTGTTGGTACCCTTAAGATTGTATTCTATTTCATGGTAGTTTAAAAGATGAACTGGCATTTTCTTTTGTAGTTCTAGTGACCTACTTTTGTCCTTTAAGTTTTAGGAATTTCTTTGTCCTTTTAGCACCCCATCACCCACTCCAAATTCTAGCTGTGGAACAGATAGCTGAATTGATATCAAAAGTCAGTATTATGTAGTGTTAGGAGGAGTGGAGATTTAAGGGAGGAAGGATAATCTTGTTATAATTCTTCACCTTGGTAAGTGATTTATGTTGACAAATGATAATTGTTCCAGTATTTGATTTTTAGCCTTACTTCCTACAAACTCACAAAATATATAGGCAAGGAACTCGGTGATTTTTTTGGCCTTCAGAATTGGCAAAGGCAGAATGAGATTTGGGTTGATTTTCTCTGCTTTCAGCTTGCTCTGGTAATTGATATGATACAATCTTAAGATATCGAGGCAGAACGAACTGTGCTTTCAAGGTGATGATTAGCAAGGAATTGGTATAAACAGTATCTTACCCTGGAGAAGACTCACATAGTGCACGATCTGCTAGATCTTCTGCATTATAAAATGTAAGACAGCTCCATTTATCAATCATGGAACAGCTGCTTACAGGTTCGTGATTGCTAAAGCATGTAGCAGCGCAGGCCACTGTCTTGTATTGAACTTTTCTCATACTCATAATCTCAGCTGGCCTGAGTTTTAAAAGGGAGAGGATATATTAAGAGGAGCTCAGTCCTGCAAGAAAATTGTCCATGAATAAAGAAAAATATTATTAAAAAATTCCTTTTTTTTTTCCTGAGACATCTTTATTTTTTCAAATCATATTGAGCTGTTGTTGTAAATGTGTTAAATGCTGCAGTACCTCACAGATGGAGACTGGTTCCCTCCCTGCTGCACCATCTAGAAGTAGACTGTACAGTGTTTAGAGAATATTTGCAAGCCAAATGATGTGAATAGATTCTGTGCCAGTTTGTGATGGTAGCAGTGGTGAGTTGAGACAATAATGAATTTCATGTGTAGAAGATTATTTTCAAATGAATCTCTGTCATGAGATATTATAAGTAATCTCCATTTTGTACCAGATGACAGACATGCAGAAAATGCTAACAAAAAAATGCAGATCTTCTTGAGTTACAGAAAGCATCTTTTTCTAACTTGGATATAACCACTGAAAAACGGAAGGATTGCAACAGATGTTTTGATAGCTGCAGTTTGTGCTTTACCAACTACAATTAGATTGTTGAATCTAATTTGACCAATACAGCCCCACCCGTATCTTGATGCAGAAATGTTTGTGTAACTACAACTGGAAATGAGGTTGGGCTAATTTTTGAGTACTCATAAATGTATGCAGAGGACTCAGCTTTCCAGACCGCTCTCAACATTGAAAAATGGAAAGCCAGAAACTGAAAAGGAATTATCTGTGAATTGAATTTATTCTGGTTTTTTTGGTTTTTTTTTTTTTTCTGGTGTAGCAGGAGCTCAAACCTGAGGAACTTAGCCTTCCTGTTAGAGAAGGGCAGTTTGCTTTTAGTCAGTGCCCAGTGTATCTGATGCTTGCAGGTAGATCTTAACTGTAATTAAATCATCCAGAGTGAGTTCTCTTTTCAGCTGGTGACGTGTTACTGTGAGGGAACATACGTAAAACTGAACAGAATAAATGACTGCTCAAAAGGAGGAGTTAAGATTTGAATAGTTAAAACACACATGAAAATCATCCTTGTCCTTCTGGCTGTTGGCATAAGGCAGTTGGCTGTTACCTGAGTGGTGAAACAGCTGCAGGAGTAATGGCCAGTTGTTGTTGTTTCCTCTGTGACGGAGAACTGAGAAGCTGCTGACTCAGTGAGAAATGACCTATAGTAGATTTGCTGCTGCCTGTGCTCTCCCCACTCAACACCTTCATGGCCAAAGGATGCATCTATTTACATTGTCCAATGCACTCACTAACTGCAGGGTCATCAGTGACCATGTGCTGCAGAGGTCGCTTCTAAAAAAAAAAAAAAAAAAAAATACAGCTGAGAACTTGAGTGGTAGCTCTTCTTTATCAGTGTAGATCTTCAGCTTCTCCTTGGAAATCACTACTCTGAAAGCAAGGAAAGCAGCTGAAGCTATCATGGTTGGTGAGAAGAATCATGCAAATAATAACTTGGCTTTCAAAGATAGCAAGGTTTACTCAAGCCTGGTGAGTCCTGTTATTCCTGGGAAGTGCTGAGGCCTGCACTGGTGTTGTCCTGGAGCGAGCTGCACAGCTCAGTGAGCACAGCCCTGCTCAGAAGTTACAAATCAGACATGTCAGGGAAGGAAGATAATTTGAAAGTAGTTAAATTCAGTTCACTTTAAGGAAGACTTACAGTTTTTTCTCTAGGTGTTCATGGTTGAATTTGTGGCACATGAAATGATTAGGTGTGTAGTAGCCCAGATTTACCTGTGTGTTTTTTTTTTCTTTTTCTTTTTTGGAGATTAGAGAAGTTGATATGGTTCTTTGTAAGTGTACATCTTATACATACATATGTGTATGTCTAATATGTGTATAGTGTCTTTTGTTATTGTAACTTCATAGAAGCCTTTAGAAATTCAACCTAAATAGTAATATCTTCATTAAAGGGGGGGAGGTCAGTTAAAAAACCTTGCAGAGGATTAACTAAGGTGACAACCTTAATCTATTCAACTGCAGTCTGCAGGAAACAGAGTTATCTTCAGTGTTGTTCAATTTAGATCTGTGTTCCTCCTAGAGAAAAGAATTCACTAAATAATTTTTTCAACATTTTAGTTTAATTGTTGTCATCAGTACATCTAAAATAAAACCATAGACACAGAAAGCCTCCATTAGAAACAAATGAATTCTCCAAGCAGCAAAGGCATGGTATCTGGGAATAACAGAAGTAACAAGCAGGGTTTTTTGCTGTCTGGCTAGAAATGCAAAGACATCTTTTTTCATCAGTAGCAAGTCCTTTTAAAAAAATAAAAAGAGAACCCCTTTCTGCCTGTTCTTGCTCCCTCTGGTGGTTTTTCTGCTCAGAACCTTTAACTTCGCTTAAATGGCTTTTCTATGAAGTGTATTTATATGATCTGCTATATTGGCTACAGCTGCATGTGATGATTTCACTAATTCTGGAATGTGACTCTTTCAGACCGGGCATCTGGCAATGGAGACTTTACTGTCTCTCACCTCAAAGCGAGCTGGGGACTGGTTTAAAGAAGAACTGCGACTCCTAGGTGGTCTTGATCATATTGTAGATAAAGGTACGCTGGTGATTCTGCTTTGGTGGTGAGGGAAAATTAGTAAAAGATGTTTGCTTTTCTTAATATCCGTTTGCTGTTGTTAAGAATTTGGAAAAGTCAATTCTAAAAATACCCAATTCTGTGTCATGTTATTGCAAAGCATTAATGGCTTTAATCTCTTCTTTGCGGGATTGAAAGTAGCTTTAAGGTTAAACAGAATGTGGATAATGTCTGCAGTGTAAGACTAAAAATGGATTAAGTTTAGGGTACAGATAATTGTTACATGCATCGTCTGTGTGCAACATACTTACTCCAGTGTAAATATTGTCATATCTGCCTCATGGTTTTATAGCATTGTTTTATAGCATTGTTTTTGGGCCTGGTAACGCGTGGTTTTTTGCTACGGTTTGGTTTTGAGTTCTGGTTGTTCTTACTGAAGGACAGGAAAGTGGACTTCTAAAAAATGAATTCCTGAGCATTTTGGTTTTAAGTGAGCACAGGGGTGACAAAGGAAGGGTTGAAGAGAAGAGCACTCAGCTTGCCCAAGGCTTCACCCTTGTGAAGTGTAGAGAGAACATTTGTGTTGTATTTTTTTCTTCCCCTCTTCTACAGAACAGTGCATTTTTAAGAGGTTGTAGGCATATTTATGGTTAAGAAACATAATCCTGTGCTGTATTACATCATCTTTGTCATTAGAAAATAAAATATACCTGGAAATATGAAATTTTGAAATGCTGATAACATCTTCAGGGTTGTTTCTTAGTATTACAGTTTTGTAAAGCTTAACACAAGATTGATGACAACTCCCTGAATAGTTAATAAACCCTTAAAATTAGTAATATTTGGGTAATTCTTATGCATAGCTTTTGAAGACTTCATCTCAATAGTGGAAAATCTTTTTTTTTTTTTCTTTAGTTAAAGAATGTGTGGATCACCTTAGCAGTGATGAAAATGAAGAGAAATTAGTTGCTTCCCTGTGGGGTGCAGAAAGATGTTTACGGGTCTTAGAAAGTGTAAGTATGAGTAAATGCATTGCATTCCTGACAAACACTTAGCAATATATTATTAGAATTGCAGTAACAATATAAGGCTTTTCTGTTTGTTTTTTGTTGTTGTTGTTGTTGTTGTTTTTTAATAAAAGAAGACTATTAACAGAAATGTTGGAATGTTTATCAGTGTTCCTGGATTGCTTGTTGAAAATTGTATCATTCTTTATAAAAATACAATAGTGGGTATTGCAAATGTACTGTTGTTAAGAATAGCTGAATGTAATTGGATGCTTTTTCTGAAGTTCCTTAAGAAATTAAAACTTGCTGTTCATGGTTATTGTTTTCTTGGCATGAGTTTGCATTTATAGAGTGTCTAGTAATACCACATCATAATTGTGTTTTCTTAAGAGTAACAAACTGATGTATATTACAAGGATTACTGCATTCAGACATGAGCTAACTGCCTAGAAGATAACTAATCATGTAGTGAGTTGATCATGGATATTGAGATAGTAAATGTTTTTCAGTGAAAGTTCTGAATAGAATTAAAATAATTCTGTAGAGCTTAATTGACAAGAACTGTCATTTGTGACATGGTAGGCAAACATAAGTGTTGTGATGTTTCAGAATTACTCCTTTGCACATCAGAAAATGACACGAAGGTTCAAAGTACAGGTCAGCAACCTTAAATCTGAGGGCAGTTAGCTACTGTGGCTTTTTCCTTGCTAAAATAGCAACATGAAATTACTGTAACAGTAAGCTAAAAACTGAGAAAGATGAACAAATATAAGGTTTAGCTACTTAAAAGTTATGGAACTTGTCTCTTTACTTGAATCTTGAGAAATTTTCAGGTTCAATCTCTGGTTTTATATTCAATGGATGGAATTGCCAAGCACAGAAGAGAGGCTTGCTTAGTAGCAGAATATCCATATACGAATTTGAGGATGGCTTTTGTATAGTGAGGTCTTTATGAATTTGGGAAAGAAGACAAAAATCAGCATACCAGACAATGCAAGTAAAGTAGTAGAACATCTACTGTTTCTGTAAATTGATTCTGTATGTCAGTCAGGAGAGTCAAGGGAAAACTTGTAGATGCATAATAAGCTCTCAGAAGTGGAGCTGACATTCAGTTTTAAATAACAAAATATTTGCATGTGTGCATGCCCATATGCACGCACTGGGACTGCAGAATCCCAGGATATGGAATCAGGGTTCTGCTATGGCAGAGCATCTTGCCACAGTGTTTCTGCCTGCCATGTATCTGAGAATATATTCAGTGTAATGATCTTGTGGTATTAATTATTAGCTGGAAACTCCAAGGAAATACTGGTACAATATACCAACATGTTGGTAAGTGGAAATTTATGCTGGATAATAACCACGAAACATGGAACTAAATAAACTGGGGTAGTGATGGAAGGGAATATTGCTTTCAGGGAAAAGAAGAATGTCATTTTTAATATTACTTTATCCTATTTTCAGGTAACTGTGCATAATCCAGAAAATCAGAGCTACCTGATAGCATACAAAGACTCACAACTCATAGTCTCCTCAGCTAAGTAAGTTGTTGAAAAAAAACCAAAAAAACCAAAAAAACAGAAAACATTTTATCACACCTCTGAACGTGATATGAATGAATGTTATATTAACAGAAAAATTATAGGGGGAAAATATTTAACTCATATATTGCTTTTCATTAAGTAATGGTAAAGTAAGTGTTGTTACAATTATTTAAGATGAGGGTGTCACTAACTTCTTCAGTACTGACAACAGGTAGTGCTGTTATTGTTGGTTCTATTAAAGTTGCAAACTGGATTAAGCTCTTTCAGTGCCAAGATAAGATGAACACAGAAGAGGGCAGATGGAAAGCTACTTTTATTTATAGTATTTTATTATGCTTAAGTGTTTACTGAAACAAAGCAGAATAGGCAGTTGGCAGAGTAACTAAGTACAGAGGAATTCTGTGCTGAACTGTACTCCCTGGGCCACTTGTCAGTTGGGATGAAGTCTTTGTTGATTGGCAGAGATTGCATCCCTCTTGCACTGCTTTGGTGGTTCATGAGAATGCAAGTTGAGCTGAAAACCCTGCAGGCTTCACTGGAAAAAGAACGTCATGATTGCTGGCCAGATGTTTTGACCAATGTACATTTTTGACATCTTAGTTTTGTTTGTAATTGATATCAATGTTGTCACTTCAGTGTCAAATGAATGTAATGCAGTAGACTCATAGAATCATTAAGATTGGAAATTACCTTTAAGATCATCTAGTCCAACTGTTAGTCGACCCATTGCCACCACACCTACCAAACTATGTCCCTCGCAGAACAAGCTTTAAAACCAGAAAAGTTTGAGTCTTTGGACAGCTAAAAGTATTCACAGACTTCTAAACATTTGTCTGTAGAAGTGAATGCACCGTAACACTAGATCTTCCTGGGTTGAAAAACTGCTGGTTAGTTTTGCTTTTTTAAAAATCGACTGTTTTAGCATGTGACTGGTCCAGTGTTGTTCTGAGATAAAGGTTTCTCCTACTGGAAAATAATGTAATCTATTTGTTCATTTATTTATTACAGAATAGGGATAGCTCTCTGTGAGGACAAGAGAACAGTTAGATAACTGTCAAAATGGTCAGAGGATGTGAGAGGCTCTGTTTATAGGGAGAAGAGATGCCTCCTTTAAGACCATGTGATGAAGCTGGAAAGAAAAATGTACTTCTGACCTTGAAATCTCAAGCTGATGAAGCTTTAAGCAACAAAACTTTCATGGTTTTTATTTTCACAATTTCACTTAAGCTTATAAAAGATCTCATAGGTGTGCAGTTAATCATTTCTCCCTGCACACTTGAATAAAAAAAAAATCTACATAAGTTCTGTATTTGTAGTTTTCTTGATGAAATAAGTATAAGATGAAATATTCTGTATGTTGTTGAGGTAATTTTGTTCTGCGTCTTCTCTTTGCAGAGCATTGCAGCATTGTGAGGAATTAATCCAGAGATATAATCGTGCTGAAGACAGTATCTGTTTGCCAGACAATAAGCCTCTGCCTCACCAGAATGTAACTAACCATGTGGGTAAAGCAGTGGAAGACTGCATGAGGGCCATCATTGGTGTCTTGCTCAACCTAACAAATGATAATGGTAAAGCAAATAAATTCAGATTCTGTTACAGCATCAGATAATATATTAATGTAAACCCTTTTCTTATGTATGCATGGTAGGTGCTTGCTTTACAGTAATAAGTTACTTATTTTTGAGAATGGGATGAGTAATTGCAAGTATTAAGTGTTAGCAAGATCTTGGCTTTGGCCAAGAGGGTACAGCTCATCTAGAGGGCCAAAAGGTTGTATCCATCTGCTCACAGTAATGGAAAATGAGTATTTTCAAAATTGAGCCTTGAAACTCTTTCTGTTTACAGAATGGGGTAGTACAAAAACAGGTGAACAAGATGGCCTGATAGGCACAGCTATGAATTGTGTGCTTCACGTTCCAAAGTTCCTACCTCAAGAACAGAGATTTGATATTCGGGTGCTGGTAAGCTCTTGTGCTTGTTTTATTAACATAACATGTTTGCTGCTTGAGTATGCCTTTAACTGCTCCAGTTCCAAATTAAGGTGCTGGCTGTGCAGTCTCCATTGACAGTATACTTAGTGAGGTTCTTACAGAAGGTTCCTGTAAAGTCCAGGGAAAAACTGCTGAAGGATTTGATGATTGAGCCGTAACCATTTTCTATGTGTTTTATAGGGAAAGTAGATGAATTGGGAGATCTAGGTTAATAAGTTTGTGTATTATCTCATTTTCAAACGTCTTTTCAATTTTCAGAACACTATGCTAGTTATTTTTATGGATACAAATTTGTCTGATTTACCTCAGCATGCATAAAGTAGGTCTGTGTGTCCTAAATAATAACACTGAAACTGTGTATGTGAAGGACCTTTTAAGAATAGAAGCTGAAAGTTAGACACCTGAATCCTTAAGCAAGAAAATACGATTTCACCTTTAAGAACTGTAGAATGATTATGGTTCAGAATTGGAAGATCTGCAACTTGTGTGCATGATTCTTATTTTTGCCTCGTGTTTCTCTAAATCCTGATCCCTCTATTTATCAAACTGTTTTATAAAGGTGTGCTAGTAAGACATAAAGAAGACATTTATCTGAATGGACATTCTGCTAGATTTTATTTCATGTGTGACTATACAATTCTTTCAGGGACTGGGTCTGCTGATCAATCTAGTAGAATACAGTGCTCGGAACAGGCACTGTCTTGTCAATATGGAAACATCGTGTTCTTTTGACTCATTCTGTTCGGGAGAAGGAGATGATAGCCTAAAGATAACTGGACAGATTGATGCTGTTCAGGCTTTAGTGCAGGTAAGAAATGACCCAAAAATGTGTTTTTCCTGTAATTTTTAGTATCAAAAATTCAAGTTAGGAGGAAGAACTGAGCAGTGAAGAATTTTGCCAGAATTTTATTCTGTTAAGCATTCTGAGAATGTTAAACAGCATAGAGGAGAAGAGGGGTGCTGCTCACAACTTGGATTTTTCAGTACTATCCTTAGCAGAAACAGCTTTCTTGGTAAAAGATGGTGGTGTTTTCTATGGACATCCAGAAGCTGCTCTGTTACGCTGCTCTTTCTTGTTCCTATAGGGTTTATTTCTTATTGTGCTTTTAAACAGCTGTAAAAACTGTACGTTACTTACGTTACCTACTTTGCTACCTTAGATTTTTCTAAGTGCTATCTTTAAGGGAGTTTCAGGCCATTTTTAAAAATCATGCTATATCATTTTTTTTTAATAAGAGCAATAAATATGAATGTAACAAACATGGATGTGAAACAGCATTCTTAAATGTTGTATTGACTAACTTGTTAAAATAGAAATCAACCAGTGTGAATAAGTTCCAATCTGCTAACTAAAATAAAAGGAAATAAGAATTTTGATTTACAACCTTTTTACCAAATGGAGATAAGTTTATAGATGCTGTTAGCAGTTGTTCCATTTAATTAGGTGAAATAACTGCCCAGCAACAGACAAAAAAGATCAATAATCAAAATATTAATATTAAATATCTTAATGTACGCAGCTCTGCAAAGTCATATTTAGAATTGATGGTTATATGGTGTGGGAAGTAGTTCACAAGATGTAAGTGCAAAGTATGAGAACACCTTGAGTTACATTCATCTTAAAATGGCTCGAGTCATATTATATTACTTTAAAATTCCTGCTTTTTACATATCTGGCAATTTTTAGTCTTCAAGCTGCGTCTCAAAGAATATGATTAAGCATTTATGGCAGCCAAGACAAGCCTGGCAATTGGTTCAACGCTGGGGAGGGTGGGAAGTCTTTTCTGCAGAGCACAGCATTAGTGTGATAAATCAGATTATCCTTTGAAGAATAAAAGGCTATTGCAAAGAATAGTGTTGAAGGCTAACTGTATTAGAGGGGTGAATTGTGAAGGGGAAAGAAACTTTCAAGTTAATTCAATGTGTTTAGGGTTTAATTTATGATAGAAATTCTTCTGAAATTTTCCCCATCAGCTATTTCTTGAGCGTGAGAGAGCAGCACAGCTGGCTGAGAGCCAGACAGATAAACTGATTAAAGAAGCTCCTACTGCTCAGCATGATAAGAGTGGAGAGTGGCAAGAAACAAGTGGGGAGATACAGTGGGTCTCCACAGAAAAGTCAGATAGTACTGAAGAGAAAGATAAGAAGGAAGAAGATGATGAAGAACTTGATCTTAATAAAGGTATGTTTTAGAGTTTTGATGAGCTCAGAAATGGTAAGGAACTCTGTTTTGGCATAAATTCCTAATTTGTCTTCTACTTCCTATCTGCGGTCCACTGGGTTGAGATTTCAGCATATTCTCTCGTGAAACTAGAGCATGAGTGGGAGCAGCTGAGAGATGAAGCATGAGAAATAGGGAAAACGATGCTACTTGTTACTTCATAGAACCTTCTGTCAGGCCCTTTTTTAAAACAACAGAAACAAAACAAAAAAAAAACCCTGTGGGTTGGTGGTATTTTTGAGACGTTCTGCGTAAGAATGCCATTTAGAAGGTTTCTTTCTGGGTTGTTCTGGTAGAATGGTATCTAATTCTTCAGCCTTGCTTTGTACGTTTCCTCCTTTCTTCACTGCTATTTGTGGCTCCCCCTCCAGAAATGCTGGGCCATTAAAAAGCGTTATATCTGTTATCCATAATACAAAAATCTTTTTCTTTGTAGAAATCTTATTGGCTTATAGCATTACAGGAAGCATAATTGTATTTTGTTGTGTTAAACATACCGTTTGTGCATTGCAATAATAAAAGTACTGTACAGTGTAATGAATTGAAAGGGAATGAGTGCTGTTTTTCTGTAGAAGAGTGTGTGTTGCTAAGTTAGGTAGTAAGGAGTTTGATTCTTGCTGTTGTAGTCTGAGAGCAAAAAGTCATTTTGTTTGAGAAAGTAGAATTCTGGAAAGTGATAATGAAAGATTGTATTTAAAGCAGTAAAAGATACCAGCTGCTTAGAGGATACAATACACCGGCTTGTCTCTTTTTACAGCTCTTCAGCATGCTGGGAAGCACATGGAAGACTGCATTGTGGCCTCATACACAGCATTGCTTCTAGGCTGTCTCTGCCAAGAGAGTCCAGTAAGGGAATAAGTCAATAACTCACTCTTAACTCCAGTAGATTTTTTAATGAAGTAATAATTTGCATTACTAAAACGGATTCATTGAATTAGGGTTCAGCTAGTACATTTATTCAGCTACATTGATGTATATAGTTCTGTGGAAAGTTGCCAGAGGTATTCAATCCAAAACAAATCTTCTGAGCATCAGTATGTTTATCAAAGGAGACTGGATTTGAGTATTTAATCTTTTGTACCTCTCTCTCATTTGTTGTTAGTCTTAGACCACAAATGAGCTTTGGAAAAGCAAATTGGCTTGCCTGCAATTTTTCTAACTATGAAAGCTTGCTTTGTTTTTCAGTAATTTCACTAAGCAAGTTAATGTCGTCTTGTTAGGTTTTTTCATCCTGGTCTGATTTTTATTTCCAGTGAAGTTGTATGAAGCCGTGTAGGTCCACAAAAGCTGAAGGTGTTTGTTTCAGACTGGAAATACATATAGAAAGTTGAAGTTAATGCTTAAGTATTAAGCGACTGAAAACTTCAAACTCTGGTGTCAGATACATGTTGAAATGAAATTGAGGTTCAAACCTGCCTACCAGATAGCTTCAATTTATGGGATGCTAGAAATGTTCTTCAGCATGCTATTCTGTAAATTTTACTTGCTTCTTGATTACCTCTATGTAATCTTAGTGTGTAGAGTCATACTGATGTTAAGTGTTGGGAATTATTTAACTAATTAATTGTAAAGGGATTTTCTCTGTATGTCAGGAGAATAACCCAGCCACTTTTTTTTGTTTCAGTTCTTGGTAACCTTGTTAGGCCACGGGTAGCTTTGATGGTAATAATCTTTAATTGAGAAAAGATTGCAGGAATTATTGTATCCTAGAAATAAACACCGTAAACATAAAGAGCCTTGAGAGCCTTGAATCACAGAGATGATAGCAAAGTGCCATCTTAATTATGCTATATATACATTCGTCTTGCTGCTTCTCACATACGGAGTAACGTGGCTCTCAGTGTTGGAAAAATATTTCCCAATTTAAACTAGTTATATTTTTCCTAGATCAACGTGACTACTGTGAGGGAATACTTACCTGAAGGAGATTTCTCAATAATGACTGAAATGCTCAAAAAATTTCTCAGTTTTATGAATCTTACCGTAAGTAATACATACTTTAAATTTATGAAAATAGAGATTTTTTGTAGGTTTGTCATCTGCTATAAGAGCCCATACATTTTTAGAAGCTTTTACGACATTTCAGTGGGCTTTAGAAGAGCTTGGGGTCGTTTTCTTTGTATGCAAATATTGAAGACCTGTTTCTATGTCTTTTATTTATTTGTTTGTTGTACTAATTAGGAGCTGCTTTTATTCCACTTGAATGTTACTAATCAGGAAAACGTTTGGGTCCTCTTTCTGAACCTAATTGTTTTTACTGAGTCTAAGTCCTAAAATTCTGAAACAAACATAGCCCTAAAATGTTTTCAAGTGGTACCATATAAATGCTTACTTTGTCTTCTGTCACGTTTTCCAGTGTGCTGTTGGAACAACAGGCCAGAAATCCATCTCTAGGGTGATTGAATACTTGGAACACTGCTAGATACTTAACTTCCGCTGCAAGCACTCTAATGCTGGAGCTACCCTTAGACAAAAGAAGTCAGAAAGAAGTCCTTGAAGGATATACCAAGAGCATTCATCTATGTCATTCGTGTTCGGATTTTTAAGGCTACCTGGTCTCTTAACCACGCATTCAGCATTTTCTAAAAGACAGTTACTACATCAATCTGCAACTATCAAAAATGAGGGGAAAAAGGTTCTGAGGAAAGTAAATAAAGAAACCATGCTGTTTATGATGCAGTGCAGTATTTAAATATTTTTGGCAGGGTTTATCCTCCCTATCTTTTTTCTTGCTTTGTTCGTGACCAGTTTCAAGGGGAAAACTTGCTGCTGATAGTGCAACTGCTGTTTACTGTTGAGCCACTGTTTCATGCCAGCCAGGTGCAAAGGCAGCTTAGCTACTGAGGTATCAAATGTTCTAATAAAGAAGTTCTGGACAGCAGCACCGCTCCTATTTGAGTTTAATTTGCTCTTGCTTTTTTATTACTAGATTATTCCAAAATCGTAAAATATAAATTTTTAAATACTTTTGTGATTTTAACTACTGTCTATATTTAAAATTTGTTGGAATCCAAAGAGGTGAGGATTGGATAGTTTATTTTTTATACTGTTTTGATTGAAATTAGGTTGTTGAACTATTTCTCAGTTCTAAAACTGTCATGGCCCATGTACTGTAAACTGATAAGACCATAACACTTTGTAATTCCAAGATGCATGCAAACCCATAAATACATAAAGCCATTTGAGAGGGTATGTTATCCACAAAAGAAATAAAAATTGTGCCCTGTTTAAGGAAAAAAAAAAGGAGGGGGGAGTGGGGTGGGGGGAGGGAGGAAAGTTATTCATTCCCAGGGCAGTTTACACTTCTAATAAGCAAAAACTTTGAAATGCTGTTTAGATTTGTTTCGAGGAAGCGCTCAAGATGTATTTTATAATGCTTGATACAAAGAATTTGGATGTTGTAGGGGGAAGAATTTTGAAGAGGCTAAAACACCAATGGGGATTAATGTTTCCAGCTGACATAATCTTTCTATTTCATCCTTCTGTAGTATGTCAAAGTTTAAATGCATACAACACAAAGCCTTAAATTGCTGATATAGCTAAGATTTTGTTCAGTCTGAGGTCTAGTTCACAGCAAAGCATTGTGTTTGAAGACTTAAATGGAACAAGAAATCCCAGAAAATACATTACTTGTTTCTTTAATATTTTTTTCTTGCACTCGTTATTCAGACCAACAGAATCGGTAATTATTTTTATTAAGCTGGTCTTGAATATTTGCAGACTGTTCTGAGATCTGCTTCATCACATTTTTAAATACCTGTATAGATAGTTAAATCATGTTATTCCATTGAATTTGTAAAACTTGAAGCCATAAAAATATTAGTTCTATGTATAATGAGGGGGAAGTAACAGGAAATCTAACCTGCTTTTAGATCTTGTTATCTCCGTGTATAAAGTTACAAACTTGTGCTTTTGTATCAGTGCCAGCTGTAAATTTTTTACATACAGTGGCTGCCTTCTATGTCTTCCTATTTTTGATAATGCAGATTGTTGAGAATTCTGTAAGGAAGTAACTGATTAGCGGCTAAATTCCTATGTTGGTCATACTTTTTGCGTTTTCTCTCATCACCTTCTAAAACTTAGCGTATCAGTGTAACTCAGAAAAGTTTTTGAGGTTGTGTTCCCTTTCCTTAAAAACAAAACTGAACCGAAACAACTCAGTATTGAGAGACAAAAGCTGTATGTAAACCATCTGTATCAAGAGGAAACTATTGAATATTTGTCCGCCTATCCTCCTGATTTAAGACCTTTTCATTTGAAGTGGGGTTTCAAAATGATTATAGAGCTTCTGTGGGGCGATGGCAGGAGACAATGCAGATGTGATGAAGGGGAAATCAGGGACAACTACCTTTCTTTGTTACACTGGTAATTGTTTGGGAATTGGTTTACCTCAGTGTTTAACAGTTTTTTTTAAATGTAACTAATTGTCAAGCACTGACAAATGCAGTTTTTTTTTTTTCTTTGAGGGTGGGGGGAGAAATCACCCTGTGAACTGCAGTGCATTTTTGTGTGTTAGACCCTCAAATAACTCTGCGTTAAAGGGTACTTGAGGCCAACTTGCAAATTAAAGTTTTAAAGTAACTTTTTTTCCATTGTAAATATTTGTGTAAATAATCTCAATTGGAAATTAGAACAGTAGAGTACTTTTCTGAATCCAATCCTATTTTTATTTTATACAGTATTTCTCAGCTGTGATCTTTGGAGCAAAAGCCAACGGCAGGAAAAATAGTTTGTACCAGTTTCATGAAGTATGTCTTTGGGTTTTTGTAAATAATTTTAACTCAAATAAAATTGCTACTTTCAATACATATCTTGTCTTTTAACATGTAATAAAGCACTCCCCTGAGTGACTGCAGAAAGAAGGCAGCATCAGGTAAATTGTCAAGTGAAAAACGTGCAGTAAGTAGAGGAGTGCGCTGTTTTACATTGGTGTGATGGGATGACAGAATTCAGTGCCTGGACCCCCACGCTATGATTTATCGAACCAACCGAGCTTGAACTGTTCTGGAGAAGATGTACTGAATCTTGATGCATTTTTGGAGATCTCCACACAAGTTGCTATTGATCTTTCTGCTGAAGGGACGTGGTAGTTTTGAAGAGCTGTAATTAGAGTAACAAAAATGTACAGAGAAATCAAGCAGGTCTTGTTGTAGTGATACTTTTTACATTATGAAGGATGTAAATGGCTCTTTTCTTCAGCAGGAAAAAAGTTAAATTGAGAGCTGTACATCAATATGAACGATGCTTTAATTTGCTCAGGATGGAACTTTTTCTATGGATTTTTCTTAACTGATCCAAGCAGATACAAGAACAATATGCAGAAAGTCATGAGCTGTAGTAAAGACAACTTAAATTTGTCATCTCATTGCCACTGTTAATGAGCATCAGCATAATGGAACTTTTTCTGTGCTGTAAAGGAATCCTGCTGGAGGTTGAGATCTGGAACAGGATGTTACTAGATGTGGCACTGTTAATGTTAGATACAGCTTTATGTAGGCAAGTGTTAAAAAAAATAATGTAACCTCTAGTGAAATAAATACTTCCTCTAGGTTTTGTCATGGGTATGTAATGGAGACATCATATGTGGGTGCTCTGAGAAGACATCGGCTGAAGTTTCTATAGTTTTGGGAGTAATCTGTTCACATAGATTATTTTGCTTTGTAAAAGACTGTTGTAAAATGCATGATCTCTGCATAATAACTAAGGCTGGCATGATCTGTACAGCACTGATTTATAGTAAGCTTAATGTAAAAGCAAGTTATAGTGCTGGGGGTAATTTCTCAAGCTGGCCTAATGGAGTTGGTTTTGTGCTGGCAGCAGATTGGTTCTAATTAGAAGATTGGACAGTGATCACAAAGGTATAAAAGCTTTGTTCTTGTTCTTGAGCTGAGCACCTGTACCAAATGCACAGCTGGAATGCTGTGGTTCTACAGAGCTGTGTTGTTGCTTTATGGCTGCTTCTACGCAGACAAACGATGGTGGGACGTGCCATAGGCTATCTAACAGGCTTTTTTGCCATTGGTGATGTTTTATTCTCAAATACTTCAATGAATTGATACAGATATTTTTGGTATCAGATGCTCCAACAAGTATTGTGTCTTCCCTCATTTTCTCTTTCTGGACATCACTAATCACTTCTTTGAGTACACAAGTCAAAACTTAATTAGTCAGTGGGACTGTTAACAGGCAAACCCATGTGCCTTTTTCATTGGAGGGTGGGTTGGTTGGTTGCTTTTCTCTTCAACATGCTTTCCTTATGCAAGCAGCAAGGAAATCAAAAACGTGTACTTGACTTCAGAAGATAAAGGAATTTAAGTTGCTGCCATTCTTCTGCATCAGGGTTTTCCTTACAAGATAAGACTTGAAAAACTTACGAATTGCTTTGTTTTTAAAGATGATGAGTCTGGAATTTGCCCTGAATCTACATGCTAAATGTTTTCAAAACCAGGACAATGTAATTTTTGTTGCTTCTCCTTTCTGTGTGATATTTTGTTTCGCTTTTGGATAAAAGCCACTATGGGTTTCTTTTAGCTACATGGAACAGAAGCCATTCACACATTCTGTTTTTCCTGTCCTGCAGGTCCCCTCTCCAAGGAAACTGTGGTTTATTAAGACATGAGCAGCATCAGTAGGTGTAGATAGTCTTACTGTAAGTAAAAGTGAAACCAGTATAAATAATGCAAAAACTGCTTTAAGTCCTTATCCAAAGGTAGATTAATTTACTAATGCCACAGCGATCTGAATTCCAGCTGTGAAAAGTGACCTTGAGTTACTGCTGTAGGTTAAGTTTCAGGCTGCCAAGCTTGGTATGATACCTGTCTGGGACAGTGAGCATTACCTGGGGATGCAGAGGATGTTGTAAGGTGTCCTGGAAACAACAGGCTCAATGGGAGGAAAGAACTGTAGTAGAGAAAATGCCTTAAATTTGGAAGAAAGATGTGTTAATATCTTTCAACTTCTTTTGTCCAAATTGTGTCCTAAACCTCCCTACCCCCATTACATGTTGAATTCATATTTCATCTACTTGGAAGCAAAGACCAAAGAATTTCTTGAAATGTGCTCTTGAAAGCTAGATTACTAAGAAATAAAAGAGTGGTGTTTACACAACAGTACGTAATGCCATTTATGCTCACTACGTAGTCTTAAAATTTTGATTTCTGAAGTGATCTGAAGATACTAAGAAGATTCAGTGCTGGATGAATGTTAATAGTAAGCTTTTGCAGTGTAACAATTGGTGATGTGGCATTGATGGCTGCTTTATTTTTGAAGTAAATGAAAGAACTACAAGGAGTTTTATTTAGATTTGCTGTTCAATGTGGGAATTATTTATCAATATTCTGTGTTATAAGATTTAGTTGTCTCTATATTTAATTTTTTTCAAAGTGAGGAGGTAGGGTATAACCTGGAGCATGGAACGATTCTCATTTCATCTGCAAAGCTGACCCTGTGATTGTGTCCTAATACAGCTGTACAGTACTGGTCAGGTGAGTGAGTTCATGTGTTCTTGTTCTTTTTCTAGAACTTTCTAGCTCTGTCACTTTTAAAAGAATTGAATGTCTTCACTCTGAAAAAAAATGAATAAAGACAGTGAGAAAGAGGATGCTGTACTAGGAAAAAGGTTTGAGCCAGAAGTGCACCAAATAGTTCATGTTTACTTGTGGAGCTACCACTTGGATAAATATCTCTATTAAAGACCCAAAGCAGATTTCTTCAAGAGATTCAGAACTTGGATTTTCTTCTTCAACTTCACTGATGTTCAATCAATCCAATAGAAATCAAAAGAATAAAGTAACAATGGCTGTTATTTGAAGGGGAAAACCCCACAGATGCATAAAATAGTATACTTTTTTTCCAGCCAGTGATAGACAAGAAAATGTAATCAGCTAGCCTGTTAGATGCAGGAAGGACTTGTCAGTCCTGGAGCCAATTACTGCTGTTTGGGTTCCTTCCTCATTACAGTACTGTATTCAGTTAATAGAAAGCCTGCTATGCAGTCTAAGTAGTCTGAATTAGGAGGCTGAGCAAGCCTTGATGAAAAATACACTGGAATGTACATATGTGTATAGACACACCACACATCTTTCTATATATATTTTGCTTTTCTGCTGTTACTGGTATCTAGCAGAACTAATGCCTGAAAATGAAACTGAAGGGCATTTCTGCAGAAGTTCGAGTGAGAAGGGAATTCGCTTTTGTATCAAATGAGTTCATTCAAAAGATATGTACATTAATTAATTAATTTGGGAATGTTCCCAAAGTTTTAGATCTTCATTTTTGTTTCATGGATGTGTTTTTGGCCTACTGTCCCACAAGTTTGGCTCTTGATAACATTTCTGAGGTAAAAAGCTTTTAAAATATCCAGCCTGCATTGTTTTCTAGTCTGCTGTTTAATTTATAGATTGTATCTGAATGAAATTTAAGTACAAACCATAAGGGAAAACTTGCAGTCAAATTACTTTGTGTCACAGATTTATTCTCAGGTGTAAATTCAGCTTCAAAAGGTTGATCTGCAGGTTACTGAGCCTCAAGCTTAACAAGCTTAGTAATGTAGTATATAAACTTGTGTAGAATCAAGTGTCATTTTTCTGGCTCAAATATCAAAGTTTTATTTCAACAAGGAATTTTAGAGCAGATTAAGCTAGCTTATCCAATTAAGTAGGTTGCTCTGAAAGTAATGCCTCCTATTTATTTCCATGGAAACTGTAACAGCTACAAAGAGGACAGTAACGCTGTTTGATGTCTCATCACTGGTAATGATGTGATCTAGGAAGCTGTCACATTCAACCTCATATTTGTTCAGTAGTACCTGACAAATTGCATACAGTGTGCTTTGTGTTTTCAGTGCATTGAAGCGAGTACTCAGTTCCTTACACACTTACCTGGTCATAATATGCCAGTTTGCATGGATGAGCTGATCAAAACGCTCCTCATTTCATGGTGTGATGGCTGTGCATGACCATCAGGACTGTGGCTTGTCTTTCATGTTGCTGTTGCCACTGCTGGAACACACCACCCTCTGTTTGGTCTCCATAAATGTTCAGCAAGCATTGCAGAATGTCAATGGGTACGGTCTTTTTCACAGAGAGAAGTTCAGTTCCATACTTCTGTTTCATACACGCTTCCATGTCAGATGCCATTTTTCAGACTGCCCCTCTGCTGCCATCTGTCGCATGGCAACAAGACATAATGGAATGTTGGTGGGAGGTTCAACATCTACTGCCATACCAACATCCTTCACCTCTGACATTGTGGGCCAACATAACAAAATAGGAGGCATTGCTTTTGGAGCAGCCTACGTAAAAATGCCATCTTGTTTGTCTAGGTTGAGGAGCTACATTGGAATTATGCTCCAGCAGCAGCAATTGAGTGCTGTAACTAAACAGAAGTGATACATTTATTGTTTGTGGTGTTCCTTACCTGATTTGAAAACCTGTTGTTTAAACCAAGCATCTTCTACTGGAAAAATCAGTTTGGAATTTGCTGCACATAGTCATATTATACAGCTGATTTTAAACCAGAGCTTCCATCTTGCAAAATCCCTTTTTTAATTTGTGATCCTTTAGAATACAATGAGATTGTTATTAAGAATTTTGAAAAATTAATTTTTTAACAATTCTATCCCAGATAATCATAAAAATTTGTTTCCTCATTATGTTTAGGCTATAATGGTTCTTCAAGTATGATTTCAATTGTGAGATAAATCCCAGTATTTTATACAGGACTTCTTATGTCATTTATGCATTCCTGTAGAGCATCAATTAAAACTGCTAGGACAAAATTGTGCTTCACAACAATTTTCTAATCTACTATGTATCCAATTGAAGGCTGTAAATTTATCTTTTGAGATAACTAAATCAGTTTTTATGTTCCTCCAAAGAAGATAGAATGGATGTATGTTTCTATTGTTGTCATCTAGTTAAGATGCTTATAAAAAGCTTAAGCATACCACAACTATAATTTTACCTGATACTTCTTGTTTGCATTCAGATTTTCATTAAGGAGAATCCCTCCTTAACCTCAGTTGCTGAGCTATTGCTTGTATCATTCCAGGGAGAGGAGTTAATTCAGCACCATGGGAATGTATTCTGTCCCATATCTAGCAAAGAAACACTGCGCGTTAGAAATCATGCAACCAAAAGACCCAAAGGAGTTCCACGACCAGATTTCACTTAACTGCTTTAATATATGAGATTACGCATGGACTTTATGAGTAGGTGGTTTGATTTCCCATACTGCACAGGTGGAGGACAGTCTTCCTTTCTGAATGCATTTCCAGTAGTGTATCATGCTGTCTAGGGATCTGTTGCTATCTCTGTGTAGTGCAAAATGTACCAACTACATACAGCTGCCATGAAGACTGCATACACTACTGCACCACAAACAACTTGGTTCCAGCACTGAGAATTTACCAAGATACAGTTAAAGTTGATATTCTGCCTTAATTTGGTGGTACGTAGTGTACCTTTATTAATGTGGCAGACTCTAGAACTAGACTGGGCCTGGTCTACCAAGTGCTTTCCAGGCAAACAACTTTGCTGTTTTAGAATTGGTTGTTGTTGGAAATTATGACACACAGCTAAGAAATCTGTTTACGAATCACCCTCTCTACCTTTTCTATCATCTGTTTTCAATATAATCACTTAAAGATTTTACAAGAGGAAAGTTTTGTTTGGCAGAAGTTCCTGAGAGCTGTTTTTCAGCTCAAGGAATGAACTTTTATTATCTCTTTATTCCAGGAGAGATGAAAAAGCAACACCAACAAAATACTCCATCTTGTTCCCATCCTGAAATGACTCTTCTACAGTGGCTTCTGTATCAGAACACAGATTCTACCTTCCATCAGTTTAAGGTCCAGACCTCTTCACAGCACTTGGTTAATGGTCCCTATTTCAAGTGCCAGTTACCCAGAAATGCTAAGCATATGCAAGTGATCAATCCTGAATTTGCACATTACAGTAAGGACCAGCACTATTCAGCCTGCAGAATACCAAAGAGCAGTAGAAGAAAATGAGAGGTTATTTACTTGAGCTTGCCAGCCTGATAAAGCAATGCACGTGAGGAAAAACAGCTGCATGAAGTTAGTAAATTATCTGTATCCAGCAGCAGAAAACATCTCAGACTACTGAATTTCAGCATATGGCAAAAAGGCAAGTAAAACAGTAGGCATTATTGAGGAGGCAAATAGAAAGAAGCCATCTCCATTTCACAGTATGCATCTGTTCTGTTGGCTTGCTTTGAACATAACCCAGATTTTGGGAGATAGCAAGAGAGACAGAAACAAAAAACAGCCTCTTTCTTTCTCCTTCTTTATACCCTGAATATCCAGGCTTTTGGTACAGGCAGAAGAGGTTCAACAGAACTCAAAAGAAGTAATAATTACTGGGAGCAACAAATCCAATTATGATGTGGAAAATCTAAATAGGAAATAACTATTTCTCCCAGGAGCTCTCCTTTGTTCTTACAGGAGGGAGCCCAGTGTAATTAACAGGCAGTAGAACTGAAAATAAGCCAAAGGAATGACTTCTTAACAGTGCAGAATAAAACTGTGGAACTCCCTGCCCTACCATACTGCAGGCTGCTTACTGAGCATTAGCCTTTCTATATAAGGTGGCTAAAAATCACTGAACTGCAAGAGGGATTAGTGGTAGGTCCTCCTGTTATCTGCAAGTGTTGGTCTCTTCTTTCAAATTTTGCAGCAATTCCCCCACTCTTTAATGTGGCACTGGTTTGAGGCAGCACATATGCTGTCCAGTGTGTACACACAGCAGGGGCAGCTTTATTTGGAGCATAATTCCTTGGTTACCCAGCAGTGCCCCAGATGCCGCTATGCTTCAGGATTAGCTGGGCTTAACAGTCACGTCCCTGGGTGGCAATCCTAGAGTGACAGACTGGGCCAGACCCTGGTGGGACAGGGAGAGGGTGTCCACCTCCCAAATGCTCAAGTTAAGTCCTTCCTATGGAAGAATTTCCTTGCACATGCTTAGAAGGTGGCAGACATCTATTCCCATTTCTTCCATGTCCTTGCTATGTTTTCCAAAGCTCACTGCATACCCACTTATCCCCTGCTTTCATCTCTTCTACCATTAATTTCACTAGCCTGCTTTCTCCCAGCCCCCACATGCCTACCAAGCCTCTGTATAAATAATCTGTATTCTTTTCAAAAGCAGCCCCATCTGTATAATCTGTTGCACTCAAATTTCATTTCCAAAAATACTGAATAAATACCATGGCCAGACAGATACGCTGGTGGATCTCGCTCGCATTTCAACTCCGGGTATCTTTCCAGCTTCTGCTGCTAGCTGGAGATGGATTCAGTTCAGTTGTCATACGTATCCCCTTGAGCTGTTCAGGTCACATGAAACCAGGCTAGCGAGAAACTTCCTTACCCAGCCTTTCTGCTTTTTGCTGCTTGGCACATCACACATGCCTTTCAGCAGAGCTCAGCTCTCTCTTTAATGCATTTCTTGCTGCAGCTCCCTCAGTGACGAGGCAGGCACAGCAAGGTGGGTGTTCAGCCACAGAGACCCCTGCGGGGCAGCCGGAGTTTCAGACATGCTGCTTCATGCCTCGCCAAGTGCTGGGCTTGGGGCAGACTGTGTGCTGAGAACTGCAGCTTGTAAATACCCAAGAAACAGCAATGCTAAGGCCAACTTGTGTCACACACCACTTGTTCTAGGCCCATCCATGGAAGCAAGAGGGTCTTAGCACAGGAAAGTCAGCCTTTGAACAAGATTTCAAGCTTAATTGCATATAGAAGCAACACTAATTCATCTAGCAGGAACGTATCCTGCGCTGGCATCAGTCCCGCTCTGTGTTAATTATTAAGGAGTGGTATTTTTAGTCAGCACTTGCAATAGATTCCACGTCTGCTTCTTCCCATGGAAGTTCATCACAATGTCAAGTATTTAATTAATTACAACCTTTATTTTAAAGGTGCTATTACAAACAACTGAGATGTTCTCTTTGAGCAATCTCTTTGGATCTCTCTCCACCCCCTCCCTGTTAGGAAGGCTAAACAATTGTGTGAGTTTTAGCTGTACTTTCTAACATCACAGAGTGCCAACTTTGGTCCGGGCTATAAATAGAAATCCACAGAAGGAGGGAGGGGGAAAAATTTGATGAACAAGAATATGGATTATCTTCTACAGAACTGCATAAGTGTCTCAAGTTAATTACAGAAAGTAATCTGCTGTTTGACTAATAAAAAATGTATACTTTTTAAAACAAGTAAATTAAATAATGTTTAATTGCAACACTTGAAAGAAATTTTTCATACAAAAAAAAGATAATCCTTTAGTAGTTGGCAGCTCTTGGTATCATTTGCCTAAAACCACAGAATAACTTACATGTAAGATCATGTTACCATGACAACTTTTAAATTTTGCTAAATTCTCTTCTTACTACTTAGAACTTTTGCAAAAAGAAAAAAAAAAAAAAGTAATTTGCAGTTTGGAATCTCCTCCAGGCACAAAGACCTTTGTCCTGCAACTCTGTGTGCACTTTGAGTACTACTGCAATGAAGTAATATCACAGAATCACAGAACATCAGGGACTGGAAAGGACCACAAAAGATCATCCAGTCTAATCGCCCTGCTGGAGCAGGAAAAGCTAGATTAGGTCACACAGGAACCTGTATATGATCCTATATAATAATAGGCTTAAAGCATATTACCCTCAAAACCATGTTTATGAGCAAAGAAAAAATCTATATAAACCTGAGAAATCATTAATAATATTGAAATCTTGACGGGCTAGGAATTTGTACTAATTCAATTATTATAGAAAGGAAAAAAAGAAACCACACACGCACATGTATATATATATGTACACATGTCTCAATGATACAGTTAAAAATATTATAGTCATGCTTCCTAGCATCTTCCCCTTTTGTTGGTTCTGTGCTCACTCTTCCACTGCTTCTCTGGGCCCTCAGGCTGGTGGCTTCAGCCTGGTAACAGGCATGCTTAGGCCGTTTGCCAGCACTCTGGGGCTTTCACTAGGATGCATGTTGGTGGCTGCAGCTTTATTGTTGTGATTCATCTGGCTCCTTACATGTTTACCAGCATGCTTTTACAAACCAGGTATTCTGTGTACAGTGTATTCTACATGTGTTACTTTGTGGGTGGGGTTTCATCATAGAACAGCCTGGGTTGAAAAGGACCTCAATGATCATTTAGTTTCAATCCCCTGGTGTGTGCAGGGTCGCCAACCAGCAGACCAGGCTGCCCAGGGCCACATCCAGCCTGGCCTTGAATGCCTGCAGGGATGGGGCATCCACAGCCTCCTTGGGCAGCCTGTTCCAGTGCCTCACCACCCTCTGTGTGAAAAACTTCCTTCTAATATCTAACCTAAACCTCCCCTGGCTCAGTTTAAAACCATTCCCCCTTGTCCTATCACTATCCACCCTCATAAACAGCTATTCTTCCTCCTGTTTATATGCTCCCTTCAAGTACTGGAAGGCCACAATGAGGTCTCCCCTCAGCCTTCTCTTCTCCAAGCTAAACAAGCCCAGTTCCTTCAACCTTTCCTCATAGGAGAGCTGCTCCAGCCCTCTGATCATCTTAGTGCTCTCCTCTGGACCCGCTCCAAGAGCTCCACGTCCTTCCTGTGCTGGGGGCCCCAGGCCTGGACGCAGTGCTGCAGATGGGACCTCACAAAAGCTGAATAGAGGGGGACAATCACCTCCCTCTCCCTGCTGGCCACCCCTTTTTTAATGCAGCCCAGAACGCAGTTGGCTTTCCGGGCTGTAAGCGCACACTGCTGGCTCGTGTCCAGCTTCTCGCCCACCAGGACCCCCAAATCCTTCTCCACAGGGCTGCTCTCAAGGAGATCTTCCCCCAGTTTGTAAAAGTACTTGGGATTGCCCCAGGTGCAGCACCTCGCACTTGACCTTATTGAGCTTCATTAGATTCACACGGGCCCACTTCTCCAGCCTTTTTGTTGCTTTTATTTTTCTCTCCCAACTTTGTCATCAGTCCTGAGGCCCTGCAAACTCTGCAGAGCCTGCCCCTTGTTACTGACTGTGGTGTCTGGAAGGGCAGTGCAGGTTGCAAGCATACAATCTTGTCAGCAGCAGAATGCAGTGAGAACGCAGTGCTCGGCTACAGCAGGGCCTGCCCTAACAGGTGCACAGCAGTAGCACCTGGGATCTCATGCAAGGAAGGAGCCCAGCCTGGCGTTAGGGTTTCACTCCATGCTGGTTGTGTGGGAATGGAAAATAGCTGGCGGGTGAGCTCAGTGCGGGGAAGTGAGAAGAGCAGCTCGTTACAGAAATAGAAGGCAAAATGAGGCAATTCCTCTGCCAGTCACACGGCCGGTGAGGCTCCTCTGACTGCTCCGCAGGCTCTGCTCGGTTTGGATGCCTCTGTTTCATGGGCCAGAGTAAAAGCTCTTGGCAGAGCAGTTGGTGCTTTCACAAATGCTGAGTGCCAAGCCTCTAAAAATTAATACCGTCTAGAGAGCATGCTTTGTTTTGAGAAAAAGGCTGTTGAAACAGCCCCAGTTTCGTACTGGGATGTTAAAGGATGACACAGGATGTTGCGCATCCTCAGGAGCGACGCCCGGTTTCCCTGACGGCGCAACGAAGCCGGCGCTCCCGCAGCGCTGGGGCTGAGCTGCTTCCTCAGCAGCGCGCGGAGCTGCCCGGGGCTCGCAGGAACGCCGCTCCGCGCGCTCAATTGCAGCGCGCTCCATTCACAGAAACCGTTGGGTGCGCGGCGGGAATGGCGGGCTGAACCCTGATAGGAATCCGCCCCCGTCCCGCCCGCCAGTAGCGGCGACAAAGATGCGCTGCGTGAAGCGTATTAAGCGTGTTCGGTCAGTCGGCGCGGCCGTAGCGAAGCGGCGATAGATGTGTCACGCAAAGCCCTGAAGAGAGCGGTTCTACCTCGCTTCCATCCGCGCTGAGGGAAGAAGCCGAGCTCCCTGCAGAGCTGAGTGCCCTGTGCCGCAGCTGTGCCAGCAGCCCCGGCAGCGCGGTGGAGCCGCAAGCTCCTAGAAGCTGCTGAGGCAGGTACGGCTTGCGGCAGCACTGCTGGCTGAGGGGCTGTCGGGAGGCTTCCTGCAGCACTGAGGGTCGGCTCTGCCGGGAGCTGAGGTAGAAGTGCACATCCCGTGCTCTTCGTGTTGCTCGCATCCCCAGCAGCTCTCCAGCCCGGGCGCCTCGCTGCTGGCGTTTGCTTCTGGCAGCCGCCAGGGGGGTGGCATGCAGGAATCTTCGCTTCGTAACAGCGGGGCGAAGCTTTGGATTGTTTCCGTGTTTTAAAAGTCGGGGTTCTGATAAAATACCTCGGAGAAAGTTTTCTCGATGTCTCGCGTGCTGCAGGTGAGCCCGCGCCTCGTGCTGCAGGCGCGTGTTCAGGGCGCGCTGGCTGCAGCCGCTGGATTTCTTGTGGAAACGGTTTTTTTTCCTCGTGGAAAAGAGAGGTTCGTTAAAACGCAAACCGCCAGAATGGGGAAAGGATTGTGATTTATGAATTCTCTGGCATAAAGGAAAAAAAAAAAAAAAAAAAGGAATATGTATTATCTGTCTAGTTTCACCAATGTTTTCAAGAATACACTTATTTACTTCACTCTTCAGTTTGCAAATTTACATTCTTCTTTTTCCTTGGGATATCATGCACAATTAGTAAGATGCCCCTAAATGCTAATGTATTCTGGAGGTGCGTGTCTATCCTCAGCCCCAGGGCAGACTGTGGTCCTCTGTGGTGCCATGCCATGTGTCTCCCTCTGCCCTGCTTGCAGAGCCCTTATCTCACCCCTGATGCTACACAGCTTTTCCTCCCTGCACCATGCAGTGCTTTCACCCCCAGTCACTGATCTGCGTTCCATGTTGTTTAGAACCAGCGTGCATTTGTACAAAGCAGAAAGTTTTAAATGCATATTGCAGTTGGAATGCAAAAGAAATTAGAATGAAAAAAAAAAAAAAGAAGAAGAAGAAGAAGAAAATAGAAAAACCACCCGAACTCCTGCATGGCACCATTTGCTTAATGTGCAGTGAGGAGCCTGAGTCCAAATGGTGACTAAGGCTTGCTCGTGTTGAGGTGTGACCTGCGGAAGGACCGGTGTGACTGTGGAAAAGGTAGATGTGGAAAGCTAGGATTGAACAGTAATAATTTGCTTTATAGTGGAAGTTGCCATAATTGATAGGTGGATAGATCGTGCTGATGACAAACATCAGGTTTGGATCGGCTAATGTTGAAGATCCATATTTCTGTAGAGATCAGAAAAGAAACTGTGCCGTGGAGGGTGATAGATTTCTTTGTTTGTCACAAGAACAGAAACCTTAACTTGTCCCATCCAAGTACCATACAGCACTGTGTGACTTACCTTCCTCTGCAGCTAGAAGAGAATAAAGGACATGCACACTTTCACTCCTACCTGTGGTGTGTTCTTAAAAAAAAAAACATTGCCAGCTTACTTCAGGAGTGAAGATATATATTTCTGGTCTGTGTTTTTCATATTCATGGTCTATAGTGCAGCAATGAAGGAAAGCTTTAGGCAGGAGGCTCTTGTTCTGTAGGAAAAGTAGAGTAGCCCTCCGTTATGATGTTTTCTTTAATCCTAGAAGCATTTACTGTTTTCTTCAATAAAATTATAGAATCACAAAAGAGCTGAACAAAAAGGATAGCTAAATTATGTTATTTTTAGCTTGCTTTTTTGTCAAAGTACTGCTGTGTTGCTGATTTACAGCTCCAGTAGAATAGGTTAATAGGAAAGGATTGCTCGTGCAACAGACTCCTTACTCAGTCCTGGAAGCTTAGAAGGCTTTTGACTTCTTTAGGAGTTTCACTGCCAGAAATACTTTCTAATTTCTGTGGTTAGATAACTACTGAGATGGAATGCCGTGTTTTGTTCCTGGTCCTGTCCATTACATGAAGAATGAAAAGAGCTGGAAATTGTTTCTTATTAAAATCCAGGCATGCAGTTTCTATTTTAAAACTCAAGTGTTTGGGATTTTTTTTTATACTGTGCTACTGCTGACTTGGCTCTAGCTATACATAGTTCTTTGCTTTCTGTCCAAGTAGTTTTTATCTCCACTCTTCTGTTTTAAAGAAAACTGAAGTGGAGATGAAACATGCTTCTAATTCAGTGTTTTGTTCTAGATGTCAGAGATGAGAATTGGAGTTGTACTTGAGGGAGGAGTAGTAGATGACCAGAACTATTTGATAGCATCATAATCATAATTCATGCTGGTCACACAGAAGTACAAACTGTACTGTTCTTGAAATTTCAATGGCTTTTTTTTTTTTTTTTTCATCTAAAACAGGGATTCAGCCTCTTTGTTTTGTATAAAGAAGTTGGTGACTTCGTTGACTTTACTATGTGAAATCTTCAAGCAAAACCTGTGTTCTCTAAGGAGAGTGAGGTAAGTGTTAGCTTGATAGCAATAATTAAAGCTGAGGTTTTCTTTCTGCGAAGTCACTTTTCTTATCTCATATGTTTCTAGGTAATAAGCTGCTTGTTGTTAATATTTTGTATGTACTGTGGAGGTATAGTAAGGCTTGTGTGTAGGCTACATTTGAGAAATCCAGTTGCAGCTGAGCCAAATTCCTAATGATTGTATTTAATTGTTATGCTCATGGGCCCATCCAAGTTAATGTGAACTTTAGATAGACCCTGCTCAGTGGCAGAACCTCAGCAGGTGCTTGGTGAATTCAATTCAGTTCAGTAGGAGTTTCTCTCCTAGTGAATATTATGAAGGTAGAAAAATAAAAAAAACACCTGTAGATTATCCCTACCTATACAGCTTCCAGCTCCTCCCAGGCTTTTATCCCTTGCCATTGCAACTTGTTACCATTGTTAACAGCTCAGCCAACTGAGCACTCCCTGTGCAACCCTAGCTCTGCTTCAGTACAAATATGTCAGATTCACTGTGGCCTCAATAGGTGAACAGCTGATTTTGCCAGCTCTGCCTGCCATAGCTCAGGTGCTGGAGGTGCACTTATCTCCCTGTTTTTAACTGGCATAATTATACAGTCAAAATGTTGATGTGTAAATCAAGCTGCAGTGTGTTTGCAACACTAGTGCTACCTTGGCTGGTCCAACACTTCCATCTAAGTACAATTTGCATATTGCGTTTATTTAAGCTGAAGAGCATTAATAGGGTGAGAAGAATTACTTCTGTCTTTGGAAGTAAAGGACATGGCTTCACTTTTCACCCATTCCTAGGGGTGTCTCAAAGGCTCTCCTTGTGGTAGAAGAAATGGGAGAACCTTGTTAGGGTAGAGCTTGTCAGTCTGGGCTGAGCCTGTCAGTTTGTAAGAGGAGCATGGTGGCATCAGAGGCTGGTTGGTGGAAGAATTGGCACTATGTGATATGAGCAGTATATCACTTATATTCTCTGCTTTCTTACCTAGCTACAGAGATCCTCCAGGAACCTAAAAAGGCCTGTAGAGAAGATCGTATTAATGAAGACTTTCTGAGATCTATAATTCAGCACTTCCTGAAAATTTGCTGTGGTATAATACGTGAGACAAATACTTCAGTGGCCTTATAGCAGTCATTGATGAAGTTCTCTGGGAGTGGAAGGGGAGGGAAAAGTAAATACTTATCCAGACAAGCTTTACAATTTCTTTTGTGACATGTAGTGCACAGTAGAAAAGAGGAACCAGACGTTTTTCTGTGATAACCACAGATTCTGAAATGAGAAACAGCAGGCAGGGATATTCAGCCAATAAAATATAGGAATATCTAGCCACTGTAGTGAGCTTATAAGCCTTTCAGTGCCATGTCTTCACTTTGCTTGTATAGGAAATAGTGTTGCCAGCAGGAGCAGGGAGGTGATCATCCTTCTGTACTCAGACTGGTGGAGCCACACCTTGAGTATTGTGTCCAGTTTCGGGCCCTGGAGGGCATTGACACATGTCTGGAGAAGGAGAATGAAGGCTTTGAGGGCTCTAGAGCACAAGTCTTGTTGTACTAAGGGGCATGGTTTACTGGGGAAATATAATAGTGGTGGTAGGTGGACATTTGGACTATCTGATCTTAGAGGTCTTTTCCAACCTTGGTGGTTCTATGATTCTGTGATAATTGAAGTGTTACCGTGTATATGTATTTGTACAGGAGAACTGTAGCTCAAGTATGTTTTCACTTTGATCTGGACTGATGTTATGCAACAAGGAACACTGAGTAGCAAGTTTTGGTTTCAATTCCTTTCTGCTTAGTTCCAAAATATGGAAAGGCATTATGTTGTTAAGTGAATCAAAATTACCAGTGTGATTATTAGTATTTGGTTCCATAGCAGAGTTACTTCCCCCTTCCTAAGCCCCACTGAATTTCCAGTACATATTTTCTCTCTAAATCCTTGGTCTAGATCTTTATTACAGAAGTATCTGCAAATACACATTGCCTCTAGTATAAATACAGCATGGCCTGCAGCTCAGAGGAACAGAGCAGGTACAGGTAGGTGCTTGTGCAATGCATATTCAGTGCTGGATGGTTCTTCACTTCCATGCCAGGCTTTTTGCCTTCCCTGTGCAGCCCTGCTCCTAGTCACACACATGCTTACTAGTGAGATCTGTTCAAACAAGAATGGAGATGATACAGATGCATTTTTATATTTCTCTCCCTCTCTTGCCTTTTACCTTATGTTTTTGAATTGCAATCTCCACAGCATAAAAAGATGCAGTTGCTTTAATAGGGAAAACAAGATATGGAAACAATGCTTAATAAACAAGCTTATTGGTGAGCTGTTTGCTTGAAGTAGATGTTGCTAGACTAATTGACAAAGGAGCATGAAGCAGAACTGGCTGGCAGGGAGCCCCATAATGTCCTCCCTATGGCTGTTTCTGCCTAACTTGGGAGACAGCATGGTAACTTGAATATTCAACCTTGAAATTAATCCTGTTTGACACTCTTCTGCCCCCAAAAAGAAGACACATACTGCTTTCTACCTTGATTACTCCCATGTGGATCAACTGGAAAGACACCTCCTTCCATTATGCTGCACATTTCCACATACTCTTGAATAGAAATTATCACAAGGTCAATAGTTGCGGCTTTCAACTGTTTTTGAAACCTAGGTAGATAGGATGAGACTGTGAAAGCTTGATGTGCTTTGTTTATTCAGTTAATAGTTCATCCAAGGAATGGCAAAGGAAGTCATGGAAGAGATCAGAAGGACCAACCCTTGTCTTTTAGTGTCCCTTGGTGGTTTTCAGGTTTTCACAAGCACAAATTGTCCATTCTTAAGACAAAGGAAAGATGCTTTTCCAGAATGGAAACATACCAGCTAGAATTTATCCAGGCTTTCTTGTCTCTTCCTCAGACCCTTATCTTGAAGCAGGTGTGTATTCATGGGGATCTCTTTTCAGGTACAGATGTGTTATTACTATTCTTAAGGATGGAGACCAGCCTTGTAATGATTTACTTTTCTTCTTTGCATTAATACATAAAAGTGAAGAACGAAATGAAAATTTGCTGCCACACAATGGACTGAGAAGTGGTGGAGCTTTTTTTACCGAGCTTCCTGATAGTAATGGTTTTTGCTTGAGGAAATGAAGTACAAATGAGCTTGAGGAAATGCTGCTGTGCTATTGGTCTGCTTGAGTCCTCTCTAATACCATGTGAACCTACTAATTGCAGCGAGCTGAATTGTTTCAAAGATGGAATTTCTGTGAATGCCATGGGAATTATGACAATAAAAGGGAGGTTCCACTTTTTCTGGTTATTTTTAAGAGGACAGTAATATGTTCTGAGCTACTTCATTTGGGAATGCAAAGCACCTTTACATCAGCCATGCTAACAACTGTTATGTTTTCGCTGTCAATCTCAGAGACTTTGGAAATTTTACTTATTTTTTTTCCTCCAGTAAATTTGTCTGTTTCACATGGCTGTTTTTTCAATTAAAAAAAAAAAAAAACACCAAAAAACTCATAATGAGTGAAAAAAGCACCTTTGAAACACACTCCTAAGTCAGTGAGAGCACTGCAACAGGAGAATAAACTGAAAAGTGAAAGGGAAATGATCAGATTAAGAGAGGATATTTTTTTTGTGTGTTACTGCACAAAATACTAGTGGGACTCACAGAAGACATATGAAAAGTAGTATGTTAGAAAAACTTAGTATAGTAGAACTGTAACAATCTCATAGACAAGATCTACATTTGTAGCAAAGCTAGAAGAAATGATCACAGGCCCTACCACAGCTGAGTTAAAAAAAAACAAAAACAAAAACAGCAAGAGGAGTAGTGACCAAAAGTTGATTGATTTCTGAGAAGGAGAAGAAAAGGATGGATTATTTTATGCTGTAACACTTTTATCCAGTTCTTTTAACATTAGAAAAAATGATGACTCTTTATGTATTCAGCAGGTGTGATAAGAAGTGGATGTCTCTGCTGGATTTCACTCACTTCTTTCTAGTTCTACTCCCGTAACAGTTTCAGAGGGGGAGCCCTTGGAAGTAGTCAGTATTTGTATTTCCTATTGCTCTCTGCAGGGTCTCGGAAGTAAAAAGCCAGATTAAAAATAAGGAAATACACTGTTTTAAATGTTAAATAATGGCAATTTGCACATTCATTAAATCATCTGACATGAGTTAGTGGAGGGTTGTTAGTTAGGATAGTATGGTTAGGTTGCAGTTGGACTTATTGATCTTGAAGGTCTTTTCCAACCTGAGCGATTCTATGATTCTAAGGAATAAAGTTGTAAAAAGGTTAATAAGCATTATTACCCTGCACAGTGTACTCCCAGAGGAAAATCATGAAGGAATGATTTTTTTTTTAATAGTAATTGAATTTTGAATCAGAGACTTAATGCGTAATAGCAATGATGCTTCATATCGGGGAAAACTCTTTTACTCTGTACCCAATTCTGAATGAATTTCAAAATATGAAAAAAAATTGAGTTAATGTGGGTTCAGCAAAGACTGACTGGAGCTTAGCAGCTAAAATTTCTACCCACATTGAGACTTAGATTTTGAAGTAGCTAGTGAGTAATAATTTCAAAACCCAGCTCACTTTGTACTAACATCCTGTGTAATCAAGCCATGGATCCATTATAAATCCTGTTTCTCATATGAAAAGAGAGGTAAAAAAATGCAAGAGTCTTAGAAAAATAAACAAATGGGAAACTCTAAGCAGTTTTCTGGAATGCAGTATGTCTTTTGGCACAGGATATTTTATTGCTAGATATAGCCATAGCATCAGAAAACAGTTGAAAAGTCAACATTGAAATCTAATTCCTACCCAGTGTTTTGGACTTAAATAGTGCGTGGCCATTTCTGAAATGAGGATTGGTTGATTGGTGGCTTTCTTGAGATAATGTTTTCCTTGCTCAGTGGATAATGAAATTTGTGTGTGTTTGTTTTTAAACATCTCTGAGCAACTTTGTTGTGGTCTTTTGTGTGTTTTGACAAAGGCTGCTTGTTGGCATAAAGCCAGAAAGGAATAGCACCTATCGAAATAACCATATCTATCATGCTGCATCATTAAGAGCACAGGCTGATAAAATGTGTCATTCTAATACCAGCCACTTATGTAGATAAATTGATGTTGACCTTCTACTACTTTCAGTGACCAATTCTTCTTTTTGGAAAACGAGTAGGTGCAATTTCTCTTTCAAGAAAGATTTATTATCACATAGACAATAGGCAGGGAAAATGTGAACCCTTCGACTGCTATTTATTCTCTGGTCAGCTTCAATCCTTAGGCCACTCTATATTGGCTTCATTATACCTGTCTCTGTCAGATATTCACCATAGGATTTATTTTTTCCATCTCATTCTTTCTGAAACTGTAATAAGAAGTTTATTTTACAGCCTTGATATCTTCAGAACACACAAGCTTAGAACTTGTGACTATGGACTATGGGAAAATTTCAAAAGCACAATCAAGTTTGCAAACTTTTTGGAAGGCAGATCATTATGTGCCTTTTTCCTTTTCCTTTTCCCTTTCCTTTTCCCTTTCCTTTTCCCTTTCCTTTTCCCTTTCCTTTTCCCTTTCCTTTTCCCTTTCCTTTTCCCTTTCCTTTTCCCTTTCCTTTTCCCTTTCCTTTTCCCTTTCCTTTTCCCTTTCCTTTCCTTTTCTTGCTGTTGGTAATATGTAAAGCTGTGACACAAATACTGTGTAATTTCCATAAATGTATTGAGAGTGATACTGGCATTTAAATCAGGCTAGTCTGTAATGCTGAAGTTCAAATCTTGGGTGTCAGCCCTGATATCAGGCCCCTTGGTGTTACTTGGAGTATTTTAGGGTAAGTTAACCAGAAGGCTGAATTCTGAAAATACTCTAATTTAGTCTTTTTTGAACTTATAATGGTGGAACTGTCTATAGCTCCCATATCGTTATTTCTATGGAATAAGTGGCTCTCCAAGTTCTGTTACATTTTGTTCCTTTTATTGACATGCTAATTACTGGAACTAGCATATAGTGAGAACCACAGTCTGCTGCTGCTCCTATCAGTAGTCAGGAAGATAATAAGGTACCTTTAAATACTTCTCTTTTCTTTACTTTTCTTACAAGATGAAAGTGGATCGATAGAGAATACAGTGGCAAGCTGAGCTGGTTTTGTAATCATAATGGCTACCAACTGAATCAAGTAAAATTAATTCACAGCAATTGCTTCTTTATTGTGGTTATTTTCAAGAATTCTACTTCACAAAATGTCTCTTCACAAGAATATATTTTAAAGAAGGTATCACAGTGCATTTTGGAGCAGAAATGGACTTCTTTGTAATGCAAGTGACAGCGGAATGTCATAGTAAAACAGGCAATGATTACATGCAACTGGGAAACTTTGGTGATCCCACTGAGATGAGTTACAGGTCATTTGCAGATAAGTGAGGAAGTAGTTAATCAGGCATGTATAATGATAATAGGAGATCTCTATAACCAAGGGCATATAGAGGGCCTTGTCCCACTTGCACAGTTCTTCTGTTAAAATGACTGTTTTAACAATTATAATTCTCTAAGCTTGTTTTCACTCACATCAGTATCCGATGTGTTTCCCTTGTCTTTTAATAACCTTGAAATTGATGTATTTTCTCTTTGATAGTGGTTAGCTGACCAGGGGGAGGTCAGTGTTCCATTTCAGTCCCCTACTTATTGGCTATAGTTGCTGACAGTTTAATTAGATGCGTTGTTACTGATTTCCATGGTTTTGTTTTAACTTAAGAGATCAGAAAATTGTTGAATGTCAAATCTATACCAGTAATTAGCAGCAAGATTAAAAAAAAAAAAAAAAAAAAAAAGCTTCAAGCTGTAAGAGGCAAAGTACAGATTGTGATCCTAAAGAAAGAATCAAATGTACCTTTATGAAGCTACCAGCACAAGTGCTTGAAGCCATTTCAGGCTCTGTATTATCTTTGACACGGCCAGACGAATTTATTACCGGACTGCTTAGAGGTGCTGGATTAGCCCTGTATAGCTTATGGCAAGTTTAAATTTAAGCTTTAAGAGAAAGTTATAGTCTGATCACCTGTTCAATCACTCCAAGAGGTAGGCAATGATGTAGGTATTTACTGTGTATTGAGGGTGTTTTCCTTCAGAACCGTAGGATCCCTAGGCTGACATACTGGAACTTTTTTTTAACCTGACACTTTTGTTATCTTTGCCTTCTTCACCTACACTGTGTTCAAGTTTAACTGGCACAGAGCGTAAGGGTTCTTGAAGAAAAAACCTTCTTAAAAGTGTTCTCTTGAAGAAGATATATTTTAAAACTTGCTTGCTTTTAAGATTGCATTTTTTTTTTTCTGTTGACTAAAATATTATGGGAGAGGGTCAGTGGGAGTTGTTTGCAATAGCTGCATAGCTTGCTGAGTCACAATCTCCTAGGCTCAAGTGGCCATTGTGTCAGTGGGTATATTTTCTATTACATGGGTTTTTTTGTTGTTGTTGCTGTTTGTTTTAACCTTGATGAGTTAAGTTAATAATTTGGACAATTTATTCAATGTTTTTTTCTAATGGGTGACTTGAAAGCAGGCAAGTCCAATGGATGGGCTGCGTGCAGCCTGGCACAGCTCATATTGTGGCCCATCCCCTGCCACGCATCATCATGGTGGCAGCTCTTCCCTGCCAAATGGCCTGGCTGGGCCCTGGGCATGCAGCCATCACTCAGCAACAACCAAATGTTGCCGTGCTATTAACCCTATCTGGGCTGAAACCAGGGCACAGAGTGCAGCACAGGACTACCTCAAGTAATGGCAAATACACTAATATTTTAATTAATTGGCTAAACACAGTTCTGAGCAGCAAACAATATACTTTCTGTTCTGTGCTTTCAGATGTGATAAAGGATTTTGAGGACAGGTTTCTCACAAAATTATCAGTTTTGTAGCTGCTAATTTACTCTATCAGATAGTGTTATTGTGCTCCTTGCATGTATCCATTTCTCCCACTCAATTTTGATTTGTGCTGATTCTCCAGAGTCAGTTTTCTGAATTCTAATGTACTTAAGTTATGATCTGGAGCAGTGGAATATGCACATACATTCTGTTGTGAGTGCTTATCGTCGTCTTACAGAATACAGTGAATCTTATGCATGTTCTCCAGGGTTCCTTAAAATGTGCTGATGAGCAAATATGCTTGCCTGTAAGCCAGTTCAGTAGAACAGTTGTGAAACAAAAACACAGTAGAAAACAAAGCAGAGTTATTGTAGGGCTGGGATTTTAAAATGTCGAAAGCATCTAGAGAATTTTGGAAAACAAATCCCATTGAGAGTCAAAGGGATTTGTGTGGTTAAATCCTCCAGCCATTTTGGAAAAATGTCTCCTAAATAAATAAATTAAGGGAAACTGTGCATTCACCCTGTTCTAGTTTTTAGCAAGGTTCTGATAGTACAATACTATCCCTGTTCTGAGTGACCTTTTGACAGAAAGCTCCTAAAGCAATCCTGTAGCAGCAGATCAGTGTATCCACTACCAAGGAAGAAAAAAGGGAATAGACTTCACTTGGGAGCAGGCAGAGAAACCTGAAAATAACAGAGAAGATGGAAAAAAGAAAGAATGACACACACAGAAAAAAGAATCCAGAGGATTTTCTGACTGATGGTTAAGGGAAGTGTAACTGTAGTGTCTTCAGGGGTTCAAACTTCACTCCAAGTGTTTTAGGGAAATAGATTTGGAGCTTGCTGAAGTGTCTTAGTATCCAATAGCCTTTCCTGGATGTTGCCTCCTTCTCAGCTACCTTTCATCTAAAGACTGTATAGCACTGTTATATCCAGCACAACCTCATCATTTGGTTACCTAGGAAGATGATTTTTGCATAGGCTAGTGTTTGCCTGCAATGAGTCAAGTAGAGTCTAATTTGGCTCTCTTTTAGTTTGATACATACCTACCTGAAGTCCAAGTGTAGCAGAGAGAATCCAAAAACCATCAGAAGCCCAGTCAGATGACAGTTTGCATTATACACTAGGTGTATTTCTGAAAATTACTTTGAGATTAGGTTTCTGTTGCAGTGTTCAGTGCTGAGCAACTGCTATGCTCATCACTTCAGGTTCAAATGCTGATAGCAGTGTAGGTGTTGCTATCCATCTTTTACGTATTGTTACTGCAGTGCTGATAACTCCTCCCCAGTTCAGATAGATATACCAATGAAAGTATGTTGTATGCCTTCTCATGTTATTTTTAAAGCAAAGCATCCATTTTTATTGTTTGTATTTTGAGAAAGGTCTGAAGAAATTCTGAGATTTTAATATGTTTCTTAGCTTCTTTTTCCATGTCTTCTGAACTTGAACTAAATGAGCCATTTGACTGTTACAGAGGTACTTCTGTATATGCTCCACAATTGTTACTCTATTTGAATTTTCTATGCCAGAAAAGTTTCTTCAGGACTTGCGTAAGTCAGGATGAGTAAAGTCTCACTTTCCTACACTGAAACACTTATGGAGAGCAAAAAGACAAAGAGAACTGACTCATTTTGACAGTACACATGCGCCACAGACAACTATGGCTGAGGAACAAAATTCCGCTTGTGCACAGGGCTACCTAACTTCACAGCAGTGTACGTATTTACAGTACAGCTTTTCACCGAGGACATGGATGGCACTGAATTTGTGAGAGAAGGGCTCCAAATTGTGTACTGGTCAAATAATTTGAGTGCAGTGTATTTTGAAATGTGCTGTTTATCTATCTCAGAGGCCGCAGAGGTGTGTTAGTAGCACAGACCATCCTGCCTGAGTCTTCCAGTATGCCCTTAACTTGCTGTAGAAAGTGAGAACCTCCCTGCAGGTGTGAAAGCAGTGAGTCTTCAGCTCAGTCAGCTGCTGACAGCTTGTCTGAGGCAGCCAGAATGGTGCCAGCTAGCACTGGCTGCTACTGGAGGAGTCCTGAGAAGCTCTTTAGATCAGGCACCCTACAGCAAATATAAAGGAGCTTCTTTATTTTCCAGTAATAACTCTCAGTATATTTCCGTTCATGCGGAGGGGATAACTCTGCATTAGTTACTCCTAGAAAAAAGATACAAGGAATTGTTTATGTAAAGCTCAAAGGGGAGATTACGTGAATTACCATCTGATAATGGAGGCACACAGAATTAATGATAAAGGTACATGCTTGTGTACGTCAGACCTTTGACTCTCTAATCCTGCCCAATTGCTGCAGTCAGGATCACAGAGATTATTTTTGCGTCCTATTGCTCAGCAAAAACAAAACAGATCAACCATAGTTTGTAGAATTACATCAGCCCTGTCCTGAGGCATTGAGCACAAAATACAAAGCTTCTGGCAAAAATAAAGAGAAATATAGCCAGCTTGTCCTTAAATCTTAGTGAGAAAAGTGCAAGTGTTGTGGCCATAAAATAAGTGACTTGCTTTAAAAGACAAAAACAGCATCAATACATCATTTTGGAGCTATGTTTTTTGTAGTGCAGAATTGTTCTACGGATCGCAGCAGTTGGGGATAGAAAGAGACTATTAATTGAGTCCATTCCACTGCACTTGTGGACATAATCCCCTGATGCAAATACATGGTTTATTAAGGTTACAATGTACTTGCTATGGGAATCAGACCTCTAATAACATCATCTCCAGAGCTCTGGAGGAGTAATGCTGCTTCTCTTTAAGATGTGCCCTGTGACTGGATTGCACCAGTGCTATGAACTAGTAAAAGGAGCGGTGTAAAAGGGCAGTGGAGGTGAACAAGGAGCAGTAAGAAATGCCACTTGAATGAAGCCATGTGTGTTCAGGTTATATGAAGGCACTGAGTACTTTTCCAAATAGATCACTGTTTGATGAGAGAACGGATATACTGACTTGAGATATGTTTAAATTCTCATGGCAGATTTTGAGTTTCAGTTTCCATCCTAGTACACTGGAGCCTAGAGTGGATAAGAGTGCTGAGCCCCACAGCAAGTCTGAGAGGCAAGAAGGCATCAGTATTTGGTTCTATCAGAATCTTCTTCAAATACTTGAATAAAAGGCCAAAAGAATAGTTCTAGCACTCGAGACTGAAGTAGGGGGAAGAGATTTGAAAAGCCAAGTAGCTTTATTGTGGAACATAATTCAGTACAGGAGTTTGCCAGGCTCTCTTTCTCCCTGACTTCGATGTGTGGCTCTTGCTGTTCAGCTTAGCTTATTGCAGCAGTGTTGGAAACAGCCCTATTGTACAGATGTCTGTGATTGTATCCTTCCTCCTTCACCTACTCCAGGCTTTTGCAACTGCTGAGACTGCCTCATTTAACTAGTAGATGCAATGGTAGGAGCACTGGGATACATAAAGCAATGCATTTAAGTCACTGTGTTTGTCTGCTGCAGTGCACATTGGAGACCTGAGCACCAAAATCTGCAAGATAGTACAGTAGTGTGTCTAACTTAAGATACAAGAGTGAGCTTGTGATGCATGCTTTATTTTTAATTAACCTGATGCTTTTATCACAAGAGATTTGGTTCTTCACAGTAAATTTAATACATTCTCCACTTGCCTGCCACTTTCTCAGAGCTGCTTCATTTTTTTCCATTGTAAGAGCTGATGTCTTTGTAAAGGCACATGAAACACAGCTGAGGGTGATATTTTTGTTTGCTACCTATTGCTTTACAATAGCTCCATGTAGCATAGGACAGTACAGAGAAGAAGCTCTGACACCAGGACTATTGCTTTTATTAGGATTTTACTTGGAGTTTCTCAAAGTTGTACCTCACTCATGTTTCATTTTGACTTGTCAGGATCCATAACTCAGGGAAGGAAGCACTAACCTTCAGAAATCAGCTCTGGATGAGGGTGTTAAAAGTTGTTCATTCAAAAATCAAGATACTGAATTGTTCATGATTTTTTTAAAAACATCTGTCTTTGCTTTAAAACCTCCTGTTAAGTGCTCATCTGTGTGTATATATATACACACTGTGTTAGAAAACTGGGATCTGAAATGGTATCACTTTAAATCTTTGATCACCATTCAGAAAGCTAGTTACAATCGTTTTCCCCTTCCTAAAATAAATGTGAGAGGAAACATCAAATTAATCATGGATATAAAGGCTGCCTGAAGTGAGGTAGCTCATTAAGATTCCTTCTTGCAAGGTCTGTTTCTTTAAGAATTTTAATCTCTATAGTATTTTTTTTTTTCCTTAGTTGGAATGTGCGTAATATTCTTCAACAATGAAATGCTTTACTGGGCTATTTATCATCCTTTGCCGTAAGCAAGTGTATACAATTATTTTTGTGCTAGTGTTACACTGAAAAGTTTTATTATCCTGGTATCTCCTGGCTTGTAGAACCTGTGCATTGGAAGATGCACAATTACAGAGAATACATTATTGCCTCTGAAAATCCATACTTGGAAGTTGCATCCCTCTACAGAGTAAACTGTTTATTTTTCCATTGCTGTTCTCTGGATTATAGCACCACCTACAAGTTACTTTCAAACTGCAGGTGCAAGCTGATGATTTTTGCATGGTTTGTGTACCTTTGTCCACAACGAAGCTGTAATTGCCCTCTCTTCCTATGCTCGCAAAGCATCAGTGACTTTAACCGTAGGAATTTGCTGCTGTTTAGGAAACTATGGCTCCTATACATCTTGCTCTTTTCTTAGGAACCACTGCTTCATCCAGTTCTTAAGAGCAATGCAAGTCTCTGGATCCCATTTATTTTTCAGGTCTAAATTAATGAGGGAAAAGGGGTCTTGGAAGGGGGCTTATTAAAATTAAAGATGATCCATATGCCAAAACATGATAAACTAATATAAAAGGCACTGATGGAAGATCAAGTCTGAGGACTGAAGGTTGTTATGGTGAATCAAAGCAAGCTTTTTGTTTCTTCAAGTGGAGCATGGAGCTAAACTTTTTTTTTTTCTTTTTATCTCAAAGTCCTGTCAGTTTGGCAAGTCTGATTACTTAAATTTTGTGAGAGTGAAACCAGTCTTACTCTATGACAGGGTAGCTAAGCTGCTTGCCCCAAATATCAGGAAGTTATTGCAATGGCTGTAATGGCCTTGGTGAAGTTTATTCTTCTTGGTCTTTCTCAGAGAACAATATTCTTTGTGTACTTTCATGGCATTATGTGCAGTTTGGGAAGTATTTATCTGTGGCTCTTCTGTTGGTTAATCTCTCTCTCCAATGTAGCCAACAAACTTTTACTCTGATGGAAATTATGATGACATTCTATTCTTTCATTTCTGCTATAACAGAAATGTTATCTGTACTCAACACAAATAGAAGACACCAGTAAGGATGCACTTAACATCTATCAAATAGCTTATAGACTGCTCTCGCAGCTGCTTTAACACTTGAAAGCCAAGCCAAGAAGGGGGCTTGGACAATGCATTTTGCAGTTCAGGAAGCTTTGGCTTTGTTCAGTATCAGAAAAGAGATGTTGCCATCTGTTTCGAACCAGTGAGTCCTGCTGCAGACCCAGATACCCTCATCAGACTTCCCATGTGGCCTCGGCCTGGTCTTATGGATGCTATTTATATGAGCAGCTGCCAACTGCTTCACAGCCTAAAAAATTGCTGCCTTGCAGTCAGAAATGACTACCCCTTCTACTGAGGTGATGAACTGTCCTGGTTAGTCTCTTCTGACTTGGAGTAGAACAGCATGCACAGGCTGGCTTGTGCTGACCTATTTTTGTTCTGCTCTAGAATAGTCTGGGATTGCACAAAGAATATTCTCACTATCGATTATTCCTCTATTTGTTATAACTGATAGAGAGATGACTTTGCTGCCTCGCAGAGATACAGAGAGATGCTTTGATATTGTGGAAATCAGAGCCAAATAGGATAGGACTAGGTCTTTAAATTTAAAATTATATTGACCAAGGAAACAGAGCTCTTTTTTTGATAATTGCTTTGAGCCACATTTGCTTAGATTGGTAAGGGTTTTTTCACATCCACCCCAGTACATGGGACACACACTCAGACTCTTCTCTCTAGTCTTTGTGTTCAAATTATCAAGGAGTGCATTTAATACCCCTGTGCCATCAGCAGTACATCTACTCAGTTATTCCTAATTTCTGTGCTTTAACATCTGTGCTTTGAATGGGTAGCATTGTACTTGCAATGCAAAGTTGCTTTTGTTCATTGGCTGGTAATGTACTTCAATTGTGGAGGAAGGTTGGGTAAGGGCTAAGTAAAACAGCCTCATTATGAGAGACCGTATTTACCTTTGATGCATTCTGTTGTTTTGTAGCTATCATGAGCCAGAAGTTTCCAGCAGTTAAAATTGCTGGGGTGGAGTGAGCTAATGCATACTCATAGCCTTAGCTTTACTGGTTTGTTTGTATTCTACCAGCCTGGGGACTGTGCTGTCCTAGCTTCACAGCACTGCAAGTTAGTATTCATTATTTCAGAAACCCTACGTGCTTAACTCCTCAGCTGTTGTATTTAAAATGCACCGAGTTAGACTTTTGTTTTAGGTTTTTAAGGAAGCTGCAGGACCTTGGGCTTCTTCCTTTAGCAGTCAGTAGACTGGATCAAGTCTTAGGAAGGCATTATGCTCATCTGGACAGAGCCAGTTCGCAGGTTTTGCATCTAAAACAAGAGTAGTTAACAGCAACTGTGACTCATATTCTTTATATTGCTCTTGGTAAGCAGTAATAGGAAAGCGAGATGTGCTGGCTTTAGATACATACAAGTTTTTGTACACAACAGAAATTTGTTCTGTTGATGTGATAGATGGCACACACAATTTGTTTCGTGTTTCACCTTCCTCCTCATCCTCTTCACTGCCTCAGTCCTGCTTTCAGCTGTAGGCTGGCTGAGGTGTTCAAAGGATGGAATAACCATAACGGATGGAGTAACTGTTACCTGATTGATTCCAGCCTGTACAAGCAGGGAAGAGATGACTTTTGTGGGCCCCAAAGCTTTGGGTTTTGTAGGCTCAGTGAAATTGCTGGCTGAAGATGCAAATGAATAAGTTTCTGATGGTGACAACAGTTACTTTGTAGATCATCCTCTTTCTGCAGCAGTTCCTCCCTGACCTAGTTGCTTAGTTTGTTTTCATTCACCCACAAACACACAGTGGGAAAAGAGTTGGTTTTTTTTAGCCTGTTTCCCAACTACACAACATGCTTCTCCAGTGGGTTAAGGTAAAATAATTTTCTAGACTGAAGATTTCTTAGATGTTTCGGAATCTATTACAGCACTGAAGTTTCTATGCTTTTTAGTGGCTGAGTGGAACTTAAGTGTGAATATACCAAGAAAAGCTTTAGCAAAATTAAAAAATATATATTCCTAGCGAGAGGATACATGATCTTTCAGCAGAAAAGGATCCATTGCATTCCCAAGTGTATTACTCCTAGCAGTAGGTGCCTTGTCAAAATGAGTTATTTATTTGTTTATTTGCCTAGGAATAGTCTGATTTCATCACAGAACTGTGACTTTTCTGACAGAGTTGCTAACTCCTGCTGGTAGAACTTAAAAAGCACATTGTCTAGCTGCCCTTCTGCTAACTCCTATTTCTCCTTTACTCACCTTTTTTTTTGTTGTTTTTAAATTGCCAAATGTTTTGCAAGATAATGTGATTCAATATTTGAGAATTCATCTACTCCTGCTGCTTCTTTCCTGACTGAAGTCATAATCAGCTCATGGAATCACAGATGGCTTCTTCAGAGGTGTTTATGTCATAGGAATGTGGTTTCAGGTGGGGACAATAAGAACTAGGAGAAGAAATGTAATTATACAGGTTCCATACAAGCTACTAAAGTAATACAATGAAAAAACTACACCTCCTGGTGCCAGCAGAGAGACAAAATTATTTCCAAACAGAGAATAGCTGAAAAATTTTGCCGATTTTATCAGAAGCTCCTCAGTTTTTTTTTTTTTTAATTTTTACAACTGGATTACCAACTTGTAGATAAATATATGCTGTAGTATCATAGGTTTTCATTATGATACATGGAAGAGAGAGGTTAATTTTTTTTTTTGTCAACATAGTAACAGATGCCAAAGGTAATCCAATAATTTCTAACCATCTTTTATCTTGAGAACAGAACTTTGTTGTGGGCATGGCTGTAATAATTGAATTATTTCTTTTGGCAGAATACCTTATTGTCAGAAAAGAAGGAAAACCAAATGAGATGAAATGCTGATAGCATCTGGGAGCCTTCATTTGCGTGTTAGGTTCACATAACCTGGTTCCCAACTCAGCTCATCCCCTTGATGGATTCACATACAAGGCCTGCTCCAAAAGTAATAGATCTGAGTATGTTGGCCTGCGACATTAGAGGTGAATGCTGATGGTATGGCAGTAGAGGCTAACGCTTGCCACCAACATACTGTTACGTGTTGTTGCCACCTGACAGATGGCAGCAGAAGGGCAGTCTGATGGAATGGGGTCTGATACGGAAGTGCATATGAAGCGCAGGTGTGAAACTGAATTCCTCCATGTAGAATAATAGCATCCATTGACATTCATCGATGCTTGCTGAATGTTTATGGAAACCAATCAGTGGATATTAGCAGAGTGAGGTGGTGGGTGGTGTATTTCAGCAATGGTGACAACGTGAGACACAAACCAAATTCTGACTGAGCATGCAGATTTTAATGAGCATGCATGATCTTGTTCATTGCTGATGAAAATACATAGCTGATGATACTATGTTGGAAAAGAGTATTTTGTAGCTGAGAATTTGCTTTGTCAAATAATATTACTGTGCTCTTTGTTGTTTCCATGGGAATAAATAGGAGGCATTATTTTCATAGCCGACACACTTAGCTACATGTCTTGGTTGTCTAATGCAAAATGAGGGTGGAATAAATTTTTATGTAAGGGAAGGAGTACAGTGGTAATAAATGCTATAGCAAATAGGAACAGCATTCACAGGAGCTTTCTTCCTTCATTTCTTTTATCCTCTGGGAAGAGTTAAACTTGCAGTGAAGGTAGACTATATCTTGTGAATCACTGACCTTACGTCTATGTCACTCCACTGGCTACTTTGCTACTTCCTATGAATCTTCTGATAAATCCATTCTTCCAGTTCACACACTTCTAGAGAAACTGTATGTACAGTTACAAATATCCTCTCCAAGTATTTCTTTCTGTCAGTCTTATTCATTGGAAACTTGGAGCAATATCCAGCTTTATCATTGCAATGACAAGAATCAGAACACTGCTCCTGATTTCACACTACCCCTATGTACCTTATGAGGACACTTGTCTTTTTTTTTTTTTTTTTAATGCAGTAGAACATATCTACTGTTGGATATTTTACAGAATGCTACGTTCATATGCTATCAATTTAAGGATTCCACTTTCAGTTCAAGGTCTTCAGTTCTATTGCTTCTATTCCTACCATTTCTTGTCTTTGGATCTCATTGTTAAACATGGGATGGTCTTTAAAATTTAAGTGTAGTTGTATGGAAGCTGTTGAGTTACGGCCTGAATCACTGATTGATCACCTGGGGAAAGGAGCAGGTCAGCCCTGGGAGCACAGGTGAAGGCAATTCAGTTTTATGACTGGAAGGGGTGGAGCCTGGCTGCATCTCTCTTAGACCCCATTTAAGGGCTGACTGGAAGAGGGGAAGGCTTCTGGGTGGAGATTCCTCCTTTGTGGAATTTTTCCCTGCAAGCTTTGATCTTAGGGTGAGCATTCTTTCCCTATTTGTCCTTTTGCTTCATTCTTATATCACGTTTCCACTGCTCTAATGTAACAGTAGTTCATAATAACATCATAAACTTATTGGAGTTTAGACAAGAGCTGTTAATTTCTTCTTTGTGTAGATTTATCTTTCCATGATTTTTTTTCTAATATTGTTTGCTGAATGCAAAACCTGCTGAAAAAGGTAAGATATTCTGGGTAGCAGGGTTAGCAAAACCGTGCCGTAACTGATTTATTCCTAAATAAGTAGAAGGTGAAGTAGGATGAGCTTATATGGGCTGAACTCTCTCCCAGGCTTATTGGACCAGTGCTTTTGAAACTGAGAAATTCTTTTATCTGTATTTATTCTTGCTCTCTGACTTAAGTGATATATTTTAAGAAGTAGGAAGACTTTAAAAATATGTTTGTTACCTTTGTTTTGAACTTGAGGAAATAGTTCCTACTGTATGCTTCTATATTATGCAAGTCATACATGAACTGTAAAAAAAGCCTTCTGTTGGATATTACCCTCCTGTATGTGTGTACCCATGCCTTTTTCTTCTCTTGTGCAAGAGGCCTGTTCATTTATTTGCATTGCTTTGTTTTTCTGAACCCACAGTTAATTTCTCAACACCCCTTTGTAGTCAGGCCTTTGTCTATTTACTTCACACCTCCAGTGTTGAGGTCAACCTCTAAGCTGACTCCATTCGAGAAGGACAAATAGGATACAAATAAGAATTCTTGGTTTTAAGTATGTATAAGCAAAAAACCAACCAAACAAAAGTACCATGCCAACAACAAAAAAGCTTTTAGACAGCTCATCAAAGGTCTTGGAGTGCTAACTTCCTTGCGGAGAGAAATGTAGATTGAAAAAATAATGTGCACTTCAGTGTTTCTACTCTGCAGGCCATGTGTGGGATATAGGCAAAATCTGAGAATCGCTCAGATTCATAGTTCATAACACACAAAATCTACAGTCCAATTGGATGCCATCATGCATCCAATTTTTGGTTTTCTTTTATGGTTGCAGCTGACTCAAATGGCTGGTATACGCTAACTTTGCAGATGACTTTTCAATCACAAAAACACTGCTGTTCTTGCACCTAATTATTCTCACATAACGCGCTCTTCTGCCTCCCAGGATTCAGTTCAGTGCCTCTGAATTGGTGATAAAGCCTTAGCACTGACAGCACGAGCAACTGGTGTTCTTAAAGGTAAACATGTAGACTTATCTGCTTATCTGCTGCAGCAGATTGTGATAGGGAAATGAGTACAGAGTAGTGTCAATTCAAGATTAAGCGCTGCAACAAAGGGGGAAAGAAAAATATCTGTACTTGATAATGAATCAGTACTAAATAGGTCTGATTTGCATAACTTTGAGCAAGCTATCTCTCAATCAAGTAGTTGCAATTAAATACATTTCCAAACTGTTCAAACAACATAAAAACTAAAGGTAGTTTTGATTTTTGCCTTCTATTAGCTTGGGTATTTTTACCTAAAGGGTAGAAATGCTGTGAATTTGCCAAGACTGGGATAGTCAAGAATTATAATTGATAATGTATAAAGGGCTTATTAAGCTTATTGTGTTCCCGTCTTCCAGTTGTTTCTTGTGCATAGTAGGTCCCAGATGCTAAATTTGAGCATCTGATTGCAAGCTACCATTCTTCATAGTGAAGTTGGTCTATCCTTTGCTTCTTTTTTTTTGGTTTATATATTCTACACGCCTAAAGAATATGTAATATTGGTGATCAGATCTGAGGCACACTGGCAGTGCTAGCTATGATATTAGATGTTTCTATTTACAAATATGTTTTCACCTGTGCAGTCACTAATGCTTGTGCTCTCCATAGAGCTAATTATCTGAAGTGTGAATTCACTCCTGTGCAGCTGTTTCTAACTTCACATTTAGCCAACAGAACACTTCCCTCAGCCGCAAAATCTGTGCTCAGCTGCTCTTTTATTCTGAAACTCTGTGTGTTTCAGAGCCGTTTCCAGCTTAGAGCTGTGCCGCACACGAACCACACTAGAATTTAAAAAGAATTATTATCTGCTGCTTTTACCTGGCGGCTCACCTGACTGAACTCCACTAGAGCCTTCTCATCTAGCTGATTCATTTGAGATGTTCTGATCCAATATGAAGTATGGATTAGAAATACGAAAAGCAAGGCCATCCTCTTGTTTCTGTAGATGGGTGATATTTTGGCCTTTTGTGAGTGAGATGACAGTGTAATTCCCATTATCTGGTCTATTGAATATTTGAATACTTTTATGGGGTGAGCCAGCAAATACGAGGAAATTAAGAGTGTATGTCAGCTCATAGCAAAGCAGAGTTGCAGGACACAGCAGATATGAGTACAACATAAACATAAAAGAAATAGCTAATGGATGTTAAGAATCTAATATTTTTTTCCAGTACTCTCTGGAGTTCAACAGTCTGAAAGTTCCAAATGGTTTGTATTGATGCTCACCTCCTTTGTGGTCACTGTCATTTTGCAATCTGTGTGTTCCAGTCAATACAGACTTCTCTTACATTTTGAATATCACTGAATCTATTGTTAGTTTTTAACCTATGAAAGAGAGTAAAAGAAGAGTGTAACTGCAAACCAAAAAGAAGAGGTATGACTGCACATCAGAACTGAGAGGTAAATAATCCCTGCCCTGTACATTGGAAGTTCATGATCTAATTAGATGTTTTAATTTCTTATAGATACTGGGATTAAATATCCTGCCCAGTGACAGGTGACACAGAAAAGAGTGCTGCCACCCCCTCTGAAACTTTTGGCTGTTAACTGCATCAAAGACAGTAGTTCAGACCTGTGCAGTGTCTTCCTAATTTCACATTATGAAGCTGTTTATCATGCAGACCATTTACGATGAAGCAAGGATCAGTAGGGTAAGTGATTGTACATATGCTGCATATCCAGAGCTTAAAAATATCTGTGATACTAGAAAAAGGCAGAGATGCTGCACGTGAGGAAGGGGAGAGAGTGTTAATTGCATTCACATTCATCACTTCAGGAGCGTGAGTTGTTGATAAAGTGCTGATAGCTAAGATAACAAGCTGCATCCCCATGTAACATCCTGTTTTTATTTGTTGCCTTGCTGCTTAAAGCACTTCTACAGCTTGTCTCTGAAGCAGAGTTTCTTTTTAGAACTGATGCTCGTTTTTGTGAAGAAGCTATGGGCAAATATAGCATTAAACCTAGTTCCTTCACTTCACTGAGATATCAAGGTTTTGACAAGGGTTGCAGCATCAGTAGCACAGGTTGTATGCTAGGATTGTATCGCTATTGCTTGAAATGGTGTCTGGTTTAGGAATCTCTTAAAGGTGCTCATAAGACATATCCAAAGACTTTAATATGTCTTTGAAACATCCCTGTGTTGTATATACCGTGTATGGCTTCTGGTAATGTGAATTGAGCCCTATTGTTTACTTAGTAGAGACAGCAGTGTGAGTAAGTCTTTCTGCAGGAATGTCTAGGTAATGCACCTTAATGCCTTTCTTAGAGTGGAAAGGGACTTTTGACCTGCTCCCCTAAGAAAAGAAATAATACACTAAGCTTGAAATTATGTTGGCATATTTAGTCTTCATCTTTAACCTGTATTGGCATCTGGCATTTATTGCTCTGGTTCTTCCTGTGAGGAATGCTTTAAGTTATAAATAAAGTCCAGCATAGTGCAAAACTTCAGGCGGGTTTCAATTACAGTCTTCTGTTAATCTGTGTGGGAGGATGGACAGAACATGAACGGTTGGGATTGCTGTCCTGGGTTGAAAATCTGAAGAGGAATTTCTTAAATCATTCTGAGAAAGTCAGTGATGTTTCCTCATCTTGAAGTGGCATCTAGTACATGTAGAAGTTTGTGTCTCTGGTTAAATATTTATGGAATCGCTTATCTTTTTAAAAATATTTTAAGGTACCTGGCTAAATGGTAACTAGAATACTGGGATAGCCATTTTCTTAATCATTGTCTTTTTTTTTTCATGCCTGCTACATTAAGAAGCATTATGTTGCGTTAGTCTGAAATGAGCTTTTTGCTGTGCGGATTACAAGGTGCTAAAGAGTGAACGCGTTGTCTAATTCAGCCCTTTTGATTATTCTTTATGGTAGTTCTCAGGTTCTTAATTATGTTACACTGAGTATTTTTTTTGTTGTTGTTTAAAATATTATGCTTTCATGTACAGTGTGGCAGCAGATTAGATAATGGAAAAAAAGCACAGTCTTTTTTCATGCTTAGCTCTCGTTATATTGTATTTGTATGCCTGTCTGTACAAGCTTAATAATGCTTTAACCTATTTTTTTTGTGTTTGTGAAGTAAGATTCCTAGAGGCTCCCAACAGTAACCTCTATGTTAAATCACAGGGAGAGAGGAAAACTGCTTTAGATAGTCAAATAACTAGATTATCTGCTGTTATGCAGGCAAACTCTGTGTAGCTCTTTCCAGTGTGTGTGACTATTTTGGCAATAATAAGCCTGCAAAATAATCACTGATTGTTTGAGACATCTGCTCAGATTAGAATAATAGATTAGCATAATTTTCATATTGTGTTTTCACACCATGAGCATAGCTGACCTGCAAGCTGAGTGTTGTAGGAGGAAGAAGGATGTTCAATTCTAAGTTCTTTAGTAAGATGTGTTTCTTTACCTCAGAAACAAGAGATCTGGTTCTGAAATTGAGAAATAGGGTGCTTGAGGACTCTGGAAACAGTAAAAAATGTATCACCTTAATATCTGTCAGATCTGCTTTTGTGAGAAATGATCCATGTGTGTGTTTTGAGTTCTGCAGCATGGAACGAATGTCTTCTGGAGAGCAAGAAGTATTCTCCTTGGCTCTCAGCATGATCAAGAAGTCTGTAACTGTGAGGCCCATGGCTAAAGGATTGCCTGGAGAACCGTTTGTACTGTAATGAACTGTGGGGAGCCACATCTACTGATAATCAATTACAGTGAAGGAATATAACTTAATTTTTGAGATATGAGATGAGTTTGCAGCTAAATAAAAAAGCATTTCCTTGCTTATAAACAAGACAAACCTAATCAGTAAAACAGAGAGATAGTAAATGTGTAATCTCACAATGTTTTTCTGAATTGTGATAAGAGCACCACTGTGTCTTCAATTTTTAGATTTGTTAATCTTTGAGGGACGCTGCAGAAAGTGAGAGAATAAGAAATAAATGTTCCCAGAGCTTTCAGATGAGGTAACTGTACAGATAGCAAAAATGAGAACAAAATATTACCTCCAAGTGTTCAAAAGCTATATCAAAGCTATTTTACTTAAGCAGTAGAATTTATTAAAGTATACTCTTGTTTAGTTTAGCCAGATCAGTTTTGACACAGGTAATGTGACAAACTGTTGAAAAACTGCTGCCAACAGTATGCAGCTCATTCTGCACTTCGTTTTCCTACCACATAATGGTTGAATTTGTATCCTAGGTGAGTAATAATGCACTGAAAACTCTAAAATTAACAAAATAGCTCCTAAGAATACAATACTTCTCCCTCATGTTGCTGGAATATAGTGAGTAGTTGCTCTTCTTGTGAACACCTATATCCAGATAACTTTTTGCCTCTATTCCCAAATGCATACTGTGGTGATGGGAGCTCAGCTGAAGAGCAAATATATGGCAAAAATGTTGCTGACTTAAAGAAGTTTTCCAATGAGTGCCAAATATGCCATGAATTTCTAAACATTCTGTTGATTTCATGGGTTTTTCCATGTCTAAGCATAACTGAAACAGTGTATCTCTGAAATAAGAAACTTGGAACATTTTGGTAAGATAGAAATTTTCAGTAATTATTGCCTCCCTCATCCCTACTCTCATCATTTAAAAAAAAGTGCTATAATGTAGAAAAAGTCATTTGGTGCTGCGTTTCAATGAACATAAAGTAGCATCTGGGAATAGCTCTTTAAACTTCAGATGTGTAAGAGATAGGATACTATCCAGAATGCTTGTATAGATCTAGTTTCTCAGAGGTTAACTTAATAAATGCCTTAGAACTTCGGGTTTTTTTTTTTTTTAGTAAGTTCAAGATAATTGCTAATCAGGCTTTAAAATGAGTAATAATGGAAAACTAGGTAGAATTCCCCCCCATCTTATCCTTGAGGAAGGAAACAAATATTTGTTCCTTCTGTGTTCCTCAAAACACTAAGTCAGGATTTTTACCTGTAGACTCTCCGAAGTACATAGGAACTGTTGAATTTTTCTCTGAATTGTTTGTTGAAAGTAATTTTCTCAGCTCCCAGGAAAAGGCTGAAACTAAGAACAAATTGGGCAGATGTTATAAAGTAATTTGTGCAGATATTTGCAGTCCTGAAATCCAAAGCACTGACAAGTCTTGAAGAGATGCTCTGACCAGAAGCATTATACACTGACCAATTCCACGTAAGATGACATAATTGGCCCCAGAATTACCTGCCTTCAGTGTTTTCCTGGAGAAGAAAATAAGAATCATGTAGATTATTTGAATGTTTTTCTGCTTGAATTATGGGAAATCTGGTATGGGGTAGAATCAGAAGAAAAAACAATTTTATTTTTATGGTGTGGAAGTTGAGTAATTTACCTCCTGACTTTGAAGATGAGTGTGAGATAACTGGTAGCACAACAAATGCACATCAGAGTTTTGTGTATTTACATGAGAGTATATCTATAGGTACCTAGGCTGTCATACTTCAGATCAATTGCTTTGTTTTGCTCCAGATGGAACAGATTTCTCTGGATCACTGTTTAGCTGGGACACAAGTTTTCAAAATGAAAACTCATAATTCTATTTATCATTGTTAACTAAACTCAGTTTTTTTATAATGAAACTTTAATAATTTTTTTTTAAATAAAACTGGATTATCGTTATGGTATTCCAAGTTCAGATTTCTTCACTAGTTTTTCCTTCCTCTATAGAAGAGTATATATTCTGCAGCTCAGTTCAGTGGAGCTGGACTAGGTGTGAAAATGACTGGAAGAGCGAATGAATATGATGGCTGTGAGGAGTTCCTTCACCTTTCCATTGAGAACGAAGGCTTTTGGTGGTTTATGATCATGGTGTTGATCCTACACGATTGTCCTCATCTTTGGCTCACGTTTTTCATGTGTGTACATGGGACTTCTGTTCCACTTCCACTTCTTTTTGCCCCAAACAAGTTAGAAATCAAACTTTTCAGTTGTGTGAACTGATGATTTGGCTCTTGCACTCACTGAGTAGTTAGCTAAGACCTTTGGAAATTATGCCATTCTCACTGATAGATTGTTTATTTTGAGTAATTCTGAAATACTTCAGAATATGTAATAAAACTCCCATATATAGAAAATACTCAGAAAACAATAGAACTCCACTGTTGTTGGATATAAATGCTTTGTGTGGTGGTACAATGTGTTTGTTACTTGACATTTTGCAATTTGCTTGGGAAGGTAAATGGATTAAAATGTTAATTTGTTACAGTGGGTTTCCTTGATGAAAAATTCAAAAGGTCTTCTGCTCACATTTTCAGGTCAGGAGGGAGTTTGACTTTTACAAGTCAATATAAAAGGGATTTCTACATAATGCGCAAATGGTGTATAACTTCAACTTTGACTTACCTGGAGCAGAGTTTGTCTGTCCTTACCTAACTGCTCTTTACTGGAAGGAGTGGGAGAGGAGGGGATGGTGGGTTTCTTGAAGAATTAGTGAAATAGTGCAGAGACTTTCAGTTGAATCCAGCAGAATTCATCACCGCCAACCAGTTATCAGTGGTCTTCTGCTGATTATTAGCCCTCTTTCACAAGTTTGTGACAGCACAGCACTGAACACCAACCTGAACTTGCGATTTAATGAAGAATGGCAGTCACTGTTACAAAACCTGTTGATCTGAGTGTCCAGTGGGCCCGGTGATGTAGTCTGTGAAGGGAAATGGCTTCTTGGATCATGGAATCTCAGAGGCTGTCGAGTTTTGGTGGGTGTTCAGTACAATCTCTGCAATCAACTGAGGCTCTGTTTCAGAACAAGTTACATTGGATCTTTGCCTCCTCTTAGTCTGTTGGAAGACTGCTCCTGGTTTTTGTAATAGCCTTTGGCTTTCCAGAATACCTTGGCTCAACTTTCCTGTTCTAGATGTAGGAACATCCTACGGGGACTTTTTTTTTTGAGCATGACAGACTTGGAATGCATGCACCATGCCCAGCAGTTAGCCTTGTTATGTTTGGACAGAGCATCTGTAGCAAATGCTGTGCTCAGTGATAGGTCTTGAACAAACTGTTGGTCTTGTGTACATTGATAATCTATATATGGTTTCAAATTCTGAGGTTGTCTTCTGCTTTATGAAAGTGGGGGGAAAAAAATAAAACTGTGTTGCGTTGGTAATATGTTTGACCAAATAATTAGTTCTAAATTGTTTGACCTTTGTTTAAAATTAAAATCTGGCCATGTGTTTTTTAAAAAAAAACAACCCCAAACAAACAAAAGTCCTTTTAAAAAATGGGGACTAAACAAGAAACTATTTGATGGATCTTTAATTTTATTTTTCTGCTTTAACAGCTTATATTTCAGTCTTCATTCCAACTCTGTTTAAAAGAAATTCTGTTCCAAATAATAGTTGTAAAATAGCTTTTTGTTTCCCAAGGACTGGGAATCATGCATGAAATTTTTCAAGTTAATGACAAGATTTGAATTGAGTATCTTAGAACAAAACTGCCTTGTTTAAAAAACAAACAAACAAACAAACAAAACAAACGCTGTGTTTAGACAGCTCGCAGCTAAAGAAGATTAAATTACTGGATTGGACTTTTATATAGCTTGACTGATGAGAAAACTATGCTGCAGTATTCACTGTTTATCAAATATCACTTGATCAGTGGCACTAACAGAAACAAATATATATTGGATGCATGATTTACAAAATTATATTGCAAATGTGTAAAGAGTTTTGCCTCTGCAGAGGTCTTGGAATCAAAAAGTTAAGAGATGCTGAAACAGTAATGTGTGCAGCATAACCAGAGACACATCAGGCCAAGACTTCTTTCTTGAAAAGGATTGCTGTTTTGTGATCTCTCACTGAAGGACATGGCAGGAGTAACCTGCAAGTGTTTCTAAAACAGCTGCTCTCCCCAATTGTCTTTCCTTCTCTCTCGACTATTCTTGAAAATAAACAACTTGATGAATCTCTTTGTTGTCACTTCCCAGATAGAGCAGCCTTTGTGATGAGTTATACCTGCACACAAATCATGTCCACCTAGCTGCAGCACTTTTACTCACAAAGGAGGATTGGAGACTTATCTGTATGATCATCTAGTTTAGACATAATGTATATTGTTTGGATTAGTGCACTGCTGTGTGTAATTTTATTAGGATGAGAGAGAATCTGAAAGATGGATTATCTCAGTGCTACCCATTTAGAAACAAACTGTTGCCACATGGTAACAAGTACATTGTGGACACATTTATGTATTAAACTGTCCTTTCTTCCTATCTGGAGAAGAGGATTTAGCAAATGTTGGCTTTTCAGGTTGTGTGTGTGTGCTGTCAGAAGACCTGGGATCCCATTTCTTCTGTGACTACATAGACTGAATAATAAGTAGCTACTACTTTTTCAATTGTAGAGGATCCTATGTGTAGGTTTTTGTTTGTTTCTTTTTGTTTACTTTTTTAAAAGGCTCTTACCTAAATGTGGTGTTTGTGAAATCAGTCTCATCTTAGGTGTATTATAATAATTGAAAGAGTACAGGGCAACTATCCTCTAGCTAGTGTGTCTAGAAACTCAGCTGTGGTCTGTGGAAAAGCTATCTTGGCTAGTTTTATCATTCCCCACTTAATCAGTCTGAACTGTGTTTTCTTATTGGATTTTCTTTCTTTCTTTTTTTTTTTTTTATTTATTTTTTGGAAGGTAGTTCTCAATAATTTTGTATTCATGAGGCAGTGGCCAGTAGGAAGTAATTTAACTCCTGCAACTTAGAGTCTCTGTCAGCAGATGGCTGTCTCCTAGTGGGATTTCTAGTTCATGTTTCAAAGGCGGAAAATTCAAATCCTGTTCAGTTTGCTGTGCTGTGAGCAGAGCTACAATACCTGCCTTCTTTCCTGCTGCCTTTTAAGCTAATAGTGCTTCTTTTAATCCACCAAAGAAAAGCTGAGATCTGGAGAGTGTTAATGTTATTTCATCCTCTCAATTTCATCATCCTCTCTGAAATAGCAAAGTATAGTAGCAGGTTGAGGTAGAAAACTAAGGAAAATTAACCATTTTTCTTAACTGTAACCACTTTGTGGGCTTCTTTATTTAGTCCTTGTGTTGTGTCCTCCTATTGCTTTTTGAGGAATAAGAGTCTTTGTGTGCACATGAGGCAAAACTGCCTTTGTGCTCTTGTATGACTGAGGAGCAGACCTGTATTCTGCAGAGGCAGGAGCTGGGTACTTGTGTTTGCATAGTTCCTGTTGGAATGTCTGCCTTAAGGTACTTTGCATACATCTGATTTCAGATGTATGCAAATCCATGTTCCAGTTCTGCATTCCTTCAAAAATCTTAGAGAAAGTATAAAATGGGAAAGGTGAAGGAAATTCTGAGGTACTGGTATCTCTGTAACTCTCATTTGAAAAAAGGAAATGTGGTGCTTGTGGCTGATTGTTTGCTTAATGCAGTGTCTAATCTGTAGAAAGAGAGCATGTGTTGCATTTACACTGCTACTAAAGCTCTATGTTTGAGAGGTCATTTGTGTCTGCAGTGGTTGCTCTGTTAATCAACAGGAATAAACTGAATTCTACTGTATATTGTTTTAAAATGAGAAAACTGCTGTTTGGTTAGAAAGTAATCAGCATTGCCTGATAGTAGACAGTAATTGCCTTCTCACATAACTCACAAACTGTGTAGAAATGTTTGCTCCAGGTGGCTGAGAGATTGTTACACCAGATTAGGTATTCTCTTGGTATTTTGGCCCACGTGATCAATAACTTCTTGTAAATCTCTGTCTCTTGCAGGTTAAGAGAGTACTCAAAGTTAATATGAATTTCATATCATCAGAGAAAGGATGGTCTTATGAGAATGGGTACTTCCTAAATTAGGGACTAAAACCTTTTAGATAAAAAAAAAAAACAAACAAACACCAAAACACCACATCAGAGTGGGAGGGGAGAGTAGCTGCTTGTGCAGGAGAAGGCCTATAGCCTCACAGTAGTGAGGCAGACTGAAGTGGTTGAACTGAGCTGTGGAGTTTGCATATGTGATTGGCAGGTCTGGTGGAACAGAGGAATTCAAAAGACCTTGTGGAGAGCTGTGTCTTGGGAAGCCTTGCAGGCACTCTCTGTGTACCCCCAGGAAATCTAGATTTGGATGCTGGAGTACTGCAGGTCCTCTATGAAGGCAAACCATGTCAGGGAACTGGTGTTATAACTGTCAGAATGGATGTTGTCCCATGAACGGGAAGGACGCTGTTTTGGGGACAGGTCCATCTGGTGTATCGGCAGTGCACTAGAGCACAACTCCAGAAGGTAAAAGCAACAAACAAGTTTTTGGAAGATATGTAAAGTAAAGCTCCATCTTTGTTCTACCTCTACAGAGACGCATATAGTTTATGGCTGGTTAAGTAGGGCTTTCTATTACCATCTGTTGAATTTTACAGTTTCCCTTCCCTCCTGCTCTACTATTTGCAGATTTCAGTAGCAGAATGGTTGCTTGGAAACTCAATTGTCTTTTTGCATTTGCAGTTAGAAAAGACCTTCAATTCTGGTAACTCAATTACCATGGCTAAAACTCCTTAGCAAAGTTCGTTTCTGAAGTGACAGGCTAAATGCTGTAGTTACACTGTGTGATGTAAACTCTGTTTTCATCAGAGCTAGAGCTGTTCTGATGTGAAAATATGTTGATATCATAATGGCAGCACAAAATGAGTTGCATGAAAATGATCCTATTGCATATGTTCTAGTGTTGATGTGCCATTTCTACTTCCCTCTGTTCCCTGGAGCACCTATAAGTATTCAGATCACCAGTACCTGATTGTGGGTGAATTTCATTTTGTTGGTTTGTATTTCTTAATTTTCTGCTTGCTAAGCTTTAGTTTTGCATTGTAACACAGCAATCTTACTTTATGCCTTCTGGAGAAGACAAACTTCTAGCAGTAATTTTTGTGTACCGAGTTCTGCTGAAGCAGTGCTGATATCATGCCAATTTCTTGGTTGTTGCTGAATGATGGGAGTGTGCCCAGGGCAGGGCTGGACTGCTCAGCCAAGATTTAGCTTCAGCCAAGATTTAACATGTTTCTCTGGTGTTAGAAGTGAGCACAAGTTTGTTGAATCTTTTTGTACAGAAAAACTATGGAGTGTTACGTTTCTCTTAAAAGAAAGAACGTGTGACTCATTGTCTATTTCAGACTGCTCATGAAACAAACTGTCTCTCCTATTCCTTGAGGTTTACATTCCTAAGTTTTTTTTTTTTTTTAAAAAAAAACACAACAAAAACCTCATGTCAGGAGGCTATTCTTTATGGATTTGATTCATAAGTAGTATGTTTGGTGCTGACAACTGGTTTTCCTCTGTCATATGTGTTAATGTAAAGAAATGTGTAAGTATCAGGTGGAGAGGAGAGATTCTGAGCAGCTTTGTAACACTCAGTCAAAATGATTTTCTATCTTGTTAGAATGCATTCTTTCTCAGGATCACTGCTTCTGTACTCACCCATGTCCTTCAGGAGCTTCTTTGAGAAGCTTATTATGGACGTGTTCCCAGCTTGGCTAGGAGCTTGGTGGAATGATTTTTCTGTTTTTTTTCTTTGGGTCTATTCATTTTGAGGGTTTGGTTTGAAGGGCGGATAGGGAAACGCTGATCAATGGTCATTGTCTTTTTTAACTTGCATACTAATGTGCTTTAGTGGAGTACAAGGAAGACTGAATGGAGGGCACGGGGAGACTTTCTTTGTTCATAGTTTATGGTGTGATTGGAGAGAAAAATAACAGACCTGCTGCAGTTATGCTCAGGAATCTTGGCATGAGAAGGTGGTTGTACAAATACACAGAGCTTAAGGTGGCTTTTGTTCTTATTGCCATCTGAGTCTAAATGCTGAATCCTAAGTTCTGTGTGCTGAAGCCACAGTGAAGAGCTATTCTTCTTTTAAATTACAGGATGCATCATAGGGCTGAAGACTGAGCTAAATGCCAAGTGAGGCTATATGAAGTGATAGATCAATACTTGCCATTAGATGTGTCAATCAGTTTTGAAACTGATGTGCATGTAAGCATGATTGATAATTGCATTGAGCTTCTTGTAAGAGTGGCTTAGAAGTTCATTTTGTTTAAAACTGAAGGAAAATAGTATCTATACAACACTGTGCTACACTTCATAGTAAATGTTCCAAATGAATGCTTCAGAGGGTATTTAAGTACTTTCTGCTATTTCTTATCCTCAAGAGCAGTATTAAAATCTCATTTCTAGGACACAGCTTTGAGTGCTCTTTCCCTTTGAATTGGTAGTAGTGGTAGCCTTTGTGGTTTGGCTGATGCTTGATTACTTTACCTTTCCATCTTTGGGGAGGATTTTCATAAACAATTACTTTTATCTCTTCTTAAAAAACATCTATTTAATAGAACATAAAGGTGGGAATCCTGCGTTTGTGGTGTAGTGTTCTTTTAAAGGCTGAGTGTGCAGTAGTAAACATCACCAGCAGATCAGTATTCCTATATCGCACCTTTTGTAAAGCTTAGTGGCTTTGACTTTCTGCTGTAGACCATGTAGAGGTATGAAGGTATGAAATAATACCAAGGCACTTAATTACCCATATTAATCCAGTGTAGTCAGAAGCACAGGCTGTTAGCAGTTGTGAGAAAATGGTTTGTCCATGAACTGAAATTGTAAAGAGAAAAAGGAGAGGAATGTGCTGCTGTTGGGAAAAAGACTTATAGGTCCCAAGTCAGGGACAACACTCAGCTGGGGTCTAGGTTATTTTGTTCAGTTTGTGCTTTGGATGTTTTCAGCTAAGAAGAGAGCAACCTCCTTTTTCACTTTCAGGATTTGGAGATCTTCGGTATTGGACCCTTAGGCTCTTTTTCTGCCATCTGAAGTTATTTATTGTCAGGTAGGAGGCAGCACAACAGTTGTTCTTAAATGACTTGACTTTACTCTTAAAATTGAATAGCTAGAAAACATTTTGTAGAAGATGTTCTCGAACATTTTACTCAAAGAAAACTGTGATTTAACTTCCCACTCTTCATTTGGGTATTAATTCCTGTGGCTTGTTGTTGTTTGTTGTCTATAGGTCTCTTTACATTTTTTAAATCAGCAAAGTAATGCGCTGAAAATTGGCTTAGGCATAACATAAAAAATGAAGATGATCCTCAGTTTTCTAAAACGGTGTGTGAGTCTTTAATTCAGAGTGGTTTCAACTATACCTGTTGTTTGGATCTACTTAGCAGTCTGATTTGTTAATGTCTGAGCAAGGAGTTGCCTTGAAACTGGTCTAAATGAGCTTAACTGGAAAGAAGAGACCTGCTGTCAGCATAGAAGAGGCTGCGGAGAGGTGAATCAGCAAAAGCTTTAAGGAAAAGTATGACTTCTTGAGAAGTGCAAGCAGCAAACTGAAGTTCATTAATGAAATGCTGGTAGTGAGCAGGTGGGAGAAGTTGTGTAGAGTACTGTTTTCTTTTGTTGGTTTTCTTTGTGAAGTAGACAGGTTACTTTTTCATCTTTGTTCCCTTGCTTGGCTGTGTTCTTTTTCTTCAAATAGTAAAAAGTCATTCTATCCAACCCAGTGTGCTTTTAGAATGATCTGGAGTTTCCTAAATCTGAAGCAGCTTCAACTCCTTCTGGCATTGGATGGAGAATGATAATGCTGGTGGCCACGTCAGAAATGTCACACATGGAGCTTTGTTTGAGATAGCATAAAACTGTGCTAGTGTCTTTAATGAGACTACGTAGGGTATTTGCACACACATTTGTGATATGTATTTCTAGCCAGGGTCAACAGATGCTGTGATGTTAAGGTTAGCAAGAAACTTCGTACACAGGCTGTGAAAGGTGGCATGTTTCTTTTTACTTTTTCACACTGCACATTTGTGTCTAGGGAATGTGCAAAGTGAAATCCTTAACCTTTACAGGGAGCCTTGAAAGGTCATGTGACTCTTTACATGGATGTAGCATGGTTGCTGTGTGGAGTGGTGTCTGCTACTTGGATCTTAATTGGCTTGTTCTATCTGGTGCACTTAAAAAAAAAACACCAACCTTCTGCGAAGTTTCTGGTAGCAGATAATAGCCATTTTGTTGTTTTCTTTTTATTTTGTTTGCTGCTAGCATGTTATTTTGTCTTTTCTGGAACGCAATCTGTAGTCAGTAATGTGGTAAAGGTATTTTAAAGATGGAATATTGGGAAATGCATGTAGCGTACTTGTAGAATATTTCACTCATCTTTCGTGCTGGTTTTATCTTAGCACCTCTTGAATCCTGAACACTGCCAGCAACATTCCTATAGCTTTGAAGGAAATCATATTGTTAGAGAAGAGTCTTAATTCATTCTAGCCAGTGTGAAAATAATAATTTAGTCAAAATCTACTGAGTATTGAAATGGATTAACTATAGAAAATTAATATGGAAGTTTCTTTAGGAAGTTCTTGTCTTCATTTTACAAACAGCAGCAACGAATATGTAACAGGGGATCTGCTGGAAAAGGTTCTGCATTTTACCCCTCTTTGCTGAAACATTTCTCCATTTTTGTGAAGGTGATGGAGCTCATTGGAATTTATTCTCTTAATGGTGTCATGTCCATTAATGTAACCACAGAAGATGCCAAAGATGAGTTCGTATAATTGTGGATCCAAATGACTTCTTTGTGCCTTTCTAATTGGTAGTGCTATTTCTAAGAACTTGTAGTGAAATCAGGTGCTTTAGAAGAAGATAAGTGAAAGTATCCTAATCAGCCAGAGATAAAGATCTGTCATGTGTTTGTCAGCCTGCAGGGTAATTTTTTAGGCACAATGTGACAGACAATATTCAACTAAGACATGCTGCAGTTCTCTGTAGGCTCCAGCTGTGTTTTTTCTTCAGTGGAAGACTGTTAGGTAACTTGTGGTTGTAGCTGAGAAACTAAAGGAGAAAAAAATCCCATATTTCAAAAAATCTTGTTTGTAATAACCGCAAAGTATACATACTGTACAAAGGAGCCCTACATGAAAAAGAAAGCTGCAGAACTAACTGTGTAATTCTGTTAGCCTGTTGGAAATAGTTCACGGTTTCTTGGATCCAGGATATAGCTTGAACTAGCTAGTGCAAGTTCCTCTATTTTGTCATGTAGCCTGGGCTTCCAAAGTCAATCTTCTGTATGTTAGAAACAAAATCTGTGTATTTTTATAGTGTAAGGTAAACAAAGCTTCCTATAAGTTCTGTCCAAGAGCAGAGGTGCTCAGAAGCATGTCATAAGGAAACCTCTCTCGAGAAATTTGGTGCAAGTACTAAGCTTTCCTTCTGCCAGCACAATCCTGCTATGAGATTATTTCTAAGGCAGAAAGGAAGCTTTCTTGCCCCTGTTAACAAGACTTCATCCAAAAAATGTCATTTATCTAATAAAATGAGCATTTTTTAACAGCACCCCCTGGTGACTTCTGTGGAAATATTTCCTCATTTAATACTAAAAATCTGCCTCTTCAGGATGAGTGGCATAGTTAATTCTTAGTCATTTCAATTTATCTGTAGTTCTCTTGCATGTGTAGACAGGTCATTGATTATTGTTTACTTGGGTAAGGCGATATTAAATTCTTGCTAGTCTGAAACTTTCCACAAAGTCACTTGCTACTGTGAACTTACAGAGCAATTAAAATCAGTAGCTAGCTGAAGACAGTTAATTCAAGGTAACTCTGAAATCATCTGGTGAGGAAGAGCTAACATGAATGTACTCAAAAAAGACAGAGCTAACTGGTCATCTATAATTTGAAGTCAGCTACTTCTCCTAAGAGGTGGACTAACTGGCAGTCTACTAACTGGAGAGGTTTTCTTTTTTTTATCCTCCCTCTCCCAACCCCCATGACTTCTCTTGTGGCTCAAACTCTAGCTGTTAGTTCTAGTTATAATAACCTGTTCACAACTAAGTGGAAGCTGACTTCCTCAGTGCATGCTCTGATGTTAGATTGCTATCAGATGCTGCTTCTAATATAGGAAGGGTTTGAATAAAACATTTGACTTAGGAAGATAAGAAATAAAGCATTCTAGGTGGTGTGTCTGTCATCTTTTATCACATAAAGTGAGTCTATGCCTGACTTTATGAACTTTGAGCTACCACCAGCTACAGATTGAAACTGCAGCATGAAGCAAGTTGAACCTGGCATTCTAGCTGGTTATACAGAAGGTTAATTTACTACAGGAACCAATAGATGTAAGGAGCAAAGCTGAGATTTCTTCAAGGTGTTCTTGGGGACAGCAGAGAATGAAGGGTGGATTTCTTTTCTACTTTTTCTGGTATGTTTTTGTTTTATTACTCTAAAGGAAACATGAAAATAACCTGCGTGACCTGGCTTGGCAGAAATGATGGGACTCCACGTGGTCCCAATGGAGTCCCATCACTGTTTGCCTGGAGGAGGGTCACTGTAAGCCAAGGAGAGGCAGGTCATTGACATTACAGTTATTCCTAATCAAGCAAGGCAATTGCAAGGAGCTGCGTAAGCACTGCAAAACCTGTGGTTATATTGCAGTAACACTTTTCCAAGAGTCTAAATGAAAGAGGCAACACTTTGAACTCCAGTGATTTAAAAGGCAGTAATTCCCTGTACTTGTTTGGTGAAAGTGATGATAATAACAGTGGCATGAAAAACATGGCAAAATGGACCTGCAGCTGCTTTAAAGGTAGTTTTGAGGTCTTTTGATTGAAATAATCAGGATAAACAAGTTCTGAGATATCTTAAAGCGCTCAGATGGTAGTCTGCACTTGAAGGATTGACAGCATGTGAGATCAGACTTCTGTCTTTTTGAAGGAAGGCTTGTTCTGAGGGAGGTTTGCAGAACTGAGTTAGAATTAGACTGTAGAAAGAGAAAATTGGAGTAGGTTATGTTAACAGCTTTTGCTGTATTTGCACTTTATTTGAAATATTCACAGAATTAGTGCTAATAGTGCCATGTACTAATCAGTGGTGTGGGGTTGTTTTTGTGTGGTTTGTTTTTTCTGTTTTCTTTTTCCTCCAATGACAGACATGAATATCAACATATGATCCTTTTTTTTTTTAAACTAGACCTCCAGAGGAGGAAACATGTATAGAAGGCGATTAAGTTGTTCTTCCTCTAGCAAACCATTTCCTAGTTTTCACAAAGAATGATTAGCTTCAATTTCTATTGTCAAGTGGAGGGAACTGGTAACTGTGCATTACCCATTTCATGGCCAACTTTGTGATTAATTTTGATTTTGTGTTGTTCTTGTCCGATTACTGTGGAAAGAATGAGATTTAGCATCTACAGTAGGAGATGAAGTCAAAAAAAAAAAAAAAGAGTCCTGCCTATTCCCTTAATACATGAAAGTTCCTCTGAGATTCCTGTAAATGAAAAGTACTAATTGAATATGCAGCAGAATCCAGAAATCCTTTGGAGAACATCCTCTGGCATACTTCTGTCTGCTTCCTCTTAATTTTTTAGTCCTATTTTGTCTTTTAATGTTCCATTTAACACACAATTCCATGCAATATACAATTTCATGCACTATTCTATTCTAATTCAGCTTTTGAACATATCAGCTAATGTTGAACTAAAATTTTGAATTTTTTTGTATTGCTGATGTTTTGGGCTAATCAACAGATGTTGATCCGTGAGATGTTAGAGCTGCTATGGTACTTTGCACAGACCTTTGAAAATAAGTACTCTTTGCTTCCATCAGAAACACTAGTTAGCATGCAGAGCAGCGGTATAGAGGAACAAATATTCTTCAGGCATATTTTGGCATTACCTTGAAAGGAATGTCTTCCTTTCTGCTTACTGCAAAAGGATGCAAATTGCTTCCCCTCTCCCAGACTGTGTGCTGGATAGGATCTTGAAAATTAAGTTTAAATGTAAAATGTGTGAAATCTCATGCAATTTATTTTGACATAAGGTTCATGGTGCTAACTATAAAGGAATTTTTCTGAATTTAGATTGTGCAGTGCAATTCCCCACCAGTATTGCTGTGACATGGCCCATGATGTGCTTATGTTGCTGTTCTCAGGTAACCTCCCACCTAGATACAGCAGGCATTGGTGGACTGTTTCAATCCTTGTCCTCTTTTGGGAAGAGAGACGATGATTTTTTCAGGCAGGGGATGGCACTGTTGCACTGTAGCTTTTCAGCCTTCTACCCAAAATGTCTCTATTTATAAAAAAGGGCTTGGTAAGGGCTTTCTTTACCAGAAAGGGAAAAGATGAAGCAGATGCATTATTGCAAGATTTTCTTGAAATAATTCTGAAAAAAAAAATCTGGGTTAACAGGAATTTTATATTTTGATTAAAAGCCCAAAAAGAATGTGTTAACATGCACTCTAAATTACACGTTAGCAGTAGACTTAGTTTAAGGCATTCCTGTTTGTTTTGGATTTAAAATGAAACACCTATGTGGAGCTCTGAGAAAAATCATTAGTAACACAATAAATGCTCAGCACCTTGACAATAATAATTTAGATAAGAATTCAATGAGCAAGCACTTAGAAAGGTAGAAAGGAGTTTCTCTATTATCCTGGAAAATGTAAGCTTCCTTTCTTTAAAGCTCTCAATAGATTGTTGTCTTCTGATGTTCGGCCAGGATAAGATAACAGTTCAGAAGGATGCTCAGTTTACATGGGCAAGCACAGCAGAGGATATTGAAGCAGCGTTCAACTTGCTTGTCTTGCCTGGCCACAGTCACTGGAATGTGGAACATGGACCAAAATGATTTATTTTGCAAGGTGTCTTTTGGCGTGTAAGACATGCTGGTCCGTGCCTTCAATTTTAGATGACACTTGAATGCAGTCAGAGCCTGTACTGAAGTGCTGGCACGTGGCAGTGCAGTATCTAATTCAAACACCTGATGATTCTCAGATGGAGTCCTATCTAGGATGTACTGTTAACAAAACTCAGTCTCGAGGTGAAAATTATAGGTCGTGATGAAAAGGGCTGCTTTCAAAATGGTGCTGCTTTCAAGATGGTAGGAGGAGCTGACTGGGCAGTTGCTGTAATGAAATGGCTGAAATTAACTCACTGATTCAATCCATGTTTTTGACGGAGCATATCTACTTGTTTTCCTCCCAGTCCACTGCAACTCCCTTAGTTTTACCTGAGTGGTGGCTGCCTCACGTTCACCTGCATCTATATTTCAGCAAGGTGTGGTCGGTAGCCCTGAGCTGCACTGTGCAGGTCAGATGAGGTAAGGCTGTGCAGCTGGCATAAGTCAGTACGCAAAATCCACTGGAATTCACATGTCCTTCTAAGGCCCCGTGTCACAGAGAAGGCACTTCTGCTGCTGCTGTGAGACCTGTTGTGGAAGAAAAGGCCACATCCACGACTACCAGCGGAAATGTCTGAAATGAAAAGAAGGCAAGCACTCAGAAGAAAATTCAGGTTCACTAAAATCTGTCTTGTAAAATTTCCTCCTTGCCTGCAAATGCATGACTTAGCTGTTTCTTGATACAACTCCTGTCCTCTCTTTTGGAAGGGGAGAGGAAAAAGATACAGGTAACTTTTCAGACCACTTCACTTTACTCTTGAATAAAAAAAAATAGCACGACAGTTTCAAAAGCAAATTTGAAATACTCACCATACTTAGTTCTGAGTGTTCTATTGTGTTGTTGTTGGTTTTTTTTGGTTTTTTTTTTTTGCTCAACTTGAACTCTTCTCTCCTCACTGCCATCCTTCCTGCTGTCTGTGGGAAGAACTGAGAGAAGGAACAGCTTTGCTGGAGCTTGATTTCTCACTTGAAGGACAGGCCCTATTGCTGCCTGCTGAGGTGTGTAGGTGACTCAACTCTGAGGCCTTCCTACTCCAAGGAAGTCAATTTATTTTCTGGACAAGATAAATCAGATTAGAGATAACCTGTTTGCTTCTGTGACAGTATCAAAGGCAGCCAATCAAGCTAATAATAGCAGCATTATTACAAGGCATCTGATTCTCATCCATCACTAGAAAGATGCAATTAACTAAGGAGACATTTGTTTTTTTCTAAGTCTCTGCCTAGGTCACAGGGGTCAAGTACATAGAAGGCATATATGTGTTAAGACTAGTTTTACGGTCTGTGTCAGAAAGAGAATTTGAAATGTTAGATATTTTATGTACTCTATCTTCTGAAGTGTGCTATTTCAGAACTATATTCAATCTGTGTTTGAGTTGCTAATGATCATTACTAGCTAGGAGTTTGATACTTGTCCTTAGGACACCTTCAGAAAAAGATTGCCTGGATCTAGTAGAGAAGGTGCCACTAATTTTTTTTTTTCTCTAGTGCTTCCTGCGTTCTGGTGAGCTAGTAATTGGCGAGAGCATGCTAAAAACCAGCGGAGGAGCTGGGAGCTGTCTCAGAATATTCCTCATCATCCTCTGTCCATAACAGTACAGTCACGGTCAGGTTTGTGTTGTCATCTGGAAATACTATGAATAGAAATGCAATAACAAGTCGCAGCTTTTGTTTAATTTGTGGGTTTGTGTAGTAAATGTAGCATTCTTTCAAGTGCTACTTTGTACCAGAATCCTTATCATTTTTATTTTTTAACCTAGAATCATATTCCTCCAAAAATACATTGGAGCAAACTGTATTTTCATGTTTAGTATGCACTTGGTCATGCAGTCCCTCTGTACTTGGCACTGGTAAGGTTGCACCTTGAGTACTGTGTTCAGTTTTGGGCCCCTCACTACAAGAAAGATACTAAGGCCCTGGAGCATGTCCAGAGAAGGGCAGTGCAGATAGTGAAGGGTCTGAAGCACAGAGAGCACTTAGAAGGAGCAGCTGAGGGAACCAGGATTATTTGCTCTGGAGAAGAGGAGTCTCAAGGGAGACCATATCACTCTACAGCACTCATAAAGGAGATTGTAGTGAGTCAGATGTTGGCCTCTGCTCCTGGGTAACTAGTGATAGGACAAGAGGGAATAGCCTTACACTGTGCCAGGGGAAATCTAGGTTGGATATTGGGAAAAATCTCTTCTCAGAAAGAGTAGTGATGCATTGAAACAGCTGCCCAGTCTGCCAATGGAGACATTTAAAGAAAGGGGTAGAGACCATGTCACTGCGCTGAGTGACATGGTCTGGAGTGGTCACAGGCATGGGATGATGGTTGGACTAGATGAACTTGACTATAGCTGATAAAACTAGATGATTCTATGCTATGCACATTTGCGTAGTAATGTGGTTACTTCTTCCTGGGAATTAGACACGGGGAAAGCAAGCCTTTTAATGAGGTTAGAAGCACTGTTGGAAAAGTATTTAACTTCAGTGATGTGACTGATCACCAGTTGTGATGATTTAAGCTGATAAAGATAGAACTAGACTGGAAAACTTTAGAATTATATTGCCAAACTAGTAACACTGCAGTAACCTACCAAGAAGTAGAAGACTCGGAGGACTAAATGGTTACTTGTAATTTCAGACACCTTTTTGGTAGGTACTAACATGGTTACGAAGAGAGTTACCATTATTCCCATTTCACAAAGGGGAAATGGATGCAACTCCAAGTGTCTTCAGGAAAGATTTGCCTGCCATTCATGATGAGTGATGTCCATGTGAAACAAATCGAAGATATGAAGGTACATAGCACTTACACACTTAGCAGTGCTGAAATTGGGCTGTGAGACGAAATGCTGACAAGCTAGCAAGCACTGAAATGAAACTGATGGAAAAAGTGGTGAAGTGTTAATTTCAGTACTTAGTTGATAATGCACAATTTAAGTCTATTGAACTGCATGGTTATAAGGCAGATCTAAAATGTATATCTGCCACAGCCAGAGATGAATCTGAACTCTGAAGGCAAATACTGCTAGGTACACTTAAACCTAAATTTAGTTCTGTATTGCTCTATAGGATGGATTAGTATGCCGTTATGTGGAGACAGAGATCTAGTTACAATGAGTATTCCATTATGAAGCATCCTGTTTCGGACTATATGATGTGAACTCTTGCAAATCACTGTTGGGATAAGGTTTTGAACAATAGGATTTTTGAATAATTCTCAGATCTACTTTGGAAATGGTTTCATGGCAGAGTCTAATGTGACCAAACACTGTTGGACAATAAGGCTACTTTGTCTAGATCTAAGCAGCATGTAAAAGTTTCTTGCTGTTTTGTAGGATCTGTTTGGCCACTCTATTATGGAAATTTTGCTTCACAATTTATGTTGGTGCCTAAAGTAAATTTATGTTGATGTGTTGTGTTGTGCCAGCACAAAGGATAGAATCACAGAATATCCTGAGTTGGAAGGGACCTGCAAGTTCAAGGAGTTCAAGGCCTATTTTACTTGTTAAACTATACATCATAAATAGATCTCAACTTCAAATAACTGGTTGAATGATCTGGTTTCCTTCTGCCATTCAGTAACTAGATATTGTTGAAGGTATCAGCAGAAACAAATGTTTCCCTATGCAACTGTGATTTAAACTTGTGCAAATACAGTGTTGAGCGTTGGCCACATTGGTACTTTCTTCAGGATGATATTTTTGTAGTTGTAAAGAGAGTTCCTTGTAAAACTTCTACAGATCTGTACGTAAATAGAAGCTTTCTTTAAGCCATCATAATATGATTGCACATTTATTGAATATAATATACATTTTTCATTTCTTAGGATTGGAAGTGTTTTAATTATTGTTTCACTTTAGATCATTTGATCCACAGTTAACATTGCTTACATTAAAAGATGTTGTTTAAAAATGTCATGGAGTTATAGAGACCCATAACTTGGGTCTCTATAAACTTGCTTTGAGATCGATTAAAGATGCCAAGCAATAGTTGGCTGGAAGAGCTCTTTGAGCTGCTACATCTTTGCATCCATACTGTTAATAACTGAGAATTTACAGCCCAGTTGCATGCTTTTGGTTTGTTTTTTTTTTTTCCAAGCCAACAGGTTGAAGGAATAGCAGATTCCAAAGTGTAATATGCAGGGGCTGAGGGAAACGGATGTGTGGGGAAAGAAGTGTGTTAACCAGATGGCTTCACCTTGCAGCTCTTGGGAGCCCTCAAAGGGGGTGAAGAAGAGATCAAAGCAGCAGGTCTCTGCCTAAGTCGAATTTCAAGCAGAGGGAGATGTGTGTGTGCTCTTTGCCTTACTGGTTCAACTTGACAGGGTTTTAGAATACTCTGTAAAAAAACAAACAAACAAAACAATTTCCTTGTACTTCACTTTTCATGTTTTCAAGCACCTTACAATTGAATTGTCTGCACTATATCTAAGTCATTCCAAAAGTAATGCCTCCTATTTATTTCTATGAAGACTACAACGGATGCAAACAGCACAATAAAACTATCGATAGATCAAATTTTCAGCTACGAGAAACTATTTTTTAGCACAGTTACCATAGTGTAAGCTGTGCATTTTTGTAGGCTAACATAATAAAATGGGAGGCTTTGCTTTCAGAGCAGCCCTTAGAGTTCCTCTTTCCTTCTGGACATGTATAAACTCACATTTACCTTTCCTTTCAGACCAATAAAACAAATCCAGTTTTTATTTCTCATTCAGTAGAGGGCTCCCACTGATTAGAATTTTCATGCAGTGGGAACCACTCAGTATTTGGCTCCCTGATATAGGTTTTGCTCCTCTTTAATTAACGTGATCCAAAATACCTCTCAAGGCCTGTCTCTCCAGGTTAAGCGTGGGTGGTATCATTCTGTAGGAATCCGTTTAGGAAACTGTGTCTTTTTCCACATGAAGCATTTGGGAAGTCTAGGCTACCAACAAAGCACAAAACTAATAGGAAGAAGAAACATTGTACAATCTGTAGTATTTCTCTGACAAATACTCCGTCAGTTACTACCGAGAACTTTGTAGTCCATTTAAGAGCAGACGTTAACATGAAGGAGATGTTACCAACAAGCCTAAACTGAATTGTGACTATATATTCTCCACAGAGGTGGAAGCAGCATCTATTTGTGTTTCCACTTAATGCAGATTTCAACATGAGGGTACATTGATTATTTATTTACTACATTGCCAACTGCTGTTCATTTAAATGATTTTGAACAAACTAAGTAGTGGCATTTAAGTAAAATACAGGCAGTGGTTTTCAATTTTTGTTTTAGAATTGTTTGTGCCACCAGAAAGCATTTTAGTTTCCGATCTCAACTCATCTTGCTATTATTCACTATTATTCACTATTCTTCTTTTTCCTGTTACTGTGTCACGTTTCATAAGCTAAGTGAAGTTGCTGTGGTTTTTGCTGACTTGTTTTATAGAACTGCCCTGATCTCCTGCTAAACTTAGCTTCTACTCATCAGCTTACAATTCTCTGGGTTTTGTAAAAATACCTCACTAACAATGGATTTCCAGAAAAAACAGGTTTGGCACTATTTGTAGAAACAAATAGGAACTTCTCTATATCCACCCCAAAATCCCCAATCTGTTAGCAGTTAGCCTTAATTACAGAATCACAGAATGGTCAGGGTTGGAAGGGATCTCAAGGATCATGAAGCTCCAACCCCCTGCCATGTGCAGGGCCACCAACCTCCTCATTTAATGCTAGACCAGGCTGCCCAGGGCCCCATCCAACCTGGCCTTGAACACCTCCAGGGACGGGGCATCCACAACCTCTCTGGGCAGCCTGTTCCAGCACCTCACCACTCTCATAGTAAAGAACTTCCTCCTGAAGTCCAACCTAAATCTTCCCTCCCTCAACTTAAAATCGTTTCCCTTCATCCTGCTAATCTTCTGGCCAAATTCAATTTATTTATTTATCACTCCCCTGCCCTGCCTCAAACTTTATCTGTGAGAATAAGGAGAATGCCTGTTTTCAATGTCAACGAGAAGAGTGACATTGGAGGTTGCTTGGGTGCCCTTTCATGGAAGTTTTATGTTTTTGGGGAGTTTAATGCTCTTCCTTAGTCTGACTGAGGCCCAGCTGTATAAGCAGTACTAGCTGCTCTCTGTATGCAAAAAAAGCAGATGGGAAGTTATTGTCAAGGTATCTCAATTTGCCTGAAATACTTGTATCAACCTATCATGTATCAGGAATCATATGCCCTAAAATGCCAAATTTCTCCCTGGGTTTCCTTGCCCCGTGAACAGCTCAGTGTTCATGGTTCTTGTTAGAATCAGTAGTGCTGATTAGACCTGTAGCCAGTGATATTATGCCCTTCAACTTTACGCTGATATGAATACACAGTGACCATTTCAGAAAAACCGAATCACAATTTCATTAATTGCATTGAAAGCAGCAGTTTATGCTCGAGGGGAAACTAAGCTCTGAATATTGGGCTATTTGTTGACTTAATTAGATCCTAGAATCAATGATAGTCAAAATTACTAGACCTGATGCACTCCAATATTAACCTTCATTATGAGTTCTTTATTTTCATGGTAATATGCAAGAACAATGCATCCTTTAAGTATTGACAAATGTAATGCAGGTAGATCTGTGTTTTAAGAAATACCTTTTTGATGTCTGTGTTTTTAATTTTATTTTTTTTTTCAAGAAAAAGAGTAGTTGCCGTTTTGCCCGTGGTTGTTTTAGATTTCTGTGAGCTTCTCTCATGAGAAACCTTCTCCTGCAGAGATCAAAGAACAAAATCACTTCTATCACATTTGTGGATAATTGCAATATATCATTTTGTGTGTGTTATGCTGTTTGAATGACTGATCAAAATCAATTACATGAAAGTGTAAATTGCTTTAAAAATAGATTAATATCGGAAGACAGAAGATAGGCTCTTCAGGATATCTATCCAGTCTGTTTCTTGATGTTTAATGGCTCAAGTTCTCATAACCAAAGGCTTTAGTATTTCATGTTGTAGCATTATCAGCACTGCTGAGCTGCAGCTCCTGAGCTGTCAGAAATTCCGTACATTAAGAAGAAACCTACAGATGGCATTTAATAAACCCTGTGTTTCATTGCCCTATAAATAGATACTATCAAATGCATAGTAAGTACCCAGCAAGAATAATATTCTTTCTCTGTTAATTACATTTATTAATCATAAGCAAGCACTAATAGCTTTTTTTAATCTTGCTGATAAACTCTGTAATATTGTTATTATTGTAAGTCTATGTTCATCTCTGAGTTTGCATTTGAAGTTAGGTGCCAAGAATGCAAATGGTGCCCACATCATCTTCCTATAAAGTGTATGTACAGGTATTAGGACTGTGTCACAGTGAGCAGTAAGGATGCATTTCAGATGGCTAGAAATCAGATTTTCTTTTTTGTAGAAGGGAGAGTAGTAACTGGTAATTATGTTTAACGTGAATCTTAGCTGAGAGGAGATGAAAGAAATGGCTTTTAAAATAATAACGCCAGGTAGATGGAGATTGCTTATGGGTGGTGTAACCAGCTGTGCAGGAGAAATGTTAAAAGATGTTATGGAAGCGTTTGGTACGTAGAAAAGTCAGTCTAAAAGGAAGTTAGATAAAAAAAAAAAAGCAACACATGCATTTTATGATGATGTTGCCTTAAGACATTACCCTTTATGTTGTAAAGTTACTCTTCCTTTTCTCATGTAACTCCATTAAGGTTATTTTATTTATTTATTTATTGAAAGGAAAGCAATGAGCTGCTTTAGGCTGTGTAATAAGCAATGAGCTAAACCATCCTGTTGGAAGAAAATCAGAAGTGTGCTTTGGAACAGGGAAGGTATTGAAGATAAAAGAACCCCTATTATTTGGTACATCTTGTTCCTTTGGGCATTCCAAGTTCTGTCAACTTACTTGAGGCCTTGTTGAGGCTATAACTACATAGACATTTTGATATTGTATCAGCAGTTCTAGTAATTCCTTGGCAAGAATTCATCTTTCCAAATGAAACAGTTCATCTGAGGCTTCCTTAGCTTTCAGGAAAGAAGTCTGTACATACTAGCAGTTATGTGGGCTTGCAGAATTTTGAGATTGATTTGTCCAATTTTACATGTGAGAAGTACTTTATTATAGGTGTTGCTGTGTTTTATTCCAGAAAACACTTATTTACAAGGAAAATCTTAAGAAAGCATACAGAGAGAAGCCTTGTTCTGTTGTGAATTGTTTTACACTGTTAGTCAGCAGATAATGCTACGGAAGGAGTAAAATTGCCTCTTTGTCTTAACAAGTAAGGAGAACAGTAGCTAATAATAGCCTTATTAATAGCCATTTGTCTATTAGTCAAAATGGACTAATAGATTATAGAATGGGATTTGGACCTGTGGTCATGAAAGGCTATTTGTGGTGGGACTTGAACTTCCACTACAGTTTTCCTGGTGCTACCCCTCTGTTGCAATAGGCTGACACCAAGAGCTGTGTTGGCTTCTCTAGATCCCTCCTTGGATTGTGCCACGGCTGTGGAGGAAAGCTGCATTAATCCAGCACTTACCTAACCAAAGTGGTGGTGGGAAGAGGGTAAGTCTGACACTGGGGCTTAAAGCTGTCCTTGGAAGGTGCAGAAAGAGCTCACAAACACCAAGAGCTCTATATCTCTTGTGTCTAAAGGGGGACCTCTTAAGCTTATTTTTCTGCCTGGTTCTATAAAGATCAGGAAGGGCTTGGATGATTGCAATGTACAGATGCGTTTCGGTCAGTTTCCTATCTTTTCTTGAAGAATTAAACAACCAAAACCAGAAGGTCCACAATAGTGGATGTGCAAGTTAAGAAAAGATGTCAAATTGAATAATCCTGATGAGCAAGGCTACATAGTAAGTTTAAAAAAAGTCTTGCTACTGCAGTAAATGCGTTACGGAACTACATGCTGCATTAGTGGATGGGTGGACAGGCCACCTCAAAAATTGCTCAAGAGTAATCATAAATGCTTCCCTGAACTAGGAGATTTTGGGAACTAAGTAGCAAAGCTGAAAAGTTCAGAAGGTCATCCTTTGGTCACTGTTGTCATTGCTGTGACGTTCAGCCGGTGCAGCCTTACCAGTCAGAAAAATGGGATTCCACCCCTGATCTTAGGATACTTCTCTTGGCTTGAATCTGAACTCAGTCTACCTGCAGGCCGCTTGTCTTTGCTTCCTCATCTATATTTTATTGTATCTTGAAGTCTGAAACAGCATACCAGTGTGCATTATGTACTACATAGAAGTTAATGCTAGCTGCAGACTTACACAGAAAGGAGATAGTACTCCCTGAAAATCGTCCTTGTATAGCCTTAATCCAAAGCAATTCATTCCTTTTCCTGTGAGTCAAAAAGCTCATTTTTTTTGTGAGCTGGTTTGGTTATCCTTGGCTGTATTAATTTAATGATCTGATCGTTTGAACCTATCGATTTAATTGTAACTGTTCACTCAATTTTATTCATTGCATTATTACATCTTTAATTAGTTTAGTAAAACTGTATAGTGAAGCATCTTAGTACTACTATGTTTCTTTTTCTTGTTCAGCTTTGAAATGAAATCCATATATAGACAGAAGAGATTTATTCCACTACACTGCAACAAGAGTCGTGAGCTCAAGGTTACCAAAACTGATGCATGAGAAATTCATTTGCATCTTGGTTTTGTTTCCTCAGGAGTGCCTTACAGTATCAGACAGTATCCTGAATCTCTGCCCCCTTTGTGAGCAATAGGAAGTCTGATTTTTTTTTTTTTGTGCTAATGGAAAATTGTTTGAGTTGATGTGGTGCCACATTCATCAATAGAGAGGGGTTTTCATCCTGTGTGAGGAAAATCTCGATTTGCTTCTAACTGCAGATAGTGAGAACTTCTGCTCCAGCATTTGCAAGTCTAAATATAGGAAATAATTTATTACGTTTTTAAAATGCATCCTCTCAGTCTGTGTTGGCCAACACACATTAAAATATGAAGGCAGCCACTGATGGAATTGAGCAGACAAGCTGCTGCCACTGAATGTGAGAAGCTGGGGATTTGTCCCCATGTACCTAGTTAGCAAGTATTGTGCAGGAGCCACACACACAGCTTGACATCAAGGCAGGGAGAGGGGCTGTTGGTACCTACATCTTCACCATATTTCAGCTAACTTCCAGATTCTTAACCCATCTAGTGGCAGCTGACCCTGTATTTGACCTACAGAGCTTTACAGATAATGGAAGCTTTTAATCTTGTGATTTTTACTGGCAGTGATCTAGATAAATGAAATGTAAGCACATACCTTGTAGTGATCATCAGAGGGAGTGGTGACTTTGAAGGACCTGAGAGATTTTCTTTCTCTTCTCTCAGGTGATTCTATGGTCAGGCAGTGATGTGTGTGGGAGGGGAAAAAGGAAATGATGTCACTGACGGGGGGCTTCCACTTCTAGGGCCAGAAATGCCACTGCTCTAAACAGTAGCAAGCTAAGGTTGTATTGCAAAGCTATGCTTCCCAGAAGATTACACAAAATCCATGCATATACCTCCACTTTAAGAATAGGAAAGAGGAAAGCTCTCTGTTAGAAATGTTTATCAGGGATAGCCAAAAATTTGTTGAACTGGGTGTCTTGGGCGTGTTGGAGTGAAAAGAGCTGTGGGAAACCCATCTGCCTGTTGAATCAAGTACAGCAGTTAATAATTACGTATGCCTGTCAGGTTTATTTTTTTAATGGAGAGGATGTAACTGAATTGATATAATGTAGAAAGAAGCATAGTTTTGCAGGGACATGTTCTATTAGAACCGTTCTTTAATATAATAGCAATTTTGTTCAGTGTGGAATTTAGAGAGATGTGAGGGTTCACGTATGTATTAAGAGGCTATTTTGCGTATATTGCTAAGGTGTTTGCTAGCTTGTTTTGTAGTATAGAAAACTTCTGAGCTTTCAAAAGAAAGCCAGGTAGGTGGTAACAGAGCAGTGGGAGAAGATCAAATAGCTGAAGCAAATCTACCCCACAGATTTTCAAAGTGTAACAGTGCAGAGAGTAATTACGTTCCTCTGAGTTTCTCAGCTGGTCAGTTGCTCTGACCTACCATGAGACAAGGGATCTGTGGAGAAGTGGCAGTTGCACTGTGATAATCCTAATTCAATTTGATTTGATTCTCCTCTTATTGTGTGCAGGTTTTGATTTGGCCCTGTGTTGAGGGAGGGGAGGTCACTGTCGTATGGACTCAAACTAAATGCAAAGGGTTTTCAGGATTCAGGAGGGCTATAGCAATTGCTACTGGACCTCCTGTGCCCTTTTCTGCAAGCTGTGTTACAGTAATTCTATTGACATAGATGAAGGTAGTAGAGCAGCCATGGGTTTAATTAGGAATCCACAAGTGCGAGCTGGAAAGAGAATTTTGGATGAAACAACTGGACTTAATGTTGGCAAATCCTGTTATGTCTCCTAGCTCTCCTAAATGTATTTTACTTGGTAAAATACAGTATCTAGTGGAATGACATAAGGTGCACCTTAAATTGGTGTTTGTGCCGGATTGATTTGAAGCCTGACTAAATTATAGAATTACCAAGGTTGAAAAAGACCTCCAAGATCATCTAGCCCAACTGTCTACCTAGCCCCAGTACTTCTCCACTAAATCACGTCCCTCAGTAACATCGAAATGTTTCCTGAACACCTCCAGGGACAGTGACTCAACCTCCTCCCTGGCAGCCCGTTCCAGCGCCTGACCAATCTTCCCTTTTCAAATCTTCCCTTTCAAGAAGGGGAACCCGCTTTATTTAATATGCCTCAGTTACATGGCAGACTGTAAGCTCTCTGAACAAACTGCTGCAGAAAGTAAAATATAATTTGTCTGTAATGACAAGTCCATCAAAAGCACAAGTAACTAATAGCAATTTAGAGGTAATGCTCCAAAGACAAAGAGTTAAAGCTCAGAAAAACAATCTCCCTTTATTGTAATGCATGATGTAAAGGCCACTGTGTACTTATGGTTTTTGTAATCTGGGTGCTTGTAATACTGAGTGAAACAAAGATTTTGTGATGCATTCAGGCTTCCCAGCAGAAATAAACTAGAACCAGAGCAGGATGGTCTTTGTGCATGACTGCAACAAACCCATTTTGCAAACTGAGATTCAGCTGACAGAGTAATAAGAGAACCAGGAGATTTTAACCAACTTGAGAGCTGTTGGAAGTATGAGGAAAAAGCCCAAGCAGCATGGGAGTTTTGAGGAAATATTCAATAGTTACTTCTGGATGTAGTAAGTGGCACCCTGGGGAAACTGGTCAATCAATGGCTTGCTGTTGTTATATCTGGAGGACTGTTTGAGAGTGTGAAAATCCTATTGTAATGATTCTATACCTTCAAGTGTGGCTTTTGAATTGGAGCTGCAAACATATGCTTTGTGTTTGATGTTGAATTTTTTTTTTCTCCAGTGTATAATTTATTTAACGTAAAATGTTCTTCCAGGAGTGGTTTGCTTCCTTCCTCGTAGAGTCTTGCATGACTCAGAGCAGTATGTGAAGAACATGCCTGTGTTTGCAGGGAGTAGAAATCCCTACCTAGGTATGCTGTGAATGGTCACATTCAATTTAATAAACTTATCTTTCAGGGAAAACTAGTGAGGAAATTTAAAAAAAAAAAAAAAAAAAAAGTTTGTATTTCCAAATAATAATTCTGAAGCCTATTGTGTGTGAAGAGCTAAAAGCTCACATCACTGAAATCATGGTGGTGTAAATTTGCATTACGTGTTTAAGTCAGCAGTATTACTTGTAGTTCTGTAATATAATCTGTAAAGAAAGGATTGTTGCTGGGGAACACAATTCAAATTTGGTCTTACAGTACTAATCTAAAAGCTGAATCCTAACAGCATTTTGAAAATAAGACTCCTAATCAGTGCCGTTGCTTAAAAATCAGTGTTGCATGATATGGTCATGTGTGATAAATACAGCACTGTAAAAACAAAGCTATTTAAATTGCATTCAGCTGGGTAGCATACAGCTGTAGTGTAATATATTGTTGTGTAATACAGCACCAGAAAGAACAAAAGATATGGTGTTGATATGATATTATGAAAATCATTAATGAACTTGGGAGTTTCTTAAGGTGCTACCTGCTTTTTATCATCCCTGCACTTTGCATAAACCCTTTGTCCCAATATCTTTGAGTTGTCAGAAGACCAGAAAAAAAACTTTGAGGCTTTTTTAATATTCATTCAGAACTGGTGAGTCAAGTGAGAAATGTGTAGACTAATAATTTGAAGTTCATTTCTAATGGGAATCAATAACACAAGGCTGTTGGTTCCAGTGCTTTTTGGTGCTGTGTACGAGGAACTGAATTGTATTGGAGTTTTTTAATTTTCTGTGCATGTTTATTTGTGTGATTTAGACTTGTGTATAGTGTGGCAATCCTAAATGGAGTGCTACAAAGCCACATGGTCCTGGCTTACCTGTATACTTTATATACACCTTTATACACACAAACCCTATACTGTGGCTCTGTAAGTGGGAAGTAACAGGTGATGAAGGAACAGAGATGGGAAGGAATGATGCACCATTAAGATGGGGCTCTTGTGACTTAAACCACTGGAAATCTTGTGAGTGACTGGGTGTGTTCATAGGTAGGTATGTTCATGGAAATAGCTGCTTTTGAGTGAGTATCATAAAAACACCCACAGAAAATCAACCTGGGATGAACTGGAATGACACAGGGAAAGTTGACTTAGATTGCAACTTCTCCTTTCATGCACACAAGCGCTTTATGCAACCTAGCAGTAGGACAGAAGTGGTATGTTTTTCTCTTCTCTCCTTTTTTTTCACCAGGCCCTAATAGACATATTGGAAGGTGGTTGTTCTTTTTCCTCAAATTAGAAATATATTCTTTCCCACTCCTTCCCCAACAGCCAGTCACCAGGACATCCCTATCTCAGGTAGGAGACCTAGCTCAGGTCTCTGAAAGATAGATGGAACCACCCAAACTTCTTGTAGTTCTAGATGGTCTCATCTGTAGAGCTTTCCTTATCCCTTTCAGTAGAAGTGGTTTTTTTTGTTTTTCCCCCTCTCATACAAGATGAAACATGAAACAAAAACAAAAGTCACTGAACAGTTGAAGTCCTGTCATTCAGATCAGCAAAGAAGTTTGGATATTGGACATTTGCATCCATACTCAACTACGTGGAATGGGCTGGTCCCAAGGACCACATGAAACGTTTTCTGATTGAAATTATTTAAAATGTGAGGAAAACTTTGTATTTAGTGTATGATTCACAGACTTGAAAATACTTGAAATTCACTGTTTGACCTGCCAAAAATAAACCTACCGTGTCTCCTCTACACCTCCTGGAGAAGTAGGACAGCTGACCAAGGGCAGTAACTAAGGAAAGGAACTTGATGTTCTTGTTCCTCCTTAAACTGAGAACTGAATACAATGTTCATGCAACAGTCCACTCGATTAGTCATGAAATGAATTGGTGACTCTGGTGGGAATGGAGCCCAGGAATTGTCACCCCTTTGCTCCAACTGCGGGATGGAACTGTTAAAAAAAAAAAAAAAATCCCATCTGGGGAAGCTGAAAATGTATTAAATGTTATTCTGTACAATGACAGATTATCACAGTGGTTGGTTTGAATGCGCCCCCACCCAGATTTGCAATAAAGTTTACTACAGTAAATTTTGAAGTCAGACATACCATGAGAGTCAAACCGATGTGTCTGTTATAAAATCTTCATTTCATACATTCCTGGAAATGTGAGTTTGAATTATGAATTCCATGAGTGGCAAATTTTTCCTGAAGAGAGGACACAGATCCCTGGGAGAATGTATTCTCCCCTGCTCTGTGTGTGTGTGGCTACCATTAATGTTAATGGAGTCAAATATGTACTTGTTTGTACAAATGGCTGCAAAATAGATGTTGCAATAGCAAGCTGGAAAAAAAAATACACTCCATGGCACAGCACTGCAGGTCAATAAAGAGAACCTACTAGCTGGAAGAAGTGGCCCATTGTGAAACAGTCATTAAATATAATATGTTTTAGATTGGACTGTTGAGAAAGATCAGGTATTCTTAAATATAAAATTACTTTCCATTTAGAGTACTTCTCACTGTGAGGCTTTTAAAGGACTCTGCACATACAAACTGCATCAGTATTTAGTGATAGCAGAGGGCTGAGTTAGTGCAATTGAAAGGTCCTTCTTTGGCTGAGATGCAGCAAAGGCCAGCATTCAAATTCCTGCTTTGTAGCAACATCCTTCTGCTTTCATGGCTCCTCTGTGGCTTTGACAATGAAGTAGGAACAAACACAAGATCAGTTACCATTACTTGGCTGGAGGGCACAACTTTTCAAATGTATCTGTTCAGTCTTTTCTCACTGTCTGCCATGCCATGCAGCAGCATCTGCTTTACTGGTTTTGTTACTGTCTAGATGGGTGAAGTGAGAAGCAGAAGAGTATGACTTTTCCAGGCTCTAAAGGAAGTGAACTGCAGGACAACTTCTGGTAATTTGCTATTTCCTTTGGCAAGTATACCCACCCTTTGGTTTCAATCAATCCCAACAAAGGAAGGATATGTTCTTAGAGTTAAGTGTTAGGTTTTGTAATAGTAGGCACTGGGAGATGTGTTCACAGTGAATTATCTGTACAACACAGGTGCCATTCCTGACCTGTTACGTGAGAAGGTGTGAGATCAGTCAGTACACATTTATGGTGATTATACAAGAGATCTGGGGGTTTTCTGGTTTTGGTTTTCCTTTTTGTACTTGCCTATCTCTTTGGGTTGCTATGAAGACAGAAGGACAACTGCTTTAGCAATGTCTTTGTATTCATGAAAGGTAGCTTATGAGACCAGACATCCTGCTCACTGCAGACATTTCAACATGAAGCAACTTTTAATGACTTGGACAATGGACACAATCATTTCTGCTTTCCTGTCTGCCCTAATAGAAGCAGGAATTCTTTAGAGAGGATTATATCTCTTTTGTAGATAAATTTGTAGTATTTCTCTCTTAGATGCTTGCCAAGTTCAGAGATTTATCTTGATGTAGGTACCGTTAAATTATGAATAACTAATGAACATTTTTCCTTGAGAAGCTTACGTCTTTATGGACTTGTACTGTAACTGAGATGCCAGTTGTACTTACTTTGTTTCAGATCGTGAATTTTTTAGAAAAAGAGCCCAGCTCATAAAACCAGCTTACAGAACTTAGCCTTTTCCAGTCAGTGTCCAGTGGATATAATGACAAGAGCCTTGCTTAGAAATGAAGAAGAAAATATTTTTCTCATGAGTACGAGTTATACTTGCATCTCCAGTGGTTGTGACAAAAAAATTTGTCCATCTGTGTTTTAGAGCTCTCTCCAGGATACCTAGCGGTTGTAGTGAGATGGTGTGAATAAGTAGATTCCTTTTGAGTTTCTTCTACTTATTCAGAAGAAATGCCAAGACAAGTTAAATTTACCAACACTGATACAACTTGTCTGGGACTAAAATAACCGTATTTACACAACCAGGAAAATGAGGAAGGTTGGGAAAGCCTATGAAGGCTCTCATATATTGTAAAGAAAATGCCTGCTAAGGAAAAATAGGGCATGGAAAGGCACAATTGGAAGAGTGGGGATGTAGATATGAGTCTTATCGAGATGCAACAAGTATTGAATAATAGAATTAAGCAAACATAAGCATGAATTAAAACAAATATAGGCTGTGTGTACTCTACTGAATTAAATCAGTAGAAATCTGAGACTAATAGTGCTTTGCCTTCTTCATGGCATGTTAAAAGGCATATCAATTCAAATAGGGTTGACTGTAGCAAAGTTTCAGATTGTTAGTGGGTACACGACAAGTTAATCTAGAATGTCAGCTGTCCTGCAGTTGTGGTTTAACCCCAGTAGGCAGCAGAGTACCATATACTGCTTACTTTTCTCCAGAGGATGGGGGGAAGAGAACTGGAAGGGCAAAAGTTAGAAAATGTGTGAGCTGAGGTAAAGACAGTTCATTGAGGAAGAAGCAACAAACAGCAACAAAACAAAGGAACTACAACAATAAAAAAATCCAAACAAACAAAAGAAGTCAAAAAGAACAGGAATGTCTAAAACAAAAGCAAGCGATACAAAATGCAGTTGCTCACTGCCATCCAACTCCTTGCAGTTTCACTGCTGAGCATGATGCTGTGTGCTATGAGATACTCCTTTGGTCAGTTGGGCTCAGCTGTCCTCACTGTGTTGTCTCCCAGTTGTTTGCATACCCCCAAGCCTCCTTGCTGGCAGGGCAGAGTGAGAAGCAAAGTCCTTGACTCAGTGTTAGCACTCCTCTGCAGCTAAAAGGTCGGTGTGTTATGAGCACGTTGTCATTGCAAATCCCAAACCATAGCACCATATGAACTACTGTGAAGAAAATTAACTCGATCCCAATCAAACAGCATACCTGCAAAGAGCTTTATAATTCAGCAACCCCTTCTTGCACAGACACTCAAGTCCATTACTCCTGGAAGGTTATCATACTGTGCTATCAACCATGAAAGCAGGAAAAAAAGGTTTCCGTAAGCTAAAGGAAATTTCAGTAAACTATTGAAATCTTGGGCTGTCACTGCAAGAGAATGATGATCAAATGACTTTAAACACAAAAATCTGAACACTTAGCAAACAATCACAGATTTGAGGTTTTTTTAATTATTGTTTCCAAAGAAAAGCAGAGTTATTAAATTTCTTACTCTAAAATTGAATTAATTTTTTTTTTTTGTGCTAACTACAGACCTTCTCTTGGCTACTGGGGAAGGAGACTGAGTATTACTATGTTGTGTATAGAATCTTTTCAATAATCTTTTTCAATTGTTGTGACCCTACAGTCTGATCAGCTGACACATGTGTAACAGATACAGAAAAGGAGTTCATTTCACTTTCAGAGGAAATAATAATCATTGCTACATGCACTCACATAGCTCTTAAAACATACATTTATATCTAGCTTTTACCTTGGCTAAGTACAAATGCACTGGCTGTTATGGATTTGTGCTGTAAGGGGGACTGGAGAATCTCTCCTACTCCCAGCGAGCACCCTTTCTTCCCTCTGCTGGAGTTAAAGGTTCTTGATAAAACTGTAGGGGTGTCTTCAGAGAAGGTTGTTTCCCCTGGCTGGGCTACAGACACCCTGAATCTTTTTTCTGTTTTCCCGTAATTAGCCTCTAATGCTTCTTACCCCATTTTAAGAACTTTGATTTCTAACTTTTTACATGGGGAAGTCTTAGCTTAGCTATAGCAGATGGGTGGTTAGAAAAAGACAGGAGAAATGTTGACAAGGGGATAATGGACAAGGTTGACAAGGACAAGGGAAATGGTTTTAAGTTGAGGGAGGGAAGATTTAGGTTGGATATCAGGGGAGGTTCTTTACTATGAGAGTGCTGGCACAGGCTGCCCAAATAGGCTGTGATGCCCCAGCCCTGCAGGTGTTCCAGGGCCAGTTTGAATGGGGCCCTGGGCAGCCTGATCTAGTATTAGATATGGAGGTTGGTGTCTCTGCATGTGGCAGGGGGGTTGGAGATTTATGACCCTTGAGGTCCCTTCCAACTTGGGCCACTCTGTGCATCTTAAAGGCATCCCATGTGTTCTAAGCATAGGCAGTGATCCAGTAAAATTCTCAGGTTTCTGGTCTTGCAGATCACTTGCTTAGGGAGCAGCTTTATTCATCCTGTGGTATATGCTTAGCAAACATCAGGGATTTTTCCCGTGCAGGCATTTTCTGCAGCTGTAGTTCTGGAGCTGCCTTTCAGAATATGCAGCAGGGAGGAACAGAGCTAAGCCAAGCTCTGAATGGCACTGTGCAGGCCTAAAAAGGTGAGCATTTCCAATTGCGATGTAGTTCACAGAGGTTTGTCCAACACATTCTCTGCTGGTAGCAAAACTCTCTTGGTACAAGTTTCATTCCACATTCACTCTGACAACAGAAACGAGCAGAGTGATACCTCATGATAGGTTAGCTTAAAATCACCACAGTGCTTTGCAAAGGTAATATAGCTGTTAGAGATGTGCATAGAATTGCATCTGTTGCCAAGGAGCTGATCTTTGAATAGTTACTATTGCTTGAGTTGGATATTTATTTGGTATTTGGAATGAGAGGCCTTTCTTTTGTGGGTGCTGTAAATCTAGCGGTGCCTTACGCAGTAATGTGTAACAAACTGTCCCCTGCACCGTGATGATGGAGTATCATGGCTGCTTGTAATGTTCTTAATATGCCAAATACTGGCAAATGGATGAGCCTTTTAGTGCTGACCGCTGTGTCCAAACAACATGCACCCAACCACAGAATGTCAGCGCCCGCCGAGTGGTGAATGGCAGAACTGAAATGAACGCTCGTTTTTATGGGGCTCCCCCATTCAACATAGGTACCTTTGTTGTAGGGAGGGAAGGAAGGAAAGAAGGGCTAAGCATGAACAGTGGGTAACAATGGGATTGGGTAATCTGACCCAAATTAAAAAAGAACTTTCTAAGGCCTGATTTAGATGAGGCGCAGCAAGGTGCAACAGTTCTGATGCTACAACTGCCCATCTTGTGGAGCTGCTACTGAAGCTGCAGTTCAGCTCTGGGTCTGATGGATCCAGAAGCCAGAGGAGTCCCAGCTGAGGTCAGGGCCACTGTGCAAACTGTGCAGGCCTGCTCCCAAGTGCTGGGAGTATAGCAGACTGGGATATGGGTGCTTGCATATAAATAGCAGGGTTCATGGCTATATATTTCTACAGGTTTCATGGCTAGGATCCCAAAGCATGTTCCCAACACAAATAAATTGACTTTCCCCAGCAGGCTGTGAAAATACTTCCTCTCCACTCCCCATAAGCCCCCCATGTGGACTCATTACTGACATATATATGACTGTGGTCAATACAGGTGTTTAACTTTTTGAAGAGCCCATGTAAGTCACTAAGTGCATATTGATTTGAAGCAAATGTAGATCAGAATTAATTTTGGCTCGCTAACGTAGTCAAATAAGGAACATTTCTATTGATCTTTGTCCCAGAAGCCAATTATCGGGATTAAGCGTTTTTATTATGTGAAATATGGCGAATGGTATTTAATCATTCTGCATCGACCAGTGTGAAATCGCATATTTAGGGCAGGGACTGTAAGTAAGAGCTGTTACCGAGTGATTTATTTGCGAAAAGCGTTTCGGCTTTTATCTGCCCGCCGCTTTCCCCCCTCCTAGGCGCTCCGTAACCTCCCCGCGCCCGAGAGGAGCAACAGTGCTCCTTCCAGCTCCATCCAGCCGTTCCCTTCCCCGCCTGCCCTCCCCAGTCACCGTAAACCCTGTCTGTGTTTGCCGCTCCTCAGCGCTAAGCGGTTTTGCCGTATTGTGCTTTCTCTATTAAATAAACACGCTGCAGCACTCCCTCGGGCGAGCGACAGATCCGAAGTATCCGGAGCGTTCGGCGGGTCCGGACGAGGCTCACGCAGTGGAAGCGGGCTGCGTTTGCCCGGCAGCGCGGGTGGCGGCGGAGCGCGTTTGCGCGGAGCTGCTCCGCTCAGCCCCGCCGCTCGCTGCCCGCTCGTTGCCCGCCGTCCCGGCCGCCACGCCGCTCCCTCCCGGGTAGGTCCGGCCGCAGCAGCCCGGCGCTGCCGAGGCGGCGACCTCCGGGAATGGCCGTGCCTCGCGTTATCCGAACGCTGACGTTCTCTGTATGTGTCGCCCCGGCCCCGCAGCAACTTGATAGCGTTGGTAACATCCTGCTCGCGGCTCCTCTTCTTGGCAGCGGTTTTAATTACGGTTCGGGCTCCTGAATGAATTTGTTTTCTTTGGATCCTTGGCGTATTGAGACGCTCGTCACGTTTGGGTGCCTGCAATCACTGATGCGTTTGTTTTAGGGGATGAATTAGTCTTCTGAGTCCGAGCACGTCCGATTTATGAATTAGATTTCATTGAAAGCTAGAACAAACCGAACCGAGCAGCGGTTTTGCCGCACCACTTTTCTCCCCACCTCTTTGCTCCCAGTGCGGTGGGGGGGATGGGAGGGAAAATCTCCCCTTTCCAGCCCGGCCCGAACCCCGCGCCCTTACCTGCCGGCATCCCCTCGCCCCCCGCTTTCCTCCGTGCGCCCGGAGCCCCGGCCCCGCTCAGCCCGGCAGCCGTACGCGCGCGATACGTAACATCATTCCCAGCGTATCCCTCCGTGCCTCGCAGCGGCCGGTCCCCCCCCCTCCGCTTCGCAGCGCCCTCCCGCTCGGTCGCTGAGCCGCCAAGTCCCCCTCCGCGCCGCGCGGGCGCCCACCGCCCGCACCCCGCCGCGCCGTGCCCCGGCGGCACCGAGCGCCGAGGCTCCGCAGTCACGTGGCGCGGGGGGCGGGCGGCGGCGGCGGCGGCGGGGGGGCCGCTCCGCAGTTCGCGGTCTGCCGGCGCCCCGGCGCACACCGAGCGCTGGAGGCTCCGTCGCGCCGCCTGCCAAGCCGGGATCTACCGCCGCGCCGTTTCGGCCCCGTCTTTCTTCTCCTCTCCGCGTCGTCCGCTTCCCTCCATCTCGGAGAATCGTCTGCGTTCCGTGCGAATTTGGGATTATTTTTCTACGGGGGGTGTCGAGGCATCCCGCCCTCCCGCGCCGCCTGCTCCACCTGCCCTTGCGCCTTTCTTCTTCTTTTCCCCCGCCTGCCTCTCCGCCGAGCCCGGGCTGATGTGCAGTGCGAGAGGCTGGAAATGGAAGTGTTGATGCTCTGGCTTTTCCCCTGGATATTTCAGTGCGTTTCGGTGCGGGCGGACTCCATCATCCACATCGGTAAGAGAGGGAACGCGGGGGGTTGGTCGGGGGGTGGGGGGGGGCGGCGGAGAGGGACGCGGTAGATAAATAAATGAAGGGATCTTCTCGTTCGACCACTGTCATCTTTCAGGCAGCGAATGAGCCCAACTCCGCGGAGAGACGGGAGAGGAGGGTGCGGGGAAAGGATCCGGACCCCCGGATCGCAAAGTTGGGGGCTAAGGGCGAGCTGTGCGCCGGGGCCGGGCTATGGGGCAGGGGCCCCCTGGCGCCCCGTCGCGGTCTCCCGCGGGGCCGGGAACCGAGCTCGGAGCCGCTCGCGTGGGGAACGCTTCCTTCCTTCCTGCCCGCCGCCGAAAACAAACAGCCGCCCCCGGAACCCGGGCACAGAGAGGCATCGTCTGAACGTGCTAGGAGGGAAAACTTTCGGGGAGATAATCCCTCGGTCTTCGTCCCTTGCCATAGCAGGTGGCAGCCGAGCCGGAACGCGAGGGGAGAACTTGGCTGGGAAAGGGTTAGAGAGGCGAGGTTTGCGGCGGCTCCGCGCGTGTGCGTGTGGCTGTGCGCGCAACTGTTGTGGTTTGAGTAAGATCTCATTAAAACCCCTGGGCAGTAAGGAGGCTGGATCGGCGGTGGGAGGAAGAGGGGCATGAGTGAGAGGCAAAGGAAAGGCTGATGTGAACTTTTGCGGCTTCTGGGAGCGAGCACGGCAATGTCCGCGGGAAGCCTGGAGAGCGCAAGCGAGGCTCTGCAGTCACCTCTTGGCTGGTGTCGGAAGGTACCAGCAGGAAAGAAATGAGGATGCTTAGAGGCGAAGAGGGGGAGAGGATCACTTGTGGAAGATGGTAGGGGAGGAGACGGGAGTACGGCCGGGGAATGAAGAGCCGTCCTTCCCACCAGCCCCTTTGTGTGTGTGGGGAGGGGGGGGGGGTTGGGGGTGGGAATAAAAGGAGAAAAAGAAATGAGAAGGAAAAAAAAAAAAACAGGAGGGGGGCGGGCAGGAGCAATCCTGGCTGGGGGAGTTCCGCGGCTGTGGGCGGAAAGTCCCCCGCCGGCCCGGGGAGGGGAGAGGAGGGGAAGGGAAGGGCTGAGCGGGGTCCGGCGGGCCGCCCGGGGAGGCTCCGCTCTGCGCCTCGCGCCTCCGGAGCCCGGGGACGCAGCCAAGGCAGACAGCATTGCGGAGCCATTAAGGAGACGGGGTCAGCCCTGACCGCAGCGGGGGCAGGGCGGCTTCGGCCCCGGGGCGCTACCCAGCGCTGGATGGAGCCCGGCGCGCCACCTGTCCCCTAGGCCGACCCGCGGGGTTAGAGCCCTGGGGAAGTGCCCGAGCCGGGAGAATGAGCTAGCCCCGCTTCGCCGTTTCCTGGCCGCGCGTCTCCGATGGGGGCGCGGCGTCACCGTCGCTTCTCCCCGCGCAAACTTCAGCCCGAGCAGCGTTTCTCGCTCCCTGGAGAACGCTCCGGCGAGCAGCAGGAGAGCGCTGTACGCGGAGCTGTGCGGTGCGGGGCAGCGCACGGAGGCTCTCAGCCCCGGCACGCACCGGGCAGCGCTTCGCAGAGCCTAGGGAAAGCTTTGGTTGCCAGCACGACAGATCCATCGCTCCTAGAGCAGGGCACTAAGAGTGGTGCGTGCACACACATGCTTGGCATAGGGCATCTTACGTAACGCACGGCGCCAGATGTTTTCATGTTAAGTGCATAAGCAGGACAGTGAAATGGAAGCGTTCAGGTGACCGGCCGCAGAGCCTTCGCGTCTGTGTGGGTGTTCGGCCCCGGACCGGAGCGCTGCCCCAAGAGCCGCAAACGGTGCGCCGTGAGCACAGACTGCTCCCGTTCCCAGGCCCGCTCCCATCCCGTCTCCGAGGGAGCGGTCGCTCTCCCCGGGCCTGCAGTGTCGGGGGAGCAGCCCCGCTGGCACCTTGCGAGCCTGGTACGGCCTTACTACGGCCAGGGGAGCTCCGGGTGGGCAGCGGGCACAGCCCTCACAGCCCTCTGCCTCCTTGTTCCCCACAGGTGCCATTTTTGAGGGCAATGCTGCCAAGGACGACGAGGTGTTCAAGCAGGCGGTGTCGGATCTGAACCTCAATGACGACATCCTCCAGAGCGAGAAAATCACTTACTCCATCAAGCTCATAGAGGCCAACAACCCCTTCCATGCGGTGCAGGAAGGTGAGCCCCGGGGTAGCACGGCGCAGACGGGCGGGGAGAAGGGTCCGTCCTGTTAGCGGGGAGGGAGTCTCGGTCCTGCGGCTCGCTTGGAAACTTTTCTTCGGTCGGGGGTTGGCGCTGTCTTACAAGGAAAGAGAAGGACGGTGCGGTGCGCCGGCTGCAGCGCTGTGCCGTGCCGTGCAGCGCCGCGCAGGGGCAGCCCGGCATGGGCGGGGGGCAGCAGCGGCAGAGCCGGTGGGGCCGGGGGCTCCGCGACGCTCCCGAGTCCGCAGGCGCCCCTGCTCTCCGTTGCTGCGGCCCGCACCGGAGCCCACGCGTGGGCAGGGCAGAAGAACGGGCCCCGCCCGGTGGGGCTCGGCCGGCACCGGAGCGGGCGGGAGGATGGGGGGTCGGCGGGGCAGAAGGCAACGCCTGGCCCGGAGCGTCGCTCTCCGCAGCCACCCGGAGAGAGCGAAGGTGGGCAGGCGGCGGGACGGCGCGGCGCTTCTTGAGAGAGGAGCGAGCCCTCGCCTGGCAGCGGGGCAGGCAGTCGGTCAGGTAGCCGGGAACCGGCTGAAGCCTTCCAGAGTTCAGGAGATCTGACAAGTAGTAACGTAGGTAATTCATTTCAATTAGATTTTTTTTTTTTTTTCCAAAGGGAAACGTTTAAATTAATCAGCTTGCCTTTACAAATAAGACTTGAAAAATATATTATTTCTGATTTAATGAAGCCAAGGTTAATTATGGCTTATATTATTTCAGAAGCTGTGTTTTCCAGTAGTAATTATTCTAGAAACAGAGAGCTATTTATATACCCAAACTAGAATATTAAAAAAAATGATTCATCACCAGCCTTGCCCCTAATTCTGCAGAGCACAGAGTGAATCTTTCTCTGTATGAAAATTTGCATTAATCCATATGTATTTTTATGTAAGTTGTGTACATGCAAATTATAGCTACAAAATTACACCAAATGTTAATTTTCATGAACTCTAAACAATTTCTTCTGCTGTCTTTTCTCCCAGTATGGGTCCTAGTTAATATGCACATTCAAGAGAAACAGCAAAGTATACCTTTTCAAGGGACCTTTCCCATTAATGGGATTCCTCCTACTGCTCTGAAAGCTTAGCAAGGAGGCATGAAAATAAAACTGTTTGTGAAAAAGAAGGAGATTTTAAAACAGTACTGACCACATGGATGTGGTCAGACACCAGAGAGTTCATTTATTGGCACAGATTAACCCTGAGCAATTGGATCTTCTTTGCAGAAGCTCGGTGTCCTGTATTGGAGCTTGTTCAACTTCATGGAAGTGACAGTAGTTGGCTGGCTGAATAATTGCTTGCTACTATTTCTGTTTTCTCAGTGTAAAGCTTCATGCAGCTGTTCTGAATGCTTTGCATTTGGGCTGACGTTCTTGTAGCCAGACTCTTTGCTCAGTTTTGTTGAGGGCAGGCAGCGTGATCAACTGGAGGATTCTTCTTGATCTAGTAAGAGTTTTTATTGTTGATGCTACTGCTCTATTTGCTAATCTTGAAGATTAGTATTGTGTTTAAAAGGACTACTATCAAAACAAAATCTCTGTTGAAAATCCATGTTGAAGCCACGGAAGGGATCCTGGTCAGATTTTTGGTCTATTCAATACAGAATATTTGTACTGTGAAAACACGCGTCAATAAAGATATTTCTTCCTTCCAAGATGCTCTTTCAGGGATTGTGTGTCCATTGCATTTAGAATGGCTCTTTGATGATCTGATCTCATGCTGGACAATTAAGGAAGATCCCAAGAGACATTGTCCTCTGTCTGTAAGAGAGACATTAAGGCATACCAAAGCGCTCTTTTGGGAGGACTGTGTAGTGGTCCTGAAGCCTTTACTCAATTTCCTGGCTTGCATTGTTGGTTCAGGTCAGGTCTTTTTTTATTATTATTATTTTTATGCAAGATTTAATTTTCTACCTTTGAAACTATTGCACAACACACTGACAAAATGATACATGGGGCTCCCAAGTTGCTGGGCTGTGCATTGTCGCTCTGCTGAGTGTTCCTTGGTGTCCTTCTGACTATTCAGAATCTCACCACGTCTCACTGTACGGATGCCCTGCTCATTTTGGTAGAATATTGCAGATAATACTCAAAATAACCCGGAGCAAGTCCTCTGCCCAGACTGCTTGCAGAATGTTGCTGCTGCTACATAAAACGCCCTGACATTCACATTATTCTTCTGGAGTCTTTCTAAGCAGTGCCATGGAAATCAATGTTGCAAGCATTAGTTTCATAGCGATGGAACTTCTTATAGTAAAAACCAATCTGGAATAAAAATAAACCACTGTGATACTACTGCCAGGGTACTGCATACAATCAATCAAATCATAAATATTGTTTTTATTTGAATAATCTTATATGCATTTTTCTGAAACGACATCGTGAATGATTTTTTAAGACCTTTTTAAAGAGCGCTGCAAGCTAGGACCTACATTTCAATGATACTGTGCTGGTAACATTATGGAAAGTCATCTCTCCATGTTATGAGGTCTGTTTCTTGGTAGCGAGCCGGTAGGTACTGATGGTGATTGTTACTGATGTGTCTGACCTGGTGGCTGTTGTGCAGGTGGAGAACTTCTTTGTGAGTAGGAAGCATGGAAAAGCAGAAGCTACCAGGTTTTAGAGGCAAAAAAGGTAAAAGAGCAAATAATGTGCCTTTCCTAAATGGAGTGGTTTTTGGTGCTGAAAGGTGTGGAAAAGTAGTATAAGATTTTGAACATAGGGGCTGCAGAGACTTTGCTTTTCAGAGAGGAGGGCTCTGTTCTGGTAAGTTGTGGTGACTACAATAAGTAAATGAAGTCAGAAGTCCTTTTTCTTCAGAGATCTGGTGGACACTCATGCTGGTGGTTATGTAATGTGCCAGAGAATAGAAAGTGACAAAAAGTGTAATTGTATTCCATCTGTCTTTTATTTCGCTAAAAATGGCGGAAACAAAATTCTGTTGTGCTGTTTTGGCTCCATCAACCTCACATTTTATAACAAAGGGCAGCAAATGCGCGTGTGGAAGGAATTCCAGTGACAAGGGATGTAACAGTGAAGAACATGTTCTTCAGAATGGACCCTGGTGTGTGCATGAAATAGGACTTTGTTGTCTGTTTGTGCTTGTGAGCAGGCATTGCATTTCGTAGCATATTGCTTTTGTGCATGTGGAAATTACTGGAGGGATAAGTTGTTTTTCCACTGGCTGTCATGGGAGAAAAAATACATGGGCAATCATTGTTCTTTTCATATGATTTTAAGAAAATCAACTGAAATCACAAACGTGGTGTTAAATTATATGCTAGCTTCCAAAGGAGGTATGCACTCAGTTTCTGTTAAGTGATGGAGAAGGGGAATAGTGAATAGTTGTTTGTGTGCAGTGTGTATTTAACCTAGTAATGCAGTGATGTTTTTGTGATTCAAACATTCAAATAAGCTCAAAGATATGAGAAACACTTGAAAGCTCTCGGTTCAAATTGGGATTTCTGTGCCTGCCATTGGTGTTGAAAAGTGATTCTTCATGTGACATATGGGTGGCGAACAAGCTTCCAGCCAGGCTTGAAAGCATGTGTTTAAACTAAAAAACAAACAAGATTAATGTGTAAGTTTTTAACTTGTCACTTTTGGAGGGGGAATAGTCAGCAGTAGGTCAGAACTGGGGCATAGGAAAAGCTAATATTTACCTTTCTTAGCGCTCTTTGGAGAAGAGATCCCTGGGAGATTGCTATTCAGAAACTGAAAGTTTAAAGCCCTGTTTCTCACTGAACGATGCTTACACATCTATGGAGCTTTCCTGGAGCTGAAACTTACTGTTGCCTCTGCATAGCAATTTCACACAAATTGTTTCTAATTTGAGCAGCCTTGTATGTATGCTTGTTGATGTTAAAATACTGTCAGCTCTGGAAACAAGAACAAATTTGGAAAATTTGTGATCTCAGAGCAAGAATGGTGTGCCATAAATGGATTTATTGTCAATCCCATGGATGCTGCTGTGGTTGTAGAGTGGCTCAGAGTTGCAGATTTTTTAGATGTCTGTGTTGTACAACGTTGGGTGAAGCTGATCTCTTATCATGGTGTATAGAACTTGGGGATGTACTTGGCACAGTTCTTCAGCTATCTTGGCTCAGCACGTGTATTTCATGGTTGCATTCTAACTGTTTTATTTGTTGAGAAGGTGTAAGCTGATCAGTGTGGGGATAACTGAAGTGAACTACTGAACTGGAGAACGGGACTCATCAGCTCTGTTGCTATTCTTGCATTTATTTGACAGATTAAGACCCCAAACAAAGCTGTACTTGTCATATGCATGTTGCCCAGTGGCAGGGAACCGTGGAGGAGCTGACTAATGGTTTATTTAAGTATGTGCATGTATCTTGGGATTTTTTTGCTCATTTTGCCAACCTGGGACTTTATGTCAACTTAGTGCAAGTGTCCCTTATTTGAAACCCACATGCAGGTCAGACGTTGTATCTTGATTTTAATGGAATAGAGACTCCAGACTTCAATTAAAGGGCTGTTCTCCATTGGGAGAACTTAAACTTGAGTGGCTATTAAATAGACCTAAAAGAAGCTGTGAAAACATAGCCATCAGTCATGGTGATAACACTCTCTTCACCTCCTGGTAAGCCAGATTCTGGACCATTTAAAGATGGATGTTTGTGTAAGTGCAGGGCAGGGCATTTTGTTTTGCTGACCTGTAGTTTCACATGCTCCAGATGTGAAGGCTGTTGTTTTAAGAATCAGGATATTTTAATACCAGAATGGAAGAGCAGAGAGAAAGCAAAGTATAACAAATATAAACCAAAAATCTGGTAAAAATTAACAAACAAAGTTTTTTTTTTTTTTTTTTTTTTTTTTAAATCATGCTTTACTGATTTGGCTGCACTGAATTTAGGTGTTTGCCGCCTAGCTAGAAGTAGTTTCGTAGACTGGATCTAGATTTTTAATTCATTTATATCCATATGCTCTCTATTAAATTTTCTCCAGTGGTTTCTTTTGAGTCCTTCACTGCCACATAATGTTAACTTCATCTTCTCTCCATCCACAGCGTGCTAGAATACAGATTTCACAGTGCTATCATCAGGATGTGATGTCTTGCTTGGAAGTTCTTGACAAAGCTATGAGCTCTCCAGAAAGAACATGTTGTTATGTATAGCTTTTCTACTTTTAATCTGAGCTTTCAACACTTATTGAAAACCAGCCAGAAGGAGTGAGCGTAGTGCATCTCTCACGTGGTCAGGGAGGCCTTGCTGTGTAACTACACATTTTTTCTTCTAGGCTGCTGCAGTTAAAAGCTGTTGCTCAGTGGGGTGAATGTGCTTAGCAGTTTTACCTCCTTGTGCCCTTCGAGACCAAACCAGGACTTGTTAAGGACTGCCACAGTGAGGACATCTGTGACACTGTCGTACCATTATGCCTGTGCTTCTATGAGCTGTAGTTGCATAGCTCAGTTTATTATGAACCAGTGTTTCACAGAGCTAAAACCCCAGCAAATTAAAATGCCTATCTCTACCAGTTCTCATTTTTTTGTTATACTGAAAGCAGGAACATGCTGATATCTTCAGTAGGAAGGAGAGAAGCCAGCAACCCATACAGGAGTTAGTTTAGTGCTGAGAATGAAGGCAGACTACAGGCTGTAGGAGAACATCCAAATACATGTTTGTTTTGTTGTTTCTTTCCACTTGCCATGTTCTACTCTACTCATAACCACAGTTACTCAGGTTCTGAAGTGCAAAATGTTTTGTACATTCAGAAGGAGCTGCTTTTGTTTGAAAACATCCCTGCTATTGCTTTTTCGTTTTTCCCTAAGTGTACATAGATTAATTCCACTGCAGTCATATTATCTGCTTTTGGAGAGGTTCCCATCATTCTGGGCTGGATCTGAGCTGCCCGGAGAGTGAACTCCATGAAGTGTCATACATAGGAGTGCAGTAGGCAGCCAGAGGTCAGGGAATGAAGGAGGGCTTCCTGCTCAGCAACCCAAGGCAGAAAGAGAGGCTGTTGTGCAAACCGTGGCAGTGTGGATGGAACCTGCTTAGAGCACTGAGCTCCAGCTCAGTGATGAGGAGTGGTGTGCTCAGCCTTTCACAGCAGGTGTCATAGACTCTGCTTGCCATGAGATGACAGGAAATTCCTGGGTGGTTTCCTGCTTTCAGTGAATTTTGTCCAAACAAATTTTTTACTACTTCCATCTGCGTAGCTGTATAAGCTTATTTCTTCTCTCTCTTATCTAATATGCTGAGTAGCTAATGCCTTTATTTCCGCATCAAATTGCAATATCTGATGGTCTTCCCCACTGATCCTGCTGCCAATGGTGATCATTTATCAAAAATCTGCAGCTGGGCTTCTTACTCTAGAATTTCATCATGGAGAGTATGCTTTATCATTAACGTGTATGCTGGAGACTATCATAGAAAGTATTAATGAATGTTTTTCATGGTTAAAGATTTTTCTTTTTTTCTGTTTTGCTTTTTTCTAGAAGAAAATAATTTTCTGAGTGTTTCTGTTTGTCTTGGGCAGCTTTTCTCAGTCATTACTGTGGAGGAGGATCTGTAAACATGAAATGAGTATACAAAACTGCCTCCAGTTATTAAAGTAGTGGCTAAAGCAGATGACCATAAATTGTGCAGTATAAACTATATATGCATGTGTCTATATATGCATGCACATATACCCTGTACAAAGGATTTGATTACTAGACTTAAGTGCAATGTGTCCAGCAGGGAGTCTGCCTTGAGCTTTTCTGTGTTCAGAGTCTTACAGACATTGTTGATGAGAGGACTGAAGTAGCTAAGTGTTCTGTTTTAAATTACATCTTAATACTTGCAGAATTAGATAAATTTATTATTTTGATGCGATTTATCATGGTATGGTTTAACCATAGAATGAAAGGAAACAAAACTACACATTCTTTGAAAAGGGGGGATACTGTCATGTTTATTAAAACTGTGCATGGCTTGCTATGGTTACTTACTGGCAGGAAAAAAAAGTAAGGTATGCAATGGTTTGTGAGCATACGACTTCAGCGCAGTAAGACTGTGGCTGAAACAGTTACTTCAGGTTGAATTTTTTGCCATTTCAGAGGAACCACAAAGTCTTCTTTGTTTTTTAGGCGAAGATCGGAATGTTTTTCATACTTCTGTTCGTAGTACATTCCCTCTGATGGGAATTCCTAGTGTCTTTATTTGTCTCTCTCACTTGTTGCCTAGGGGTGTTTCTTCAATTTGCCCCTCCAAAAAAATTATGTAGAATGCACTGTTGGAATCATATTGCTATGTAAATGTTACAATTACTCAAATTAAGCCCCTCCCTTTTTTATTTTTTATTTGATGTCTGTAAGTACCCTCCAGGGAAGGAAATGTCCCACACAGCTCTTGCTTTTCTGTCAAGTTTTTTTTCCCTTAATTTACAGATGTTTGAGTTCATGATTTGGGATGGCTTGATAAATGGCTTGCATTTTCAATTTTGACAGGTTTTTTATATACTGGACTTAGTGGTGATTTTTCTTAGGTGGAGATATGCTGTGAACTACTTTCCATTTGTAAACCTGCTGGAAGAAGCTGGCTTTCAAACCAGGGAATGAAACACTTTGTGCACGGGGCAGGTATGAGATATGCAGACTGCTGTGTGCAAAAGTGGATCACTGCTAAAGTGAAAATCGAGGCACCGTCCTGAAACTTCTTTCCACTTCAGTCCACATCACAGATGGGTGCTGGATGTTACAGTTCCTCCTTGTCCACAACCAAAAAGCCCCCCGAGGGACAAATGCATCACTAAAAATAACATGCTTTCCTTGAAGCTGAATTAAAAATCACAATTTAAGATCTTTGTCATGGAGAACATTGGGCCTTAAATAAAATAAATGTCAAGGGTGGCACTTTCGCAACTTAGAAACCACCTTGGATTTCAGAGTACAGGAAAAAGGTTGAGGGAGGATCCAGCTAACACAGACCAGTGCAGTGCAAATTTTTGATTTGTTAGTGTTCTTTGTGGGAAATTTGAAGTGGGAGTGTTAAATGGTATGCAGCATTTCGAGCTCCCCGTTTTATTTCATATATAGTTCTGTAATAATGTTAAAGGTGGATAATAATGATACTCTAATATGACAAAATTTCTTTCATTTGCATAACTTTAAGGCAATAAATATATAAACTATGTGGAAAGCTGTTCTTTTATGTTTTTCCTAATAGCTTGCATTCAATTATGATTTGGAGACCTCATAGTTGTGCTTGAAATTGCATTTAGGTTTTTGGGTTTGAAGTGCATTTTATGCCTGCAAGGTTTGCCTTACCAGAAGGAGGCTGTCTATGCTAAGCCCTGCTGATGTCAAGTTCTTTTCTTTTGACCCTGTTGTGGCATCTTGGTGCCTGCACGTTTTTTTCTTTTATGCCCATTATATTATAATATATTAACTAATGTATATATATTAGAACATGCAATAAGAATTAATATTGGGAAGTACCAAGAGCTTGCATTTAAAGGAGAAAAGAACCAAGAGGCATTAATGTCAAGCAGTATTTGGCTGTATGAAAACACACAGCAGGGCTTCTACTGCTTGACCTTACTAGAACCATTCCCTTAGTAACCTTTCATAAAAGGAGTAAAAGGACAGTAAGAAAACATTCTTTCTTTCTTTCTTTTTTTTTTTTTTTTTTCCTGTATATTCAATAGAATAATATCTAAGCATTGACTTTCTCTTAAAAAATACAAGCTCAAATCAGGAACCTCCCAGTGGGTCCAAGCTCCCATTGCTTATCCTGTTTCTCAGTCCCAACTATTAATTCCTCTGCTTTTTAAGTTACTGGAGTTGTTCAGATTTTAACTAATAGCTGTGCTGATAGAATACTTCCAATATCCTCGAAATCTTACAGTTTGTCTTGTCCTTATTTAGAAAGTGAATAAAGGATTTTTTATATGAGCAAATGTTTGTAAAGTGAATGAGAATTGTCTTTGTCAGCAGGTAAATGACTCCATGCTACTACTTGATAATTAGAGAATACCAGTTATTTGTTGCTTGGTTATACTTTCAACGTGGAAATTGTGTGATGACGTGGAGTGGCATTTCCATTGCTCTGTGTTTTCTTAACCTTTCTGCTCCTGAATAAAGGTAAAACTTGGAGTGGGAGAAGAGGGAATTTGTTCCTGGGAGACAGAAACTCAGCGTCATTTTTTTGTTCGCAAACTCTCAGCTTATTATTTCCTTTTTAAAAAAAGTGCATTACAACACAAAAGGAAACTTTGTTCTAAAATGAACATTGTTTTATATTGAATATTAACTCCATTTTAATCCAGAGGACCAGTGTTTTCCCCATTTTCTATCCTGCTTAGGGATATTTCTGGAAAGGGAACAGCTATCTGAGAGGCTCAGAAAGAAGGAACTTGTGATGCGATGCCTCTGAGGGTCAAAGTGCAAAGAATTAGGATGTTTGGGTGGGGGAGAGAAAAAAAATAGAAAAAAAAGGATCAACCCAATTATCTGCTTTAAGATTTATTTTTTACTGAAACTTTATTTTTCTTTCATCTTGTCTGTCTGAAGTACTTCAGTTACTGGGGAAGTAGCAGTGGTTTGATATCTGTTTGACTTAGTAACTGAAAAGAAGGAGAAAAAGCTTGGTGTCCTTCTGGTCTGAGCAAGGTACTCGCATAGCATGAGTCCACATTTTTAGAGGGACAGGAGAAGAGCAGGGGGTGCCGCACTGTTAGCCAATAATAAATCTGCAAATAATCAGCTTGTTGCAGGTATTTCCTTTTCTGAGAGAAGAAAAGGCTTTTCCAAAGTATGCTCACGTAACAAGATGAGGAAAGATATGGTGTAGCAGAAGTTGAGGTTGACTGAACCTCTGCTTGTAGAAAGTCATCTGTCCAGGGCAGCTTGAAATGAGAGTGCCTATATGTGGGTTAAAGTTTTGTACAACCTGCTCAAAACGTGATTTTGTGCAACCTAGATTTTTTTTTTTCTTAAGAAAAAAAAAAAGAAGAGAGTTGATGGAGTATGTGCTGTAACTCTTGGGAAACACTTGGGAAGAATGTCTTGCAGCAAGGCTTTTAGGTAAAGCAGTATCTTTATCCACAAGTTAGCATAGCCATTAAATGTGTTACGATGCTTTGGCAGCCAGTGGGGTCTTGCTTTGCCTCTGGATGGGTACTCACAAAGTCACTTGTGCAGGCAAGCAGAAGTGCTGTTGTCAAGTGTGATTAGAGACAGCCTTCTCAAAGCAGGTGGCTGGAGTCATCTTCCCCTCCCTTTGCCAGTGGCAGTGGCTCTGTTGTGGCAAGGCTGGTTGGTTCACAGATATATTTCTAAAGGCTTAACGCCGTATCGTGTTGAGGACAGCTTACATTTTTGTGACCACGCTGTGCCCTCTTTGCATTTACACTGCTGATTAAAAAATAAAACGTCAGCTGCAACTCAGAGTCATCTGGGTGATGCAGTAAGCAGTGGTGCCTTTTTCTTTTTGAGATAAGCATGCAACCCTATTTCTTAGACTTTCAGTGCTTGTTTTGCTGTCTTTCATTAGATTTTTTTTTACAGTGACCTAGTATTTTTCTCAGGATGAACTTCTTTCTGTTACTCATTTAATTTCTTCTTTGCCTTTTTGCCAGGTCTTTGATTGGTTGCTGGTGTCTTTATGCCTTGGGATCTTTACCCAAACTCCAGTTTTGCAAAGGCACTTTTGCTGATGAGACGTATACTTTCCTATGTTCTTTTCAGAGCTGCCTCCTCCTCATTTGCAGCCACCAGTGCTGTACTCTATTTCGTATGACAGCAGCAGATTCATCATTCTAGTTCCTAGTGAGCTTTGTAAATGTAAACTGTTCCTCTGAATTCAGATGTCTTTCCTGTACCTGCCTTCTCTACTTTGGTAGCGTGTTGCTCTCCCTGTACTTTTGTACTTTTCCTGACTCTGCTCAATGCAATAGATTTTATGAACATGTCTTCTCTTGATTTGCTGGATTATTTTATTTCCGTTGCATTTTAATCATTGTGATGACAACATCTGTGGGCAGCAATATACAGATGTTTGCCAGAGCAGATTTTAAGGTTCATAAATAGTTGCTTTATCTACATGAAAAAACAAATGCTTTGTCCTTTGCATTTACACCAAAAGAAGCAGAGCTGCATTATGGAAATGAAATGTGTGTCTGTGGGAGACTTGCTGCCTTTCTGTGACTGCCAGGGGAAGCCTGTAAGTTCCACACAGCTTCCTCTATGTTAACCTGCTGAAGAGAGCCCAGGATCTGTTTTGCAGAATTGAGTCTCTCAGCCTGCTTTCGCTAACACAGCATGTAATCTTCCTCCGTTTTTATTTTTCATTTTAACCTTCAAAAGTGCACTTCTCTGACATCATAAGGAAACAGAATACAGACAAATGAGAAGCTAGAGGTGCTCCTTGAGAACATCACATTAGTTCAAAAAATGATAAAATATCAAGAATGTAGAAAAGAAAATTATAACAGTGGTTGTAATTGTATTTGTAATGCACACTTGTAGTGCAGGGCATTCTGGCAGTGCTGACAGTTGACTGCATTCAGGTTAAAATGACAGTTTGGTCAAAAGTGCTTCATGAATCGTCAGTGAACTAGAAGGCACATTATTTTTTATTGTAACTTTGTGCCTTTTTTTTCCTGTTTTGTGCTAATTACCTTCAAAGAGAGGTTGTCCTTAAGGCAGCTAAACAGGCAGAAAAGCTCATGATGAGTATTTAAGAAATAAAGTTTGTTGCTCAAAGACAGAAGCTCATGCCCTGTACTCCTGGTGGCATTGGGGCTCTAAGATGTGCTTTGCAGGTCTGTCTATCTGTCTATCCATTTATCTTGGCTTGCAGGGAGATCATTTGTAAACTGGAGTCTTCTGTCTTGAAGATATTACACAGGGTGGTACATCTTCTAAAGGAAGTTGTATGAGTAAGGCTTGGAACGAGACACACTGATTGTGATGTTTTGTCTCTCTTTGGAATTTATTTTCTCAGAAAAACAAATAAATTAGTTGTTACTAAAAGTAAGTAGCAGAGAGCTTATTTTGAGTCTTCTAAAAGAAGAAAATGTGCTATAAAATGTTGATGTTCTTTTGAGTTTGAAAATGAGTGAAGATTACAGTCTGTAACTTGTGACAGATTTATAATGTACAAAGTTGAATTTATTTATTTACCTTGATTTATTTTCAGAAATATCATTGCTAGTTGCCCAAGGGCGTAGTTTACCTTTGCAGAAAACCTATGCACAGAATGTAAGTTAACTGTAAAATTCATACAGTCTAAAATAGTGTGCATGAGACCAGAGAACTACTGTACAAGGCCCTGGAGAGCAGTATGTGTCATATGCATGACACTTTACCTAGACAGATTCAAGTTAAACTTCCAAAATGATGAAGGAATAGACAGAAAAAAAGACTCGAGGCCACATCATTCAGATCATTAGAGTGCACTGATAAGGTAAGATGCATCTTTTCGAGATTGAATAGGAAATAGGAAGAGTTTCTTTGAATTTAAAAAGCTTGAAAAGCTCTGCTGGCTCTGGTGCCCCTGGAAAGTGCATTAAGGCAAAATGAAGGCTTGTGTCAATTTGCCACTTAAATAAAGATGTCTTTTTTGGATTTTTTTTTCAAAATTATTTAGTTGGTGATGTGTAATATGCTTAGAAAATACAAATAAACAGAAGTATTTAGAAAGTTCTGCCTTTTAAAAATATATCTCCATCTCTTTAGGGTTATTTTAAGTGTGTGACTTGCAAATGGCTTGTCAGATGATCAGATACACTAGGAAATAGTCATAAATCCCAGGGCCTATAGAAAATGCCCTTTGAATCTGGGAATTTTATCTTGAACTGGTATATTCAAGTTTTGTGAATTAGTGCAGTGTTATTAAACTACTTGAAAATTCATATCAGAGCATGGCATACTGCTGATAAAATGCAAATAGACAAAGGAAGCTTATTTTTTAATATTTTTGTTAAGAACATATCAATTTTTAAAAAAAAAAAAGTCGTGTCACTTTATTTTAGCTTTTGGACAGAAAGCCTTCTAACAGATATGACAAAATCATTACTTTCATGAAAGCACAGAGATACAGATGCAGATGGGCTTTGGCCTTGGTTTCATAAATCTAACTGTAATAAATCTCCTTTGAATTTCTTAATGAGAGATTGTTAGCATGAAGCATGTCTGTCTTCTTTCTAGAAGATTACCAGTTACCTTTGTTTCCAGGGTATCTATGTTTGCAAATAGTGGCTCACATGGGAAAAAAAGAGGCATCAACGTAACAGGCTGTTCACAGTGCTTTAAGAAAAGTGTGCTTGCAATGCATTCATCTGGAATAATGTTGAGATTTAAACTGAAGATGGAAAATATTTGCTGACAGGGCTGGCCTCAAGGCATTCTTTTTCCTTCCTAAATGCTGATAAAATTGCTTGAAATGTACAAATGTGCATTGAAGGTTGTCTCAAGATGGATATATTGGCTTAAAAATAATTATTCTATTCTCCCCACAATTACATTCTCTTTTCGAAGAGATTTTATAGGGAAGTTTTTTTTTTTTTTTTTTTCTTTTTTTTCTATGGATAATTATTCATACAGGAAGTAAAATAATTGAGGGTATTAGTTACCTTAATACAGAGAGAGATCAGCTGATCTTCTAGATACTGATTCTGGATTGAGCTCTATGTTGTGGAAGTGCATTCTACCTCTGATTTCTGCTGAATGAGGATTGCGAAATAAAAAGAAACAGTGCTCCCCGTGCAGTTTCTGATGTGCTTGCTGAGTTCTGTTCTGTATAACAGGACAAGGAACATAAAACTTTAAGCTCGTGACCTCTGTAGGCATCCTTGAGATTAGAGTTCGGCCTTCCAGTGCTTGTGTTGTGCTGCCACGTGCTTCATGCCTCCTTCTGACCTAGATTTGGACGTGTGAAGGAATTTTTTTTGACTCTCTCCAGATGAGTGAGAACCTGCTATTTATTTCATTTTTACTCTGTATTGTGTGGATTGTGATCTGTTGATCTGTTTCTTAGATGAGTCTGAACTATGTGATGTAACACATTTCTTAATATTGTTGGGGCCAGCATGATGGACTCAGCTTCTCGTTTTCACCTTTTGAGTTACATAGTGGTTTGTTGGTCCTTTATTGTACACTTTGGAATGGCTGGAAGCCAGTTTTTTCCTTTTTTTTTGTCAATTTCCATAATTGACTAACTCTGGAAAAGTTAGAGGATGATTATCTAAATCCACTGATGATAGGCTTGATTGGTTTTTTTTCTTAATAACCAGATTGGTATATGAGCTATAGACTGAAATCAGCAATAGAAGGTTTAGAAAATAGTTCTGATATGTTATTGAACCTTTCTTACTTTGCTATGATTGCTGAGGATAGGAGTCAGAGACCCAGATGATCCTTTTATGTTTGTCCACCAGATATGGAGCATAAGTATGCTCTTTGTCATTAATTTCAAGCTGTTAATTTGCTTGAAGATGATCCAGTAATTCTTTATCAGAAGTACTTATGGCTTGTCTGATCATTAAATAACAACAAAGACTAGGAAAAATGAGTGATGTTCTTGAACAACAAACAGGTAAACACCCTTGCTCTGAGTGCTGGTGAACTCACTTGTCTGAGTTGCTTTCTGTAGGGAAATACAGTGTGAAGGAGGTCTTTGGAGTATGAATCCAGACAAATAAAATGAACATGAGAATTTGGGACATCTGACATCCACGAGCTCAGATTTACCATTTGCCAAGGGTAACTGTGCCACTGCTATAACGCAGGCTAGGAATCTTTAGTAGCTATACTTCGGTGCTTGTAAACTAGTGAGTGATTGTTTCAGCCTCCATTTTTACCATTCATTGAAGCATTCCAGACTGACAAGGCCTGGAAAATTCTCAAGGGTTTTGCTGCTGTTAATGCAGTGTGCTACAGTGGGACCTCTCTTGTACAGCAATGTTGTTGAGTACTTCTAATGTTGTAGTCTCCATTGGCACTAATTCTGTATCAGAGAGTTGCATATTCCTACCATCTGCCTCATCTGAACTGATTGCAACAAATTCCTGGTAAACTGTTCCTTTTGTATATTGCATGTTAACTTTTGAAGTTGATTAAGTTTGCTGTCATTTGCAGCACGCAGTAGCAATTTGATGATTCTGTAAAATATTCTGGCCAGTCACTTAAAATAATAACTAGAAAGGATTGTTTCTGAGAGGATTTTGAGGAAGTGAGCTTTTTTTTTTTTGAAAAATATGAATGAATCTTCCCAGGTCACTGTATGCAGTAATGTTTTACTGCTCCTTCTAATTTCTTAAGTGCTTCTGTAGCCATGTTCAGTGTGAGAATCAGAACCTGCTTTCATTGTGTTCAGAGAGATCTGAAAAAGTAACCTTAAAACCATCAATAACCTTGTATACTTTTGCCTGACATGATCCTCAAGTTTGTTACAGCTGAGGTTCTAAAACGTACGTAATCCCTGGCAATTCTGATATTAAATAGTTCAAATCACAGCTAAATTCTGTAAGCAGCCTGGAATCTGTGCATTTAGGCCTGACTTGTGACTAATACAGTATAAATACTGTAAAAATGAACCAGATCTGTTACCAAAGAAAGCTATAGATACAACCTTTATTTCCTTTGCAACCTTTGTTTCCTCTACCTGCCATGCCTAGTAGAGCTTGGCATATACACGAGAATATGTTTTTGGATGTGTTTCTACTTTCTCTCTGAATTATCTTGACTCTTCAGCCTCAGTTAGTGGGCATCTTACACCACGAAGGAATATTTACATACTTATTGAAGTCACTTTTGCAGATAATTCTGAAATACGATACTTAGTCGTCTCACAGGCAGATCCTGCTCCTGGGAGGAACTTTCACATGCATGGATTTAAATGCAGGATGACTCAAGGCATATGCAAGGCAGGCATCTCAAGGGCTGGAAGAGTAGCGTCAGCTTTAGCTCTAGTGATGAATGTGACTGCATGGCAAGGCTTGGTGCTATTGCTGCTGCCCCGGAAGGGTTGGGAAGTGGGAATGGCAGTAGGGAAGGAGCACTTCTACTGTTTTCCCAGCATCAGGAAGAATAGGAAGAATAGTAATTGCAGTATTAAAGTAATTGGTGAAATGAATAGAGTTGAGGAAATAGTGTTTTCAAAGTTACACTCCTTTATCTTGGGTGTAGGTGATGATCTTCCAGGTGATGGCGTTCTCGTGTGGCTAGGGAAAGTCAAAGAGGCATTCCTGGAGTGACTGCATCCAACTAAGTGATCATTTGCTGTGGACTTAACTGACCAGTAAAGGCCAGGAGTGATTAATTTCTAAGAGAAAGGATTGCAGTCTGATACAGGCTTTTCAGTATAGACACAAAGATTAAGTCTGTATTGAAGGGAGTTGTTGAAAAATATTTAGTCTTCTGTAGAAGAAATAGGCAATACATTTTCTAGGCTGCCTTCATTAATTCCAAAAGCACCTACTGTAAGACTTATTATGGAACACGAAGTAGGTATTAAATCTGACCGTAATAATTATAGAAAATATAGCTTTAAAAATTCATTGCTTATTTTATTAGTCATTAGCTAATAATTCCTAAAAAGAGACTTTAGTAGATCGGATCTGAAGCAAGGAATTGACAGTTCTTGAAGTCTTGGTTCGTGTTTGACAGCTTTTAGCTCTTTCAAGGAGAGCCTGTGTGCAGATTTGCAGTCAGTATCAAAAGTTGCTCTAAGCTCAGAGCTGACTATTGCATAGTAGTAAGCAAAACTAGCAAGGCGTGCGTGATGGGGGAATGAAAACGGGCAATTCCCTACAACAGGCTTCCAGCCTGTAGTGCCAGCTATACACCTGGAGCTTGATGTCTCTTCTTAGGAATACACTTAAAGCGTAGCAGGAGAAAGGGTGTACTTATTCCAAAATGCACACTGCATTTCCTATTTTACTGTGGTTTTACACAGCCCATGTAGAAACAGATTTGGCAAGAGAGACGGTAGAGCTGTTACTGGATAGTACAAAACATACAGAAGATAAGAGTTCTGAGCATGTAATAACTTTTAAACAGAAATGGCAATGTGTAACACAATGTATTCTGTTTAGAGATTCAGCATTAGTTTTTAAGCACTCTCAGCACCTGAACGAGAAGAGAGCTTTGAAAAGGCAAGTAGGCATCTTTGCTCTCTTATCATCCTTCTGAGATGAATGATACGGGAAAAACAGGGAATGCAAATAAAACTGAACTCCTCTTTTAAAAAAATTCATTCCGTGGGATTTGAAACATCGGTTAGAAAAATCCTTTTGTTGCCTTTGGTTTTTGAAAGCTGAATAGAGCCTAGTTTTTCTTTCATAGATTTTTTTTTGTTTAAATAAAAAATTCTATATTGTTTTTCAAAGAGTTTTCTTCTAGATGTCTCTTGTTTTATGCTGAGACCATCCTTCAGAAGAAGTTCTGTGAGGAAATCCTTGCAGCTGGGACACAGGCTGAGTGTAGGGCACTGAGCAGTGCCTTCCTGGTCCCATGCAGCCCAGCCTGCCAGCTTGTTCTGTGCTCCAGGGCAGCGACTGCCAGCTCCTGCAGCACAGGCTCCCTGCACACTTGTTGAGGTAAAACTTTGTGTTTGCACTGGAACTCTTCAGGTGCTTAAATGGCCACCTCAATGGCATTATTTCTTACAGAATAATGAGAACTTTGTTTAATATGGCCTTTCATGAGAAACAGTTCCGCACAAGTTTTAACACTACCTGGATCCCAATAAGAATCACTGTTGCAGAACAATGTGTGCTTCCTTTAAAGGTTATTCCTGTTGATTTGGTGCAGAAGGATTTTCTGTGGAAAATACCTTTCCTCTTAGAAAAACAGCTTTGATGCTTGGGTATTTACACTTTCAAGCTAAGCTTTTTGATACTAAATGTTTCTTATTCAAGAATAGTTGATTAGCAAGAGATTCAGGATAAAATAAGGAGGTGTCAGATATGGTAGGAATATCAAAAGCAGCTGTTATGTACCTGCATTGTGTGTTCAATTAGAGAATGCTTTTTAAAGCAGGGGAAGCAGAGAGGCTGCCATTCTTATTTCGGATGGAATTCCACAGAGATGGAGCTGTTAACTGCTCTTGAGATGACGCTGTGGATTTCCCTTCAAAATAGTCTTGAGAGATAATGCTGCTTCACCCAGATCCTTGGTGACATGAAAGGCTCAGGAGTGCATGTCTGATTTACAGCCCTCGCCAAGCCTTCTTATCCAGGGGAGTCTTCCCAGAAGTCTCTGTAAAGACACTTGAGAAGAACAGAGGATTGCTGCTTGGATGCAGCTGTATGATCACCTAAAAAAAAAGGAAGTATTGCAAAGTAGGAGATTTTTTTTTCTCTTTATATACTCTGTAAAATTTATATACTCTGTAAAGACTTAAATTTCTAAAAATAAAAAAAAAATTCAAGAGCCCAAACCCCCAAGCCTAGGGCCTATCACATAGCAAGGAAGGCAGACTTGGGTTAGACAAATGTTTTAGCCTGATATAAACCATTGTGCTTTGTATAATAGCAGTGTCAAATCTCTGTGAAAGACTCAAAGGGCTTTAATAGAGGGATTTGGATGAACATTGAAGAAAAGATGATACTGACTTGTTTTACACGTGGTTTGTCATTTTAGCAATGTCAAAGTTTCTTACAGTCTCAGTGTTTCAAAGAGGCAGATAGATACATGCAAATGCATTTATTATTCAGGTTTGTTATAAATTTCAGACTTATCAAACAAATTTTAAAAGAATTTAGATTTGAGTCGAAGTAGAAAAAAAGGCAGTCGCTTTTCCAGGAAATCTGTATTTTCTTCCACAAGAAATATTGGCTATTCTGGACTATTTTAGTATCTATCAGTGTACAGATATTGCTATGGTTGCTCTGTAATAATATAATCGTTCTGTTCTACCTACTTGTGAGGAGCATTGTAAGAATTAATTAACAAGTCCTGATAAGAATATTCAGCATGCCCTTAAGTATTTTATTCAGAGATATCTTCCCTTCACTACAAGAACTTGAAGTGCTTTTCTCTCTTTGCATGAGAATAAAAGGTCAGGAAGCAGAATTGCACTGTTCGGCCTCAGGGATATATTTTCAGATGTTGAGGATTGGGTGGGTGGATGTAGCAGCCAAGTGAAAAAGTAGCTGAAATTGCTATTTTTATTGCCTTTTGATCGGTTTGCACTGAAAGCTTTTTGATCCTACATGTCCCTTCCCTGACGGTGTCTGATTTTGAACATGAGAAAGAATTTGATGGCATATCTTGTGAGTGACCAAGTTAAATACAATGAACAAGGTCCTGTCAAAGCTGCAACCACTAGGCTGTGTAGTAGTAACTATGTTGAGAATGTTTTATGTGTAGTCTGAGGTTTTAAGCAGAGCACTCAATAGTACTTAATTAGTTGATTAATCACAAAAAATAGCAGGATGCCAATGGATGGGGATCACATTTACTTAAAATATCTCTTTGGTTTCTTGTTAAATATCCCTGGTTGTTGTCTTTTTTTTTTTTTTTGGGGGGGGGGGGGATTTCTTCAGTTTCTTATGATCATCTACAATGTTCAGCGTGAATTTTTGCTTCCCAGGCGGCAAGATCTTCCATGGGAGACATTTATATGATATTGATCAAGTACTGTTATTATTTTGTGAATCTTGAGAGTGATGGCATACTGTAATTTGATAATTTGATGAGAAATCCCTGCCCAAGTCCCTCAAGGCTTTTTCTGTCAGCTTTCCCAATCCTCCTGTTGTCCCCTTGTTTTACATTTATCCTTGGTGAGCCATGCCAGGGCATGGTTTGGTCCTTGGTGTCTGCCCATGATATTCAAAGAGAAAATCAATGAAGACTGCACCATTTCTGTTCACCTTTTAGACTGATCTTCATTTACTACATATCTTTGATAGCTGCCAGAATTCATTTCCAGCTTTGTCAGAGGTTGAGTTTATCTCCCTTCAGATCTCATTATCTTTTGCAATTTTACTGCCCTGAGAAGCAAATATATTTGTTTTTCATCATGTTATCGTTTTTCCCTTTAGAACATCATCTCTTCTACTTTATCCCTTTTCTGAATGTGTGAATGACAGATGTTTTTTCAAAGTACTTGCTTTGTATTCTGTTCAATCTGATTCTGTAAATCTGCACCCTAAACAAGTTTCTTTTAAAGGTGTATTGATGGCTCTTTGGATCCTCTTAGCCTTGTTCCCTCCCTTGTCATTTCACATTCCTGTGCCTTGTAGGGTTCTTCAGGCTCCTCTGCTTTCTCCCTCCCACTGTTTTTGGTAAATTCCTACTACACCTGAATTTGCTATTTTTTTTTCCTTATCTGTCCCTTTTGTTTTCCTAGTCTGCCTTAATTTTGTACTTCTTATTTCTATCTTTTTTCTAGTAGTGCAACCGCAGAGTTGTTGAATGTTTGTGACCTAGAATGATTGTTTCCTTAGTACTCCCAGAAAGAGATAGGAAACAAAATGACACATTTCTAGTAGCAAGAGAGGCCAAAGTACAAACTGTCCTGTGCCAAAAGAAAATCCTTGTGCTTCTCTCTCAGGAGAAACCTGAGGACCTCACCAGAGTAGAAACTTTTTTATCACACCTTTTTGTTTTGCCCATCTTTTTCTGAATGTATGTAAATGTGGTTGAGTGTGAAGACAGAACATGATTCATTTAAACTGACCCAGACCATCCAGATCTCAAACATGTTGCATATGCATCTTTCCCCCATCAGCTATGCTTTCAGATTTTATGTCCTGGAATGCATATTTTCTCACTCTCTATCTAGGCTCTATTTCCTATTTACGGTGGAAGAACTGAAAACATCTCATCTTTTAAGTATTTTTCCCCCCCTCTGTGCACTGGCACAGCTGGAACTCTGAAGGATACACTTCAAATGAGCACTGAATTCTTATATTATTTGCAGCAACAAACACTGGAGTTACAAAAAGACTTCCATTGTAGTCTCTAGCTTGGCTCTCACCTCCCACCAGCACCACGGTTTCTCATTTCTATTATTCATCTTTAAACAGCATATTTTATCTGCAGACACAGTGGTGAGATGAGCTCTTTGGTAATATTTGTAATAATAATCCTTTCTGTGTGCTATTCAGCATGTTGTGGCAGGTGCTTTGGAATCTGTCCTTCCATAGGAAAACAATGATTTTTCAATTGAACTTTGATTTGGAGAATCAAAGTTTGGAGAAGGCAATGCCCCATTTTCCAAGAGGGAAAAGGGAAGTACTTCATGCTGACCTGGTTTTGTGGATTTTATAAATAAGCATGAAATTTCTAGTTACTCTCATGAACTGAAGTAGCTGAATTTAGGTTTTGGAATCAGGAAGAAAACAAACATTTGCTTTCATATGAGGCATGCAGTAGTAAGAATCAAATCAGGACAATGCTGAAGGTTTAGAAAATGTTAGGTCCTGTTTACTCATGAAAATGGCTTTAGAGCAGGGCAGAGGTATGGCTTCTTGGTCTTCCTGAGGTGACTTCCCTTCCCATAGCTAGCATCAGCATTTCACACACTACAAAAAGAACATTTGGGGCACAATGACAGTGAGTGATGGGAGACGTCTGTGAAAGGGAGAAAAGCTTTGATTTCATTTATTCTTCTGTGCATTTGTCTGTATGTGCTTGTTATATAGGATGAATTTCCTTAGAAAGGTGGCCAAAACAGATGGTTGCTATCCACTTGGTAGTTGCTTGTTTGTGTATTAACAGCAGACCACTGTGAAGCTGAGTCTACACAATAGACTGTGGTTCATCTTACTTCAAGCAAAGGCTGGAATTTTGGTTCTCTATGTGCATGAGAGAAGTGTACAGCTTTAGATATTCCAGATGCTTCAAAATAGCTAATTTTGGTTCTCTGTTAATCAAAATGCATGCCTAAAGAAGTCGAGCATCTGCAGACTCATGTTCTGACTTCTGTTGAGGTTCTGGAGTCAATGTTTATTGCTGTTAAATGGGAGGATTGTTTAAAAGGTCCAGAGAACAACAAGTCTAGAGCCGTGCAGTCATTATGTAACTGTATTATAAGAATAGAAATGTATATTTCGATTTCCAGCTTTTTGAAGATTTGTCCTGTTTCTGCAGGGGAAAGTTTTTAGAGTTTGGTATATAGAAAAGATGCAGGCAGTTACAATCAGTGGGCAGAATCCTTGTTGCCCTGTACAGTGGTTTAAGTCTCCTTCATTTTCTACCCGTGAGAGAAAAATGTGTCCCATATTGCCATTACTGCAAAATAATTCCTGCTGCTGAACTGTGCAAGTTTGGTGTGATAGCAGGGGGGTTGTGATCTATATTGTGCTTCCCTCAGCATGTGTGTATGTATTTCTTTATTCATTCTGTCTTTCTAATAAAAAGAATTTATTCTTCTGCATTTTGATGAAGACAGAAATGAGATGAACATAATGAAAATTTGTTTTCAAATATTTTTAATAGGCAATCACACCCATCTTTTCCTTTTTTGTACTTTAACCGACATGTAAGATTTCTGAATTAATGTTGAAGATCTTCCATGGCACTAGTAGTTAGGATAATCAAAGAGGTATCTCCTATAACCACTGCTGTACTATGGGAGCACCTCCTTTGGGTATTCATCAGAGGTTTAAACTTTGGGATTTGAGACAAAATAGAGTGACAGTTACTGACATTATAGTTTTTGGAAATACAGAATTTAAGTGAATATATACGCTGGTTTTTTTTTGTAGGCTTTACAGAAGAACTTGTCTCTTCAAATTAATTTTCTTTCATTGTTATAATTGGAAATGTGTAAATGCATTAAAAGTATTTGTAGTTTGTGAATACATGGCTACAAAAAACCAACAACAACAACAAAAAACAGCTTGTGCTATTCGTATGAACTTTTAATTAGATTCTGATAGGGTTCATACTTGCCAAGAATGCAGTTTTGGAAGAGGAAAGAAGAAAACAGACAAATTTGGAGTTCTCGGAAAATTTGAATTAAAAAGGTATTTTATTTTTTACAGTATCTTCAAATAAAATGTCTTGACTTTTTGCTTTTGAAAATGACAAACCCTAAGAATTGTTTGCATAAAGCTATAGCTGAGAAATTTCATTGCCAGCTTTCTTATTTCTACAACTTTTACCAACAAATCGATTTCAATTTTTGGCCCTAAAATTTCTCTAAATTAAAGGAAATATTGTTGAGAGCATAATTATGTTGTGTAGTAACATTAAAATAACCATTCTTTTTTCCCCCCCCAGTATTTTGGTCATGTAGCAGTTGTTCCTTTCCTCTCTCCATCCCTCCCTCCCTCTGAAAAGGAATACCACACAAACAACCACTTATCTCTAGCTATAATTCTAAATTCTGTAACTGGTAAATAAGCATTGGTAAATGAAATATCTCAGCATATTTCTGTATGTGCAGACAGCCTTGTGTTCTCATATTCCCCTCAGGGAGAGAATATGTTGTGAGAAATCAAGTCTGCAAATTATCTGCAGTAAAAATGTATTATTTCTGGCAAAGCTACAAATGGGGTGCCTGTGTTGATGCACGCTCACAGTGCCATTAACCATGTTCCTTAATAACTATTAATTAGTTTCACTTGAGCTCTGGTAGCCCAGATTAATTGCAGTAGGAGGGCCAAGGGAAACTAAAATGTCCTTTATTTGCTGCTTCTACAAATTGTGACTGCATTTATTGATGGGAGACCGCCTTTGGCTGCTGTGTAACTGTTTCAGTGGTATTAGTTTTCTTGGATCTTTTTACCTGTCATGACCAAAATAACATCTATTAGCAGTGTTCAAAATTATGATTAGGAAGAATAGCACTATCCTCTTCCTTTGCATGCTAATATGCAACTTTCAGAACTGCACAGGTAGTGTGAAGTTAATGTTATGGGATTTTCCTTCCTCCTGTTCTTTTTAGCCTTCGTTACAAGCTTGGCAAACAGCATAAGGACAGAAAAGTAATGCAGTATTGACCAGTGCCCTGATGAATACAAAATATAAATTGTAAGAAGGTGAGTCATAGGAATCTCTTCCTTTGTTCTCTGAACAAATTTATCTTCCCATGAATTACGAGGGAGAGTCCATTACGCATTAAGCTGTTCTGGGACAGCTATTTTGGTAGAGAATTGAATCTTCTTTATCAATTATTTTTAGAGTTCTTCATTAAGTTTTGTATCTTGGGATCAGTTCTGTGGACCCAACTCAAAGAAGTACACCAGATAGATGAACCACAATTACTGTTTATATGGAGTTTTGTCTGGGAAATGTCAGTACTTGCTCGAGTTTCTTCTTTTTTCCAGTTACTACCAAGTGGTCTCTCCATACAGGAATTAACCATGTTAAAAATTAGACTGGTTTAGGCTCTCTTGATTCTATTCCCCATGAACCTCTCAAATCCTTGTCTGAACAAGCATTTCCATGACTTTGGCTCTTCATCAACCCCCTGGCTGTTGATATAATCATGTTTTAAAAAGGCTTTTATTAATTACTGACTGCTTTCTTAATTTTAGTTCTGTATATTTTTCCTCTCTCACGCGCTAGCTTTGATGTGTCAAGAACACAGTAGTCATATCTTGTTTCTTGAGAAAAGCAGTTTTATTTATTCGCTTTGCAATGTTTAAGAACTCATACGAATTTCCTTTCTAACTTTCACACCGCCATCGATCTCCTGAAAATACACTGTAAATTTTGATGGCCTGCGTTCCTTACAAGTTGTTTCTTTAATCATTTTTCATTTGGAAGGAGTAGAGCAGTGCTGGGTGAGTCTTGTAATTTGTGTAGTAATATTGCAACTGAGTAACAAGTATTGATCTTAAAACTGTCAGGTATATTGGTTAAAAAAAAGAAAGAAGTTACCATTTAATCTTAGACTGCTGCAGTGAAGAGAAAACATTGTCTCGTTCAGGTCACTTTCTAATTAGGAAGCAGATTGGTTCAACTTGGAGCAAATTGCGGGCTTCCAGCTTTAGCAAAGAGCTCCAAAGCTTTGAAGCCACTGAGTTGTAATTCAATTTTGTATCCCATTTCAAGTTCATACGCTTGAAGAATTTTTAGCTGTTATTAAATAAATAAATATATGAAATTTGGAGAAATGCAGAGGGAATAAGAACTCTAAAATTACAGCAGTCTGTTTTCAATAGCATTTGCTTGTTGCCTTCAGGGATTCTTGCTGTTCTCTGTGTTCTTCGAGCCTCTGCAGATTTTGTGTATTGACCGATCTTTTCAGAAGCAACCTGCTGGGTGCTGGAAAACTGCCAGTGTTTTTTCTGTGTGGACTGAGATCTTTAGAGGTAGTTCAGAGTGGAAGTGGAGAAGAGAAGGGGATGTGAAGTGTGTTAATGAAATCAACTGCATTTATATGCCTTCAGACTGTATCATCCTTATAAGAGAAGAATTAAAAGATACCAGCTGTCTGTGGCAGTGATATGTTACTTCATGAAGGCTTATTCCTTGTGTTTGGTAACTACTGATAGCCTGAAGTAGATGTGAAGCCTTCTGTATACAAAGTTAGAAAATGATCAACTGTGGTCCTCATTAGCAGGTTTTATCCAAACTCAGAACCTCAGTCCTAGTTTTTCCATTAATTACAAGGAATTCAGGGAAGGGACGTTGCAGTTTTTCACTACCAGATTGATTATATTCGTAAGTTTATGAACCATTCTAAATGCACCTTTTAGCTCAGATATTTTGTTCTCATTTGATTTATAATCCCAGAATTACTTTCACACAGATTGCTTAATGGAACAAAATTATACCTACATTAGATAATAGTGTAGATTTTAACTGAGAAAGTGAATATTACCAAACTTGTATATATATCACTCCGAGCCTTTTAAATGATCAATTAACTCTTGGCTTCAGTAATGTAAAATGGATAGTAAAATACAGTTTCATAATTAATCCTTGAGCTTCCCTCTGTTTTTATACAAGGGTTTCTAAGTAATACTGCAGTCCTAATTGTTTGTACCAGAACGTTGTATATCTGTTGCTCAGAGTACACAGGGAAATTCCAAACAGATAACTTTTTTAGCCATATGGCAGACATCTGGAATGGTTTTGGTGGTAAGGCAATGGTATTAAATACTATTAATATTTACCATCTTATTTTATGAGGAACTCATGATACTGATCAAGTATTGATCAAGTACTGATAAACAATTGGGAACTGGGGAGGTGAATGCAGCCTGTGATGTGCTAATACAACTATACAGAACCATAGAATTGCTTGGGTTGGAAGGGACTTACAATGATCATCTAACTCCAACCTCCCTGCCTGAATGTTTTAGGACAGTTTTGTGCACTGGGATTTGTGGCTCTCAGATTGCATCTGTACCAGTGTGTGTTAGTGCTGTGTGACAGTAGGAGAGAGAGGTGAAAATTTCCTTGTGCTGTGGAAATGGGCTTGTATTGTGTTGCTGCCTTGTCTGGTTGTATATGTAATTCTGTGCAACAGTTATGCAGAGAGATGCATTATAGTATGATAATGTGGATAAGAACATAGTTTTTGTCTCAATGTCATAAAAATGCTTAGGATGTTAATTAATCCCCAGCCTGTAATACAGTCGTAAACAGGATCATTAGAAAAAATCTACTTGCCATACAATGGTCTTACATGGAAATAGAAGTATATATGGCCTATTGAAAGAACAGCTTGCAGGTGTATAGCTGTAAGAAAACAAAATTGCTTCATGGAAGGAAAAAAAGCTCAGAAATATTGTTTGTCTATTTGGGTTATGGTTGCATGAAACCGTGTTACTTTGTCACTTGGAAGATGAGTCTCAGTGAGAGAACAGATGAGATTCAATATGTGCTGGCTTTTAACCAGATTTTAAAACACCAGAGCAAATTGTAATTTAAAATTTTTATTATACTTAATGTGAAAAGAAAACAGTCCTTGTAGTCTTGCTAGCTCACTTATTTATGTTGTGTAACTAACAATAACTTTATCTTGTGGAATACTAATGAAGTCTACAGGGGTCCTAATGAATGGCTAGCCTGATCCCCACAGTATGTAACCTAGTCCTTAAAACTGATGTTGAAGTAATCTTTTTTTAATTGATTGACTGGATAAAGCTTTTCTTACACTAGGAAGTGTGGTTTTCATCTTATTTAGGATATTACTGGGAGATGCGATGCAGATCTGGTAATGAGATTCATTAATAAGTCTCTGTTTACTATTAGGTTTAGTATTGCTTAGATATTATAAGACCACTGAAGCAATAATCATATTTAGTCCTGTGAGCACATGTAGATCCAGAGACAACGTTCTGCATACAGTGCTTCTTTTACACTGAGACAAAATGGACTACATCATTTGTGCTGCATATTCCTGTAGAAGACAAGTGGTATACAAAGAGGAGTTTGTCTTCATAACTATATGAGTGTAATGATTATTAAATTGAGTGTAATGATTATTAAAATGAAAAAAAACAAAAAAAAAACAAAAAAAAACCAATCCTAGGATCTTTCCCATTTCAGAATCTGTTTATTTAAATTATACAACATTTTCCTTGAGTTATTTGCATGGGTGAAGAGCCTGTGTCACTACTGAAGGATACATCCAGGTAAGGAGCAACAGCGTGAGTTGCTGGCAATGTTCTGATTCTTGAAGATCTTTGATGTTACTCCTTTTAGGCTTGTAATAGGCTAAATTGTTTTGTCTGACACTGTTTATGTCTGTTCAGAGCGCACTATCTGTAGAATATTTAACTTTTGTTCTTTTATAGCCTTCACAGGAGTAAACTTGCTTGAAAATCACATATGAATGTGCTGCAGGACTTTATGAGCGTAGCTCTACTGTGATTACATTTATAAAAGAGAAGTTAAAAGCCTCGAAGTTCTACTGATTTCCCTCGTTAACAGGCCCCATATAGTACGAAGCTTATTATACCTAAGGGAAAGCTAATATAAATGAAACTGTAGTACATCATTAACAGGAGGGTGATGGTTTTACTTGCACTATTAGTTTCAGGTTAAAAACCCGGAGAGCAAAATATTTCATGTGTACTTGACTGTAATTAACCCCTTATGCCTTTACCCCACGGTCATGTCATTTAACATAGGTTCATTTGCAGTAGCTCAGTAACACAGCATGTGCTCCTACACATGCAAAGACCACTTCAATGATTCCTTCTGCTGGAGGTCGTTTATACTGTAGGGCAATTTGCAGGATTAATTAGTCACTTTCTGAGTTTCGTACTGCTGTTGCAAATTTTAGATGCTAAGACACTAGCCAATTCTGCATTCTCAGAATCTGTTACTACCTTCTGCTTTGAATTCTGTTTTTATGTAAACACTTATTGCTGGTTTCTTGGTTTGTTTAGTATGCATGGATACATAAAGGACAGTAAACATTTTTCAGGAGAATGCTGGTAAATTTGGATCACAGTTGGCACAGAGTTTTTTCAGTTTCTATCCACAGCATTTAGCTGTAGCTTTCAACTGTGTCCTGCACTGGTTTAGCATTGAGAATAAGTGTGTTCAGTCAGCTTGAGTGCTTCCCCCCTCTCCTGCCAGATACTTTGTTGAGTTTTCCCCAGGATGTTTTTCTTGGACGTTGTACAACAAAGGCCATGACTGAGTCTCATGTGTTTCATTTATTACCATTGGCCAGGAGAGTTTGAATCTCTTTCTTAAATCGTTTTTTCTTTTCTTTTTTTTTAAAATCTTCCTAGTGGACTGGCAAAGGGAGAATTAGGGTTTTTGACTCAGAACCTTGTAGCTTATATTGTTGAAAGTGAAATTGCTTGAATAATCTTTTAACTGCAAATCAATTGCTTTGCTCAGGTGATGACTACATGCATGGTGACTGTTACACTACTAATGAACATGTTTTTTAAATCTCGGTGCATTGTAAAATATTCTAGATACTTAATAAGTAAAAGTCAGTCAGTGCTAAGAAGGCTGGGATTATTGCATTGGAGGAAGGGTACAAAGAGAAAAAAAATAACTGGTTAAAATAGAAAACATATAAGTTTTACTGTTCTTTCTAGCTCCGTGAAAGTATGAAGCACGTGATTGTGTTACCATGGTAAAATGTTTCCCTGAATACTTTGTCTGCATGTTTTTCTTGCATTTTGTGGTTCCTCCTGTAGCTTAAATATAAATTTCTGCATGACGATTTGCTGAACGAGATCTATAGTAGACATTAATTAATCAAACAGTAGGCTAAAATCACAAATTTTCTATCCTGATAAGATGAGGTAATTTGCTTCCTAGTAGCTGATTTAGTGCTTTGTCTTGGATTTAGGATGAAGATAGTGTTGATAACATACAGCTGCGTTATCTGTTGGTGAGCAGTGTTTACACCAAGTCAGAGTTTTCTGGTTTCTTACGCTGCCATGCCAGCAAGTGGGCTGAGGGGGCACAAGGAATTGAGAGTGGGCAGAAGTAGGACAGCTGACCCAAAGTAGCCAGAGGGAGCCGTACCAAATGGTGTTGTGCTGAGTGTACAACGGAGGGAAGATGGCGTGGGGGGCTGCTGCTGCTCAGAGATCGGCTGGGCACTGGTCAGTGGATGGTGAGCAACTGCATTGTTCTCTTGTTTTGTGTACCTGTATACACGTTGTTATTAATATTGTTATTCTTACTATTATCTCCACCTATGAGTTTTACTTTTTCCAATTCTCTCCTCCATCTAATTGCAGTGCAGTGAGCAATCAGCTGTGCAGATCTGAGCTGCCTTCTGGGTTAAACCACCACGTGTTTTGAGGAATACATTTCTGTATCACTGATATATTGTGAAGGAGTGAACAAAGAATAATTAAAATTCTTTCTGTTTAAGTAGTTGTCATAAGTTTTTTAAGAGACCATAAGAACCTATTGATTTGAATATTAGTTTGGAGAAAATTGTGCAGAGTTTCACTTTGAGATTAAGGAAAAACAAACATTTGCAAATCAGAGATGTCAGTGAGGGAGTTGGTAAGGTATAGCTGTATCTTGGAATCGCATTTACTTGAGTTGTTCAGATTCTCATGGGCAGCAGGATCTAGAAAAATGCTCAAACTATTTTCTGACTCATTTGTCTAGACAAAAGGAGATATTTTCCCTCCCTTCCACAGCAGCAGCAGTAGTATGATAAACATGCGTGGGATATTCCAGGGTTTGTAATCCTTTTTTTCAGACTAGAAGATTAAATCCTGTGTGGGGAATGGTGTACTTTATTTAAAGAGCAATTACTACAGCCTCTGCCATCTACTTTAGTCAAAAGGAATAATTGATTCCTTTTCTCCTGGTGTGAATCTAGCTATTCAGATGGATATTTTCAGAATTTTCATAATACAAATTCTGAATTGCTTCATTGCTAAGCTTAAAAGGTGATAACTGCACCTTGGTTTGCTCAAAAAGGCCATATGGACTTGGATCACATGCTTCTTTTCATCCCTTTCCCCATTGCTTTACAAAAGTGTATCCTGCCCAGCAGAGCACTAAATGAGGTGGCTGCAGCAGGTGTCCTTGCCACAATGAGAGACATGACCATGATTCAAACTTCAGGTCTTTTGTCATCTCCATCCTGAAGGCTGATTACATCTCACAAAGATGGAGGACTTGTAAATGCTGTGTGTCAGTGACTTATTCAGGTCTCGTATGTGAAAAGTGTGGACTCTTCTTGCTTGTGCAATATTTATCCACAAGAACAGATCTACCTCTAGTGATCTAGTGATACTAAAATGCGAAAACTTTGGGCTTTGTTGTGTTTTGCATACATGTGCCTCAAATTGGTTTTGATTGCAGTAAAATTCCAGGACTGAGAGCTGTTTGTTTGAGGGCTGGGTGTGTTACACCACGTAACAGTTCCTGGAACAGGCACTGCATTTATGCAAAGCCTCTTTTTTTTTTTTTCCTGATACATTCACTATGGTTTTCTAAAACATTTATTCTCCTCCCTTTTTCAAATTTTTGTTTGGGAATCATCTAAAAAAATATTGCAGAGCTTGTTTTAGCTTTTACAACTATTGAATCATTGCTAGGTACATTGGAGTGACTGAAATAGTTTTCATTTCTGCTGTTCTTCAAATAGTTTTCCATCTGCACTGTCCATTTTCTTATGGCAATGTGGGAAATCTGCATTATAGAATACTTAATCATGCATTATTATAAAAAGGAGGGAAAGCTGTCGGAGATAATGTTAGGTGCCGTAATAAAAGCAGCATTTGATTATTTAGTTACAGTAACAGTTTTCATGTCTGCTGTGGTACAGTTCCAAACCTTGTAGAAGATTTGTATTAGAAGTGGCTTTTTGATAGACTAAATAAACTCTTCAGATCTTTATTCTGTTATCCTGGTTTCTATTAAATGGAATGTTCAGTTTATTCAAGACTAATTACTTTCTTTATGCTATGGAGAGTTGGAAAACAAGAAAAAAATCTGGAAGGGTTTCCAGTGTTTCCTGATATGGAGGTGGAGGGAATCTCTCTGAAGGAACTCAAGTTCTTTGAAACGTTTTCAGTGATCAAAAATATGTAGGATTAAGCCTGCTAAAGATCAGTTTTACGTAATAGAAAAGTGTCAAGTTACTTAGCTGGAGCTAAGAGAATTAAATTCATTAAAAGCACTGAATTCAGGTCTCCAGTGAGTACAAGCATCCACTGATCAATATAGCATGCTGTAAAGTAAAGGGGAAGGATCTGCTCAGAATGCTAATGCCATGTGTCTGCTGGAAACAACTACTAGTTGCAGAGCTGCTCCATGCTTTCACGTGTACCCTGTGCATCCCCTGGATGCAAAGCTAAGAGTGTCATCCTCTTTTACCTGGCCCAAAAGCTGTGTGGAAGGAATAGCACAGCAATGGTGGTTATAAGTGAAACGTTAGTCCTGAGTTCATGTTTGCAGCAAGAACCTTTTACAAGTGGGAAGAGGCCTTTGTGTAAATGAGACTTGGAGAATTTAGTCTGTATGGTCTCAGTCATATGTGAGGCTTCACTGCCTTGAGCAGTCAGCTATTGCTGTCATCTCTACAGAAGGGATTAGCTTTAGCCTTGCTGCCTCCTTCTCAGTTGCAGAGTTTGAAGAGTCCCATGATGGAAGATTTTGGGTAATAGTTAACAGTAGAGGGGACAGATCTCTCTGTAACAACAGGGCTTGCTTCCATCCCTCTGCAGCAGCCAGCTGAGCTCTTTAGACCTGGCCTTACTTTATGTGGCACTCAGAAGACTTGAACTATTTCTGTTTCTTTTGGCTTTGCAGGGATTGACAAAAGCAAGTGTAAATTTAGTTTCTAAAATAAGTAGAGAATGCAGTACAAGCTGAACTGTTGCATTTGTGGAAAAGTCATGAGAGCTGTTTCCTTATGGGTTAAGAAATAGCATGCAGGAGCTCTGTGTTGAAGTGCTCCCAGAAAACTTAGATCTTGAGAAACCCAAGTTAATATTTTAATTACTCTGAGAAAGTGAACTTTCATTATCTTTAGAGTACTAGAGAATAGTATTAATGGCAAATTAATTTTTGCTGTGGATTAAGTGATAGTACTGACTCACTGACAGAAAGTGTCCATGAATGGGAAAGTCAGGGTGCTTGTCACAGATGGTTACTGGAAATGCTTGCAAGGACCCGAGACTTGTACTGGGTCTTCTGTTGTTTTACATATAATTTGTAAAAGATTTCAGCAATAATTTACTAAAGATGTTTCCTGAGCGCTTAATCTAAGTCCATATAAAGGCTGTTAATCTTTTTGTGGTAGGGAGGTATGTGTAACAGCTGAATTCTGGAGGAGCAGACTTCCTGCTGTTCTCATGTAGTACATCAGATTTTGATTATTGAACTGTGCCAGATGCTAATCTGCAGCCTTTGCAGTTACCACTGTGAAAAAAATACACCAGACTATGAAGTGAATCTGTGCCCTCAGAAGTGGCATCGAGTAAACTAAAGATGATCTTGTATGGAATTATTTTCTCAAACAGAACTGGAATGGCCATGAGTCCTATGGCAAGCCTGTCAGCCATATTTCAGAAGTCAGTGGTTATAGTTATTGTTTTTGTGCAATGTAGGTTAAAGAGAGAATGGGATTGTCTTGAAGGATTGACATGGAGCTGTATCAGGGGAGGGTCAGGCTGAGTGTTAGGAGAATGTTCTTCACCAGAGTGTGGTCAGGCACTGGCATAGGCTCCCCAGGGCAGTGGTCATGGCCCTAAGCTGCTGGACTTCAAGGAGTGTTTGGACATTGCTCTTAGATAAAGTGTTTGATTTTGGGTGGACCTGCACAGAGCTGGGAATTGGACTTAATCCTTGTGAGTCTCTTCCAACTCAGCAATTCTGTGATTTCTTTATTTTTTGCTCAGTTCATGAAGAGCCCAAGACTGCATCTGAACATGATAGTTCCATTGTTCTGAGCCAAATGTGAATTAAAAAATTATCACTCTACTTTTATTGGCTTTGTACAATACTCATTCACTTTTGGACTACAATAGTCTCTTTTAGTTTTAGTGTAAATTATAAAGAATGATGCAGGTCTTAAATTGTTCCAGTTCAGGACCTATTTAAAGGTCTGTATATACTTACTCTCTTCTCATTTTGTACTTAAATGTACATCATTTTTAAAGAACTTGAGAGGGTCTTTCAGAAAAAAAAAAATAAAGATGAAGAATTACTCTAAGTATTTAAATGCAGATTTGGGAGACAGAAGCTTGTAATATTTAGTTCCAGTACTAAAACTAATCCTTCTGTGGCATTTACTTTTCCTAGGATTCTTCTAATGTTATTACTACAAAATTATTACCATCTGCCAGATACCTATCTTCAGGCTCTAGCAGTTAATCTCTGAGCCTCGCTGGACCCATTTTACAGATGGGGATGCTTTTCTACATTATCTACGTTATGGCTCAGATTCTGGAACAATCCTGAAGTATTTTATCTATTGTGTTTGTGACTTGAACTATACATGTGTACATGGTAACTTTAGATGCATCCATGTTTTGTCCTGGGTAAGGAGTACTTGAGAAGAGAATGGAAGGGGCTAAATAAAATTTGCTTCAAATGTCATGTCAACCAAATGCTAATATAACATATAATATAACATAATTAGCAAATAATTGTCCCAAATATTGTCTTTTAAAATTATTTGTATGGCTAAATGACCAGTTGGTTCAACAGACTTCTTTCCTTTATCTGAGTATTTCTTAGGAATGGACTGTTGAGATAAATGCTGTTAATTAAATAAAAATCCTTTTCTTGATTGTGCAGAAACAGCCTTGCTACTGGTTCGTCTCCTAATCTTGTTCCAACCATCCCCTGATAGGTCTCATTAGATTGTCTTGTTAGCTGATACAGAGTCTATTTCACCAAGGAACAGACAGAAAAGTTAATTTTAGTCTGTTGTAATTTGTCTCAAGTGCTGAAGAGTTCTTTCCTCTTATTTTATTAGTTTTTCTTACTCTCATCATCTAGTTTCCTTTGTTCTGCAGCCCAAAACAATAGATGTATGTGAAACCAGTAATTCATTTGCTTTGATTATTTTTTATTTAGTTTGTCATGGTTTATTGAATTTAATTACTTTTAAATCATTAATTTAAAATGAACAATGCGAGGGGGGAGAGAACAGCCCTGAGTGTCTTGAGAAAGGGACGTGCCATGAGCTGGTTCCTGATCTGCCATATAAAGGGTCTTCTTCAGACATAGAGATCTATTCAGAGATGCCTTTTATTTTCTCAAGAGAATTTATGGAGATATTATCACCTCTAATTGCATCTGTTTCTTTCTAAGTGACTTTTGCAGAAGGTCACCTGCAGAGCTGGCATTCAGTCACCCAGAAGATCCAGAACACTGACACTGAGAAGAATGTCTCTTTGTAATAAGCACTCGTATAAAGTAATTCCACGTATTTACAGTCAGTTGTGATTGTAGTAGTGAGCTCACTGGATGCCCTATGGACGGTGAACTTAAGTAGAGGCAGCACATTTTGTGTGGACATATTTTTAGCAGGAGATATTTTAGTTCCTAATCATCTCAAGACCTCAAGATTTATCAATCTGGTTCCTATCAAAATCTGCTGCTGAAATGGTGCTGTTGCTTATATAACATATGGGATTTAGGATTTTAGAACTTGCTTTTTAGTGAGATTGCCTTTATATTAAAGCCTTACCATAACATGGGTTGATTTAGTAGGGAAGAGAGATTAGATGTACGATGCGCAACAAACTCAGATATTTTCATATTAGCTGGAAGTCTAAGAAGTCTTAAAGGGCATGGTGGGGATGATCTGTGGTTGGACTGGATGATCTTAGTGGTCTTCTCCAGCATTTATGATTGAGTGATTCTATGAAGTCTCATAGGGCTGCATGCATGTGAATTAAGGATGGAGTTGCTTGTCATGTCTTCTAATTTGTAATCTGAGAAAATAAAATAATTTTAGTAGAGTTTGTGTCTGGCCACTGATTTGGGGATATTTTTACAAAAGAGAAAGCACTTCGGGAAATTACATGTACAACAAATTGTTTTATAGATCATGAAAGTGGTAGATATACCTGAGTCCAAGCAGATTTTTGAATATTAGCTCAATTTCTAATGAAAGTATTGATTACCTGTATATGATCTTCAGCATCTGAGTGTTTCTGTCTTTCTCTGTTGGGTGTATGTTTGTTATAGTTCTAGAAAAATGTTTGCTTCCCAGTATATATAGTAGTCATAAGTAATGAATCACATCACGTGGGATTAAAACCAGGTATTCTGGACCGTACTGGGAAAAGAACAGCAGAACATCTGAAAGTTTCAGCATTCCATTTGCTTTAGTAGGCCAGCCCTTTTTGTCTAGATAGATTCGTATAATGATAGACTCATGGAAAGGTTCGGGTTGATGACATCTAAGATCATCAAGTTCCACCCTGCACTATAGGCAGGGGTGCCTGCTTCTAGATCAGGGTCACCCATCCAGCCTGGCTTTGAATGCTTCTTGGGGAGGGGCATCCACAACCTCACTGGAAAGCCTGTTCCAGTGTCTCACCACCCTCATAGTAAAGAATTTCTTCATCTAAATCTGCTCTCTCCCACTTTAAAACCATGTCTCCTCATCCTGTTGCTATATGCCTTTATAAAAGGCCTTTCCCATCTTTCATGTAGGCCCCTTCAAGTACTGGAAGACTGCTATACAGTCTCTTTGGAGCCTTCTCTTCTCTAGGCTGAAAAGCCCAGCCTGTCCTCACAGGGGAGGTGCTCCAGCTCTCTGATCTGATCTGTGGCCCTCCTCTGGACCTGCTCCAACAGCTCCATGTCCTTCTTGTGCTGTATTAACTTTGTATCGTGGTGAAGTGACTGATAAAGAGCATATATTTCAGTTTCTTGTGGCTTTTTGCAGAAAGTTATAAATGTCCACTAAATTTCTAATCAGAAATTGAACAGACTGATTTATATGATTTTCACAGATTTCCATCATGAAAAATCAAAATCTGAGTTGAAAGCCCTTTGTGGATGTCCTTGAAACTCCTGTGAAGTTATGTTATGATTTAAGTATATTTTTTTCAGTTTCAGAATTGGGTCTTTAGCAAGAAGAAAAAGTGTTTTGTTGCCTATTTTTAAAATAGTTTATTTCTTTTCCTATTTTCTTGAAGAAATCTTGGAGGAAAATGCAATATAAAATAGTTTTCTTAACATTTAACAATATGACAGAGGTTATGGTTTGATTTTTTTACTGGGTCTTTGATTATTGAAATTGGGACTGTATTGCAAATGCTTACCTTCACTTTTTATGAAGAATATCTGGTGTACCATCTGCTTGCTGTCCCACTGGAGACCAATAGTTTGAGTTTTGACTTTGATGGCATTACCATTCAGATAAGAATGAGTTCAAATTCTCCTTTCTCAAAAATCGTGGTAGTGAAAGGTACCTTCTGCTGCATTGCTCTTTTTTCTCTAGTAACTCTTTGCTTCTCCTTCTTTCAGTGTATCCCATTGCTTTTGAATCTTAACATAATTAAATATTTTTAGGATTCACAGTCTAGGGAGTTTCTTCTTCTCAGAAATCTTTTGAAGTGAATGCATCATAGGAAGCTGATGTAAAACAAAACTGGTTTCCAATAATAGACAGCTACTGATGTGGAGTGTGGCATCGGGTGGATAACCCATCTGTACTGGCTTCCAAATCTCTATCCTCTTCCAAATATATTTTTAGTCTCTTTCCTTTCCTGCTCCATATTATGTTTATGACAAATCCTGACCTAAATCTGGCTTTTTGGGAAGGAATATACAGTAAAAAAAAAAAAAAAAAAAAAAAGATGCTCTCACTATCCATCTGCATGGATGCAGTTTTATGCAGTTTGGAGCTGCTGCTGTAAGCTTTCTGCTACAGCATTTATAAAACCATCCATGATGCTGGTTCACTTTTAAAAAAGGGAAGGATGAGAGTATCCCTGGAGAACAGTATTGGGATTTTCTGCTAAGAAGCTGTGTTTTTTAAGGAGCAAAGAATGATTGCTTGGCAGATGAAAAGTGGGTGGGCTGATTGAAGTGTGGGTGCTGGCATGAACGAAGAAATAAAACTGAGAATAAGTACAGGAAACAAATGTGCAGGTAGGAGGGACAAGGGAACTGTTTACTCAGCAATAGCCTTTTTAGCTCCATCATAACAGCATCACAGTGATTTTTGTGATTTTTGCTTAACTAGTTGACAGCCACAGGACTACTGTCCATTGCAAATGTGTCTGGGTTGGGGAAACTTGTGCCGAATTAAAAGCCATGTCTGGCTACACTAAAGCAAACTGTGGCTTTTAGCATGAATTACCGTGTAGAGTTTAATTTGAATTGAGAGTGTTCATACAAGTTTTCTGTATTACAAAGTGGTCAATTCTTTCTGTTAAACCTAAATTCAAACCGCACCTAAATCTCATCTGGCTTTTGGAAAATGTGGTTAGGTTTTGATCTTCCAGCATTTTTGCATTTTTCTATAAAAAGCTTTTTTGTTCTGACTTTGTGCATGGGTAAAAGGAACGATAAGTTGCCTTCTTCAGGGCAAATACATTGGTTCTTTTTAGCATACCCTTTTTTCCGAGTTTCAAATTCAGCGATATATTGGACAGAAGAGCACCTGAGGAGATGTGCTTGAACAATAAGCAGAGCTAGTAAAGCTGCTTTTTATTTGTAGCATAATAAGAACAAAGGCCATGAGTAATTACTTTTTTTGTTTGTCCTGAAAGACCAAAAGTCTATATGGGTCTTCAGAGATGTCAGGATACACTTGAACAACAGCCATTGTAGGTTCTGTGTTGTGTAATGAGTCCCAGTTTTCTTGGTTGGAAAACCCTTTGCATATTCTCACTATAAGCATATAGTGAATTATTCTACGGAAAATAACAAATGTTTTCCTAAAGTCCATATTGGGTTTTGAACTTGGATCTGCTTCTTTACCAACAGCCGCCCACATGCTGCTACAAAACCATAGCTTGAGTATTTTGGTCTTGGAAGCAAGTGTTTCATACAGGCCTTAACTTCTACCTCAGAGTCCCCAAGGGTGGTTATAAAATGTCTCCATAATTAATTTTTTATGGGGTACAGCTTTTGGTTTCTTAAATTTACTGAATGTAATAATGTCCACGTGTCTTAAACTCCCATTAAAAGTAGCAATAGAGAATTTGTACATCTGAGTCCTACAGAAAAGATTGTCACTTGCAGAAATACCATGAGCAGCCCCTGCTGCTCTGAATCTGCTTGGATGAAGTTTGAACATCTGGCCACCTGGTTCATGGAACTGGTGTTTGGCCACCCTGGTAGACACAGGCAGGAGAAAGTCTTTCATTTCACCTTGCAAAACTTCAGTCATCAAATCAAATGATACTTTCTCAGTAAGCTAAGCCCTTGTAAAACATGCGAGGCTAAACTTTTAAAAAATTAGCTCAGTTTTTAAGATCTGTTCATTAGGAAGAGAACAGATCCTTATGTTTGGGAATTGATATGTACCCCATATTTCAAACAAGGAACAGCTGAAAATATATTCTTCACTTTGCCTGCACAACAAAGTACTGAATTCTGCATCTCGTCATTGTAACTGATAATGATAGCAATGAGAAAAGAGACAAAACCAGTCAATTCTGAAGAGATATTCCAGAACAACCCCAAATGTATTTTGTAGATTTATGATCACAGCAGTAATGGTGCAGTGCTAAGCCAAGTCTGTGACTTTTGGAGTAGACTCTCATGTCTGAGCCTGGCCTACCTCCCTCTGAATAGAATGGAGTGAATCCTAATATTCTCCGATCGTGTGGGAATTTTTGCTGATTTACCTCAGAAGTCATTCTTGCCAGCATGCAGAGGAGGTGGCTTTAAGCAGTCTGTTGAGTGAAACCACACAACTACATTGTCTTGCAGAGTTATCCAGAAGTTAATTACAGCAAAGAGAGGAGTTTGGTTGTACCGCTCATACAGCAGTGAAGGAAGTAAAAGCATAACGGTTAGGAGAAAAATGTGTTACTTCTTCAGCTATCAGTTATGAATAAATCCAGGGACTTTTACTACCTTGATTAATAAAAATGCTTCAGTCTGGGGAATGAAAAAGATTCATATTCTGAAGTCTTCTAAAAACTGTTAAGTTCTGGTCCTATTCTTGCAAACATGTTTAAAAGTAGAATAAAAACATGCTAAATAACAAAATTTCTTTAGGGGGAAACGGAGGTAGGACCTAAGAGGAGTTTCTTAACTTTGTTTTTCCTTTTGTTGCATTTATATCCCATGGATCAGTTTCAATTTTCCATTACTGTGACTTTATTTTTTCTCAGACATTTTCCTGTAAATTTTAATTTACAGTGTTGCATTTATATAGCGAGTGTAATTACATTTAATTATATGTCATCTTCACACTGAATCTTGTAATTATAGTATTATGATGTACAGTGACATTCATGTTAAATTTAGTAGGGAAAAATACAAAGGAAGATCATGGCAAATGAATTTGAAAAATGAAATTATTAAAGAAAAAAGAAAACTAAAACCAGAAGTATTTGAATTCAACCAGTTGAATCTTTAGTGCTTGGACAGGTTTGTATTTCAGTTTTTCTGGGAAAATATGATTCCGTTTCTTTTTCAGATGCAGAAAGTAAATTTGAGGATCTTTCACTTTTTCACTGTCTAGAAGTTACACAGCATTCTGTCCGTGCATTTCACTTACGATTTACTATTAGGTTAAATCAGAATTAAAAATGTGCAAATTGTCTAAGAAGTGCAGAAATAGACACGGATTAAAAGAGAAGGTCTTTTGTATCTTAAATTCTTTTACCCTTTTTCTTTTTTTGTAGGTAGAAATTGAGCTTTAGCAGTAGTAAACATTTAATCAAGCCCAGACTTCTCTTAAAACAACAACAACAACAACAAACCAACAGAAATTTCTGCTTTCATTATCCAGTTGGACAAAATGTTTAATCAAAGGCACTGACAGTACATTTACAAGTTGTGGTATGAACAAATCATGAATTTTGTAACTGAGAACTGACTGAGAGATAAATAAATTCTAGTCATGCTTCAGAGATAGCAGCGAGATACATAGTTGTGTAGCACCTGTGGGTCCTGACAGCAATGCTGGAATATACTTCTTTGTTTCCAAGGACTGTCTGATTTTGATCTCAGAAAGGTGAGAGGCAGAACTGAGTGACTCACTGCATTGCTTTGTGCTAAGGGCTGTATATCTGACTGAAATGAGCATCTCTTAATAGATTCGTAGGCTCTCAGACATCTTGTGGGTACCGAAGTACTTGTGCAGTACTGCAGGCTGCTGTACAAAATTTTTCACTGGTTGGTCTGTAGAATTCCTACCAAGGAAAGTCTATAACATGCTACCTCAGGGGATGTTGCTGGACTTCAAATGACTTCAGTAACAACATTAGGTAAATAAATAAATATGAGGGGGAATCACATTGCTTTTTGCAGTTCATCTTGGGCATGCTCTGAATACGTAGGGACAGTTCCTTTATTACTCTAGTGCCTTATATTTATATTGTTCTAACTGATTTATACTTGGTATGATTAAGAAGGGAGGCAACCTTTTTATAATAGAAAATATTCTGTGCTGGCTTTCCTGAGGTCTTGAGAACAAAGTACAGTAAGAGAGAGATGGGAAAATCCTGACTTTTGGCACATAAGGGTGAAAAACCCAAAATGTTCTAACTATGTTCTGTTGGTAGCTTAATCCTTTCAGAAAAGAAATGACAGTTGCTTGCAGTCTTCTAAAGGAAGCTGATCTGGCCCAATTCCACCTTCAAACAACTCCTCTTCTATTGCCTCCTGAGAGCCTCTTTTGCCTCATCAGTGCAAGGTCAATGTTTGACCTTGCAGTGAGTTATCTTCTGACAGATAATTCTGTTCACAGTGCATTCTTTCTGCAGTACAGACTTGTCAATAGCCTCCTCTTTGAAAAAATGCTTCCCAGGATTCATTTTGCAATCACCACTCCGTATATAAATGGGCTTTTTCAGGCAGATGAGAGCTGAGCTGAATTCAAGCACAGTCAAACTACATCACTTGTAACACGAAAGGGATGTTCCTCGATAGGCTGGGTTTCTGGATTTGCTTATTAAAATGGACTTAAATGGTAGATTCCACTCCCCCTCCCAATTTCCTTATGCCCTTCCCCTCTGTTTCAGTCATTCAGCAGCCTCCCTTACCTTACTTCCAGCAGCACGTATTTACCAACTCTACGAATGAAATGAAACTACAGAGCATAGTTGAACCACAGACATGATTAAATATATTACAAGCTACCACAAGTAGGAGGAACATGCCATGAAAGCATCATCTATCACTACATATGGGAGGGAAGGAACCTGTCAACTCATTCTATGTTAATACTGTGATAAATTGGTACTTAGTTACACATGTGTATGCATATGGCTGTTTAGTCTAAATTTCATTGTAAATAGATAATAGAAAAGCTAAATGACTTTGACGACCTCTCAAGCTATTGTTATGAAGTTAGCAAATCCTTGCCTGAAAGTAGTTTTCTTGTGCATGAAGGCTGAAACCAATTTCTTTTTGTCTGAAACGCCACAGTGGTTAACAAATGAATGGTACATTTAATTACATCTGTGGAATTAAATAAAACACCAGTCTAGAGAAAAAGCATGAGAATTGCAACTGAGACTTTAGTTTTCTAAAATAAATTGGTTTACTTATTACTCATAAATAAAAATCGCACAAAATAGTATTTGATGAATATGGGTTCTTTGTTGTTAGAATCTCTCTGAAAGCACATTGTTGAAGGAGTTGAAGCTTTTAGGAAACACTTTCTGAGCAGCCCTTTCATACTTTTTAGTGGCTCTTAGTTTCCACCTACGAAGGATTGTTGTTTTTTTTTTTTTTTAATATAAAATATACGTGTATGTGTGTATGCTGTCTACAAAAAATTAATTCAATATATACTTTGTTGTCAGTATTATGTGATCTACTTGAGTAGTACACAGATGAGTAGGGATCAGACACCAAGTATATGAACAAATTTAAAACAGCCGCAGGCTTCTGTTCAGGAGTATCCCTGTGCTTATCATTTACAAGCATGGGATCTGGAGTCAGTTTCCTTACCTCTGTCTCAAAACATTCAGTGAAAGTGTGATAGAAAAGCCAAAGTAGCAGGACAGAAATATATTATTTCTGGTGCTTTATCTGTTCAGTGACCCATGTAGGCAACCCCGAGCCTAAGAATGCTGTGCAGTTGTCTGCCCATGTTCCTTCAGAAGCAAGGGGGTCAGGGGTGGAATATAATCAAGATCTCTGTGAAGGGAAATGGAATAAATGTGTCACTCAACTGGTTGGTCTCTCCTTGAAAATGACATCTCTTTCCTAGGGGATGTCTGGATTTCCTCTCGTTGGCTGTTTGTTTCTCTACTCCTAGTGACAATATGCTATTTCAAAAAGCCATACCTACCGTGAATTAACTAGCTATTTTAGCATTTTTTTGCAGGTGATTTCTGTTTAGTCAGATGTTAGGTGACAATATAAAGCTATCTTGTTTATATTCAGCGAGGAGTGTGTGGGCCACAGGGTAACTTTTCATGTGGGATTGCTTCAATCTCAGTGTTAATTTAGAAACGGTAAGTCAAACACGGTGAAGTTGTAGTCAAAAATGAGATGAAAGTAACTGGGAAACAGCAGTCACAAAAGCAAACATGGCTGCTTCTGTAAATACCACGAAGGGAAGGAGGGAAGTCCCTTTGGAAGAAAAGTTAAAAGGATGAGGCTGCACCTGGTTGTGCTTCTTTTTGAATCCAGCTGAATGAAGAACTCAAGCTGGTTGAGAGCCACTGAGGAAAAAAATCTGAAAAGAATTATTTGAGTTTTAACAGTAAAAGAAAAGCCTTGGGGCAACTGTAAAACACTGTACCCTGCACTTCCCAAGATCATGCCATGTGGACATTCAGCTTCTCTGTCTCAGTGGGAGTGGAAACTGCAGCCTCGGAAAGTCAGTAGGAAGAGTTAGTGTTGACTTTTTGGAGTAGAAAGAATGTTTTCTATTCTTTTAATTCCAAACTTGTGGCACATCTGAGGAAGGGGGAGGCAGAAGACAAAAATACCAAGTTTGATTCCTTTTTTCATTTCTGGTAGCTACAGCTCCAGAGGGGAAAAATCGTAGAACATGGGCATTTAAGTACCGGAGATGTGTTCTGGTTAGTAATGCTCAGGTAAGGAGTATGTATGGACAGGTAAACAGTTGATGACTGAATATTAGCCACCACTGCCAGTGGTCGAATTTAAGCATATTTCTTGCTTTAGGACAATGTGTGTTAGCTATAGTCTACAAATGGAAAAGCAAAAAATATATATATTTTAGTCTGAATGATCAGTTCCATTATAAACTACCAAATATTAGGAAAGCTTACTTTTTAAATAGTTCTTATTATTATAAGTTTTCACTTATAATAAAAAGTTTTTTTTTTCTGTAAATGATCAAGTTTTTCTCAGGTGGCTATGAAAAACATTTGGCATGTCAAATTCAACATGGTGCTGATAACGTCCAGGAGAAAATCCAAAGTACACTGAAGTGGTGGTGGAATTTTCAACATGCTCACTGACTGGATAAGACCCTGGCAGATTCTTTTTCTTTGGCTGACTTTCAGAAATAGATAACTAATGTTATTAATGCAATTGGATGTTACTTTTGAGTGAAATCCAATATGAAATTTGGCAAGAGTAAAATATCATGAATTAATTGCAAAAAGATCAGGAACTGGGATAAACAGAATACCCTGTACCCATTTCATGTGGTTGATCAAAAAGCAATTTAAAAATCCATGGAAAGACATAGAAAGAAGGATCTGAAAATGTAAGTTGAAATAAGAGGAATGGGCAGAAAATCAGTGAGTTTTTCTTGCATCTCTCTAAATATAAATTAGGTAAAAATGCCTTTAAAATATAATCTTACGATTTCTCCACCACTTGCACAGAATTTATGCAATTTACATGCACAACTCAAATGTCAGGACCAGAGCAAGGAAATGTTTTGTTCATACTTATCCACCAAGCAAACACAGTTACCTGTTCTGCTTTTATTTATTTTCTGCAAAAAGAGGATTTGTTCCCTTTGAGCTCTTTGTCCAAGAATAATTATTTATGTGGAAACAAACTAGGAAACATTTTCAGTTCTTTAATCAAAAATCTCTAGGTACATTTCCATTTAAAAAATCTATTTTATTTAGCATTTCTTGTACTGTAGTCTTTTTTTTTTTTGTCACGATGGCTTGGATGACTTAAGGCTAACAAATCTTTCAAAATGACAGGGTCCACTTGGTGCTCTAACAACAAAAATGGGTTCTGTCTATCAGAGTCTTTAGAGAATTATATGTATATATAGTGGAAGTTGTGTCAGAATTTATCTTGGTCAAAGCTAATGTTGTAATCGCTGTCAGTTTCCAGGCATTTCTGCTGTACTGGAAACTGTTGTGATTGGTTAACATAGTCATGTTTACTGATGTCAACTTATGATGGATTGTGTGAGTAATGGAGGAAGAAAAATATGTAATATCTATTATAACAGACATCCACATTTCAGTCAACTATGGAAAAGTACCTATGAGTAAATTGTGTTATCTCTTAAAGTGTTACTAGCCACAACAATGTATGTGAAATATAAATGTTCTTTTTGTATTGTGATACTTGCAATGAATTTCCCTGGAAGAAAAAAATAAGTGTATAGTCATGAACCAGAAAATAGTTTTCTAGTTTGATAGATGTGTCAAGTTTCATCCTTAACAAAGATGAGGGTGGACGTGAATAGCAAACTTCCCTGTTCCACGTGTGTTCTAGCATAAATTTGTTGTAGTCACAGTTGTCAGAGCTGTCACCTCTTGTGTCACCTCATTTGACCCATGTGGAATGAGGGCTCCAGAATTCAGTTCCAGTACTGACTTGGAAACTGATGAGGGTAAGAATCAGAGAAGGTAGGGAAGAACAAGTACTTGAAGGAAGGTTAGAAGATGCCAAATGAGAATCAGAGCTTTGTTTCATTGGCTACCAGAGAGTTGGTCAGACTAGAAAATGAAAACATTTTCATTTGGAAGCTGTTTCGCAGCTAATTAAAGAGAATGAAGGAGTTTTGCTTTCCAGTGTGCATGAAAAAGCATTTTGAATGTGAGAATGTCATACAAACACAGAAGTAGCCCATACGTTAATATGATTATGTGTAATATCTGCATTTATTTTCTGCTGTTATGTAATTCTTTCTTACACAAATGGCTAAAATCTGTTATGTGCTGGCAAGGAAGAAGGAAGGAACTTACTTATATTTTCATATATTGTATATCAAAGAATCACAGAATTGCAGGGTTTGGAAGGGACCTCAAGAGATCAAGTCCAACCTCCCTGCTAAAGCAGGTCCCCTACAATAGATCACACAGGTAGGTGTCCAGATGGGTCTTGAATAACTCCACAGAAGGAGACTGCACAGCCTCCTTGGACAACTTGTTCCAGTGCTCTGTCACCCCTAGTGTAAAGAAGTTCTTCTAGATGTTAGCGTGTAGGAACTTCCTATGTTAGAGTTTAGGGCCACTGCTCCTTGTGCTATCACAACACACCACCAAGAAGAGCCTGGCCTCATCTATTTGCATCCCATCTCCCTTTACATATTTATAAACATTTATCAGATTCCCTCTCAGTCTTTTCCCCACGCTGAACAGACCTGGATTACTCATCCTTTCCTCGTAAGGGAGATGCTCCAGGCCCTTAATCATCTTTATGGATCTCTGTTGGACTCCTTCTAGGAGATCCCTTTCTTTTTTGAACTGGGGAGCCCAGAACTGAACACAGTAGTCTAAACGTGGCCTCTTTTCAAAGAGGTCACAGAAAGCTGAATTAAAACTAAAATTATATTGATTTTAGAATAATTTTAAGATACACATTTTGGTTTTAGGTGACATTTTAATATATCTTTTGGTACTGCATTTTGAGTTGTCTGTCTTTAAGTTGTCTTTAGTATTTCAACACTTCTATAAAAATCATCATAGTCCATTTTGTATAATGCATTACTTCCCAATTGGTAGTAATTGGTAATAGTAATAATTTTAAAAGTCTGATAATTGCCCTGTATAAAGAGCAGTGTTCCAGTTCTTGCTTAGTTCCATCATTCACTTTGTTCATGTTGTTCATCTCGGAAATCATGGTCCGCTCTTATAGGAGAAGTCTCCTCTCTTTTATGGGACCTGTTGTGAAGAGAGACATGTCAGGAGAGCATTTCACTCCAGAGGGGATTCTCTGGTTTTGCCATTTTGTAACTGCACATTCTCAAGTGTTAAAACATGTATTACCTTGAAATATTGTGAAATTATTCCAGTCTTAGAACAGGTCAGAAAGAAAAACAAATGAGCACAGAAATATATCATTAATGAATTTGAAAGTCTTAGTAAGTATCAATAGAATTGTAACTATTTTACTTTGATTGTATTCACCAACAGAGTAATTATCATTTTAATTGATATGTATGAACAGGTGCTTACACTGAAAGCAGTTTCAAACTGGGATATGTTATGCTTGAAAAGTAGTCTGGGTGATTGTTCTCATTAGCCAAACAGATGGCTGGACGTTTGCTTGCCATTTTATGGAGAGAAAATTATAATCTGACAATATTTTACATAGTGTGAAGTATTTATAAATCAATAAAAGATGAAATTTATGCACAGTCTTAGCGTAGGGTAAACATATCCTACATGCTAGGCAATGGCAACTCAATGATGAATATCAAGTTTTTGTTCTAATTAACTCTTCTGGAGGGATTGCTTACAAGTGCATTGAGGCTGGATCATTGTCATGCTCAGGAGTATACAGAAGCAGACGCTGTTTTCTATGATGAATAGTAGTGTCTCTCTCTGGATATCATGCATGCATCTTGTCACTTTCATTCTAATCTATATGTGATTTTTAAAATCTTAAGACTTCCTAGAAGGAGCCTAGAAGGAGCATCTCTGAATATGACTGGGTCACACTTTAAATGTTGGCCTATATATTTTAGCCTTGTTAAAAATCAGGTTGTGTGTGGATTGCCAAACTTGTAATGTAAAGTTACTTTTTGTTTTAGATTCCTCTTCCATAATCCTTCTAAATATTGTGGGATAGCTCTTTTAACATCTATCGAGTATTTGTGATGGATATGTTCTGCTCACTTGTTTGGATGATAATGTGTTTTTGATAATGTTGGATCCAGTATCATTTGAATTTCAACTAAATTTGTTACTGCACTTGTCTCTGCACAAATGTTTGTTTGTGAAAATGTCCATTTTATGTCAAGGTAAGTGTGTGAGCTTTTTGCTCCAAAACAAATTGAAGGAGAAGATAGATATATTCTGTTAGCAAAAAGTGTAGGCAATTGCTTCAAATTTTGGAATGGCAGAACCAAAATTTTCACATTGTCTTTTTAAATACACTCATAAGTTGCACAGTCACCAGGCTAATAGATGTTCTCCTGTGTACACCTCTGATTTTGATTTTAGATCCTTTTCCAAAGTCCTTTTCCAATGAGAGAATCCCTGAACCTTGTAGGATCGCCTCACAAGTCTGGCTTTCAACTAAACCAAGCAACATCTGAAACAGCAAATCCATAAAACCAACGTTAGAGTATTCTGAACAGAATTTGCTTGTAACTTTTTTATTTTTACAATTACAAGGTATTTTAGGTGCAGCTGGTTTGGTGGTTGCTAAGCACCTGTTATATCTTCTAGGTATCATCCTGCTAAAAAATTCTGCACCAATAAGAATCTTCTTTACTTGGCACGGCTATACTTTCCAGAATGCAGCATCTGAAAGAGAAACAGATGACCAGCTTGAGGGATCAGTAATATCTCTTCACAAACTTGAGTGCTTGTTGATTGCTTTGCTTTGCTTTAATATATTGTTCCAACAATGTGTCATGGATGAAGTGGAGCATTTAGGACTAGAGGAAAACAGGGCATTTCTTGGTAGCAGCAATAGCCTTTGCTGCTTTAACATGTTTGGGCTCATGCTGTGCCTGGCTTCCAGGAACAATGGAAACTTCCCGAGCAGAATACACTACATTGCAAGGAGCTGCATCCCTGTTGTACGAGGCATTACAATGTTAAATAAGCAGCTCTGAGCATCAAATGCTACTGAGCTGAGTACAAAAAATAAATTAAAAAAAAAAAAAAAAATCCCTCCTGCATTTAGACTAAGGATTTGAAACTAAGACGCAAAATCTTTCACTTCAGACAGCCTGTAATGTACATTGCATCTAAAATAGGTTGTCTCCTCCTTGGTCCTGTGGGGCCAAGAGAGAAGGCATTTCATGCTAAGCACTGAAGACATTTTTGGTGCTGTACAGCATTCCTCTTTCTTTGTTAGTGCCAGGGGCTTCAGAACAGTAAATAACATCAACAGATTTTCTCCTGTTTTGGCCATATTGTTCTGCAAGGCAAAAGACAAAGCTAAAAAAGAGTTGTTTCAGTCAAAATATGATGAACAGCACACTTTTCTAAAACTCAGTTACAAATCATTCTGTCAACAGACTGAAATCACTTGGCCTTCCAAAGAGGATGGTCACCATGGTAACAAAAGAGAACAGATACTTCATTTTCCCCAAACCTTTATTCATGTCATAAATGGAGTGGGAGCCCATCCTTCTTTTACTGAGGGAACAGGAGAAATATTTTTGTCAGTGCTTGTTATCTGCTGAAAGATCTTCACTGTCTTGCACTGTACTGGAAAATGCTTGATAGGGCAGGTATTCCTGCATAGTGTCTGCATGTGCAGGGAGGATCACCTGAGTATGGGTCAAGCCCCAACTTGGTAAAGCATCCAAACGGTCCATAATGACTGAGGGACTGCCAGGGGAGGTGGGAGGAGGGAGAGAGAAGTGAATGTTTGATACTACTTGTGTATGAATGCTGGAAGATAAAAGCAAACTTTCTCCAAAGCTAGTTATCTTTATTTCCCATGGCGAATTTATAATCTTTCAAGGGCCCAGAGCTCATAAACACACACCTGGCTTTTGAGTTGCAATTTGCGTATTGAAGCCTCTTATCGTGAGGCTGCTGTACTGGAATAGGCATAGTTGGTTTACTATTATTGTAGATGCAGTCAGTTCTTTCTTAATTTAATTTTATAAGCATCTCCATGTATTTTGTCTGCAGCTCTGACAGGCCATCTGGAGCAGTTTTGTTTTCCTTCTCTTGCTTTTATCAGTTCCACATTGAATAGTAGTACTTCGCTTCATAACTCAGTTACAAATACAGGAAACCATAATAAGTCAGTTCAAACAGAAAATGTATCGGGAGCTAAGGTCCACACCCAAGACTGTTCCCAAGAAAAATGAACAAATTTGAGGATTTTAGTGTAGTTTTGCTTGACGTACTTCAAAAGTCCTACAGGAGGGCACAGAACTGGAATGAAATTCTTGGAAAATTAGTTGCTACTTCTTTCCTTCCGCTCCTCTCTAGTTACTCTTCTCTGTTATTGCTTAGGAGAGAGCTTCTTTTCTCAAAACTACTTCTTTTGCTTGGCCTCAGTCAGAAACTAGAAGCAATTTCTGTTGGAGTTATTTTGTTGTTATATCTTGTATATATACATGTGTATCTTAATATATTTGGGGTAACGACATAATGTCAGAAAACTTTGATTAAGAGAACAAGTTTTCTAAAAGCATCTGACTAGTTGACTTTCCCTCTGTCTGCACGGTTCACTAGCTATTGCCTTTCAAAGGGATTTTTGTTAATGGATATTTTAATGTTCAAATTCAGAGCTGGTTTTGAAATGCGATGTTGTTTCAAAGTTAGTTTAGGGTTTTTTTTTCTAAATCCATCCTATTTGTCAGGTTTTGGTTAAGGCCAATGAATTTACCATGAAAATAAACCTGATTTCCTCTTCCTGTATAATGTAATCTTCGTTACTGGTCCTGTCACATTCTTCATGTGATGTGATTTATTTTCTTTCTGCTTTATTATTATTATTATTTAAATGTGATTCTATGATGAAACATTGATCTTGAGGTTTCTTGTATGTAGTTGTTAATTGTTTATTGGATGTGTGTGTAGTATTTCACTACTTTTATTTCAGTATGATATTTTACATTTTACCAAAAGGTTAAAAAAGAAAATAAGGGTATAAATATACGATTACTTATTGGTTGGCCTCTTTTTTAAGATGAGAAACTAAATGTTAACTGTGGGAAATTTTCCTTGATCCAAAAAAATGTTGGCGTAGTACAACTGATTACTTAAAAAGGAAATTCAGATAATTCCATACGAATGTTCAGTTGAAACACAAAATTCAAAAGTTCTGAATTTATTAGGAAGGGATATGTATCTGCTCTTTCCTATCATTTCTGTGCTTTGCTCTCCTTGGTGATAGATTGCTACTGCCACTACTAAAGCCTGAGTGTCCAACCTTTTGACTTGCCTGGACCACACTGAATTGAAAGGAACTGATTGGGGCTGCAAGTACGTAAGTTGTACTGAAAGTAATGCAGCCTGTTTATTTCCATGGAAAGTACAACAGATACAAAGAACACTTTGATAGGGCAAATTCTCATTGACAAAACTCAATTTTTCAACATAGTCACCACCATTAGCTATGCATTTTCAGCAGTGATGAACAAGAGCCTGCATGCTGCGCTCATAAAATCTGTATCAGCAGGTGACCCACTGTCACCACTGCTGGAACGCACCTCAATGTGCTTGCATGCAGTGTTTGGTCTCCATCAGCATTCAGCAAGCATTGATGGATGTCAATGGGTAGTTTTTTCTGCATGCAGGAATTCTGTGACAGACCTTTGCTTCATCCACACCTCCGTGTCAGACTGCCCCTCTGCTGCCATCTGTCAGACAGCAACAAAATGTAATGGAACATTGGCAAGAAGGTTGAACCTCTACTACCATACCACCAACATCCTCCTCTGATGTTGTGGATCAATGTAGTGAGAGCTGAGGCATTCCTTTCAGAGCACCTCTTGAAAAATATATAATGTAGTAAAAATATATAGGTAACAAAAGTTATTTTATTAGTTTATTATCATTATTATTATTATTATTTTATAAAGAAAGCAACAAAAGCATAAAGCTAGTGGGATATTTGGCCTTGTTTTTGCAAAAACGATGCATCAGACTGGTTCAGTGGAAGTAGCTGCAATTCCTAGTGAGGCCTCAAGGTGTTCATCAGAGATTTTTTCATGTGATTTTACTCTTCATGGAATTGTATAATTCCTACGCTTCATCCTTGAAAACAGTTGTTCACTAATGTGTTTACAGCCAAAAAGTGATGATGTGAATGAGATGTGATTGTGAAGTGAGGGATATTCCTCCCTGGTAAGAGGGGGCTTATGATAGTCTGATAGAGACATGATCACATTTTTTATTGGAACACTATGCATTCCATTTGAAAATCTGCAAGTAATGTATTTTTATATCAGCTGGAAGCACAAAACAGATGACTTTTTTGCAATCTTGAAACCTATCGTCAAGCTCCTTTATCAAACCAGGAAGCATGGCCACGTATTCTTCACTGTTCAGAGCACCATGTTTAGCCTACGTATCAAAATGCAGACGGTTATTTGCCATCACTTGAGTCAGCCCTGCACGGCGCTGCCCTCCTCGTGCCCTGATGTCATTCAACACAGCGCTAACCAAGCGCTGACGGTTGGCTGTTGCTGAGCTCCAGGTGTGTGCTTGGAACTGTGCAGGTGAGGAGGTGCTGCCATGATGGCGCGGGGCGGCTGCCTTGTGAGCTGTGCTGGGCTGCATGCAGCCTGCGGGTTGGACGTTCCTGTTCTAAAGGAAACACTGCAGTTGAGGAAGCTGCTCATCTGACATGTTGCGTAGGGCATGTTCTTGCAACTGCATGACCAATTCCTGTTGGTTTCTTTGCATAATTAACAAAGCAGGCCAGGATAAAATGGAACATGTTGTAAAACAGGCTTGTTATTTGGCCATATATGTCGGTAAAGTGAGAACGCCTTTCATATCTTCAGTCTTTTGAAATGTGCATCCTGCATAGATGAAAGTATCTGGATATGGTGAGGACATCTTTTGAGGCTGTCATCTGCTTTTGAATTTCACTTTACTTTCTGTTGCTAGATAACTAATCTTGATATAACACCTTGGACTGACTCATTATTTGAGTAATCAAGTAAAGTTCCTGATGCATGTTGTTGTGGTTTTTCTCTATTCTGATGCGTGTGCTCTCATGATAATTTCCATTAAATACATGCTTTCTGCTAACGAGATACTTATAGTGGAATTACTTTTTTACATATATGGAAAGAAACAATTTGCTTTCTTTCCCACGTGATTCCAATTACAAATAAATTATCTCTGGAAAATATACAATAAAATTTGAGTAAGTTTAAAAAAGCATAGTAAAATCTTTTCTAGCTCTTTTATTGCTAGTAAGGAATAGTGTTTAACGCATGTAATGGTGAGATTATTACATGCATTACAGCATAGTAACATCTGCACAGCACAAAGCAGCATGTCAAAACCTTAAATTATCAGCTAATGATGCCATAGATTTTTTCCCTCCATTTATATTAAAACTGCATTTTAAGAAAACATTAGATCATATCTGTAATGTCTGATCAGGTGGAGTAACTTTTCAAGTATACAATACCTGGGCATTAGAAGTAGTTGATGGAAACCTATCTTAGTTTCCATCAAATAAAATTGGGTTTCCTGGGAAGTTACTGGTCAAATAGACTGGGTGGGACTACGGATGTGAATGAATGTGGTACTTCTCATATCAGTCAATCGATTAAAGAGATTTTAATTTAATATATGTTTTTGGGAGTATGTGGAATAAGTACCTAATGCATGATTATCTGACTATGACAAGTATTTCAGGTACATAAATCACCAATCTATTTATTTCTTTATTTATTTATTTTTCCTTTTCAAACACAGGCATTTTTAGGTACTGAGAAAGGGTAATGTGCGATCTTCATTGGCTGACTGGCTTAGGGAAATGGCTTCAAAGAAAGATCAAAGCATCATGTGAGCAAAACTGATGCTGAAGAAGCTAGGTAGACGAGAACTGCTGGACGGACAGAGCTCATAATATGTTGGTTGCTCCAAATATAATGCCTGCTGTTTTTTTTTAATGGAAACTAGAACAGATGTAAAGAACACAATAACACTATTTGGTAGGTCAACATAATAAAATACGAGGCATTATTTTTGGAGCAGCACTCATGTAGAAATGAAATGACTGAAAAAAAAAAGTTTTAAGAAGGCAGAAATATAAAAATTTAAATATCCTGGGGAACATTCAAGAAAAAGAGTAAGGGAGGCGACCTGTTTTCAAGTAGATGACATTAACAGCATAATTCAAAATTATCCGTGTGTAGAGGGAGGATAGCAGAGCAAAAGTATTAAAACCCGACTTGGCTAAATTATGAACTCCCTGCTGGATTGAAGTAGTAAAGGAAATGAGTTAGTTTACTAAGAACAGCTGTAGGAGTAGCACTGATTTATAGAGAAGTACTTAGAAAACGAGGCCTGAAGATTACGAATAGATGCACCTAGCAGGAAACATTAAGGCTTTCATGAAATATTTCTATAATTGCATTTGTTGAAAAAGAAGGCCAAGAGCAACTTTGTTCCTTTGTATCAACTGAAGGAAGATTTTTCGATGAATGATGTTAAGAAGGGCAATATTCTTAATGTCGTTTGAATTAGAAAAGCACTCATGAAAGTGATCAAATATAAGTAGGAAGGTAACAAAATAATAATAATAACAAAAAGGTGAGAGAGCTACCTGCCCAGGAAAGAATATTAGTCTTTGCATTTAATGCTTTATTTGTTAAAATGTTTTCCAATTATCTTGATGTGACTTTGTGATATGTTTAAAAAGTGCTGGAATTAACCTCAGAGCAGCAGTAGCTTACTTTTGGGAGGAGAGTGGCTCAAGCTGTAGGAAGGCACAGATTTGCTGTCTTTAAAAGAGGCTGAGGAGGAGAAGGAGAAAGAAATTATTATTTGGGCAGATCAGCTCCTAAATACATTTCTGAAACACACAAGCTGTTTGTAAACACCTGCGGTTTGAGAAGATGAGTTGCTGCCAATTAGGCCAAGCAAATTTGATTGTCTTTTATTCTAGAAAGAAAAGGCCTTGTATTCAGGGAAGCATTGGATACTCTGTACCTTATTAAGACGTATGTCACAGTCTTATTTTTCTCTTGCAAGCTGGAAAAATATTCTTAGTAGAACTGTTAAGGGATAATTGGAAAGATCAGAAAATTAAAATGAAGAATTAATAAATGCTATGTGTGCATATTGGTTAATTTGTCCTGCCTTCAACACTGTATTTTTCCTGAAAGAAGAAACCAACACAAATGTATGTATATACATTTGTAATAACATCGCGTTTTTTTTTTCTTTCTTTTTCCTCCAATTTTTCTTCCTCTTTCATCTTTGTGATTTTAGAATAATATCCTTAGACTCATAAGGTTACAATATGTCTTGGACATACTGTTTCTGATTTCAAGTGTGTGAATAAATGTCATTTCCTGTGCAAGGCATGCCCAAACAGATACTGAGAGGATATTTGCAAAACACAAAATTCATCTGTAACTTCAAGGTTAACATTTTGCATCTCAGAATTTGAGCTGTCCAATTTATGGTTACTTGCACTACAGTCACTTCAGGCTATCATTTTTATGTTACAGGTAGTTTATATATTAATTCAAATTTTCAACAGAATTGGAACATGTTTCTTTCTGTTGAAAAAAGTGTGGTTGGTTTAGATGCTTGTCATCCACATTCTTTTGAACAATCCTTCTGGTCAAATCAAGTGATAAAAAACAACTTCTTGAAGGAAATGAATTCTTGAAGTCAGTTCTTTGATTTTATTTTATCTTCTAATAAAGTTGAATCATATAATGATTTAAGTACTAACCCATAATGTGAAATAATGGAAAATGTATTGAAATAACAATTTAAAAATGAATTCTTTTTGGCTCTTTGCACAATGAAATGGTATGTCTCTGGTAGAGTGCCTTACTCAGTATTGGTATGTACACTAAATATATATATATATATAGATGTAACTTTTCTATGTTAACCTATTTTTTTTTCTGATTACTTTTTCTTTTTAGGTTATTTTGCACTTGAATAGCTCTTACTAGCTTAACTTACACGTGTTGTGCTAACTGTATAAAAATATGATATCTTCAACACATCACAGAAAGCTTTTTATGATCAGAAAGGTGCTACAGTCTTTTCCTCACGTTTTGCCACCCCTTCTTCCCCTCTGTCACGTTGTCAAGAGCCCTGTTTAGAGTTCTTGTCTAGTTTCTAATTCTGGCTTACTGAAGCAATCGTATAACCTTGTGGTTTTTTCCTCTGTGCTTACATATCTTACTGAGAATCATGCACCATTCAGTGCAGAACCCATCCCTAAAAAAAAATCTATAATTGGCCAAGAAACATTGTCTTTTGTATCACTCATAAGAGGCGCTTTGTCCTTTCTCTTCTTTCAAGATTCTGTATGTATCTTTTGATCTATTGGCTGAAATAGTTGACAGCAAGAAAGCAACAAATAAACCTGTTTACGAAGAGGTCACAGAAAGCCTTTTGTTCTGCTTCTGCATTGTGCTTGCCATATGACATAGGATTCAGAAAAAAGAACTGTCAGCAGCAGTGAGGAGTTTTTTACCTTATTTCTGCTCAATAATACAAGTAAAGCAATCTTTTTTTAAAAGAAAAAAGAAATTAATAAACAAACCTAATTTAATTCTTTAAAATAGAAGTTAGTTTTCTTTTAACAATGTAAAGAAATTATTCATTTGACAGAATAAAGGGGACCACTGACTCTGAAGTGAAGGTCACTGTCTTACTTTGAAAAGTTATGGAGAGTAATGCAGCAAGAAATAGAGGTCTCCAAGTGGGCCTTGCAAATTCAGATGACAGATGAGAACTTGTTGGAATACAACGCTACTGACTGATTGATTTATAGTGTTTATGTTTTCTTTCTACTCTTCACTTTCCAATGAAAATATAGAAAAGTGATCTTAAAAAGTGTAGAAGTTACTTTTCTGTGAAATGAGTGCAAAAGCATGTTATGCTTTTGTTTCATATGTGGATGTGAAAGGACACTAGTGAGTTTTTCGTGGGAAAAGTGAATATAACAACTGCAATTGACAGCAAATGTTTGTTGGCTGGTGATACAGGCTAGAGGAGGTGTGATACCCCACGTATGCATTCTATATGCAGTGCTATTTTGAAAAACAAAAACAAAGCTCAGCAACAAACTTTATCAAATTTTGTCAGCCTTAGTATCTTTACATCAGCAGCTTTCAATATTCAGGGAGAAAAATCTTATAAAGGAGATACGCTTCCTTTAATCTTTCTATCAAATTCAATTTTAATTGCATTATAAATGTAAGTAACAGGCTTGTGTTGCACAGAAAATAAAAAGTGATATGTGAATGAATGTTCTCTATAGGAGAACATCTCAACATTGAGACCATGCGAAGATCCCCATAGTCTGTACCTCTTCTTTCACTTTTTTTGGGTTCATTCCTATGTATGCTGGGAAGGGATTGCTGGGCAGAAGAATTTTTCAGAAAGCCTTTTCTCTGCTTTATTTTCTAAGGTCTCATGGTGCCTTGCATTGTGGAAGTACTGCGTGTGTTTTACAGCCAAAATACAGGTGTTTCTCCTTTTGAGGCCAAAAAGAGGATGATTTTGTCACTGTAGGCAAACGTATTTTTACGTGCTGCACATTTGGTCAAGACAAGTAGGAGGCCCAGGAGACTCTCTGTGGATGGGGATGTGGATGGGGAGGACATTTCTTTCCCTTTATTAAGCAGGAAATAAATCATGAGTGATTTTAGTCTCAAATATACTTAAACCCAGCTGAGTCTGCTAGTAACAAGTCCAGCCTCTAGAGCCCGGCCTCTAACAGTGTCTTCCAGCTGATGAAGCATGGCTTAATTTCAGGTCATGCAAATCCTGATCACAGATCCTTGGTGGGAAAATGAGGAAACAGCTGTACTGAATAAAAACTTGCAATCTTTTTCATATTTTATTTTGAATGGAAAATTTTGTAAAATCCAGCATTTGTTTGTGCTAGGCTGTATAAATGCTGAAGCTGCAAAAAGTGGTCTTGCAAATGCCTGCTAGGTGATATGTACATGTGCATCTCTTACCTGTTGGCTGATCACTATATGTATGCTTTACACATCCACAGTCTTGTGCTAGCCTCTCCAGTAAATTGGAGTTCCTGAATTCACAGGCTGGGGCAGGACTGCTAATTGGGATATATCCTTGGAGAGTTGGAAGTTGAAAGTACAGTGGGGAATAAAGAGGAGAAAGGAAGCTGGAGATTATCCAATAAGGCTGTATTTCTTAGATCAATAGGATCTCAGAATCGTTTTATGTCCCAAGGGGTACCTGCTGACAGTAGCTAATTGGCTTTATCTTATTTCAGCAAAAGGTGACTTACTCTGTCCCTGTGGACTCAGCAGAGGCTGGGAGCGCAGCGTGGCTCTCTCGAGTGTCTCTTTCAGCCGGGGGCACAGATTTGAGAGCCCTGTGACCCTGCAGAAGCAGCAGATACAGCAGAAGATGACTCTATGAAGATGTGTCTCCTGCAGCTGCAGGGCAGCACGGGGCCTATGCTCTGCTGTGCTTCTCGCTAGCGCCCTGGAAGCGGCAGGTGGTGGGGGCACCTCTGAGGGCTGTGCACTGGGAGCCGGCCATGTGCTGTGCTTACGGGCTGCCACTCAGCTGCTTGCGGGTACTGTGTGGCTTACGGGGCTGTGAAAGTGCAGGGTTAGGTTGTTCTCCATCAGTGAAAAAGCAGACCGTCAGATGTCCTGCTGAGAGCTTTCCCACATGCTGCCTGACTGCTTTGCTCTGAAGACATTTGTTGTCAGAGCCCAGGTTAGCAAGATGTGACAGGGAAGGTGGGAGGGCAGAAATGCTTGATGCCTAAAGAAATTACCTTCTCCAGATGGCAAGCTGGGAGCAAGCACAAACGCAGAGATGAAGTCTCCAATCACTGGAAAGGTGATGGGAGTCTGAGGAGGAGGTTAGTGGGAGCTTCTTGCTGAGCAGGGTGGCAGTTGTAGCCAGGTGTCCCTGGGTGCCCTATGGTGTTTTGCCACTGTGACCCAGGAATGGATGCTGTGACGGGGTATGACATATCACCCCATATGGGACCCTACTTAACACCTGTGTTCTAACATGTCACGTACGTGAATGGCACACGATCTTGTCAGTTCCATCATCACCAACTTTGCTGAATTTTGATGTTTGTTTCTCCCCTCTCCCCATTATCCCTGAATCATGAATAGATAATTTTCTCCCTCTAACTACTGGCAGTGCTGGATGAGCTACAGTTTTATTTCCTCTCTGCCTTTCTTTCACTCTGTCATCATCTAACTGCAAGAAATCTATATCCTTTCTCTGTCTTTTTCTTTATACTCTGTTATGTATTTTTCTCTGCTTATTTATTTTCCTTTTATCCCATTTTCCAACAAACCGATCTTTTTCTTCTGTTCTTTCTGTATTAAGACCTTCCTTTCCCCTAAAATTGTCCGAAGTGATTTTCTTAAGGAGAGTTGGAACTGTTCATTTATTTTTGTCACCAGCACTTATACTTTGTTTCCCAGCTTGCTTCTGAAAATCTGTCATCAAATACTTACTAGTTTTTAGACGGGAAGGAATATTTCTCCATTCAGTTTATCCAAGAACAAGAGTGGTCTCTTTCAGCATGAAAGAGGTATGAAGCAAGAAAAGTATTGTTAGGAAATCTGCATGGATAAAAAAAGATCCTCTGAAATTTGGCCATGAAAAGGAAGCATACTAGAAGTGGGATCAGGTCATCCATGAGGAATGCAGTGACTCTGACATCTCCAGCCTGAAGAAAAGCAGGCTTGGGGGGGTTCTTATCAAGGTATCTAAATTCCTGATGGGGGGGGAATAAAGAGGACAGAAGCAGATTCTTCTTAGTAATGCCCAGTGGCAGACAAGAGGCAATAGGGATAAACTGAAAAACAGGAAATACATTTGAAATAAGGAAAATCTTGTTGATGGATTTCTGAACACTGGATGCAGTTACCCAGAGCAGCTTTGGAGTCTCCCATCTTCGAAGATGATCAGAACGCAACTGGACACAGGCCAGGGCAAGCTGCCCTCCAACTTAAGCTATTTTCTGAAATACTGAGGGCACAGATTGGTGTGGCACGGGGAATTGAGGAGAGCAGGAAACCGACCATATTTGTGTTAACGCTTGTCCCGGAAAAGTAAAATAGAAATAATAAAATTGCTTTCTGAAACATGCTTAACTTTATGTTTAGTGAAGATTTTATCAATAGTAAAATCTCCATTTCTTCACAGTGCTGAATCAATATCACTTGGTTTCTGATTCTTGCAGTAATTTTTAACTTCAGAAGATCCATTTTTGTTTACTTCTTAGTGAAGGAACAGTTTTGAAAGAGGAAAACAAATAGATCATAGTACATTTGCAAAATGATTCAATCTCTGTTAGATTTTTCTGTATTTGGGATGCTCAGACAATACAGTGAGCCAGGAAGAATGTTCTGTAGCAGTCATACTAGTTTTATACTTGTAACTGAGCTTAGAATTACATTTTTAATGTGAGATTATCACATTTGTTGTATCGCCAAAAGGACTACTTACTCATACTTGTGTTTTAGTGTCATTTAGTGCGTTAATGGTGGAGAAAGTTCATTTCATTCCTTTGTCAAGGGAAGACAGCTGGCCAACTGCTGTATGAAGTTAGCTTGGTTTTTGCCATGTACAAGCACATTTATTCTATTATATGAAGCAATCAAAACTAGCCATTGAAGGAGGAAAAAATATTTTTCACTTTAAATACTACAGTGTAAAAAATACAATAACCATTTGACTTCCCATTATCTGTCTGGCAGGTTATTTTAGTTTAGATTAGGTTGTATTTCCAATCTCTTTTGTCTAATCAAAGAAATGGTGATACCATACTGACATATTTAGAAACTGATAAAAACCAGACATGACTCTAATAGCGTGAAACTTAAGCCTTGAAATTGCAGCTATATCTGAGATAGGATACGGCTGAAGGAAATTCAAGTGCCTACATTTTCAGTTTGATTTAATTTAACAACAGAGATTTATTCTCTTAAAACAGGAAGAATAAGCTGCATAAACAGGCTGCATGGCCCAGCATGGGCTTGGCTTTGCTCTTGTGTCATTCATTTCTGAAATTATTGGCTGCCGATTTGTCTTATCCCAGAACAAGTTTTTGATTCATTGGAGTGAATGTTTTTATCATCTTTTAGAATCAGAAATTTGTATGTGCTGATAGAATTAACACAGTTAAGATGCGGAGCTTACTTTCCATTTTTTCTTCGGAGAAGAGGATAGAACTTCAGCATTCCTCACAGTATATTGCAGGTATTATAGTAAAGCAATAACAGAAGAACCGCAGCCAGGAATGGCATATGGCAGAATGAATAAAGCTGACTCAAATCTGACTTACCTTCTTGCCAGGATCCTAAGTTTTTTTTTATGTAGTAGATAGGTGGGAACATTTTTGACAGAGGCGGAGGAATGGCATCTGTTTTATAGATGCTGGAATAAATATGCCACAGAGGATTAAGACAGCCTTTGCCCAAGGTAATGAAATAATTTAGTCAAACAAGTTGGGAGTAAATATATCTACTTCTTATGTGTTAAAATGTGACAAACTGTTCACTGTTTTTTTTTATGTTCATCATTATTAGGCCTTTCTCCTGTCACTTCAGATCCTTTCTCCATCCTTACACAATTTTTTTCCCTTGGGCTATTTCTCTTCTGACAGTTTTATGTCCACTTTATTCTGTATTCATTTTTTATTCTGTGGTTTCTGAACGTGAAGTATAAAAATAAATACAGATGGGTCAGGAAGAAACAGCAACAACAAGAAAGAGAACAATTGCCATCTTGGTGAAATTCTGGGAGTTTAATAAAATTACTTAAAATTAATTCTAAAAAGGAATGAAATTCTGAAAGTTTTTTTTAGGAACAGTGTTTACTCTCAGGAATTCTTTGATTGTAATCACATTTAAAAAAATGTATTCTAAACTAAGTAAAAAAATTAAAACTAACCTTTTCATGTAGAAATTAGGTATTAGAAATTATTGCTCCCATAAAACCTTCAGATGAAAACCCTTCAGAAATTATTACTCCCATAAAACCTATCTCAGATGAATAAAATTCCTGAGAATTGGTTGTAGGTGAATTACCATTTTCCTTGCCACTTCCATCAGGATACACTGTCGTGCTAAATTATAGCAACAGTGCCAAACCACAAAAGAAAGAGATATGTCCTTCATGAGATTAAAGTTTGTTGATTTTTTTCTGTGTGAATAAAGCTGAGCAAAATCCATATAAAAGTAGGAATTATAAATCTTTAAAGTTTCGATACAGAAAAAGAACACAGACACTGGCTATATAACTTCAGCAGTGGCAGGCTCCTATAAGGTGGGCTGTTGTTCCTTCTCTGTCATTATCTTTTTCTTCCCTTCTCTTTTTCTTAAATAAATTATGAATGTCTGAGGGAAGAAAAAAAAAAAAAACACAATAATTCCCTTGTTTGACACTTGTTTTGCACTCTCTTATAAAGTGTTTTGCCATATCAATTTCTTCCTTGCTATGATGATGGTAAGCATCTGTGTTCTTTTTCTGTAATCAAACACTTATTTTTCTGGTGGTTTTTTTAATATATTTTGCTCAGTTATATTCTTGTGGAATAAATCTTTCACAGTTGGCCGTTTTTATTAATTTAATGATTATTCTAAAAACTAAATGAAGTTTAGTTATTTAATTACTGCAGAACTCAAAACTTAAGCTCACAAATTTACAGTTATGACAATATACAAATCACATTTTCATCCCATGCATTTTGTCATGTCTCAGGTGCCTATAGCATGTTCCAAATGAAGCGATCCTTGTTACATCTTCAGCATTGAGAAGGTTTGCATTTTTTTATTGTTGTTGGTTTAAATTTGGTTCTACAGTCAGACACACCTAGAAAAATATGCCAGTTGGGTGATGTATTTATTTTGTGTATGATTTTCTGTAATTTGCTCTACAGTACTTCCAAGTTGATGTAACCTTGATGTTCCATAGGAACTGGCTAGCGCTCTTCCAGGGCAAGCACTCAAGGACAAGCTGCAGAGGATATAGTTTATGTTCTTAAAGAGGTCAAAGCACTGCTGATACACAAAGGAGAGCTCTGCTTATCCGTTCTTTCCTTTGGAGATTTGCAAGCTGAAAACAATTCAGTAGGAAGGAGTGAGTGTTGCCGAAAGGTAGAGATTAGTACTAGTCCCTTAAGAAACTGCTGCATGATGGCTATATGGATCTAATTTTCCCCTTTGTGCACACACAAAACTCCCACTTCCATTAATGAGTGCCAAAGGAAGAACAAAGTCTGTAAAGCATTGGAATGAGTCCTTGTTTCTAAGCATCAGTGAGACTCTCTGCTTTACTAAATCAAAAAACACCATTGGCAGTAGAGAAATCAATTTTATAGCAGAACGTTACAAGCTCTCAGGCAGGTTTGGGCCTTCCCATCCCATCAAGCTCCTAGGCAAGTGTAAGGGAACCACCTGTCTCCTGCATCTTGAAAAAAGGAGAGTACATACTTATTTTTCAAAAGCCTTCTCTTCCATGTCCCTTCAGTCAGGGTAGTTATACAGTGCAGTGATTGCAGTCCAGCTCATCTAGTGTAGGCAGTGAAACTGTATGCCAGTTTATGAAGAAGTGCCAACACACTAATCAGCTCTGTTATAGCGTTAGAAAAACTGTGTGACAGTGACAAAATCGTGGTTGGGGCTGTAACTCTCTATAGTCAATGGAGAAGTTGGATGGTTTGACACAGACCCAAATATTTTAAGCCTTTTCCTGCAAAATGCACTGTAGGGAAATTTTGAGTGATGTTACAAAACCTACAAATGACAGTGGCAATTTAGTAAAGTCATCAAGGTTACAGCAGTGCCCAGTCTGTCAGTTTCTCAGGACTCTATGTGACTTCTCATGACTACACAGCAGTCAAATGGGCCTTTCATGGTATTTTTTTTGAAAGTAGAAGAGGGAAAATGTGGGGGAGGAAGAAATATTTTGGCTATATTTGCTGATAGATCCAAATGATTAGCAGCCTAATGATGTCAATCTCCTATTCGCAGCTTCTGTGGTAGCAGTAGTGAGTGGGAAGTGAGTTTTACAGTGATAAAAAACAGCAAAAGTGCTTGTTTGCTGCTTTATTGATAAGAAGGAAAACTCAGTAGTACTGCTGCGTTGCAGCTGGGTGAGTTGCATTCTGCTGTGTTTCTTATGGCCAAGCCAGGAGATGTATATATACTCTGAATAGTAACTTAATGGCTATGAAAGATGTAGAGGCTGGCTGGCAGCATATCTTACAGTCTCTTTTTAATCTGTTTTCAAAGGAAGTTACTTTTTCCATTCTCTCTTCAGATTCCTTGTATGGCTAGAAGCTCTCAAAATTGTACAGGTATTTTGAACCCAAAACATCAGAAGTGAAAGTAGAATCTTGAATAAATTTGTTTACAGTCACTAATTTGAGAAGCATTTGTACTGAAACATAAGTTCTTCCTTTCATCCTGTTCTGCTTGAAATCTTGCTTGGCAGTAATCATCTCCAAAGAGAAAAGCCATATTTGTCTACAAAATACCTGAGGAGCTAATCAGTACCTAGGAGAGCATGCTTCCTTCCCCTTTCTGCTTGCTTTTCACTGCTTGCTTTTGGCTTACATTATAGGGATTAGTTTAACACTCTACATAAAGTGGTGTTTGCAGAGAAAATAGGAGTTTTGTAAGCAAAATACTGTGCAATGCACTCCTTCCAGTTTTCACTCCTTATACATCTGCCACATCAAGGAGCTTTCAGCTTTGGACTGTGGCAGTAGAAATATGTAACTAAGACATCTTGTCCCATAATACAGTACGTATTTTTCCTGTTAACATGAAAGCTCTCCAGGGCATGATGTGAAAATTTTTATGTTGGCTGATTGCTTTTTGGTGTCTTGTACATTTACATGACTTAGAATATACCAATATGAGGATGACAGTTGTGAAGGTTGACAGGACTGCTAATTCTGTGGCTCATGGCTGAGGGAAGCATTACTAGAAGTCAGTGTTGGTATCACTGTGCTAAATCTTCCACAACTGCAGAATCACTCAGTTTTTCCAGAAATGGGTAGTTTTCAGTGAATTGATAAATGCTCAGGTAAATGTAAGCAGTACTAGTATAGAGCTTTTAGCATTCTTGCTTCTATTTAGTTGCTAAGCAACTTAGTTTTGCATGGGGATGTTGTGCTGGGGATGGAGCACAACAGGTTATTCTTGTGCAAGTTAATCCAGGGGAAGCTTTTACAATAAGAAGAGAAGATGGACAGTTGCAGTGCATTATAGATCCTGCTCAGGTTCCAATGATGTCCCCAAATGGTTCAGTGCCTACTATTTATGTACCTCCTGAATATGCCCCACAGGTTATTGAGGATAACGGCGTACAAAGGGTTGTGGTGGTTCCCCAGGCACCAGAATTTCATCCTGATGGTCATGCAGTGATACTAGTTCTGTTTGGGGTGAGAAACCTTTGCAGAGACATGGCTGTGTGTCATGGGGTCTGACGGTAATGTACCATCACTTGCATCCAGGTCTTTAACTTTTCTCCGGTGGGATTCTTTCCTAATAATAAAGAAAAAACATACCTTTGCTGTTTAATAGTATTAAAAGTCTCTGACACAGGGTAGGAATAGTTGTTTACCACTTTCAGTGGAATTTCCCTGTCTGCAAAGATACTTCATCATCTTTCACCTCACTTCCTGAATTGCTGCAATTGAGTAGTTTCTCTACCCCTCTAATCAGGTGAAGATTAGAGAGTAGTGATGTGATCATCAGTCCTTACGTGGCAGCAGTGTGGAAGTGAATTGAGGTTCTGGTGCCCTTGTATTGTCCACAGTCGAGCACAGATGCTTGCTAATGCTTCTGCTACAAAGAATAATCTTATGTTCAGCTAAGAGAACAGAACTTGTTAAATTCTCTGCTGTTTTAATTTCCCTGCTGGCCTGAGAGACAGGAGTTCACAAATGTATTCCTCAGTTATTTTGCAACATGGGTGTATATTTAGCTGGTTGTACTTCAGTGTCACTTTTTGTTAAAAATACTAGGAGAAAGAAAAATAATAGAAGAAGTGATCTGTCAAGGCTAATAATCTTCATTAAAATCTTATCCGTTTACTGGGTATTTTTCAGTATTTTTAAAAGGCTGTTAGAAATCTCATTATCAATAGTGTGTTATACAAGTCTTTTATTAATGCTGTCAGTTCATCTTTTTGTAGAAAACTACATGGCGTTCTGGCTGTTTCCCCATCCATTTTCTTACTAATGGTATTTTTTTTTTAAATTGGAGGCAAATAGTTTGCCTTGAAATCACTGTTTTAGGTTGATCGGTTTCACTTCTTTGGTCTGATTAATATGATGGGTTTTTTTAATGCGAATTTCAGAATGCTTTGTTGCTCTAATTTTGATTTGTTGATTCTGAAACAAGAGACCATGCAGTCAATCTTGAGACAATATAATACAAGACTAAATCTATATTATGTTCATCCTAACCAGACTAATCTTTGGAAGCATTCATCTGATTACTTTTTGTCATACTTGACCCCCCCTTGATATAGTGGTATCTAGAAAGTCCCAGAGAAAATCTTAATAAAGCAGTAGAAGTAGATGAGTTTTGCAGAGTGAAGGTAACTACTGTTTCAAGAATGCTGAAGAACACAGTTTGCAGGAGCTGAACAATCCCAGAGTTGTGCACAGTAAATAGTCAACATAAGTGCCAACAGGTGAGTAATAACCAGGCCTAAGCCAGTCACAAAAAATATATCATAAGAATGTGAATTGTTAACACACCTGATTTTAAATATGCTTTAAGTACCAAGAACACTTAAAATATTAATGGAAAAACAACTGCACTTAGATATCTTTGTTATATAGTTACTGCTATTGAGATGTATTCACCAGTCCTTCAGAGCTTCTTATCTTCTTTTCATTGTCTTCCTGAGGATAAAGGATGTAGTCTTTGCTGCTTCTTGTTAGGTCATCTTTTGCTATAGAGATTAGTAAACAATTGCTAAAAGTTATGGAAAGATTTAACAACACAATTATGGTATTTCTTCAAATTGTGTTTGTATTTAAGAATCAGCTACCCTGGCCACATTTATTTCTAACCCTCCTGGAAGTACACAGATTGTCAGGTTATCAGAGACTTTAATTTATAAATCCTCAATTCACAGAATCATAGAATTCAGGCAGATTGTTCTGATTCTGGAAATCGTCCTAACACCAAAATAATATAAAGGAAGATGCAGGATACAAGACTTTTCATAGGGACTTTCAGGGAAAGTTCCAATTCCATCTTATTGTTTCTTCAGTTGAAGACTGCAATAAAATTTGAAGAAATAAGTTTGTATTGAAAGATAGCAATACGATTTCTTTTATATATATATGTATATATATTTGCTTGAGTATAAATTACCTCCCTTACATTTAAAAAAAAAATAAAAATGGATTTCATTCTTTAAAACAAGTTTGGATCATCCAAAATTCTTGAGCTTGTTTTTCTGTTTTGTCAATACACCATGAACATATTTTAGTCTAATAGATGCACGTACTTCGCAGAGAGACTCTTACCAAAATGACAGTGCAAGGCTGTGCAGATGCTTGATTAACATTTAGCATCCCTTCTGTGAAGTGTTTTTTTCTTCAGTAATTGATGGTTTTAATCACCTTGTCTACAATTCTGTTTGTCACCACCTTAGATCTCTTCTCAGTTTCAGTCCCTTCCTCACCCGCACTCTTTCCTGACAAACTCTTGCTGGCTCAATATGCCATTGTTCACAGTATAGCTATAGCTATCTCCAGTGCTGTGCAGTTTCCTGACAGCACTGTTTTATGTGTCTGGCCTGTGTCATTGTACTCAGTAATAATACAGCATCTTCCCTCCAATTATGTTTCATACCCCAGACATATATGGTAAGTAAATATTTGACCTTATCTTAGTGCAGGAATCAGAACTATTAAAACATGCTCACTGGTTTTGTGGCCACCTGTAAAAGATTTCTGTTCAGTTAGATATAATTAATGTACTTCATACCTGTTAGGGCATCAAGAGCTGCAGAGCTAATTAATTAGGAAATTATTTTTGTATGCATACAGGTGCACGCATTTAAATGTCACTGACTTTATTTAATACCGCGCTGTGTGTTTGGACATTGGCAACTTGACAGAGCTGTTTGTTTCTTCTTTACTTTATATGTAAGATACTTGGGAAGCTCAGATGATAAAAAATTTAATTCTTTCCTTATGAAAAGGAAGTATTATGATTTTTGTTTTTAAATGGTGATTAAGCATTTTATAACAGTAACAGTTGTTTTAAGACGTTATGTTTCAGTGTTTGGAAACCACAAGAGAAAGAGAACTGCATCTTTCTTAGGACCAGTTCTACAGAGAAAATGCTTGTTTTTTAGAATATAGGGAATAATGACTTAATGAGCATTGGCAGCTCAATTAACATTATTTAAAAGCATCTTTGTAATTACTCATATAAATTTAAAAGGATTTTTTTTCCATTTTTTGAGGGGAAAGATATTCTGCTGAGAAAGTAATACAGCGATATGTTACATATCAAGACAAGTTCACTGAGGATGTGAGCTTCAAGCAAAGTGTTCACTGCCATTCATCGTCTCTCCCAGCGCAGTTCCTCAGATCAAACTTAGTCTGGCAAACAGTGTTAGAAAAATGATGGCTGGAATGAATCCCATTGGATGTGCTGCAGAGCTCAGGGACTCTGGGTTGTGGTTTCTTCCTGTCCTGGACGTATAGAACTTCACTCATTGGAATGGAAGAAAAATGACTTCCTGTTCTGTGTACATAAAATTAATGTTTCAAAATCTGAAACAATTCTGAGACAAAATTATAGGGCAAAAAATGCAATCAGTGTTCTTCATGTTGGTTTATCACTGTTGTTGATAGCATTCTTAGAAGTCTGTTCTGGAGGGTTTGAGGCTTTTAAATTGTTCAGAGGATTAATGCAATGCTCTTAACATCTGAACTAAACACAGTTCAGTTAAGCCATTAATTTGCACAGAAAGATAAAGTGCTTCTCCTTCCAATCAAATTGCACTGAGCAGAATTTCTAGTTCTATTTCTTAGCAGGGGATTTTATTGCCTACAGTCTTCAGCCCAATCTCAATTACAGCACGATCTTTGCTGTCTGAGGTTTCAGAGCTTACACACTGCAAGAAGTGTGTTGACACTTACTCACATGAAGGAACAGTCCTTGACATTATCAGGGAAGAAAAAAATGAGTGCAGAGGGAAGGAAACTTTGCCAAATACCTTTCTCACATTAACAGCAAGCATTGAACTTTTTCAAAAAACATTTTAGCAATACTTTACAAGAATCAAAGCTCTTTCTGTTCCCCACTCCTGAATAGGGCAAATCGGGATGAAGTGTGTTCTGTAGTTGAAATACAATATCTGTAAGATGCCTTCCCGAAAGGAAGTCTTTCAGTTTCTTCAGTATCTACTTGGCCAGATCTGTACCTGTGAGTCTGCAGAGAGCAGGTAGAAGAAGCTGTTCATTAGGGCACAAATCCTGTCTCTTGCACTGACTGACTGTCAGAGGGGTGCTGATATGGCTCCAGTGAGCCTGGAAGGAGAATGGCTTTAACAGCTTCCTGCAAAATGTCACTACAGCTCTTTCCACAATATTATGTTAGGATTCACAACTTCAACAGAGCCAAGTGCTCATGCATCTGACCAGCAGGGAAAAGCTGCCTAATGAAGTCAAATATATATATATCCAAACTTATCCTCAAACTGACAATTTAGTCCAAATTACATTGGCATTTTCTACTTTCAAGGTGCTTGACAAGCTCAGGACCCCTTGTTCATAGATTCCCTTTGCACTACTAACCTTCCGAGTTTCCGATGCTATCATGTTGTGAATTGTTTCCTTGACTCATCTGACCATTTCCTCAGTCAGCTGTCATTTTTGTGCACTGATTTCACGTCTCTCTCTTTCTTTAGTTTTTTGTTTTCCTCACTCCTGCTTGTCGCCCATTACTGTTTACCAATGAATTTCAATAACCTTTCTCTTCATCCAGTCTTATATCAACTGTTAAGTAACAAGATCTGAAACAAGTTATCTTATTATTCCACATGCTGATTTTTCCAGATGCTCACAACTAATTACATTTTTACATGTTTTTCATCAATATTTTTAATGAATTTTGATCCAAATAAGGGAACACCCGCTTGCAAAGGGGTCATTTACATAAAAGTGTAACTAAGTTCAGAGTTAAAATCATTTCTGAGCCAAGTTCTTTAATAAAGTAAAACAACAACAATAACAACAAATAAATTAAAAAAACCCTAGAAAATTATTTATTAGATATTGCTATCAAATTTCACATATATTTTGTATTCTGTTCATCTGTTATTGCAAGATACTATATTTATGGCCACAGGATAATCATTGGTCTCCTTTTCATTATACTCTTAGCTCAAACTTTTCCTTATTTCCTGTTCGGTTAACTGTGGTGATTATAGAGATAACTTACAACTTTTATTTCATTTTCTGAATGTTAGCTCAGCATTTTTTGTGCGTTTGCTAGTTATACAATAAATTTTCATTACTTAGAGTAATAACAGCAGTTACAGAGACATGATTTTTTTCAATACTCTATGAAACTTGAGCATGTATATCTATTCAATTCATAAACATTGAGGTTTTCCAAGAACTTCTTATCGGCTCTTCGTTGATGACTTTCTAGACTGTTTTTCATACAGCTGAACTGCCTTTTTTTTTTTTGCTTATATGAGATAATGGAAGGCTATATCGTTATATGTGTAGTTATTTACTCTGAAGACTCACATGATTTACAATGGTTAAACTGTGGTGAACTTTAGAAATGAAAAATGAGCTTGTAGAATATTTAAGTGACTTCATTGCTGATGATTAATATAATTCAATATTAACAGTGAGGAAAGACAGTGTCCGTGAAACTTTTGCTCTTAATGGAGATCTCTTCAAGTGGTTTCTGTTTTTTGTTAAACTATATTCCCCTAATAAATAAGAATTTATTTAAGTGGATGGATAAAAATATTCTATGAATATTGTATGGAATCGCTTAAAAAGGGGGAAAAAAAAGCATTGTGAAAAAGTTTGCAGTGTGTTGACTGAAACTTGTTTCATATTAACATTTGAGATTATAAATGCCATTTGAGGAAAGAATTTAGTAAAAGAAAAATAGAAAATTCAAAATATAATAAAGAGCATGGCAGTTTTGCATAGTGGCTGAGAGCCACCACGCTTCTGTTGTTTTAAAATTGGAGAGGACACAGCTGTCAAGTTTGTGATAAGAATTGTCTCACGTTCATTTTATACTACATTGCCCAGTCTGAAGCGTACTTTCAGTCTGCCGCAGTTTTTAATGTGACTTCATGTAAAGATGTGTTTCATTTAAAATGATAAATGCTTAATACATCTAATCTAATACATACGTCTCTGGTGAGGAGTAGGCAGACTTGATGCTTTACTCTATTATTGTGTCAGACAGCAGGCATAGCACTAACAAAAATGTTGGTGCTCAAATAAGTGATGTGTACTAAAATTAATCTCTTCTAAATTACTCATTAATCTGCCTGCTTTCTTTTATATTTACTAATATATTAAATAAATTCAGTTGCTGAGCTCTGGAGAACGTGAAGTTGTATTTTGCCTATACTTCTCATGCGTTACTCAAAGTTTTGGAGGATGGCGTGACAGTGACTACTGATAGAAAAATTCTTCCAGGAAAATGAAGTGAGTTACTTTTGTATGAGTGATAAATGACAGCTGAAAAATCTCCTGATACAGTAAAAGGTATACAACCCTATCACAAACATCTTTGTTCAGTCCTGAATTTTTTGATAACCCTATGACAACTCATATCTGAAGTTACCAGGAATCTTCAGATTTTCTTTACTCCTTTCAGGATGGCTTTGGCATCCCTCTGAATGTTAAATGCTATTTAAGTTCTCATCTGGAATGTGCTGTCACCCCTCCTGATCATATCTGTTTGTGTTTGAGATCATCGAGAGGGATCAAAGGAATGTTTTGGACTTCACTACTGTAAAGAAGTAGGTTCTGACTGTGTCATGAGACTTGAAAGTATTTAACTTAGTCATCCTGAGTTTTATACTGATGAAATAAATGTAATTGATTATATATACTTTTTAAAAGTTAGAAAAAAACTTTTTTTCCTGTAGTGATAGTTCTAGGGCAGAGAGCAATCACATTTTGTATTTTATGTGAAAACTTCTGTTTAGAAGTCAGCTGCATAAATAATATCTTAAGGTGAAACATTTCATAATCAAAACGTTTTCTCTAAACACTGTGTTGCTGACATCAATATCTGAAAGTAAAGGTCTTTCTCCCAAGCACCATACTTTGATGATGGCCATCCATGACCAGTTACAGAAGAACAGCATTTTTATGTTTACCTAAGCAATCTAATACTACAGGAAAGTAGGGTGGATTTTTTTTGTTGTTGCTTTTTTGTTTGTTTGTTTGTTTGTTTGTTTCTCTGTTTTTACTATGTAAGAACATCTGAATTCCTCCTGGTTCAAATTTGGCCAGTTGAGCTACTGGTGATAATAGTAACTGACAGAGAACACATAGTATTTTTTGTGATGAGGCTATAAATATTTGTTCTGTGATTTCTAAAAAGCTCCAGGGTTGTGGTTATAATTCTCCTCTGATGCGATTCTTGTAATGTGCCTCTGTGATGATGCATCCCTAAAGGAAAGGTTCTGACCCTCTAACCATTGAGTGGTTTGATAACGTCAGAAGTCCATCAGCAAGTTTGTTGGTTAGGGACAAGTTGATTTGGCTCAAGCCAGCTGCTGTTTAGACAACTTTAAGATCATACACTGTGCAAGCTTCCTCACAAAATTTTGCTGCAATGCTGCCAGCTGTACAGCATTAACTGCGAATGGTGTCACATCAGGCAGAGATATTGTGAAATGCTGTCCCTGAGTTCCATCATTCCAGAGTGTCAGTTTGTTCCCCAGGAAGTGAAAAGTATGCAAGCGAGATGCTAAATGAGTCCATGTAATTGTACAGCAAGACTCAACTAGTCTGTTTTATGTAGTTTATTGTAAGCCTCAGCCCTTTCTAATCTACCATTCTTTCTTTTGCACTATATGAAAATAAATTAGGAATAACTTCAAAAGGGTAAGCGCTAATAATGAGTCACTTAATTCAATAGCCTCTGCTGTAAGAAAATTACAAAAGTGTATTCGTTCTTTGCATAGGCAGGGTGCTTTCATTGTCAGTCATGAGCTTGTGTCCAAGGGCAAGCACTGTGAACATTAATAGAAAGATTTCATAGGCATTTCATGCCTACTGTAACCTATTTTAATTATCTTGTTTTAAAGAAATAGTTTAGTTTGCAATAAACATTATGCCATGTTTGAATAGTAATGTTTTATAATTTTTCATAATTTAGTTTTTAAAATGTAGCACTGAGTACAGATAAGACACAATAGACTAAGGGCTTTAGAAGGCCAATTTCCCTACTAAAATAATTTCATCTTATTTTCTCTTTTCCCCTTGTCTATGTCTCCTTCTTCTGCTTCAAAAAAAGGAACAAAACCAGTCATAGCCTTTCCTTGGAAGGAGAGAAGTGACTTCACCTGCCATAGGAAAGGGAAGAGATTTCTTTCAAAGTCTGTGGGAGATATTGGTTTATGCAGTTATTACAATTTTGCTGTATAATGAATAATAACAAGGTGGTATTCCTAAAAGCCACGTGCCGATATAAATTCACGATATAATCCACAATATAAGAAGGATGTTAAGGTCCTTGAAAGCACCCAGAGGAGGGTAATGAAGTCCTGGTAGCAGGACTGAAAGGCATGTCCTGTGAGGATAAGCTGAGGACACTTGGACCATCCAGTGTGGGGAAGAGGAGGCTGAGAGGTGACCTTCATGCTCACTGCAGCCACCAGAGCAGAGGGAGCTGATGGCAGGATGGTAAAGGAATGAAGCTGCGCTGGGAAAGGTCAGTTTGGGCATCAATAACTGTTTGTTTATCATGAGAATGGTCAGACACTGGAACAAGCTTTCTAGAGAAGTAGTTAATGCCTCATGCCTGTTGGCATTCAAGAGTCATTTGGATAATGCATTAACTCGTGTTTTGTCTTGAAGAGGTCAGGAGGTTGGAGTTGGTGGTCTTTGTAGGTCCCTTCCCACTGAACTTTTCAATTCCATTCCATTCCACTCATAGATACAGTGTTGGCACTTAGTAAACTCACAAGAGCTGACCAGATTTTCTTATGCATTTGGTTGATTGAAGGGGTGTTTCATGATATGGTGCACTTTTATTTCATTTATTGAAAAGAAATCCTAACCAGTAATTACTGTAAACTGTCCAGTATGTGCCATGTATTTAACAGAGGCTGTGACTCTTCCCTTGCTTTTGTGAGATCTGTACTAATGCGATGCTGTTCCTGACTCTGGTTGACGTGAAGTTCTCTGAATGGAGATTCTTTGTTTTGCCTATTGAGATGCCAAATTGTCTGACTAGGACTGTCTGCTGCTATAAACAGTACTTAAAATGAGGTGACTTTAACCTCAGCTGGTGTTTCTGGGTCCTGTTGCACACTAATGTATGTAATATGCAGAGGCAAAAATGAAGGATTTTCTCTTATATAAAGATCCCTTTCTGTCTATTTTTCTCTCCTTTCCTGTCTTCTGTATGTATTCCCAAGCCATTTGTGATTTCACCTCTTTCTTTCATATGATTTTGAAAATTCAGACCAAATATATTCAGTAGTAAAAAGCCCAAGGCACTATAGTTGCATAGGCAATCAAATATTCATGTTCTATTCAAATATTTATTTGTGTGTCGTTAATAAATTAGAAGACAGGAATGTGACCTTTTCCTCCCTGCGAATGAGAGCAGCTATCTGGCACAGCAACACCTTTGACAGATCTTAAAATTGTAAATACACAAATCTAACACTTATGTATCTGTGGCTTACTTTTTTATCTGTGGTCATTGTAGTAGAGGGTTTGAAGATTTTCAGATAAGACGTCCACATATCAGGGTTTGTTTTGTGTAAGGATTTTGGTCATTTGAGTTTTATGAGAGCCTGTAACTTTTTGACAGTGTATTAGAAGTTTTAAAGTGCAGATGCTACATTTTTATTTCTAGGTGTATGTCCATCTTTCCTGTTGTCAAAAGATACTTTTTCACGTGTGGATCTTTTATTGTTAAGATGCTGCTGTTGCATACTTGATTTGTGAAGGACGAAATTGATTGGTCATATAGGGTTGCTTGTAGGTTTGTGAAAAGAAACCTGGCAACTCCTGGGCTATACATTGTGTGGTAAAGGGAATTTTCTTTCAGATCTGTGAAGTAGATAATGCTAGCTTGAACTATTTACATGGATACAGACCTCAGTGGCTTAAACTGGAGATTCAGGCATAAGGGAAATACAAGATGCTGGGTTAAAATACATCATGGTCAGACATACTTTGTAAGTCTATACTTCATGCTGAATATAAAGCACAGCAAGGCATTTTCTGGCTCCCTATGGAGTGCTAGCATATGTATTCTATCATAGCTCAAATACTACTTGCAAACAGACAGTTTCAGAAGCAGCTGAACTTGATAGAAAGACAGTGTATTTCAAACTGTTTTTGCCAAAGAGCTAAAATAAATTAAAATATATACATGAACAACATCATAATCAGCAACTTATTGTGATGGAAAAATCCAGCAGCTTACCCCCTGCCAGCTCTTGAATCTTCCTAGCTACCCAAAGATTTTGTCATAGGAGCAATTTCTAATATTTGTAAGTTAATGAAATATGGCCATAGAAATTAGCTCAGATCCTCTATTTTTATCCACTTAGGTTGTTTGGTTATGTCTTAGGCTTATTATACTCTGTTGTTTCTTATATTTTTTGTTGTCTTTCAAATAAGAAAAGCAGGAATTTGAAGTTGACTCTCCTAGGAGCTGTGGCTGTACATTTGGATTCAGTACAAGCTTCAGGACCTTGATTTGTTTACAAATTGTTATATTTTTATTTCATCAAGAAAAGACAATTTAGTGTTTGACCAGAAAACAAAATTCTTCATTATTTGTGCATCTCAACATAAGGTGCATTTACATGTTCCCTTAGAAAATGAGTTACCAAGTGCCATGCCCGCTTTTTATGACTAAAAAGAAGACTTACAACAGTTGAGAGCCTTGAAGATTCATTACATGACAGATGTGCCAGTTAATGCCTTCCAAAGGAGTTGTCTGGGACCACTTGAGAAGTTGGTTCTGTGTTGATTTGCAAAAGTGCTGAGCAGAGTTCAGTTTATTGGGACCTTACTGGACATTTCTGGGATTTACAGATTTTCTCAAGAATGGAACATGTATTTGGTGATCTTTCAGAACTTTTTTCAAAACGTAGTATGTTTATACAGCCATAAATGCCACTTGTTCTAACAGTGTGTTCCTGATTTAGATGCCAACCTAAAAAAGCTATATTCTTCCAAAAACTTTGAAAATTGTCATTTTTGTGTGTTGATGTGAGAAAATTAGACCTTTTACTCACTTCTTGAAATTTTTCCCTGCAAAACTGAAGCAGGTGCATACCTGGGACAGAAAATAAAGCATATAGTCACTGTTCCCTCCCTTCTTTCACTTCTCTATTGACTTTTGGGATAACTTTATCATATGTCAAATTTCTGGAGTATGCTCCCAAATTTTGCAGAGGTCATTTAGATGTATCAGCACACTACAGTGCCATTTAAGACAGACTGATAAGCATTCTTCCATTGAAAGTTTCAGTGGGATTGCTATTTTCTTGTCAAAGATCCTGACAAAATTAAATGAGCTTCTTCTTATTAAAAAATTCTGAATTTTGGCACATTTTCTCTCCTCTTTTCATTTGTTTTCTGAGCACCAGTGTATTAGGCAAGTGTGTTTTCAAAACAGCTTTTCACAATTGACTTACATATTCCTTTTTCATTTTAATACTTGTTATTGTGGCTGAAACTTCAGGGTTATGTCAAGGCACATTCAGAAGCGTAGCAATGTTGGTGAACAAACCCTGGGGCAACGCTGCCAACTATGATTTGCAATGCTGCAAAGTCTGTGTGTTTACAAAGTATTATTTTTTTGACAGTGTCTTGGAAGATATGTTTTTGTTGTAAGGATTATGAGTAGGTAGTTCCAGTTTACCTCTGGATGGTCATATATCTGCCTTCCATATTGACTTTTATTATGTATTATTATTAGACAACTACATTTTTTTGCATGCCTTCGGTGCGGGATGAATGTCTGTGTGATGAAAGCACAGTCTAACTTGTCAAAGTTAGTAGACTTTTCTCAATAGAAACAACTCCCAGTTCCTTCAGGATTGGTCAAGGGCGCTATTTTCCTATGTCGAAAGCTAAAAGTTAGATTTGCTTGTTGCAAGGTGAGACCTTACCAATGAAGTCATTATTTTACACGTCAGTTAAAATCGGTGTGTGTCAACATCAGCAATTTCCTGGATCTTCATTCTTCATCTCTCATCCTGTTTTTGAATATTGCATTAAAAAAGAAAAAAAAAAAAAAAAAGCTGCACATTTAATGCATTTTATGGTGGTTTGGTGTACATTTCATCTTCTGGTTGGAACAGGCATCTACTCTGTATGTATGTTCGTGCCCAGGAAAAGAGATGATTCTTTAGTAGAGCTCTGGTGGCAGTGCTACTTTTCTGCTAGGATGTAGAACACAGATCATCCCTAGAAGGAAACGACCAGCAGTGCATATCTGGAGCTCTGCTTTCCAAGAGAGCCTGCTCTCTGAACCCAGCAGTGGATCTGCTGTCATTTTCCATACTTTAATACCTGAAATACTGGCTGACCTACTTTGTAGCTTTTATTTAATTCTTTTCCTTCCCTAATAACTATCTTTCACCAGTAGTTAGCATAAGTTCATCCGGCATATCACTACAATTCTAGTCCCATCTCTTTATCTCTATGGCTTTCATCTGTGTTAGTTGCTGAGTCTGGTTAAGTTGCACCCAAATCTAAGGTTTCTTTTCAGATTGTGTATTTTTGCTTTCCTCACCACGGCAGAATTGTTGACAGAGAACCAACAAAGAAATGAACTAAAATGTATAGATTATATCTGAAAACAGTAAGGCTTTTATGAAAACTAAGGATAATTCAGCTTTTTATCTTTGATCTCTTGAATATATCCTCTAAAATGACATCCTTGCTTTTGTCTGGAACCCACTAATATTAATTAAGTTTAGAGAAAATGTAAGGTTCTGCAGGAAAATTTGTATTCTATCTTATAGATTATTGTCCAAACCTTTTTTACCTTTTCCTTAATGATCTTTTGAAAGACAAGCCCACCCCTCTCCCCTGAGTGTACTGATGAGATACAAATCAGGGAAACTGGGTGTTCTGATTGGTTAATCTGAGTTTATCATTAGTTTTTAATGTCATGAGAATATGGAGAATATGGACACAAATCCTCTTGGGAGGAAGATACTGCGCTTCATATGAGCTATCACAGTTCTATAAACATTGTGATTTTTGATGATACAATATCTCAGTTTCTAAAGTCTTACAAACTTATCAAACCACTAAAATATTTTTCAAGCTGAAGGTATTGAATGTTTCTCAGTTTCCCAAATACTGTTGGAATAACAAAGCTTTTTTGCCCCAGAAGTTATTCTAAAAAAAACCCAAACACTTAATTGAGGAAATAACTCACCCAGCCTCCTAAACTTAATGAATCATTCACAGGCATGTGCACATAGAAAATTATGCAGTCTTAGAAAACAAATATATTTTGGTGAAAACATTATAGTCACTGAATTGCAAATAAGTGTTATTTCATAGTATTTCTATATTCATATAGGGAAGGCTTTTTCCTTGTTATATTTGTTGCTAGATTTTATGGGCAAGATTAACAAATTAGGCATAGAAAGAAACTACAGTCTGTCTCTGCATACTTTATTCAAATATCTCATCTACTTATGCCTGTGGACCTACATTAAAAGCTAGAGTTTTACGATAGTAAATCAAGCTTTGCTATATATTTTAATATGCAATATTGAAAATAATTCAGTATCCTGGCACCACTGAGAAAAGTGCTCATTGGAATTTCATTGTCATTTCACTTTCCTTAGTGATAATTACCAAAAACTAGTCCGTGACACTTTGAGTTTTGGTTTTAACACAAGCTTTGGTACACTCAGTCTATGCTTAGTTGTTGTTGAAAAAATAGACTGCATAATGAAGGTAATAAAGAAAGAAATAGATATCAGACAGAGAAATTAGCCTGGTTTGTATTTTAGTTCTTAAAGGATGGAGAATTAAAAATTGCCTCTCCCAGTTTGCATGAGTCCACGTGCAGTGCAAGGAGTGATGTGCAGTGCCTCACTGCTCTTTTTGAGAAGAAATGTTTCCTAAAATCCCACCTGTGGTCATGCTCGAGGGCCTCGATGTCTTTATGCAAGTTGTGAGGGAGATAGATGGCTTCAGACACTAGGTATTAAAGTTCTTCATCTCCATGTCACCACTTGAGATACTGCATAAGTCAGATTCATTGTGAAAGCTTGCTACAAGATTGCTGCCTTGTCTGTTCCCAGTTTGTTTTTTCTCTCTTTGACTGACATCTGTCTAATAGTTATCTCTCTAATAATATCCAGAATAGCAATTTAAGCAATCTTAAAAGCCAGTGTAAATGCAGAATCTAATTTTTCAAACATATAGATAACTGTCTAGGTTGACAGCAGTGCAAAATTGGCATAACAGGAAGTTTGGACTTCTGCTTTCTTCTAAGAGAAAAACTTTATCATCCAGATCTGTTAGGCCAAGCTCTTTTATTAGTTTCTTTCTCTAAATAATTAGAGAAATCTTGGCTACATGAAATTTGATATGTTTATGTTAACATCTGTTTCTGTTTTCCTCAATAATTTTAAATCATTTGCCTTTACTTGCTGCATTTCTCAATGGGTTAGACATCCATATTCTACTTCTGCTATGAGCAGAAGTAGACCTGCAGGAAAGCCTACATAAAAAAACCCTTTTATGGTGAGAATGGGCCAACTCTGAATGCTCTGTCTTTCCCTGGAGGCCATGTTTGGTTTTGTGCATTGAAAAGATTAAAAGAAAGATGTTTCAGAGAGAGAGAGATGCTTTCTTATTAAAGATGTCACTTAAAAGTTTCTGTCAGGGTAATGCGAGTTGGGGAGAAGCAGCAAGCCCAGGCTATTGCAGATTTAAAGCTTTACTAATTGGTTAATTCTGCTTTAATGCCTGGCCACTGGTTGGCACCATGGCGTGGAGAATTTTGCATAGATCCTGCAGGAATGGTTCTGCTTTTTATCTTGAAATAGGGGAATGGCTTTGAAAGAATGAACCTTTAGTGAGATTTTCATAAATTTTAGCATGTTCAAAGGTCCTCTTTTTCAACCCTTTTAGAAATTTAAATTAAAATTGGGTCTTTGTTTTTTCAAGTAGACTTTAATTTCCTCAAGGCAGTGGCTAGTGATTCTGAAAGCAAAAACTGTATGTCAGTAAATTTGCTAATAATAGACTTTGCTTTTGGCTTGTCGTAACTACTGACAGATCTGTGGACAGGATGGGCACACTCACTTCTTCTTATTCAATAAAGTAAGTACCTTTCTGGACACGGGGATGAATTTATTCTTGGACTTACTCCATACACTTAAATGCACTTAGAGCCAAAATGAATTTGTGCCCTCCCTGTACAATTTGGAAAACAATGTTCATCATTTTTATAATGATTACAAAGTAGAGAAGGTTCTTTTCATTTATTTATTTGTTTTGTGTTTTTTTAAATTGTGTTTAAAGACAACGAGAAGCCCCAAGAGAAATCAGCATATAGTAACATAGTAATACAGTAATAGTAATAATAGTAATTCTATACTCTGCAGAGCATAAAGAGGGAAGTGTGGGAAAAATATGGAGTGTCCTGCAGACGCAAACTTGCAGCACTCAATTTGTGGCAGAGATGAGACTTAAAAGGTCACTCAAATAGACCTTTCCTTAACTTGGCCATGCCTTTTGAGATTTGTGCATTTATGTTTTCATTGCTTAAAGAGAGCACCATAGTTTCTCAAAGGTTTGATTAGAAATGAGTTGGGAGTGGGAACACTTATAAAATAAAAATCTCCTCTAAATTAGTGTACTTCTCATCTACTCAGTATAATTACAATAGGTATATAGTATAAATACAGTAGGTTGTCTGCTATGAGTTATTATTCTCCAGTGTGTTTTGCTTGAAAATAAAAATCATTCAAGAATTAAAAATGGAAGTCTGTAGGAGCATAGGCCAGGTTAGTGATATACTTAAGAAGAAGCTTGGGAGTTAGACTGGATGAATCTTTCCTTTCATTGTCATTTACAACACTGCATTCAGCATTCTCTTCTGTAATTTAGCAATGACCAAAGAAATACTGCAGATCTCTGTCTCCAGAGAGACTTACCATGAGAAGAGATAATCTAGGCTTCAAAGTTATTAAGAGGACCTTTAACATGTGGTGTGTTAGGGATAATTTTAAAAGGAATACTGTCAGATATCAAATACTCATAAACTTCTTGTAGACATAAATATTTTTTGCAGTTTACATTGTGTGCCTTCTCCTCTCAATGTGTAAGTTTCCATATTAGAATATTATTCCACCTACAGTATATTTTCTAATGGCATTCCCATTCTTGGTTTCTTTAAAATATTTTTCTGTTTTCATGGTGGTGGGAGGAAGGAGAGAACCTATATTCCTCTGGTGAAGTCAATTTAAAGATTTAAATAGCAAATTCAGATCAGAAGTGAGATACTTAGAAGACATTACTTTCTGCTGGAAGATATATTTGAGTTGGTGTAGGCATGTATATGCACACATTTATACCTCATTTATATTAGGAAAGCATAAAAATGGATACACAAAATATTAAAAGCTAACTTTGGCTTGTTTTTCCAGAAATTTCCAAGTGCCCCAAATCATTGTGTTAACCTAGGCAAACATTTATGGAATCATAGAATAGTTTGGGTTGGAAGGGGCTAGATCATCTAGTTCCCTGTTACAGGCAGGGGCACCTCCCTCCAGACCAGGGTGCTCACACCGCATCCAGCCTGGCCTTAAATGCTTCAAAGGAGAGGGCATCCACAACCTTGCTGGGCATCCTGTTTCAGTGTCTCACCACCCTCACAGTAAAGAATTTCTTCCTAATATCTCATCTAAATCTACCCTCTTCCACTTTAAAACTGTTTTCCCTCATCCTGTCGCTGCATGTCCTTACAAAAAGTCCTTCCCCATCTTTCCTGTAGGGCCCTTCAAGTACTGGAAGGCCACTATAAGGTCTCCTTGTACAGGAGGTGCTCCAGCCCTCTGATAATCTTCGTGACCATTCTCTGGACCTACTCCAACAACTCCATATCCTTCCTGTGTTGGGGGCTCCAGAACTGGGTCCAGGTGGGGTCTCATGAGAACAGAGCAGAGGGGCAAAATCACCTCCGTCGACCTGCTGGTCACACTTGTCTTGATGAACCGAGGATATGATTGGCCTTCTGAGCTGCAAATGCAGTTATCTCTACATATTGCTGCGTGGTTGAGAACTTTATTCATCCTCTGGCATCTGAGATTTCTGTTTGGGGAGTCTTCTTGCAGAAGCAGATAGTCATGATAACAGCTTCATGAACCATAAATCTCTTTGCAAGTAGGTCATCAAGCATGTATCAAGATAATATGCCTAATACAAAGTGAGTTCTAATGAGCTTGTGGGAGTTAATTTTCCCATCCCAGTCTGCCATTTTCTGTGTTTGTAGTGGACAGTTGTGCTTATGTTATTCAAGAGCATTTAATTTTTGATTAGGTTTGTTTTGTAAATTGGTGAAATAGAATGACATCTTGTCTTCTGTCCGTGTCATTAGCACTTTGTGAATTAGTACAAATGATTCCAGAGAAGTTTCCAAACTCTTTTAAAAGAGAGACAGTTACAACAGAATATGATAGAAATCAGTAAAATCTTCAGTGACATAAAGAAGGATCTCACTGTCTTTTCTAATCTAAACACTGTGGTTTATTGGGTTAAATGAGGAGGTGGTAAGTTTGAAACAAATGCAAGAACGTGTTTTTTCTTACAAGAGATTTTACATTGTTCTTACTCTTTTGTGTAGGAATCCTTTCAGGAACCTTGTTGTACAGAAAGCACTGATGAGAGATTAAAAGTGTAGGTAGAAGAAAATGTCTCATTTCTGCCTGAAGGAATGACAAGTTTGTGGTCAAACTAGTGATGAAAAGATTTATGGACTCTGTTAGCTATGTTAGTTATAATACATTATTTGGAAGATATTTGTAAAGTTTAGGCAGTAAAGATTTATAAACATTTCTGAGACAATAGTGAAGTCAAAGGGAAAAACAAAACAAAATAAACCCCCGCAAAAACAAACCACAAAACTCAAGTTGTCTACAGCCTGTAATCTATTTTCCTGTTATGCAGCTCTTGGGCATAATATACACATCTTTCCATTAATTCATTCCTCAGGAAAAATACAAAGCATACTTTTGCCAGTCAGTAATCAAATGCCTTACTATCTATATCTTCTGTTTCTATTTCTTTAGGACAAATGAATAGGAAATAGAATTAGCTGAAAAATGCCACAAAGCACATGGCATTGCAGAGTATTTAGGCGAAAGTACTGCCAAAATGGGAAAGGATTTTGGTTTAGCGTTGTTTAGTGAATCGTGAGATGCTTTGTATTTAAAAACCATTTGGATGTGGTGCTCAGGAATGTAATTTAGCAGAGGGTTGTTAGAGTTAGGGTAGTATGGTTAGGTTGTGGTTGGACTCGATGATCTTTAAGGTCTTTTCCAACCTGAGCAGTTCTGTGATTCTGTTCTGTGATTCTGTGTGTTTCAGAGTATGGCTTTAGAACAGATTGAGTGTCAGAATATGAATTATACTTCGTATTTGGCTTGTACTTTTGAATAATTAGCCTCTATCTCAGTAGCTGAAATACATAAAAATATTCAAGAGGAGTGTAGTATAATGCTTAGTACTGTCTATTTTTGGTTTCTATCTTGTTTTTTTTTTTTTCTTTTTTCTTATTTTTTTCCTGTTGTTTTAAGACAAAGTCTGCATTTCACAATTCAGTGTGAAGGAAAACACAAATTCAAATTCATGTTTATTCCAGTCTGGTAAATGATGTTGAGGTTGCATTGCGTGATTGAGAAGCCTCTCTGAATGTTGTCCACAGTGAGCCTGCCACTCATACAGGTGGTTCTGCTTATGTTGTTGCTTCATTTACAAGAATGTGTTATCCCACATTCTATGAGTTTGCTCTTCCCATTGTAATTTAATGAATCTTAGGAGACATCTGAAGGTCTTCTTCCATGCTCAAGAAAGAATGTGGAAGGTCTCTACTGCACGAAATTAATTGCTGTAGCAGAAAGTAATTGAACACCACAAGGTGCTGCACAGAGCCTGAAGAAGTAGTACAAAACAAACATGCCCTGAGTAGAACCTTGTCAAACTGCTTGTTGACTGTAAGAATGTGAAAGAATTCAAATACCAGAGGGAAGAAAGCTTTGAGGAGTAGCTGTTTATCACACATGCTTTTCTTCACTCCTATTTAGAGATGCTTGCAGCTACTTTCTATTCAAGCCATACAAGATGCATAAAGAGAAGCAGATTGCTTACAGGCTGGTAGCATAACACTTTTTAAGTACCAAGAGCACTGTATTAGCTCCCTTTTAATTCTGTGCATGTCAGTACCTTGCCTAGCTAATACTGGTGACATGTTTTCCCTGGAAAGCTTTAAACAATATGAAAAAGTACTTTGGGAAAGCTTGTAAAATTCAGTCAATTTGTCACAGTGCTTTGTAGCTTTATCACCTTAGTCACTGGAGACTGAGTGCTGCATATCCAAAAAAAAACCCCAAACCAACAACAACCAAGAAAACAAACTCAAACCAAAAAAGCAAGCTGCAGCTATTGCTGCTTCTACATGTGCTGATATGAAAACACCATGTAGAAGTGCTTCCTAAAGTTGACTGTGGTAGTAGATACATCAAGAAGTATAAGGCAGATGGAACATCTGGACAGCAAACTAAGTATCTGGAGATGTTTGTTCTTATTCTTCCTTGGTTTTGTTAGATAAGGTTATTATTGGTTCAATGAATCTCTCTAGCTTCACTGAAAGATAATCTAAACAAATCAAGTAAAACAGAAATTGTGATGGATTCCTTTAAATGCATGAACAAATAAAATGGAATAATGTAAGGCTAAAATTGTGTTAAATCTTAGAAGTAAAGCAGATAGTATGAAAATTTAGTAAAATTGATACCTTTTGTTTTAATCCTAACTGGCACTCAGGTTCCTGCATCTAGGAAGGCTGATGGAAATGGAATTGCTGGTTGTTGAGGGTTCTAGGATTTTTTTTTAAGATGACTGGTTTGCATGTATTCACATGAAAGTAGTATCATGTTGATAGCATAACATGAAGATGCAGATATGATCCAAATGCCATAGTAGTTCTCATCTTGAAGAAAGCAGGGCAGTGTCTGGATATTTTTTCCAATTCTGAATCCACGTTTCCAAGCCCCGTTTGTTTTTATCTGAGTCTCCAGTGAGCCGTTCCTCCCCACAGTACAGAGTCCTGTAGGACTCTGCTGGGAAGCAGCTCTGTTTCCCAGTCAGCTGTTCACAGAGACGTGCCACATACCCTGAATGGAATAGGGTTGTCAGTCAGTAAGTGATTCACTGATTACTGCTTTATAAATGATGATACATTTGCTTGTGTTGTTCTCATTACAGTTTTGTTAGGATCCTTAGCTATAAGGCAAGAAAGCAAGCAGTTGAAGTGACATTCAGCACAGAAAAGAGAAATCCCACAGTGAGAAAGGATGAAATAACTACAGACATGTAAATTTATCATGGGGACAGCAGATTCTCTTAAGATGCTGCTTGCATTATATTCTGAATCTATTGTCTGTGTAGCAGTTTTTATGGAGAGAAGACAGAATGGAGTGATAATGGGCATCTTTTTTTTTATTTAAAGTTTTTCATCTAATTACAGATAGTAGATAGATTGTATAGATATTATAGATAGTATATACAGTTGTTTACAACATCAGAATTAACAGCTCTAAAAAGAAATAATCATTAGGCAGTGTAATGAGATTTTTGTGGGGATCGTGGTGTGCAATTAATGTGACTTGAAAGGAGTCTAGAATTGGAGATGAGTGTAGTAAGTAAATGTGACTTACAAAGTTAATATTCGTTAACATCACATTTCAACTGTGGAATAGAAATGCAAGGATACAAAATCAGAACACTTGTAATGTTTTAGCATATTTTACATGTAATGATTACTGTAGTTATTTATCATAATGAGTAAAATAGTTGCAGAAAGTACTTTATTTATAGCAACATTTGTAATTAGGCTCTTGAACATTTGTTATTTCAGACAGGAATGTCCTGTAGAGCTAACCCATGCGAAAAGAATTCTCCAATTAGTGAATTTACATATTATGCTTGTTTCTATGAAAAAAGAAAAAGGATTTCCTATTTCTTGGCAATTACTATTGCTACTAATTTTATTTTTAAAGGAGCAGTATAAAATAATTTTCCTCTTGCCACATGTAGTTCTCAAATGGGACTTAAGTTCAGAGAATTTTTTCAGAGAACAAATATCACAGTTATTTCCAGTTGGAGCTCCCTAAATGGGGAGCTCCTTCATGGGGATAACTTCATACAAATAGAGTTATGAAAATACCTTTTATTCTTTTAAATCTTCTGCTCTTCCTCCTCTTTTCCTTCCACAAAAACCTGAGGAGGAGTATTCCTCAAAATGAATCCTTAATCCTTTGGAAATTAAATGTTATCAAAGCCCTCAGTAAGTTTTCTCTTTCTTTCAGCAATACTAATTGAGGTAAAATAGCAAATTAGAGGTGATTGTTCCCAGTGCACAAGGCAGAGTTTGAAGAATACCGTTCAAATGCACATGAGAGAGTCACCTTGATTTAAGACTGAAGGCAGTGCCTTCACCACTATGAGCTTTTTGAGTATGAAATATAGAACATGAAATATTTAGACAACATCAGATTATGGCCTGGAGGGCCAACTATGTTCTGGGCTGCATTAAAAGAGAAGTGGCCAGCAGGAAGAGGGAGGTGATTGTCTCTCTCTCCTCATCTTCCTGCTCCCTACAGGATGTTGTGATCATTGGTCCTTTGGGTTAAATGGATCATCGCTGACCTCCTTTCTTCTTTTTCAACTCACCTGAGATGCCCTGCTGATTTTGTTTGTATTTGTAGCGTCTTTCAGACTCAAAGCTGTGTGATTTGCATTTGGGAATACTCAACTTCCTCTTTCCCAGTGTGAGGAGTTTGGGTGCTGATCACAGGACTCTGGATTCCTCTTGGTGAAGGGACAAATTTGACGCAGGGATGGCTGTGTGCCTAGGGGGGAGGTTTTCACTTTAATAGGAAAGCTTGGTTCACCACAGGTACTGCATTACATCTGACTTAATAGCTGTTTAATGTGGATGATAAATATCTTTCTAATTTAAATCCACTTTTACTACCTTTATTTTTCTTGAGGGTGACTCTCAAGATGGAACGCCACTATTGCGTGGCTTCCTTTCAAGTTCTGAATCACTTAAGAGAAACAGAAAAGCTGTGAAATGTCTGCTTTTCTCTGGAGAAAAAGTTAGTGTAGGCAGTTCCACCTGGGCTTCCATTGCCAAATCATTTTGCCAGAAGTGAAGACAGGAAGACGTTGTCATGTGGAAGATGAGAAGTAACTACGACTCTGGGCTCTGCTGGATTCATTCAGTGAAACACTTGCAGTGTTCTGAATGTTTTTTATTAATAACAATAACAATGCATTAATGTCCTTAATTAGAAGATCTTATGACTTTATTTATGGGTGGTAGTGACCCAAACAAAATTAAGAAAGAAAAATAGTACCAAACTCAAATTTTAAATATTTACTGTGAAAACATGTCATTTGTGCCCACTAGCACTCCTGTTGGCTTAGAGGAGAGTCTGACCTTCTGTTTTCTTAGCTGCCTAATTCTGTTAATACCTACATATACTTCTGTTTCCAGAGATGCCCCTCTCCTCTGTAAGAAATTCTTGTAGCTTTCCTTTTCCTGAAGAAGCAGAAGAGGTTGTTCGTACAGTATTTCACACCTGCTGGAAAGTAGGGAAACATAAACTGTTCAAATTCTGTATGTCTTATGCACAAGCAGTTGAAGCTGTTTTCATAGCCTCTTAAAAATATGATTAAAAACTTATTTTGAATCCAAAAATACCAATGAGTTGAGATGGTGCCTGCAAGAGCGGTCACTCAGGTCTGTAACAGAATTCCTTTAGAGGCTGATTCTGGTTTCAGGCAAAGGGTGGCCTGCTAGGTACGTCTGGCCATCATGAGAAGAAAAGTCTGGCTATTTCTGGTTGCATGTTTAATTGCACACTGTTGGACAGTTACATGAAGGTTTAGTATCCCTTGGGCATGGCATGTGCTAGGAAAGGAGATGCTGGTGTTCTAAATTTGTCAGAATAAAGCTAGTTTTGAATAGATCAGAATAAAGCTTATTAGGAGATAGGATTTGAATGCTGTGCTCACCAAACTACTGGTTGATCTCTGCATGTCTTTATCTGGTCGTTCATGCGATCTTCCCCCCAAATGTACAGCTTTTCACAAGAACTTGGTTTCTTATCCTATCTTATTTGTAAAATGCTGAAGGCCTATGGATATTTCTTTATCACAGTCTCACATCTCTCACGTTTGGACCTTTCAATAACATTCCCAATGGCAGTGTCACGGGAAGGGGAACGTTGTCAAGATTTGTGCCTGGACTATGCGTGCCCCTTTTTATTAAGTCCAAGATGTGACTGCCAGTTCAGAAGAATTTAAAGCCTTTTTTTAAAAACTGAATTTTAAGAGCCTATTTTAAAGGCTGTGTTTGGAGAAGAAACACTGTATCCATAATGCAATGCTTTAGTAGGCTTTTAAAATGTAAAATATGAACTCTGTGAAATATTCTTTTTGCTTACAGAAAGAATAAAAAAGTGTAATATTTCAAATTCATCCCCTTTTATTTTCCACGAGCTTTCTAATGTGCCCAAATGGTAATCCAGGACATACATTCTGATTTCTAAGAAAACACATTTTATTAGAAATTTCTAAGAAGTGCCATACTCTTTTAGAGTACGTCTTATCACAGAATGATGGTTTTGAAGCATTATAACACAACTCAAATGTGGTGCCAGGTAACCTGGCTAATTCAGCACAGTCTGATGTGTAATTAATGGAACTCTTCACAAAGCGCTTGCTTTTTGTGAGAAATAAAAATGCATGTGCAATTTGGAGATATAATTAACAAGTAAAATAACCTGAAAAGATTGTCATTTAACTGTTAGTCAGTGGAGAAAACAATGGCTGTTCAAGAGTCAGTAATGTTCATCTCATGTGTTTGCAGACTGTGCAGTTGGAGCTGTGGATAAAAGTGCCTGAAGAATTAATAGTAAAACTGAAAAGAAAAAAAAAAAAAGTGATAAATTTCCTCTGTTTGGAGAAAACAGATGGTTATTGCTCGAATATAGTAAAAGAAAAGAAGATTTATTGGAATTTCTTAATTATTTATAGCTATACATTTCCAGCATGCTGAGGTTTATTTGGAATGTCAGGTAGAAAGAAAACCACTGTTGCTTTTACCAGTTGTTGGGATTGGGCTGGCAGTGCTTAAAACTGTCTTGTAAGAAGCAAAAATAATCAACCTTGAAATCAGCGTTTGATACAGGGAGGAAAGAAGAGTCTGTGTTCAGAATAGAGTATCTGTATACAGCTATACATTGTTATGCTCAGATTTCTCATAAAGTGGATTATGTCAATTCTCAACAATAGCAAATTCAGACTTTTGCCTTAAAAATTCCCAAATCTTAAAAACAACAACAACAACAACAACAACAACAACAAACAAACAAACAAAAAACAAACAAAAAAAACCACAAAAAAAACACAAAAAAACACCTTTGAATTTTCAGCTTCTCCAAAGTCAGAGAAGCCCAGGAGGAAAAGTGTGAGTGGTGAGGACAGGTTGGGGAAAGGCATTATGTGCAGTTCCTGGAAATGACAGAAATCCTGGTCAGACTGGATATTCCTTGCATTTGTGTCATACTCAGAGAAGATGTTGTGTATGAGGTGAAACATGGATGAGACTTGTTTCTGTTTGCCCGTCAAGCAGCTGCAGTCATTTACAAACACACTTCTCCTCTGCTGCAGGCCAAAAATCAGCAAAGCCCAGAGTTCAGCTGAAATTAGTAAGGCTTAGAGATACAACTAAATGAAATGCTCCCCTGGTGTTTTGCTATCCATAGTGCATTTTAAAGCTTTGCACTATGCATACACCGTATTTCTCTTTCTCTAAACTCCGTTACCATCTTCTTTACCTCGTTCCTCTGAATGTAACTGTGACCATATTAAGGACCTGCTGTGCTCCCTTGCTCACACTGCCCTGCTGCAGGAGAGAATGGGGGACTAAACAGGGAGGGACCATTGTTATGGGTGCCAGAGCAGGTTGTTCTACTCCACAGTTGGCTGAACTCACAAGTGTTTTGGGAAGCCAGGGCTGCATGGCCATGTAATAGCAGTTGGCTGGAAAACCACTACATAACAAATAACATAAAAGGATTCATAGTCTGAGTATCTTAGAGGCTGCCTGCTCCTGCATTTCATCAAACGTTCTTCTTACCATTCACACCAGTGCTTGTTCAGTTTAGGAAATGCATATTGTTGTTGTCTGCTTTTGGTTTTCTGACTAAATTAGCAATCACAATTACTTCTGTAGTTATGCTGGCACTTACAGTGTATGAGCACGCAGGGTTAGGTTTTCTGTGTCAGTATGTATGTTTGTATATAGTTAGAAGAAAAACAGTTCTGAAGTGAGAATTATGTTATTTTGGTGAAACATTCGCATTCTGTGTAAGTGCATATAATGAATAGAAAATCCTAGAAAATAGTCTAACTACCTTTATCTCTGTTTTCATAGTTAGCAAATGATGTAACGTGACTTTTGCATTATGCCATCTATTCCTCCTCTGTCTCATGCGAAATTTAAATGCACCCCATTACTTTTTTCAGTTATTTTCCAGAATGTCTTAATTTTATTTTCACTCATTCTCCCCTGTGGCCTTCAAAGAAAAGGAAATAGGTGGGACAGACAAATTGAGAAGTAGGAAAATGTTCTGTGTCAGCTTTGTGTCAGGCGCGCTGGAGAACAAAAATTATCTATTTCATTATCTCCTCATCCAAGTGGAATACTAATCAATATCAAGGACTAAAAGAACAACATTTGACAAATGCAAGCTGCTGCTGACAGTTTGCTTTTTAAAGTGATCATTCTTTTTAGAGGAGCAAGTCTTTTTTAATCTCACTAACTATCATGTTAACTGTTAACTATTGTTTAGAATGGTTAAGTTTTAAAGGGCACTATGTCACCATTTACAGTCTTGAAAAACAGACAGCACTGAACTGTTCTTTCACTTTCTACTTCTCAAAATGAAAATATGTTAAAATGCCTTTTCAAGATGAGATAGTTTAAGAAAGCCTTTCTCATGTAACTTCTTCACTTAGAAAATGAGCGTAATAAATTTTGTTACTGCAATGGCTCTTCTTCCTTATGCTGTATTTTTTCTTCCCAGATCAAGTTCTCATATGCTTGTATATGTTAGTACATGACAAACAGAGAATGCACAAATACTAAAAGAAGTTCTATGGTTGAATCTTGTGCTTACTGCTCACACATTATTATTATGTAAGTTACTTTACCACAAAGTGCCCCTTGTTCACAGGCTGAGATCCTTTTCTGCCTATTGAACAAATTGCCTAAAATTTCTATCCTTGTGCGTTTTGTTGAGTACAAGACGGAGGTAAAACTTCTCAGGCCTCTTCTTAAAGTCTTTAAGAGCTCTCTGTGTAAGATCACTCTTGAACAAACAAGCATGTCTTTCTTAGGAAATATTCCTTACTATATCTGCACTATAAGAAAAGATGTCTATCTCCTTTTTCTAAAGGTGTATTTTGCCACAGTAAGAGGTGTTTACATTTTCTACTCTAACACCAACTTCACATGGCTTAATCCTTACTAATGACTTCAGCTTGGCTCTATGCCATGAATCCACCTATGTCTTCAACAAAACAAAGTGGGAAGAATATTGGAAATCTAGCCATTTAACTTCTTTGGCAGAGTGCCGGGAAAGGAAGAGAGAATACAGAATCAAAATAAATTACAGGATTCAGAGGTGCATTAAATTAGACATAAGAAATTGCTTTCTCCTTTTATTAGTGACTAGTGATAATTTGAAACATTTCATCCCTGGTCGCTTTGTTATTTTAAAATAAATGGAAATAGAGACGTAAGAACAGAAGCCTTAAGAAATAGAACCAATGGTTGTATATTAAGGGGGTTACTTAAATTAGAATACTTTGTTTAAGAGAACACACCTTACAAAAGGGCTAATTTTAAAAGGAGTAAGAGGGATCATAAGATGGAAGGATTTTCTGTTTGCTCAGAGCAGAGCAGGAGAGACAAGGCTGATCAAGATCTTGTCAGGTTGAATTCTGAGTATTTTCAAGGATCCAGGTTCTGCAACTTGCATGAGAATGTGAGAACAAGATGCACATTTCCCATCACAGATCAAGGAGAGACCAGTTTGGAGGCAGAGGTCATTCACACTTTTTACAGATCCCTTTGTCATAGGTTTTTATGACAGGAGTGCATTTTAATTTAATTGATATATGTATATATTTGATTTTCCAGTGAATGTATGATATTGATCTGTCTCTATGAAGACAGGGATGATTTCTGGAGAAGTTCAAATTGCAGATGTGCGTTGTTTAAATCAATATTCTTTGACATTGTTCAGGTAGTCCTACCGTGCTGATCCTCTTTTCTGAGGATTAGGGAATCTGCAGAAGAGGTAATGTAGGTTCAGCATTAAGTGAGCAATAGTAGTTGGTGTATCTGATCTGCAGTCAGCCATGCAAATCTGATCAGGTTATTTGGCTGTTACACTCATCAACTTCAAAGGTAATTATAGTTAGAGAGGTTGAAGTTTGTCTAGTGCAAGCATACAGACAGAGCTGTCACAGTGCTCTGCTGGATGTGAAGGTCTTTCTACTCATCTAGACTGCAACTTCACTTTCAAATAGTTAGCCATATCCATAAAGTAGGAAAAATTCAGAAAAGAGAATAATAACTGTTATAATTACAGAATAACTGTAATTTTGTCCATGGCTCAGTAGCAAAAGAACACTTTATCAACAATAAAAGAAACATTTACAGTATATACAGCACAAGGGGGTTCTTTTTATTTCCTGTAGGTGAAGATAATCTTTTATTTATTGTGCAAATGTATAATCCCAGGGGTAAGGATTTGCTGCGGAAAATAAAGTGTTCACCTCAAAACAATACATCAAAGGATCTTCAGTTCTCAGATTTTATACAATTGTTAATCTTGGATTCATTTATAACTGCCAGAATCAACTTCTTCTCTGTGCTTTGCTTGTCAATAAATGCTAAACAAAGAGAATTTCTAAATATGTACCACGAAAGCTTTATAAATGTAATATTAAAACATCTGTCCCACTGGAACATAGTAAAGTCCAAGGGAAGCAGATTTTAAAAGGACATACCTTGGTTCTTGTCTGCTCTCCTGAGCATTTGAGTTGTTTATTTTATTTATTTGTTTATTTTGTCCTATGCATATTTCATTGATTGTGACTGTCAGAGATTCCTTTTAGCATTAATTTTCCACTATTTATCTCTTTGTCTTCCTTGATGGCTTTGTTGTAATGGAAGGAAGATGCAGTCTGTTTCCAGGAGTTGTCTGGATCAGCATCCTATTGTTTTACAAGTTGGAGATATACAGAGTAATGAATGCAGTGACATAGTGGAGGAGACAGATAAGTGGATTTATCATTGTTTTGGAGCAGAAGGAATAGTTTAGACATGTCTGTTAGTACTAGGGAAGAGAAAGGGGTCTCCAGAGAGTAATTCAAAGGATGTCATTGGAAAGGAAAGGTGGCACATTCCTCTGTAGTTCACAGGAAGCAAGAAGAGCATAATTGCTACTCTATCACATCAGAAGAGTAAATGATGAGACCTTACTTCAGGAAGGTCACAGACTGAAGGATCCCATAGTTGCATTTCTGTGCAAGGAGTTAGTATTACTACAGTTACAATTGGATAGTTTTCTACTTCATAGTTTTGCTGTTTTTTTCCTTCTCCAATACATGCTATAATTTATTTTGTTTGCTTTTTGTGGTTTCTTTTACATAGAGCTATGTTGGCAATTTCTGCATCATCTTAGTTTTTGTAACTGTGAAGCATTAGCGATGGCAATGTAACCTACAAATAAGTAACTTAAGAGACGAAAAGATTTTAGGTTGCTTATGTGAAAAATACATCAGAGAGTATTTGTAAATAGAGATCCAACATAAGTTTAATTGAATGTATTTGCATTTAGGATGCAAGAGATTGAAAATTGGAAATTTAAGAATTCAGTGAGTGAGCGATTAGAAACAGTCTTTCAGTGAAACTAATGGGCTATAAAGATTGCTGACAAAAGAAAGTTTACTACTAAGTTTCCTAGGTATTTCTTTGGGATTACCACAGTGCTTCCTGTGTTTTTATGATTTATTGATTTTTATTATCGTTTGAACAAACTTCTGAGTCAGAAAAGTGATATTCTTAGCAGAAATGTGCTATCCTTCTTTTAAAGCTGGGTGACTGAAACACAGGATGGACTGTAGCTTTCCTTAGGTGAAAAAAGATGTCTGAGGTGGGACAGAAGGTGGTAATTTGGTTTCCCATGTCCCAGGCTAGAATCCTAACGCCCAAATATATCTGCACATTGCATCTGTTGAATGCCTTATAGTTGTATGCAGCTCATTAATCCAGCCTATCCAGATCCAACTGCAGAGCCTTCCTACCCTCAGGCTGGTCTCTTTTTATTTCCCCAAGTTCCAGAAGAAGCTCTGTGTTCAACCAAAATCTCCTGGTTCTGCCACAGGTAAATGGGTGTGTGATGTTGGCCAGGTACTTACTGTGCCCTGAAGTTCTGCTTCTGTAGACTGGAAGCAGTGTTTTTTTTTGTCTCTGGACAGTGCCTTGCGAGTACGTTCATGTCTATAAAATGCCAGAAGCTGGGAGGGAACAAGGCCATAAAATTACACATCTAAGTACCTTAGACCATTAATTTTGCAGTTTTGTAACAGCCTCGACTGCTTTGTTAACATGTTCAACTGTAAAGTTGAAAATGAATATCATACAATGTCTACATCCTATCAGAGTCTAGAAATGCAAGCCTAGGGGAAAGAGCAGAGAGTAATAAAAGGATGGCGTTTCTCTTATTTGTTGTTTTGAAATAGAATAATAAATTGTGTATTTATTGCTGTGGATTAATTGTTGCTAATTATTGCGTAGATGTAATTGCAGTTACTGACTTCTGGAGTAAGGTTGCAGCCTGCTCTGTGCCTACCACTGATATGATTTTGCAGAGGTTAAAATCTTTGTTTTGCTGTGGTAAAAGTGACCACAGAAGTTTTGAGTGAGTATAATTCTGTCTTGATACGATCACCTGAACTTAGGGCTGCCAGAAGGCTGTGTATGTGCATGGATTGTCCAGTGAACAGACTTCTAATCGAGGAGGACTGTGAAGTCAGGAGCTAGGATTGCATGAAATCGAGTCTCTCTTTTCCTTGAGTAACTTAAAATTGAAACACTTTCTGAAACCTATTCTCAGTATCTCAGGTAGCTATAGGCTACAGAAAACAGGGTCTACAGACCACCTTGTTTTACTACAGAGTAAACAAGTGAAATAATTATTTTAGAGAACGGACAGAGCTTGTTCCTCTGAAGGGCGGTTATAGATCATCTTTCTAGAGTTAAAAAATAATGGAAAAAATGGTCTGTGACTGGACAACTGCAGTGATTGATGAGAATAGAGGATAATTTCATGTTCCTTTCATTTTTTTTAACCCAGAGCAAGTAAAAGGGTTACACTATGACTGTTGTTGAGCTATCTGTGCAAAATAAACCAGTGGTCATTCTACAGAATCTAAAACCTTTCTGAAAGGTTTAGATTATTTTTTAGAGCTATTTAGTATTACAAATCTTTACTATAATGCTGGTGCAGTATGTGAGGAGAGTTCTTAAGGCCAGATGAGAATTAAAAAATATTATTCTGAAGCCCGAAAGAAACCACTGATATACTTTATAAAAAACTACTTACACAATTTCTAACAACAAAGATGTAATAAAAATGCTGGTGAAGAGTTAAAAATAGGAGAGGCCTTCTGGGGTTGTTTGTGAAAGTATTTTCCTACTCTCCTTAGAGACTGAGTTAGTTCATTCAGGAAACTTTTTAATGCTCTATCAACAGTTCAGTTGACACTCCTGTTGTAAGCAGATCTGTGTTTTCCAGGGCACCACTGATGAGGAGAATATAACATCTGAAAGCTCATCATCCTTTGTTACAACTTGTTGTGCATTATCCTATGTAAAGCATTCATTAACACATAAAGCAACATGCAAATTAAAATGATCTGGTAAACTAACCCATCACAGAGTATAAAAATAACACATCTCTGTTTTAAAAGCTAGTGGTTGTAAAGTCTGCTGGCATAAGCTCTCAGAACAGATTTCTGAGCTGAGAGTTGTCCTGAATTTCCAAGTAATCATATAATTAAGTAGAGTTATCAGGGCAGTTTCAATTACGGTTTGTTTGCTTTATTATTATTATTTAATTACTAAGTAAAAAAATCTTACAAATAGATGTGATATGTTTTGCCCTACAGATACTTTCTGAAATCCTTTGCAGTTTGCTTTTCCCATAGTTATCCTTTCTAACCAAGATGGTGGAGTTGAGGATGCTTTCTCAGAAATTGACCCTGCAGTGGCTTTTTCTTCCCTCTCAACTATTATTGCAAAACTTGAAATCGTGGACTTCTACAGACTGATGAAAGCATATTTTGCATTGCTACATCTCCCGCCTTGATGTCAATGTCTGAAAGCAAAAAAAGACTCTATTAGCTTAATAGGTTCGAGAATGAGAAATGCCCCAAAACATATATCTGAACTGGAATTGAAAGCTTTCTAATTACTCGGGCAAGAGCAGAAATTATGCTTCATGAATCATTCAAAACAAGCAGGCTTATAATCTTTTCTTGATTATACTTTTCAGTTGATATACTGAATACAGCCTCCTTCCTCAGTTCATTTTTTTGGTGATGAATTTGTGTCTGCCAGAAGTAGGGCTGAGCTGATCCTTCCTGCCTGGTTCTGAAAGGTTCATCCTCATTGCTTTGATTCTTTAATCACAGCAAATCTGCAGCTCTGTAATGTAAAGGAAACATGTCATCTTAGATGTTAAGATGATACACAAATATATCACTATTGATTATCTCTGAGGAAAGCCTTTAATTTAGCATATTAATATTTATATTAAGTGAATTTCAGCTTTTGCTGAACTTAATTTAGTGATGGCGTAATTACACAGCTCAATACAATCTAATAATCCAGGCTAATATACGGACAGTAGAAGATTTTTCTTTGTGATTTAGCTGGCAGCAATCAGTAATCTTTGTGTCTGTTATCAAAAAAGGCATCTGAATCTTTTTCTGGCCCCGAGTTCTTTTTTTCTGTGTGTGTCAGAGTTTGGTTTATTGTTTCCAGTTGTTCTGTGCTCTTAACATTTGTCTTAATTTCTGTGTTGTTGTTTTTTCTTTTTTTCTCTTTCCCTCTGTGACTCACAGCAATAACTTACTTTCCTCTTAGGCTGGTAAACAAAATACTGATGTATGCATTGTATCTGATGCAGGACATTGTTGTTAGATCAGAAGCAGTGACTCAGCTTTCCTCAGCAAGCGGCCAACTGCTGAGTCATTTTGGCAGATGTCTGGTTTTTGGTCAGTGCTGATGAATGTGACAGTATTCAATGAACCCCTAGGATCAAGTTAGTGCTTTTGAATTCTTTAAAAGCTTATACAGGTATAACTGGAGTGAGAAAAAATATATTTATGGAGTGACCTCATCATTTAAAAAAGTACATTCCGTGATATAAAAAAAAACTTGTTTGCTGTTCCATTATGAGAAAACACTTAATAAACTGAATTCATTGCTGGCATAGCTGCCAAATAGGGTAATCAGGAATTTAAATGAGCTTCCTTTGCTTTATTGTTGTACTTCATATGTTTATATCAGAATGTTAAGGTGAAATTCCTCACTGGTTTTGCAGGTGTGCATATTTTCACAAGGTCTGTCACCCCCTGAAATTCAGTGATTCTGTTAAGAGGCAATCTGCAATTGGGATGGATTGCTTTCTCCAGTTTTCTCCTCGAATCCCCCAAATAATGGGGCAGATCTGTAGCTGTTACTACAGTATACAATTTTCTTTGTGCTATTTTAGACTGCTCAAGATATCCTTTTGAAGAAACGTGCATTGCTAATTACTGCAAATAGAATCTTACACCCTCTTCCTCCTTTCTTTGCTTAGTGACCAAAAAATGATGATTCCAAGTCAGCAGTCATCACTAGTATAAACTTAGTTTTTTGATTTCTTTCCTGCTCTCTCTACTGATATGACTTAGATGAAGGCCCTACTAAAAAAAGATAATACAATAAGGGGCATTGCAGTAATCTCTAGAGACAAATAGTGTTGATTGTGATTTCACGTTTCCCTTTCACTTGCTTTCTTAAGCAGAAAGATGATAATCTTTCCTTATCAGAACAGAATTTTGCTCGTCACTGATATTTCAAGAGGTTAGACTTAAAGCCTATACAATTTCAGATTGTAAATAGAATAATGCAGTAAGCATGCAACTTTACCACATGAAGACTGACAGGTCTCATCAGATAACTAAGAATATTCTTTTTACGCATTGAGAATTTCAACTTGCCTGTCTGCAAGGATTAGTGGTTGGAGTGGGTTTTGTTTTGTTGTATGGTTGGTTGTTTTGATTCTGCAGAACATTATGCTATTATTTTACAGAAAAGGTTGTTAAGCACTGGAATAAACTCCCCAGGGAGGTGGTTGAGTCACCATCCCTGGATGTGTTTAAAATCCGTTTGGATGTGCTCAGGGACATGATTTAGCAGAGGGTTCTTAGAGTTGGGGTGGTATGGTTAGGTGGTGGTTGGACTCAATGATCTTTAAGGTCTTTTCCAACCTGAGTGATTCTATGATTCTGTCAAAGTGATTTAGCTACAGTTTGTCATATTTTATAGTAAATTTAAGTACAGGAAAGATTATATTTTCTGGTTTTTTTTTGTTTTGTTTTGTTTTTTTTTTTAAAGCAAAAAAGTGCATGTTTTGCTGGACTTAAGGGAACAGGAACTAGTAGGATGAATTAAGTGAAATAAACTAAAGTAGTGTCCCCCAGGGATGGGGCATCCACAGCCTCTCTGGGCAGCTGTTCCAGCACCTCACCACTCTGTAAAGAATTTCCCCCTGATATCCAACCTGAATCTTCCCTCCCTCAACTTAAAACCATTTCCCCTTGTCCTGCTGTTATCTATCTACCCTTTCAAAGAGTTGATTCCCCTCCTGTTTGTGGGCTTCCTTTAGGTACTGAAAGGCTGCAATTAGGTCACCCTGCAGCCTTTTTTTCTTCAGGCTCAACAAGTCCAGCTCCCTCAGCCTGTTTTCATAGGGGAGGTGCTCCAGTCCCCTGATCATCTTCATGTTGTACGGCATACTATGAAGTACTCTGTTGTGATGAGATACTATGGGTATAAATATAGTAATGCCTGGTGAATCTCATAAAAAGTACAATATTTGAATTCAGATATTCATGACTCTGGCCGTGTGATTTATTTATTCTTAATCTCACAGAAATCAGTGCACATGAAAAAGTTTAAAAAGATGGCTTGATGGAGAGCTAGCAAAAATATACATATTTGGGGGAAGTTAAAGAGCAAGAATTGGTTGTTTAAAATAGTTCTGTGGAAATTTTCTATTGGTAATTAACTGTTTTCCTTCCACCTTCTGTTTGCTTGTCTTAGACAGTTGTTTGGTCTCATTTTTCGTGCCTTTAACTGGCTGTTACAACCCAGTGAATTGTCTTTGTTAGAAATTTGTCATTCATCTGATGTCTGTACAGGGCCTAGAACAAGGAGGACCCAACCTTGTTAAAGTCGCTAGTTGCAAAGAGTAATACTAATAATTAAAAATGGCACGAGAAAATTGGATTGAGACTGGAGTTTGTATGAAATGTTATATTGAATGTAATAAAAAAGAGTCTTTAACATATAAATGGGTTTGAGAAGATACAGAGTAATCAAGTTCATCTGCATTTTTTTTAGTACTTTCCATCTCATGTCTCCCAAGGTGCTTTACAGCACAATAATCATGATTAACTCTGGATTTAATCAGTGAGCTGGTGCAGCAATCCACAAAGTGGGACAAAGACTTAGAAGAGCAGGGCATTGCTGAGGACCCTAGTGACAGTGTTATAATTCATGAAGAGATGTCAGCGAAAACCAGAACGTCTGGGTGTGACAGAGTACAGGAGTAACCTATTCAGTATTTCAGAGAAAAAGTTGGAACAGAAGTCCACAAAGATCTCTTGTTTAATGTACGAATTTCAGGATGGCAGGTTTGGGATGTGTGCTTTGTTTTAGGGTGATGCTGACAAGTCGTGAGAGAAATTAGACCACAGTTTCAGATTTACTTTGGTTTTACTTTCATAAACGTTTGTAAGTACAAATATCTCTTGAATATGAACTCTGTGAATTGCAAATACTGGTTTCTTGGCAACCACCTCAGCAGTTTGCTGTTTAAAAAGGGCACATTTTTGAATAAACTGGGAATTAACAGGCTTTGATGGTCTGACTGTAATGGAGATTTATGTCTTGTGTTTTAATTTTTTAAAAGTTTGCATTCTCAGTCCATCAACATGGTGAGTACCAAGCTAATCCATGAAGTGCCTAACTGCTGAAAACCAAGGTAGCTTTTCCTGGTTTGGATTCTTGAAATATGAACATTCCTTTTAAAGATATTTAATCACTAGGCAAATTAAATAAATTACTTTTTTAAAAGCTGCTGCCTTAAATGGGTAATTATGTCTTAGATGGGTAATTATGGAGGACTCACTCCATGTGTTTCTGAGAGGCGATAATGACGGGGAAGTACGCGCCTTGGCAAGGGGCTAAGAGGTGGATCAGGTGTACAGGGAAGAGTCTGGAAAGGATAAAGGGTATTTCATAGAATGGTATGGCCTAACAAATTTCAAACACAGGTTTTGTTTTCTCTCTACCTCTACTCTCATTTCACTGCCTCAAATTTAGGATCATTGTTCGTTGTCCTGGATTTCTGTAGAGCTTGTAGAAGCTGACTGAGATAGTGGGCAATGATCCAATTGCGAGAGTCCAGATGTCCACTGTGCAAGCAGTTTGAGTTCAGATCTTAGATACATATTTCTCTGATGTTCTATATGGCTTACTGAAATTGATATTAAAAAGTAATAGTGTGGGTTAGAAATAATTCCTTTTAAGTCTTTTATTATGTAAGGACTTTATTGCTTCCTGAGCAAATGAAATTTGTGGTTGTGGGAATTAGGTGTGATTTGGTAGGATATTGATTCTCCTGCTGTTCTGGTGAAGAAAAGGGAGGTCAGTGAATGGAGTAAAGAAGAAATATTTTCAGACTCTTTTTCTGGATGTTGTTGCTGGCTCTAGAATACATCTTCTAGACGTGTGTTGGATCAAGATTTTAGGTTGTACACTCTAAGATCATGGAAGTTTTAAAATTATGCCATAAGCGAATTATATCCTGCTTCAGATAAATGCTGGCTACTACTACCAGAACAGCGCCGTAATCATAACTGCATCAAAATTTATTACAAAGCCTCTCATTTTGTGACATTGCAATCTAAACATCCTGCTTACTTAACAAACGTGAATGAACCAATCTCTTCATTCCTTCAGAGAACAGCTAATTTTTCTGTAGAGAAGGAACTCATGGTAGTCTTACTGCAGGAGCTGCCGGGTGTATCGTGGAGTCATAGCTAGGAACCAGATCTCATTTGTCCTTGCTTTACCAACCCTCTCTCACTCTATCCAACTTTGTTTTCCTATGGCCCTTTCTTTAGTTAGGCACCTGTCAAGGTTGTCTGTAATTCTTGATGGCATGATTGTCCTTTTTGTCGTAATACATTTTCTTTTAAATCTTATGCATTTTTGTTTCTTGTTTTTATTCTGTGAGATGGAGGGAAAAAATACTTGGATAGCCTTCAGATGATTTAGTAGCATTGGCTGGTTCAAAGATGCAGAACTTCTTGAGGCAGGGAACTGTGACTTTACTCATATATGTGCTCAGGGAAGAAGAAACTCAGATTAATACTCCTTTTACACCTGGAACTTCTAATGTCTCACTGGACACTGATGGATACAGACCATGCATGCTGTCTTCCCCAAGTTCATGTTGCACGAAGTCACAATCTACATATTATCACAATCAATATTTTATTTATTTACTGAATAAAATATTTATTGTTTTACTTGCCATTATTTTCAGAATCTCTTGACACAATCATTGCATTATGTATACTTATGGGTATGTTAGTTTGTGCTGAGATGAAGATGGTACCACACAGATTTTAACTGTTAAGTAAAATCTGACTACATATAAAGAACAACTTAGACAGATGTATTATGCTAAAGCAAATGATGTTACTTTTTACTACTTCCCTCTGGAAAAGAGACATGTTTTTGAGATGAAATCCAGCGATTCAAATGAATTTTTTATATAACTTGCATGTGTACAGAATTCATTTTCTTCATCATCTAATGGATAGTCTTATGTAAATGTGACAGTCTTGAGAAACTGAGCTTTCAGATGCAGTGGGAAACAACTGCCTGCATTTGTTTGGCATCATCAGTTCATCAAGACTTTCATCTTAGAACTGTGGAATCTTTAAGGTTGGAAAAGACCACTAAGATCATCTAGTCCAACTGTCAGCCCATCATCAGTGCTCCCACTAACCCATGTTCCTCAGGGCCACATCTACATGCTTCTTGAACACCCCCAGGGATGGTGACTCCACCACTGCCCTGGCAGCTTGCTTCCTGCTTGACTGCTTTCTCTAAGAATTTTTTTCCTAACATCCAACCAATCTTGTACAGACAGTTACAGTTAGAGCTTCCAACGCTCCTTAAGAAGTTCCATAATCTTAACACTAGTACTGAGGAAAAAGTGTTATCTAGGAAAGCCGCTAGAAATATTTAATAGAAAATTTATAGGGCTGCTGTAGAGTAGATGAGTGGTTACTGCCTTCCTCTTTATTGTTTTGGTTTTGTAGAGACGGTGAATGTGGTTTCTTGAATAAAAAAATGGGTTTGATCTCGCTTCTAACAGAGCAGCAAAACTTCTACCTCTATTGAATGTATGGATACATAGCTATTTGCCCCTGAGAAAGGTTTTTTTTTTTCTTCTGTTGAGGACAGATTTTGCATTTACAGCATTTCTTTCATCTGGACTGTCTGAATGTCTGTGAAAAGACTGATTGTGCCCCAAAACTTTCACCTTTTGTCCTAGTGCTCTCTGTCCCTTCTGAACGTTCTGGAATATAGGAGCTCCTCTGCTTTAAATCTGACCTTGTTACACTGAAATCAATGAAGAGAATTATCATCTCCTTGTTGTTGATAGAAGCAGAGTCGAGCCTAGACTTCCAGAATCACTTCTAGCAGGTACCTTGAAGCCACACTATGCTGTTTTATGATTTCTGTCAGTTTTACGCATGCCATTCACATGCAAGGCAGTTATGGGGCTCATGCTAAGGCAGCAGATGGCTCCAGGTGGAAAGCAGAGTGGTGAGCAGCATATGGGCTAAACATGCAGCAGAAAGGCAGTTGTGGGGGAGCCTTTAAAAGGGAATTTCCAACAGGTGTGGTGGAATCTTTCTGAATGCAGGAAACTGGAGGAACTCTTGAGAAGAGCTGGTCTGCTTAATGCTTTTGAGCATAGCTTTCATGTGGAATTTCAGTGTTTTAGAAGTAGATGATACAACTTTCCTATGCAGGTAACAAATCAGATTTATTTACCTCTTTATCTGGTTATTTATGGTCACTTTTGCTTATTATTAGCATACTGTTTTTTATTTCTTTGGAAACTCATTTTATGTTTGTGAGCTCTGAAAGTCATAAATCCTGTCTGGGTCTACCCTTACTGCAAGAAGATCATTCTACAGAAAGTATTTGGGGTGCAAAAGTCAGCAATCAGCCCTGAGGAAAGAAATCTATCTATTTTCTTCTGACTCCTATTTGACCTGGCAGCCTCATTGGGTTGGGAGCTGTCGCATTGCTATTTATCTGGTGTTTAAACATGTTGGGTGCCTGGAAGTCACGGACAGATAGTTGTTGTTCTTCCAAAGGGAATGCTGTTGTATGCTGAGCGATAAAAATGTATGAACTTTGTTAAAGCATGTAGGGGAACTGCTCCATCACAGCTTGAACTGGTGATTGAGCACCTGCTGAAGGGGGCTGACTGGCCCAGGGAGGCAAATTATTTGCACCTGTGCTTCCCACATGACCAGAAGGGGTGGGCCCCAGGCTAGCTATTGAACAGAGAGCATCTCTTGCATCTTGGGTGCTCCTTGAGAATGGGTATTGCATAGCCAGCGGCCTCCTTTAGCACTTGGGTGAGTTCCTTTTTTTCTATGATTATTGTATCTGTGAATACTTTGATGTTATCAAGAACTTGTCAGAAGCAATTTTCTTCTTCGTAAGCAGAACATGGTGTATTTCAATAGGCTTGGATATTTATTATTTTAATGTAGTTTTACTTCTGCATTGGCTTTTGGTTCTTAGAATACTATAATTTGTTTGTTATTATGTATGTTGGATTATAGAATTCAAGTGGACAGTGTAGAAGGATGTACACTAGGTGCTATTTTATACTTTTTTTTTTTTAAATGTGAAGTGGTGGAAATTGCAACCTTTGCACCATGGATTAATTCCATCCTGCTACTTGTTTTGTGGAAGCTTAATTGATGGAAAGTGGGTGAAAAAGTTTAACAGTCATATTGATGTTAAGGATATAAGAAAATATACAAGTTCCATGATAATACGTTGGTACGTGTCCTTCTCTGTAGAAATATCCTCTTTAGAGAGCCAGAGTAAGTGTGGTTAGGAGCGTGAAGGGAAAGACTTGGCTATGCAACTTATGTGTTTGGGTGTTTTTGTTGTTTTTTTTTGTTTTTTCAAGCACTAGTTAAATTGCATTGGTTTATAATAAGCATTTATATTTTAACAGATAATTCATTTTTATTCTTTCTCTAGTAGATCCCTTATACATAGAAGTCATAGGAGTGTGAAATTAAACTTAGTGTACACTATGGCATATACTAATTACTAACTTAAGTTGGTTTTTTTTGTTTTTTGTATTTGCTTCTTTCAAAAGCTGCTGGTAACTGCACTGTGGTAGTTTGCTCCTTCTTGAGTGGCTTATTTCACCTTTTGTGGATGTCAGTGGTACGTTGTGAATTACAAGGGTTTATTTCAGTGCAACAAAAACTGAGATATCTATCAGCAGGGAGGGAGTTCAGTGTTCTTAAACTACCAGCGTGTAAATGAACTCCAAATGGTGTTCAGGGAGCTCTGTGAAGTGCTGTAGTTTCTGTGCTTCCTGCTGTGAAGGATGACTGTTGATTCCACTAGCTCATCCAGAGGGAGGTTTTTATTCTAGCTCACGTTTGAATGACTGATTCATGTTATGGTGTACATGCGTAAGTGCAATTCATTGATTATATTTTCTACTGTTCACAGGCGCTACTTATACACTTCTCTATCAATAATAAAGTGTCATCACTGGAAGCTTTTGTCTGGTGTGCTGCTAATAGCAAGAAAGCTTATATCATTGTTAGCTGTTCCTGGTGTGTCTGAATGAGTTGCTTTACCTCTCAGAAACGCATTTTTTCAGAAGGGTGGGAAGAGTGATGGCAATTGTTAGGCATGGTTACTGTGGCTCCCTGCTACAAAATTTTGGTGTTTTTTCTAAGCAAATTTGCTGTCTATGAAATCCAGACCCAGGTAACTCTGGGAGGGGAGAAGGGGGAAATATTTCTGTGAACCAGCAGTGCCCTTGGGAGCTCCAGCCAAGGGTTGAGTATCTTTATACCTTTAGCTTTCAGTGAACTTAACCCATGCTTGAATCAGGCCTGCAGCGGAGGTTGAAGTAACTCCTGCCCTTTAAATAGAAATAAATTTATTTAGTGGAAAACCAGTCTTTACAAGGGAGTTCTTCTTACTGCCTCGAGAAAGAATGTAGAGAGGATGTGTTTATTCAAACATTGTAAGGTATGTTAGAGACTTCTTGTTTATCTTCCTTCTTGAATTCTGTGTTGTAGTGGAAATGCTAAGTCATGGCCTGAACCAGAGATTGAGCACCTGGTGGGATGGCAGGGCCAACCCAGGGGAGCTCAGCTGCATGCAATGCAGCTAACTGACTAGAAGGGCTGGAGCCAGGATCCGCCCCTTACAGACCTCATTTAAGGGCTGGCAGGGGAGCTGAGGGCATCTCTTGCTGGAAATCCCTGTGTATCTGAGGCATTCCAAAGGTAAGTAGCTCTTTTCCTACATTTCTGTGGCTGTTGCGTTTGCTCTTGTTCTCATTTGCTGTAGGCAAAGGTTTTGCCACTCTACTGCTGTACTTTCCATCCAATTATAGTATTACTTATGTTTATACCTTTACTGACAGATATCTGCAGAACTAGAGAGTCATCAGCTTTCACTGAGACCCAACACAATCAAAGTAGTACAGTGTATTAATATGGGTTTATCAGATATACTTCATGTGGATAGAACCACAAAAAACTCTGTCCTAGAGTTTTTTGTGGTTCTATCCACTTGGCTAGAAGTTACAGCATGAAGCATTTAGATGCTTGTATAAATTATTTAGTTTCATTGAAAGTTACCTGCTGTCTCAAAATCATTTAAAAACTAATTATGTTTTAAAAGTTTAAGTTTAAAGTTAATATTTTTAATTTAATGAGATGCTTTCTTGTGACACCTAATTGAACTTCTGACTGAACTTATTTATTCACTGAGAATCTGTATTTTGAACCAACAGATTTCTAAAAAATATGACTGATTTTAAGCTTGGATCTCTGATGTCTTGAGATTTTCCTGTACCTGTGTTATGCAGGGGGGAAAACAATGAAGAGCTCCCTTTCTGGGAAAAAGTCAACTGCAACATTTTGTGTAGGGTAGACTTAAATGTTTTTTTAACTTTGTAAGTCTTAGTACATTTAAATCTGAGTACACTTACTAATTGTATGTTTAGTATTAAACCCTGCAGTTTATTGAACTCACAAGCTTTAAATTTATTTTGCCCAGTTCAGGCTTGCTGATTTTTTTTCCTTAGAGAATTTAGAAGCAGTGACCTGCAACGTGCATGCTGATGCTTAAGGGGCCAAGACTGATAGCAATTTACCTCCATAGGAAGTTTAAATTCTTCACTTAATAGTTTTCTCTAAATTAATCTTGAAGAGATTTTATGCTTTGGACATTGAGGAATGGTTTGTGCAGTGAAAAGCCATGTTTGACACTTCCAAGGTCTGTAAAATCAGCACCTGGAGTTTACCTGCTTTTTTGCTGGGCTCAGCAAAAAAGGCCCTCCCTTATTTCTAACAGAGAGGTGAGAATATTGTTTTCATGTACAGTTGAAAATACTCTGCATGTTTTCATAGCTAACTTCCACAAAAAAAACACCCTGAAGTTGCACCTTGGACTTAACTGTGTGTGTGTGCCTGTGCTGAGATCTTCCATCAGAAACTAATCCTCAGTCAGTCACCAACTTCTGGTTTGTGTCACGAACCAATTTCAAACTCTCAAACTGAGCCTTTTCAGATGAAATTAAACTGGAAGATGCTCTCCAGGTGGACTCCAAAAGCTTCAAAAGGACACTTAGCCCACAGCACAGAATCAATGCTAGTGCTAAGCAAAACCCTATAACGTTATTCTGGGAACGCTTGGTCAATAGCTCCTGCTGATTCATTGCTTGTGGGAGCAGCTCACACTGTTTTGACTTGCTGGCTAATACAGGTAAAGTGTGACATTATTTTTTTTGTATGTGTGTACCACAGAAAGTAGAAGGTCGTTTGAGTGTGAAGTTGAGGGATGAAGAAAGAAGTATGAAATATCTATGGAGACCAACTGAGAGCATAGAAATGCTTCTCATTTGAAAAGGAAAAAAGCTGCAGCCAACACAACGCTATGTAAACTCTGATTTTATTTTTTTCTTTCAATGAGGATGAATGAAAACCTCACTTTTACTTCTCACAGAGGACAAGGGATGACTATACTTCTTTGAGGTATGGGAGAACCATCTCACTTTGACCTCTGAGATTTAGACACACATCTCAACTTCTACAGTAGCTTGGTAAATGCCAGCTTTGTAAGTCGTTACTGGATATTTTGTTTTGCTTCTAGTGTTGCCCATTGAGGTTCCACTTTGCATACAGTATGCATTTACTATGCGAAGTGAGGAAGAAAGAATTGTTACTAAGGTAATCAAGCCCTGGGTCCCAGTTCCTGCTGCAGTTTTTGGTGCAAAATAAGACAGCTTCAGCAATTTGTGTTGTGTATGTCAAGATTTCAGTAATGGAGATAAATCTAATTGAGTTTCAGCTTCTGGACTGTGATAATGAAAATATTTGAAGAGAATAATAGTTTATATTCCACAAGATTGAACAAATAAATAGAGGGGGTGAGGAGGGGGGGTTGTGCCTGGAGTAGGAAAGGCCTGCTCTCATAGTTAAGGCTGTATGAATGTATTGCTTTCATCATCTATTGCTCCACTTGTCATTTTTATCACGTCTTATATGTGCTCTTCTCAATTTGCCTCCTGTTTTTTCTCCTGAGAGCTTGTTGTGCCACCGTGACTATCAGGAATGGTGTCCTACTATTTATCCACATGGAAGGGTTCTGATTTTTCTATGTCGTTTCTGTTTTGAGAGTATGTCCAACCTTTTTATGGTTTGATGTGCCTGGTGTCCTTCCACTGTTAGACTGGACTATACCTTTTTCCAGTATTGAAAAACTGTTTTTCCTAAGGGAAGCAAGAATGCAGCATACTGGAAGAGGACTTCTATGCTATTACTATTCTTTTTTTTGTAGTGTTTTAGTAAAAGCTTTCCTATCTTAGTAGAAGTAACAGGAAAACTGTGATAAGACTAATTGATAGAAGCACTGTCAATCAAAATATAAAACTGAATCCTCAGTAAAATTTGCATAGTAATATATTGTCATAAATGTTGCTTTCTCATTCAGGATTTTTTTTATCTTATGTAGGGTGTTAAAAATTATTATGGAAGCAAAATATAGAGTGGTGATTCCTAGGCAAAGTTGTTCAGTCTCAGTACCTTTCTTTAAATGGTTTCCTTTTGTAATTTTTCTTTTGATTACCATTTATTCTTCTTACATAAGACCTAATCAAAAGACTGGGAAACTGAAAGTGCTCTCAGGTTGGTTTTTTTTTTCCTCTTAGAGATGTAATAATTCTACGTAGCCCAGAGGAGAACCATATCCCCCTTTTTGTCTTTTGTAAATACTGATATTCAAAGGCATTAGGTGTATAGATGCTCACACAGATGATGTAAAAGACACCTTTGAGAACTGGTAGCATACACAACGTATTCATTATTTTTCTGCTTTACTGTTACTATGCTCTTCGCTAACTACTAGCTTATAGAAACCTTTCATGTTGCATTTTTCATTTTATCTTGTTTTTTAGAAGAGCTTCGTTTATGCTTGCGTGTGTATCTTCCTTTTTCTTGCAGTTTCTTGCCTTGTTTAATTTCAGCTGACATTAACAGAAGGTTGACTGGACTGGGGAAATCCTATTGGCCTTCCTTGCAGCAACTGGAGGAGAGTCTCCCTTATTTTTTTCGTATCAGAATATGTAGTGAGGTGGGTAGTCCTCAGTGGTTAGTCACCTCAGGAGCTGTTGCATTTGTTGGAAGTGATCATGATTTAGATTGTAGGGCAGGTTACTGTTAGGACACAAATTCATTGAAAAAAATCTTCTGCTTAAAGAGCTGTATGGGAACTGCTGAGTCATGGCTTGAACCTCTGATTGATCACCTGAGGCAAGCAACGAGTCAGCCATGGGAGCACAGGTGAAGGCAATTCGCCTATGCTGCCAGAAGGTGTGGAGCTTGGCTCTGCCTCTCCTAGACCCATTTAAGAGCTGACTACCAGTGGGGAAGGATCTCTTCTGGAGATCCCTCCTCTGGAGTTTTGCAGCAAGCCCAGGACACGGATAAGCTTTTTATCTTTTCTCTTTTTGTTATTATAATCTGCTTTGCCAAACTCTCTTGTTTATTGCATAATTATAACATCTTTATATTCATTGACTATACAAGAGCTCTTTTATTTTTTTAAATGTAGCATGTTTATTTTTGATTGTGGCTCCCCTTCTCCCTGCTGTGGAATGACCAGAGAACTGTGGTGGCATACACTTGCATTCAGAAAAGTAAATTTCAGAAAGCATGTTCTGGTAAGCAGCAATTAGAACATTTTCTTGTCATCTTCATACCGACAGCATATATTTAGTTTTATCTGGACATCTTGCTAAACTATTTAATTTCAGCCCTGTTGGGCAATATTTCCTTGAATTAAGTAATAATAGCAAACGTACTCAATGCTTCTGCACTTAAAAAGGTTTCCTAGGCTACTGCAAGGACATCTGGTGTTGATATCAACTTTGTATGGCTATTCTGTATTTTAAGTATGTAATGGTTTACGTTACACAGAATGAGGCAGTAGAAGCCTTTTGTGGTATTGGTGTTGACTGACATCAGAAACTTCATGGAAAAAAGTTTTCTTTGGAAGGGACATGTATTTGTGAAGTAGTCTGGCAATAAAAATTGCTTACTAGTGTTTTGTGTTGGATTGGCTGGAACCGAATGATCGTTTTTAGTGTTTTGGGAACCACTTAAATAAGTGTGTCTGTAGTACAGACGAGAGGAAGGCTAACCTTCTCATAAAGCAGTGGGAGAGAGATTGAGCTTCTTACCATGTCATGGAACCATGTGTAAGGCAAATTACAACTTGTTCAGAGGGCTCAAGAATCTTGGATGCGGAATTGTTTGATTGAAATCCTTATCAGTTTAACAAAGCCTTGAATGTAAAGCATCCAGCTGTTATGCTATGAACTGTCTCTTTGAAAGTACCTTCAAGCTGCTTTAGAATTAGCATTTTATAATATGACATTGGAAGCAGGGTTGTAACGTTTCCTTAATGTTCATGGAAGTGAGTATTAAGAAATAAAAACAGTTTTTCAGCAGTGATATGTCTTTGACAGATGTTGTGGGAATTGGTGAACCAAAATTCACAAGATGGTGTTGTCTGAAGGGTGTTTTGGGTACCACCGAAGTTGTTTACATTTGTGATCATGCAGCAGTCAGTATGGAAGATCCTGGCTTTGCACAGAGAGAAGTGCTTGGGTTGTGCTTATGAGAAGTGTCCAGCATATTTGGGATTACACACTGATGTCAGACCGCCTCACACTGTTATTTTAGTTTCTCTTGATAGCTGCAGCATTTGATGATCATCTTGTGCAAGGAATATAAATAATGACAGTTTCATTGGAACTTCTGGGTGATGAGTTTACAGATTCATGAGCTTAAATTTAGCTTAACTCTTTAAATGAATGGACTATACTTTTGAAATGAACATGTCATAATCATTGCCCTGCAGGATTTTTTTGTGATATTTGTCCAGTTGTACTTCATTGTTAGGGAGCTGCCAGAAGTATATTTGATATGAAGATATTATTCAAGTATTTTAAATACCAAAAGGAAGAGTAAAGGAAAAAAACATTCTAAAATTGGATATTTTGGGCTTACATTTATTTTGAATTATTAAGTATGATTTTTTTTTCTGTGTGATAGGAATATTGTGAAATAATAATAATATGAAATACTTCATGGATTTGGAAACTTTAAATGTCTATGTAATAAGTTTTAATTTTTATCATTACTTTGAAACTCTAATTCTTCAGGACCTTTGGCTTACCAGTTGCAAAACCTGTCTGACTAAAATGTTCTGAAGTTGCTTCTTTCTAGAACTAGATATATCATTAATGTTATAACATAAACTTCACTTGTAGTCAGATGTGCACAAAGGTGTCTTGAATGATCAAGAGCAAATGATTGAACCACACTGTGACGTATTCCCTATATAATGTATGAGTTTTGGTTTTTTCATTTGCTTATTTTATTGTTCCTTTCTACTTAGGTGGCACTAGCTCCTTAATATCTGAACTTTACGAGGGGAAAAATGAAAACTCAGTGATCTAGAACAGACTCTTGATCTATGAGAAGATTACAGATTATACATCACACCTTGCAGATGTGTTGGCACTTGCTGGGTAGTTCCAGTTTCAAACTTTATGGATTTTGATGATGTTGAAGGTGTTAAGGAAAAGTGGAAAAAGACCAAATGTGATCTTTTTGGCTCTGAGACAATTTTGTTTAGTTTCAAATCTGGGGCTGGAGCAAGATTGAAACATTAGTATAAATAACCATTCTAAAAATCCTGGTGTAATAAACTACATGGCATTAATTGCACAAGTGTTGCCTCTGCACAGGAATAAGCAATACATATATTAACAGAAGCTTAAATGTTTAACTTAGCAGTTTTAGTATGCTTGTCTTTTGCTTTGTTTAATAGATACCTGTGTTCTTATTTGCAACAATAGATTTTTTTTGAGGATTTCCTTGCAATTATTAGATCTGTTACCTTATTTACCTTCACCTCAAAGTTGTTACTTATTAAATATTTTACTGCATTAGTTTTTATTACATCAACTGTTGCTTTCTTTAGAAAGCCCTGATTAACAAAAGGGAAAATAATAACCTGTGAAGCAGATATAGGTGTAACCTCAAAGTTTTGATAATGAGCTGTCTTAGTCCTTGGGGAATAACCTCAGTAAAGATGTTGGTTGTTCTCTGGAGCCACTTGCTGTTGAGCTTTTCCCTGGAGAACTGAAAATAAAGGCAAGATATAATGAGGATTCTTTTTTTTATGGGTTCATGCTCAGAGTGGTTAAGCATAATCCTGTTTTATGAGATATGTCAGAGTGGGCTTTAGGATTTGAAGTCAAAGAGGTTCTGCTAATTGCCAGAGCTTGATGATTTAGGACCCTGTAAAATTAAGTATTTGTGCCCTGTTGACTTGGACAAAATTCAAACTAATGGCTGAGAATGGGATGGGGGATCAAACTTTCTTTTTTGATAGAATTGATACTGCCTTTTAATGCTTGGCAGTCCTGCTGTCACTGTTGTTGTGCTGCAGGCACGTCAATCTTCTCCTTGTGTGTGATGCAGGAAAGGAACAAGTTAAGCAAGATAAGTGGCTGTGCTCTGCAGGATGATGTCGCTTCCTTGTGAACTAGGAAGCTAAAGCTTGAGGTGACTAGAGATTGTATGCAATTCAAAACAGTATAAACGGGTGGGGCTTCCTGATCATTAATCAGTAGAAACTATATGGAGATGGAGTATAAATTTTCATTTTGGCAGGCTTCCATATGCAGGGATGAAAGGGCATAGATGGGAAGGAGACAGGAAATCTGTGATCCCGTAGTTATCACTGGGTGCACTTAAAACGTTTTATTTATGATAAAAGGATACTGGAGAGAAAAGGACTCTTCTGTTGTGCACTTTGAAAATGCTCATAGGAGGTTGTAGATCCCTTGCAGTACAATAAGAATAGAGTTTGTGCAAGTGAATTTCAGTTCAGTTGTTAAAAGACTTCCAGTCTTTGCTTTTTAGGAACGAGGTGGCAAATGTAGTTAGAGATTTGTGAACATTCTTTTCCCAAAACATAAGCAAAAAAGCACAGTTTGTCTTTTCAAATAGAGCAAAAGATAGTCATAATTAGAAACGTAGCTTCTATTGAGATCTTCTGTTTCAGTTAGAAACAGAAGTGAATGGGTTGTAACAAACTACAATGCAACAGGATTATTTATATCTTATTATACTCAGGAAAAAGTACATCTTCTCATCTTTCTGTTATGATTTCAGCTATAGAGATTTGGTTTACATTACTTCTAAATGATAGGTTTCCTCAGATCTCTGCCAAGAATTCCCTTTGGCTTTGATCTAATTATTCCTGCAGAGAATCAGTCTGTGATGATTGCTCTTGATTTAAAAAAAATATATAAAAAAATCAATAAAAATCAGGGGATTGCTTGGATGAAAGCTGAGCTCCCCATCTCCAAGTACGTGGTTATGTCATATATAGAAAACTAGTTCAAAAATGGCTATTGCACATTTTTCATTGATACACATGTATGCTAGTTGCTGAAGTGTGACATTAAAAACTCTTCCTGTAATAAAGAATTCATTTTGTTGATGGATTTTTTTTCTTTTGGAAATGGACTTTCTATTCTCACATCTGTGCTAGTGGTGGTTCAGTACAGAAATAAGCTTAATTTTCATCTCATAGATGAAGAGTAGTGAACTGATCAAAGTGCTAGTACCTGTATTGTGTATTCTTGCATTAATGTGGTAAAGCTGTATGCCCAGTTGCAAGCATAGATGAGCCAAAAAGCTTAATTATTCTTCTTAGCCTCACCTTTTTCCGTGCCTGAAGTTGGCCAGTTAATTTTAGATACTTCTGTTTCTACCAAAAGGATGGTTGTGGTGTGTCTTGCTGTTCTTTATAAGGATGGGAAAGGATCTGTACTGAGGAAGAATAGCAATGAAATTAGAAAGCCATTTTGTTTTCAGAAACATTTTTGAGAGGCTGTTTAAAGCTAAAACTTGTAGTGAGCTTGGCATTAGAGCTTTCCTATCCAGAAGACATTAGATTATTCTCAGGGAGCACCACATTCTGTTTTTTTCAAGAGTCATTTAATTTCTATGCAAGTTGTATTCAAATAGAAACCCACCACTAGGGAGGCAAGCCGCTTCCCTCAGTACATTGTCTGTACTTCCCAGCTTCTTCACTGCTAAATAGTTTGCATCACAGTAGACGTGTCACTGCAGTCTGACTCTTAGCTCATGGCAGAAGAGGTGATAGAGGTTTACCTGCTACTGCACTATTTTCTTAGCCCTATGAAAATGGGATAAATCAGTATGAACTTGGTTTTCTTAAATCTAAAGCAGGATGCATCTTTGTGTTTCTCCTTGTTGCGTTCCTTTTGAATTTCAGTTATTTCTAAGTATTTTCTTTCAGAAGCTGTGGGGATACAAAAAGGTGTCTAACAGTAATTTGCCAAGATTTCTGCAAGCACTAACTATTGTTTTATGTCTGCTACATTAGAGACACTTCTTAAAATAAATTTAAGAAAACCTCTTTTTTCTCTAAAAAAAAAAAATCTTATTTGATTAGTAATTAATTATAGCTTTCTGCCAACTGGATTGTGCTAAGATTGCATCCAGTTTCACAATTGGAAGGTTGTGTCTTGGCTGCCTAAGAGTTTGAAATGTATCAGGAAATGAATGTTGAAAGGGTCTCGGCACGAGATCACTGAGTAGGAAGTTTGAATCAGAGGTCAAATTTGCTTAATTATTAGAAATGGTGTCTTAGGTTATAGGCAGATTACTTCAAAGATGGACCTAAAGTTTCATGCAGAGGGATCTTTGTGATTGTTATAATAAAATAATCACTCTCCAGAATATTTTAAGAATTCTTCCCTTTTCTTCCCCCTTTGTTTTTACAATAAGACACTTCTTCAGCTCGTTCTAACTTTTCTGCAGTTAAGTATTATTCAGAGGCACTGTAATTTTTCACATGCTGAAAGGTGTAAAGGCTCAAAGAGATATCTACAGCAGCACTTGAGTGCTGTGTAAAATCATGCTAGTGATTGTGGTATTAAAAAAAAAAAAGAAAAAATGCTGCAAGATGAGCTTTTTTTTTTTTACTCATTAAAGACAAAGCAATTGTAATCTAACCAGTCTTACCAGCATAGGGTGCTCCACACTGAGCTGATTACTTATAGAAAGTACTTTTAGCTATTTCTTTTTCCTTCAGTACTCTCAGTCAACTCAAGAACCTTATGAGGTTTATGTTATAAAGTGCATTACTTAACTGTATTGCTAAAATAAATGCAAATGCAAGTCTTGGTTCCTTGGTTCCATAATTACGGGGGCTTGTCAGACTTGTTGCATTTCTTTTTGACTCTGTGAAAAACAAGAACCGTGAGTGTTTAGGTGATGTCCCAAGGCAGGTTCAGCTAAGATATGTACTCAGATCTGGGAGTTGAAAGTGCTACTGATCCAAGTGTGAACGGCAAAATTATTACTGTTTTTATTTTTATGCCACAGTTACAGTGGCTATCCTCATAAGTATATTTGTGGTCTTGCAGACACTATTAGGGCAACGTTGTAAGGTTGCACTGTGCCACAGAGGCAGGAACCAGCCGACATCATTTCAGTCAGTACTTACCCAAATTGCTCCTTCATCTATGTACTATACAAAAAAATAGATATGTTTTAAAGCTCGGTCTCCAGTAAAGCCTCCCTGGATGCACAAAGCTGGTTTTAAATCTGTCAGTTGACATAGCCTTGTTTACTTTCTTAGTGGGAAGGAGTGATTTCAGCTGTGGGAATGCTGAATTGTTAACACGTAAGCGTTGGGGAAACACGTTAATTTTCTTCAATGTGAACCTGTTGGAAGGTCATGTCTTCAAGTTGGCAAATATAATGCACGTACACTGTGCTGTTCAGCCTGGAGGGAGAAAGTGGTGATGCTGTGACTGGATGCATGTGTTTTTCTTGTAGTTCTTGGATAGGCAGTAGGTGAGGGTCTCTGGAAAAGTTTTAGGGAAACATCTATGATGGAAACCTACTTATTTTCAAACATAACATGATCTGGGAAAGAGCCCAGGTGTTTCCAAATACAGTTTCTCCAGTTTGTATAAACTTTGCTTCTTGCATTGCCAACTCTATGTAATTTTCAAAAGCAAAGAGACTTTCCTCCATTTTTTACAATATTTGATGTAATATATATATATATATATATTTATCATTGCATTCTGACAATTTTTAGCCTTACATACATAAATATGGTTTTGTGGTGTTACAGTATTAGAGTAGTAAGAAATGGTTAGGGTGATCCAAGATTGTCATACTCACTTCTAAGAAGTGTAGACAAGCTTGCTCAGGGAGCTGCTGACTGTCGGCCTCAGCTCTGTATCTAGACAGGTCGAGGAGCACATTCTCCTGAATGCTATGCTAAGGTATATGGAAAAGAGGGAGGTGGTAGTGGATAATGAGCATGGCTTCATTGAGGGCAGATCCTGCCTGACCAACCTTTTGTTCTTATCTAATGGTGTAACTCTGTCAGTGGACAAAGGAAGAGCCACTGATATCATCTATCCGGACTTCAGAAAAGCCTTTGACACAGTCCTCCTTAACATCTTTCTCTCCAAATTAGAAAGATATATGGATTTGATGGGTGGACTGTTTGATGGATGAGAAACTGGTTGCGAGATCGTACCCAGAGAATGGTAGTCAATGGCTCAGTGTCTGGATTGTGATCAGTGGCGAGTGGTGTCCATCAGGGATCAGCACTGGAACAGGTGCTCTTTGATGTCATCAGTGGCATCGACAGTGGGATCAAGTTCACCTTCAGCAAGCTTGCAGATGACACCAAGCTGTCTGGTCCAGTCAACATATCCAAGGAATGGAATGTCATCCCGAGAGACCTAGACAGGCTGGAGTAGTGGGTCCAGTGTCAAGAGAAGTATGACTGGCTGTCAAGGGAGGTGGTCCTTCCCCTTTATTCAGTACTGGTGAGACCTCACCTGGAGTATTGCATCCATATGTGGATTCCTCCTTACAAGAGAGGCATTGACCTGTTGGAGCATGTCTAGAGCAGGGTAAAAATGGTTCAAGGGATGGAACACCTCCTATACAAGAACAGGCTGAGTGAGCTGGGTTTTTCAGCCTGCGGAAGAAAAGGCTCTGGGGAGGCCTATTAGCAACCTTTCTGTATCAAAAGAGGGTGACTGTAAGCATGAAGGGGACAGACAGCAGGGTCTGTTTTGATAGGACAAGGGTAAATGGCTTCAAACTAAGTGAGAGGAGGTTTAGATTGGATATAAGGAAGAAGTTCTTTATAAAAAGGATGGTGAGGCACTGGAGCAGGTTGCTTGGAGAGGTGGTAGATGCCATGTCTGTGGACACATTCAGATTGTGCTGGCTCAGTCTATGAGCGACCTGATGTCCCTATTCACTGCAGGAGAATTTGACTTGATGGCCTTTAAAGCTCCCTTCTAACTCAAAAAATTCTATGATTCAGTGGTTTAGCAAATGAAGTACTACACATACAGACAGGCGTTCTCTTCAAATTTGTTTCTGCTTCTTTCATTCTCCAGGACGTGTTCAATTTACAACCTTGTTCCTCAGTTTCTTTCTATACAGAGCAGAGATATCAATATTGTTTTAATCTCTTAAAATTTTTCAAGACTAGAGTTGTTTTCAGCTTTTTTGAATGGTCTTTACTGTCACTGTTCTGGACATGAATTGGATCTACAGCTGAGAAAACTTGGATGAGTAATGTGAAGAAGTAAAGATTACTTATCAAGTTGTGATGAATAATCTGCCTTTAGATGGCTTTGGAAATAGTATGTGCATATATATCTTAACTATCTCAAGGTGTTTTTCTGCTGTAGAGAGAAGGATTTGATAAACAAGACTTTGTGCAAATCTCTGTATCTTGAACCATAGAGCTGGTCTTCACTGGGCAGGATTTGGATTAGTTTAGTTGTAATCAGTCTGAGTGGTGAAAGGCTCTTGTGCAGACGAGCAGAAATGGCGTTTAACATTCATGTGATATGTGGTATAGTCAGCCTTACTGGCCAAATGAAAAGAATGGGAACTGTATAAAATGTTGAAAGTGGTGCTTATGAAAAAGAAAGGTGATTGTTCAGTAAAGCCTCAAGATGAAAATGTACAGATTTCCATTGTACATGCTGATGCACAATTGTAATAGGCTTACAAGTGTCAGTACATCATTATCACATAGCAGCTATTCAACTCCAGTAGTTTTTAAGTTGCTGTTGAACACACAGTAATTACCTTATTCAGTTTTAATTAAATGTGAAGTCATGCATATTGGAAACATGATTTACAAGTTTTTCAGTGTGTAATGATTCCAAAGTGATATTTCTGAGCATCTAAAATCTTACTTATAAAAGTGAGATTTAGTATAATTGTTTTGCTTTCTATGAGAATTGGTTCTAGTTCAGCTCTCTTGACCCATCGATCTTCTGTGTACCCTACAAACGCGGCAGGATTTGTAAGTCTGAAAAACCAAGATTGAATTATCAAGCTCTTCTGCTTTGAAATTCTGCCAGCTCTTACTCGGTAATCCCAGAATTAAGAAAAAAGGGGATGGACTGTGCCACGTTTATTCACATCAGCTTGGCTTGTCATTGGGTCACAGGCTAAAGAGAACAATTGCATAACTGCCAAGGCAGTGACACTGGCACTGTCATTAAGGATCTGCAAATCGAGCGGGCTGCTCAAGTGTGTGTATGTGTGGCCCTTGGGACAATGCTAAATCACTAAGAGATCTGTATGCTGAAGGTCTTACAATGAATCTCTGTACAATTAAATCACTATGATGCATTGTTTTCTTCCAAATCTTTCTTTAATGGAGTTAGAAGGAAATCTTTTAAGTATAGAAGTTGATTTGGATCGCTTCAGCAGCACTGTATAGGTTGAAAATGTGCTCTTCAGTGAGGAAGCGATGTCATGCTATTTGGAGAACCTCCTACTGTCTCTCCAAAGCACAATCCCAGCACTTTGCTTATCTTCTTACCTACTGCACGCTTCATTTCTCCAAGACCTCACCCTGCATCCTCCCCTGAAGACCACAGCTTGGTACTGGGTGCTGTAGAAGGGGAGCGTGCTCCTGCATCTTATGATGTTCTGCATGCCCTCTGGCCATGCTGATGCACAGACCAGAAGCCATTCGGTATGTTTGCTCTAGGATCAAATAATGACCTTTGAGCCTCTAGCTGCTCGTTGCCAGGTTTGCCCTTGCTCACTGTGTTCATTTCACGAAGTTTTCAGGTGTCTGAGTTTAAAAGAAATAAAACTGTGGAGCCCCACTGGAAGAAAGAAGGGGGATTCTCATCAGTGCTCTTAGAAGTATTTGCATCTCTGCTACTAAACCTGCAGAGGGCAAATTGCTATGTTTCTTTCCAGTACAATACATAATTTGGGGAATTTCCCCAAGGAAGAATAAAACTCATTTGAATCCGTGTTCCGTCTTGGTATTCTGCAAATGCCTTGTAAGTAAGACTCTTGTTCTGGTGAGAAGAAGCTATGAATTAAAGTAAGCTGGGTTAGGAGTCCATGTGCCAAGTAACTTAGTTGCGTTCAGGAGAGCCAACAGATTTTATTTAGTGTGCAGACTGTTCCACATTGAAATGATCTGCTGACATCATGTACTTTCTTCCTGTAAGTCATCCAGAATGAGAACAGGTTTTATTGCGCATTGAACACACAAATTCTTACTCTTTCTAATGTGCTGATGGAACTCGGCCTATTTTAGCTGAACCAGCTCTCAACGTATGTACATGCAAGTGGTCACTGTAAATATTTTCTTTTAAGAGTTCATGAAATAGAATATACTCCAGCATTCATATTTATAATGTTCAGGCTCTTGCAAAACTTAGTCACCAGTATTAAATATGGAATAAATCTCCTATTTTTAAAGACTTCAATTCCCTTGTTTAAGGTCCCTTTTCCCCTCACCTTTCTTCTTGCTTTTTTTTTTTCCCCAGTCGATTAAGCTCTCTAGATGCTGCTTCTGCTTATTTCCCCACCCTTCAGCCTTCTGGTGAAATTGTAATTACTTGTGATCTTAGAGAAATCAAACTTTGTTATTTATATGTGGAAAAGGAACAATGAGAATATAAATTATTTAGTAACAAATAACCCATTTTGTCATTAAAAAAAAATACAGAAAACATTGTTGATTCTTTTCAGCAGCGGTATTTCCATCAATTGTTTTTGGTTTATGGTCTTAAATGAGCAGGCTTCTTGAGTATTGTCTTTGCAAGAACAATGCATGCATAGCATCCGCTCTTGATAAGTAAGCCCCTTAATTGCCAGGTACAGCTGACCTCTATCATGCCCCACCCACTCAAAAGCCTTTTTCTTCAAATTGAGGCAATCAACATCGATATTAGTTGCCCTAATCCAGGCTTTCTTTGTACTCTTCTGCCCACATACAGTAGCTGCAGTGGTACCTGTTTTGATATTTGATAATTATTTCATGTCAATGTGGCTTTTACTTTCCTCTCCTGGAGTTACTTTACTGCTATCCAGGGGCTTAGTTATAGAACAGTATGTTTGTTTCATAATAGTACTTGAGGAATAGGATTCACCTTTTTGAGAGAGAGAGGATTTTGAGCCCATGCAGTGCTTGGGCAATGGAATTACAAAATTGGAATTATTGTCTGACTAGTGAAGGGATAAGTCCAATTTAAAATAGGGGATTTGTGCTCCTCCAGCTGTGCATCTAGTTTAGGACTACCAGTCACTCTGTCAAGTAGCAGTCAGCTTAGTGATTTGAAAGAAGTTTTCCTGGTTGGAATTGTGCTCTATTGGTCCTATTTTCCAGTAGTCACAAACAAGTTACCAATTGTACCTTGCTTTTCACTGTGCTGGTAACTTCCATTTAAAACAAAATCCCACCCACCATTTCTCAAGTTAAAGCCTTTGTTATGAAGGTTAAAAACCTTCTATTGGTGTGAAGATAACTGTAGTGTCCTTGAAATCATGGAATGGCTTGAGCTGCAAGGGAACTCAAAGATCATGTATTTCTTAGCTCTTTGCCTTGGCAGAGTTGCTAAGTGCCAGATCAAGTATTAGATAAGGTTGCTCAGGGCCCCCATCCAGCCCCAGCTTGGCTTTGAGCACCTCCAGGGATGGGACATCTACACCCTCTCTGGGCAGCCTGTTTCAGTGCCTCACCACCTTCTCAGTACAAAAACTTCCCCTGACATCTAATCTGTGTTTCTCTTTCTTTAATTTAAAACCATTCTCTCTTGTTCTATTACTATCTGCCTGTGTAAAAAGTTGATTTCTCTCTTGTTTGTAATATCCCTTTAAATATTGGAAGATTGCAGTGAAGTCTCCTTAGAGCTTTCTCTTCTCCAGACTAAAGTAACCAAGTTCCCTCAGTCTATTTTTATACTGTAAGACTGTAAAAAAAAAAAAAAACCCTTGCTTTCATTCCCTGTTCCCTTGAGCTTCAGAAGACATATGCTACCTGGCCCCAGTAGTGCAGGACCACCTCTTGGGTGATTGAACTTGTTAGAACAAACCCTAATGCCAATATGTTTCTTGAACCTTACATGCTCTTAAGTAGGAATCTGTAGGTAAGAGTCTGGAGTTAAGTTCCATTTTCACCTGACCAAATATAAATTCCAGAGAGCACTCTCCTTTCCTGTGCCTGAAAGGAAGAAAGAAAGCAGCAGGTGACAGAATGAAACATCCTCATTACTGTTGATACAGACATGTTTTCCCAGTAGGGGTATCTAGTGAAATTCTTGTACGTAGGGCGCAGTATGTACACAGATCTGTCTTTTCTGACTGTCTGCTGAGAAATACAGGTGGAATTAAGAAACAAGACCAAACGCTGCTGTGTTTTGTCCTCCTGTATTGTGCAGGATGCTGAACAGCTGTCACATCTCCCTGTACCATTGGGAAAGGGGTAACGTTACCTCAGTTCAACCTTTCAGCTACTGGATCAGCCTCTGCTGTGCTGAATCTGTGGTTTTATATATTCAGTGTGCCCATGTTTGTCCTTTGGTTCTGACATCTCTTAGGGAGGGACTAGCAAAGTCCTAGCTAAGGAATTTGGAACTGTTTTGTACCTGCTGCTTCAAACGTAGGAATAGACTAGAAGGGAAGGGGTACCTTTGTTGCTCATTCTCAATTTACTGCCCATTCCATTCTGTCTCATCTTTTTTCTCTTTCTCTCCCCTTCTCCCCTGGAGGCAAATGAACTGGCTTTGTACCAATTTAGTCTGTATGAAATGAAGACCCTCAAAAGTTTACAGATCAACTGGTGAAGCTTGGCTGGTGCTCTGGTCTCTGTGTAATTTATATTGGGACCCTTGGGATTTGGTTAGCTGTCTTATTCTCTGTTTTTTTTTTCCTCTGGGTTTTGTGATACTGCTGAATATTAACCTAAAGGAAATCTATCAGTTATGTAAATCATGTATTTTTCAGGGTTATTAGTGAAATGGGAAGCAAATGATTAGAAGTAATATCTGCCATCAGAAAGTTTATTTCCTTTATGTACTTTGCTCCGGTTGGAAGTGCAGGAAGGTGAAAAACTCTTGTTCACCCTTAGTGGATCTATGATAGTGGAAGAACGTGTTGAGTGTCTGAAGCTATGATATTATTTCCTTCAGTCCTAGCTAGATGTGGCAACAGTTCACATCCTCATTGATGGAGTCGGGAGTAGTGAAGGTTTATTCCTCAGTGGTAAAAGCAGTATGCTGCAAAAATAGTTTCTCTTCTTATGTTAGACGTACTAATGTTGGGTGACTGTTTTTTCCGTCTGTGACTTATCACTAGTCTCTGTGCTATTCCACTGAAGAAAGATAAGTGTTTATGCATTTGTGACAATTACTGGGAATGATTAAATCTTACGGTTTTCACTTCATGGTTTATGCAGATCAGACATGCAGGTGCTTTTCCAGGCTTAAGAACCAAGCTAGCAGGCACGCTTCCATGTCACTGTTACATGGACTGCTTCTGCTGCCAATGAAGCACCAGCAGTTCATGTGGCATTGCGAGCAGAATGGTATGATACAGAAAGCACCATGTAAATTAAGTGATATGGTTTAATGAGGGAGAATTTAAGATGGCTACCAAGAAATCTTCCTTATTTGGCCAACCCAAGCAAAGTTATGCATATAAATAAGTGTTACGGAGTAATTGCAAGATGAAATGCATGGAAACTTTGTATAGTGTAGTGCTGTTCTTTATTGGATGTAAGTACTAGCACTTGTTCAATAAGCAAGCTACTTGTGTTAAAATTCATATAGAACTCTTCAATTAATTCTTAAGTTTTACTTGTAGCCCACTGAAAAAATCTATTTAAATTTTGCCCGTGATTGTCATTCCTCATCCATTTTATTTTGGCTGTGCTGGCTAGTGGTTTTGCTTACTTATCTATACAGCAGCTTAAGGAAAGGCCAAAGATTCTTACCTAAACGTACATAATTCAGTAGTTATTAAAATTGTTTCCTTCCTGCTTCATCTATTTGTTACTGTAACTCACATTTAATTATCGAGAGGCTGGCAGCTGGTGGCAAGAAGTCAGTGTTTACACATGTTGATTCACTGGTTTATTATCAGTGTTGTGAATTGCAGTAGTCAGTACTGCCCCTTCTATCATAGATTTATAATCCAAATAAGAAGTTAATACTTAGTTTTAGAGGGAGAGATTCAAGAAAACAGTGAGTTGATACCAGCTGACATAACATAAATGGTAGTAATAGAATACCAAGCATCTGACTGGATAATTCTGCCAGAATTCAATAAAAGTACGGCAAGAGAAACTGTTGGAGCGCTCAGCCAAGTCGTTACGAATTGTTTTGCGTGAACAGGGTTGGATTTGATTGTCTCACTTATTGTCTGAACCTCCAGCTTCTGGTTTTGTTCTCCGTGGGAAAGAGAGAACGTATTGACTCAAACCTCTTGAACACAACGTACAGTCATATAATTCCAAACTAGGGCATTCTAGTGGAGCTTAGTGTGGAAGAAAATTGTTTGTTTTGTGTTTTTTGGTTCTCTTTCTCTAGGAGGCAAGGTACTGCTGGAACAACTGTGCTGAATACATGGATCACAACATAGGCGGAGTAGCCTTCTGAAATCTGTATGTGTAGATCCTGTGGTATTTTGCCATTATGATTGCTGCTCTCAGTCATACCTGCTGTCAAACAGCAGAAACGGATTTAGTAGGAGTGTCTTGCCCATCTGAATAAAAGCAATTGTCCTGTGTGAAATAAATAACACAAACCAACCTCCTTTTCTTTCCCTGTAGCCTAACCCCCAAGACAGCTCTGCTGAGATTTGGCTTGGAAAGAATTTAACTCCATCTGTCTACAGAGGTCATGTGAAACCATCTCAGTTTTGGGACAGGTTGAATTATTTAATTTGGAAACTGTAACTTAAAGATATTTGAAAAGAAAATCAAATACAAATGTGGCACTGTGGTTGTTATCCAGTGTTGTAACAGGTTTGACAAACCTCTCAAAATCTGCGTGTTCCACACCTCCTATGCAGTAATTAAATAGGAGGCTTTTTTTAAGTGCTGAGAAGTCAATTTTTGGATATCCTAGAGTGCTGCTTATGGGTTTTGGACGGTAATAGTTCTGCTAGTTTTATGGTCCTAAAGCAGACTGTACCTCTCTGATTGGGAAGGTAGATATATTGTACTAACAAGGTTTTGTGAGCAACAAAATAGTTGAGACTGTTAAGAATGATTTGAAATGAAAATCCAGATGTTGCAGGTGTACACAATACCCTCAGTCCTAATTGTGGCATGCAAGCTATTTAAACATATTCCTGTGGAATTTTTTTCTTTATGATTAGGTCTTGCTCAAGGGAAGTTGACTTAAAACCTAACATGATATATAGAATGAGAAGATCATATGAGGTAATTGAACATGAAAGTTTAAATAGAAATTTTAGCCAAAATTAAAAGGAGGCATCTGTAGCTTATTCCTTATTTTCTCATATAAAGCAATGCAGAACAGTGTTTTGATGAATGTGTTTGATCAGATGCTGCGTTAAAGAGCTCAAGAACTCCCCTGACATTACTCTTAGCAGAGCAAGATGTCTGAGCCAGTTACATCTGGCAGGGAACATCTGCAAAACGACTCAAAACTTCTGTATCCAAAATAAAGCTGGAGAGTTAGGAGCAGAACTGACTAAGGTGGTCTGTGCTTTCCAAACTCTCAAAGAATTGATCAGTTGAAGATTGTGGGTTCATAAAACAGTATTCAGATTAAATGCTTTTTCTGTGCTTCCTTATAAAGACCCTTGTGCTCCTGGAGTTTGCTCTTGGGTACTGGGCTGCTCAAGGGGTGATATTGAGATTTCTTTATTTCTGTCTTGGGAAATTGTCTTCCCAATGATAGAGGGAAGAGCACTTGTCTGGATCTGTTCTGGCAGCTGCAATTTTGAATCTGTAATAATATATAAAAGACAAAAGAAAATCACAACTCTAAAAGTATCTCTAGACTGTAGTTACATTTACATTTGTTTATGATACTGGCAGCTTGTAAATGCTACCTGCTGCTATTGAAATTTCTGCTAGCATTTCAGTTGTTCTCTGAACCTAGCTAAAGGTTAGAGAGAAAAAAACTTATGTCCCATTAATTAGCAGCACAAGAATAATACTCAACATTTCTTCATGATCTGAACCTCAGGATTATTTATGATAGGCACACAATTAGTCAAAACTCAGCATGATATTTCCCCTAGGACTGTCTTGAAATACAGCTTGGGGTTAGGTGCTTAGATTATCATGACAGCTGACATTTGATTGTGGGCTGTTTTTGGAGGGTAGGCAGGGATATGGTGATGTGCTGTATGAACTTTTGTCTAAATAATGCAAAGTAAAGCTCTTTTAAAATTTCTATTCATATTTCCAAAACAGGACTGTAAAACTGCTTTTTCAGCATCTATATTTTAAAATCTTTTTTTTTGTTAAAAGCAAGAGTAAAAGCAGCTTGGTTACCATAGCAATGAGCACATCAGACTGCAGTTTCATCCTTATCCTGAGATGGAGGGAACTAAGACCAGAGTGCTAGAGCAAGCTCTTACAGAGCAAGAGGTCTGATTCCCTTCCTTTTTGGCCCTGAGGAGCATAATCCAGAAGTTTGATGAAGAACTTTGCTTTTTTTCCCTCGCTCTCCCACCCATCCTGCTCTATGTTATGCCTTAGGATATGGCTTCCTCTGGGATCTGCTAGCTCAGGCTGGAAAAAAGGCAAAGTTTGACTGATAGTATGCAAAGAAATACAAATATACAAAAGGAACTAATAACGTAGTGTTACAATTGAGTGATTGCAATATGGAGGCTTGTTTGGCTTTCTCAAACAAGACACAGTAAGGGTGGAGCGATCACAATACAAGCAGAAGCCATAGCATCATCTTTTGTTTTCCCCCTTTGTCATGCTATTTAGCAACAAGCATCATGCCAGTGCCTTAACTAATGGCAGTTTTAAGCTCTGGGAAATATTTGTCTGCGTGAAGAGAACCATGTGCATTGCTTGTTTAGTATAGAGGACAATCATTTGAATCCAGACATGGAGCTGCTTTAGGACTGTGAGTACCTGAGAGCATTGACTGCTTTGTGGGTCCAGATGGTGAAGCTGTTTTCCATGAAATCCATAATGAGGCAAGGCTAGTGTCTGAATTTTCATGCTCAGAAGATAAACAAAAGCCCTGTGAAGAATCAGTGAAGGCTGTAATGGCTGCTCAGGACTTTGTATCAAGCTGTTGGTCTGAGAGGTGTCAGCTTTTCTACCGACAATCTTCCATGAGATGGTGTGTGAGGATTTGTTTTGACTCCACATTAACTCTGTTGTTCAAAAAGGAAAATCAAAAAATATACCTGGTTTACAGTATGAAAAGGAAAAATAGCCAAACCACCACCATCAAGACCACAGAGTTAATGTGTGTGTTGGTCCATACTCATGCTGAACAGTGGACTTGAGTGAAAATAGAAAAACTAAGTTTCATCAAGTTCTGGTGTTGATTATGGATGCTGAAGACTGCATCAGAGTAAGACTTCAAGAAAATTTGGTATGGTGAAACAGCTTTCTGCCTGGAAAGCTTTTAGAATGGTAGGAGATCTACGCTATTGTGCAATAGGCCTGTTACAAGCCACTGGTGTTTGTTCCAAAAAGGGTTCGCTGGAGAGAGAGCAATTTTTTTCTTTGATAGTTTACTTTAATTGCCTTTCTGTAGCTCATGCTAATTTCAGGTTAATTGTATACAATTTGATGACAATGTGCTGCGTCTACAAAATGCAAATTCTCTGAAGTCCTCAAGCAGCGTTTCATCTTAATGAAAATGCCACTTGGAAGGGAGAAATGTCGTTTAAAAGCAAGAGGTCAATTTTGGCAGCTAATGAGTTGGTGTAAATTATTTTGCTGAGGAATTTTTTGTTATAATAGTGAAATGTGTTTTTTTTCCCCTCAGTTTTCTCTATCAGCTACTTAGTGAGGCATGATCTCTTTCTTATGATGGCTTCTGAAAAAGTGCTTTTTGCAGGACTTCATGAAATTGGCCCCTTCCTACTATAGATTACAAGTGCCTTTTCTTCTCTAGCTGAGCGCATTGCTGGCCAGAGATATGAATATAGGGGTGGGAGGATGGAAGCAGTGGAGTAAGTAAAGTGGAAGCTGACGTGTGTTCCTGATAATCCTTTGGGTTTGGAGCATTATAGATGACTCTTAATGAGACAAAAGCAATGATATAGCTAATACAATTTTTCTGAAGCAAAAAGAAAACATGTTCAGTAGACTAAAAGTGTAATGTGAAACTGCAGTCCTAATCTAGCTTTGTTTCAAAAAATGTCCAGTGCCAAGATGAGGATGTTTGAGTCTGAAATCTTTATTTGTGTGTTAAGGAAAAATAGCATACACTGAAAGGGCAGTCATTTCTACTTTATCCATGCAAGATGGTCTTGCTGCATGTTTCCCCTCTGGAAAGACAAAAATCCTTTTCATTCTATGTAGTTCTTCGTATTGTGCTTCTCATGTGGCATTGGCTAGAAAGCTGATAGGATTTGAACATTGAATCAGCCTGGGCACAGGGATGATGGGATTTCGATTACCCAAAGAGAGGGAGAAAAAGAGGGAGAAAGTATTCCTGCATTCCATTAGCAATCCTCCAAGACTAGAAGTACTGTAAGGTGTAATCACTAAATAACGTGTGTCTGTAGTATTAAGCGTGTTTGAATGAATGCCAAGCAGTGACGTATAAAATGTAACTCATTACAAAAGTCTTGGGACATGTCTAAGCAGTGATACCGTAAGTTTCAGAAGCAAACATCGAGTAGGAACCAATGAAAATGGATTTATATGGTAAGTCATTTCTCTTCTCAGATGAAAAGTAATTCCCTTTTTTTGATGGAAATCTTCTGCCACAGACAACACACTTGGTAAATATCAGTGATTTTTAATTATTAAGCCTGTGCAGAGACTTCTTCCTGTGAAAAATTATTTTGCAAGAACATTTGGTCTAATGTCCTTCTTTCTAGCTGAAAACGCAGGATCTGTTAACAGGAATGCTAGGATCAGAATACAGATTTTTTCCATAAGAGCCATTGGCAAATGACTGAGAAGATTGTTTCAAATGCCAAATGCGAATTATCTGCCCAGTTCTTACCAGCTTCCAGCATCTAGCTGCTGTTTGTTCTTTTGTTTATCTTATTTATATATTTCTAAAGCAATTGGCTTCTGCCCGTGTATCTTTATCTCCTTCTGTGAGGCATGTGTGAGGAGGAATGCTTTTAGGGGGATTTGAGCTGTTCATCAAAAAGAGCATCATCTGTGTGCTGGCAGCTAGATTAATGTGACAGCACGTGGAATGTGGATTGCAGACCTGGAGAGGGGAGAGTGGCAGGATTCACCTTCTGGTGACCTTACCTTGCCAGCAACCAAAATGAGTTGCTCAGATACGTCGTAACCAGGTAGCAGCTGGATTCAGTGTGTGCACTGCTTATAATCTCAGATGCTGTCCTGCCCCAGCGTCTGCAAGCTTCTCACAAAAAGGTTTCTTAAAAGACTGAGTTTAGATGTAGGGATGCCAGTGCAGCTATTTGATGTTTCTAGAATCATCTGGACTGAAGTTTCAAAAAGATAAGTGTGTGTAAAACCTTTCTACTGCTTTTGTTGTGGAACACCAGAGTGATTATAAGCAAACTGCACCAAACCAAACTTCCTGGAAGTTTTGAATTGTAGCAGTGTCTTAGTGTTGGATTCACAAAGTTGCTGAGTACTATCAGGTGTCAGATGTAAGCCTGGGAACTGGGCTAGAGCATGTAATACATAATGTGAGGGCAAATGTCTGGGCTGATTCAATGGTTTTGAACTGAATAATCAAGATTGCTGATGTGAGTCTCGCTATTCCATGTGTAGAATGGGTATAGTGACTGAAGTGGTTTTTTTTCCTAGCACTTAAGTGATTAATAAGTGAATAGGAAACTCCTAGTAGGAAATAAACATTTGTTTGAAGTTAAAACTGGAAAAATAAGGGGTAGGCACAGATGCAATTTGTCCTTGTTGTTCAAACTGCTTATTAAGTGAGTTTCTCTTTTTCAGTGCATTGGATAGCATAGGAAAACTTAAGGGTGGGGGGGAGTAGGATTGTATAATTAAAGATTGTGTAACAATACAGGAAGGCTGAATTGACTTTTGTTTACATAACCTATGCTGTGTAACTAACTTATTGAATGAGTGTTTGTGGAGGTGTGTGTAATTTATTGGAAAGTAAATAACAGTGAGTAGTTCATAAAACATTAATTAAGATGTGCAGTGTGTTCATATATTGCTCATTGGTGGGAAATGGTGTTGCACTTTTTTTTTTAAAGGTTACTCTGTGGCACAAGGTCAGCCAGCACATGGGGAATGTCCCTTGCTTCTTGAGCCAGAGCCATAACAGTGAGACAGTAATTCTAAATGTAACTTCGTGAGAAATAACCAAATAGTCCTCTCTTAAGTAAGGAACACCTAATCAAGTTTCCCTTTACTTTCTAGGTAATGGATTTTTGAGCACTATATTATACCTCTTTATACAATATACACTGTCATCTATGTATCTTATCTATTGATCTAATGTGTATTATAAAATGTATTGGAATATATTTCAATTATACATACACTAACCTGCATCTATTCTGGGTATTTAGAAAATAGTAAACTTTGTAGAAGTTTCTCCTTTCTGGGGCGGGGGGAGGGGGGGGGGAAATGGGTGTAAATCATATGATTGTTGCACTATTATTACTGAAGCAATTCTGAAAATGAGTGAGGAAATTCCTTTGGATTGACAAAACACAAAAAATGCGCTAAATGATCTGAAACAGTGGAAACAAGTGTTTGGGGTTGGATGGAGCAGTCTTTTTGAACCTAATGATAGCTTCATAATACTCACATATTAAATAAGTTGGCAGATGTAATGCATCGTAAATGGGGATTTTATTGCTTTAAAGTCAGTGTGATGTTTCAAATAGAAGGTACAAAATTGAGCGGCTTTATTGAAAAATGTCAGCAGAACCTTGTTAAAATGGTCGACCAGTTGATAGCCCCTTGATAGCCACGTAAGTGTGCTCACCAGCCCTTAGATGCTTGTATTCAGTTTTACTGTTTGGAAATGGAAGTATTTTCAGATTGCTCCCAACTCTACATCAGTTTTATCCACTGCATGGCTCACATGGTTTCTTCGTTTCAGTGAGGCTGAGAGTGAGATAGCAGAAAGATGAGCGGGTCAGGGGTCTCTGCAGCACATGGAGGGCTCTGTGGGAAAGCCAGTGTAGAACTTGTCCAGGAGCTTGGTAGGGAGCATCCTGCAGCTTGTTCCTGGTTTTGAACTCATTTATACCCTTCAGACCAGCAAAAAATAGGCACTAGTTAGACTGGCGCCATAGGAAATCAGTTATGCAGCATGCCTAAGAAATAACTGACTCACAAAGTATGTCCATATATTTGAAGGCCGTGATAAACTGAGCAGGGAGAAAGTATCCATATTGCATGCTGCAATAGCTACAGTGTAGGAATAGTAAAATGCGTTAAATCTATAGTATTTCTCTTCAGTGTGCAAAAGAGACTTTCAAGGCCCTTGTCAAAAGGGCTTGTTTGGTAGCTGATGTGTTGGAATGGCTGGATGTCAGCTCCCACAAAAGTAGTATAAATAAATATTAATACTGTCAGAATGATACTTAGTTAATAAGATCTAGGACGGGAAGCTCCTGCTGTGCAAAAGTGGCAATGAGAAAAAATCTGTTTTAGTGATGAGAAAGCTGAGTAAGAACCTGCTTTGCTCAGATGGAGAAATTACTGCTCGGCTGAATTAGACCCAGATCAAGTTGTTTGTGCCTATAAATTACTTGAAAGTTCTGAAATTTCTCATGGGGGAAAATGTCTTTGCTGTGGGGGCTTGTTTTGGGAATAGGATGTATTTCTCTGGGAGTTTCAGAGCACTCCTGTGGCATCAACCTAACTCCTGATAACTTTGGAGGTTAAAAACCTTTCTGGTTCTACCATTGTCTTCTATTCCGTCTAGTAACCTTCACATCCATAATGAGTACAGCAGAATACATACAGCTTGTAGAGGGTGTTCTGAAAGCTTGACAGGAGAAAAAGCAAGGACAAAACCAATCTGAGCCTCTAATATTGGTAGGTGAGCTTCATTTTCAAAGCACCGGTTAGTGTTTTGCAGGAGGAAGCGGGTCTCTGCTGTGCATTCCATGCCTGTTCAGAACCCTCCTTTTCGAACTACTTAGCAAATATTTGCTCTGAAACAAATTGGTGAAGTAGAAATCCCAAGAAGGGGTTGAGTCAACAAACTTCATAGAAACCTATGCTGCTTTCAAAAGTGGCTGGAGCGTGGGGAAGAACGGTGGAATATCCCCATGCATCACATAACATCAACATGGCATTCAGGTGGCAGCATGATTTGGTCCTGAGTGCTCTGGGTCCAGCCCTGGCTCTGCTGCTAGGCTTCTTGTGCCAACCCAGCCAGCTGCATGCTGTGCTGCTGGTGGGTTATTGGCTTAGGGCTGGGAGAGACTCTGTAGCAGGCATCCGGATATCCCCACCCTGATCTGAGCTCTGTAATATCATATTAACAGATAAATGGTTCCCAACCTATTTATTTTCAGAACAATCGGGGAAGTGCTGTGGGTTGCATGATGTACAAATCTAAGATTTAGAGGATTACTGGAGAACATTAAATTGTTGTGGCTGGATTGTATTCAGTCTAAGAGTCTAAGATCTCTTGTGAAAAGTTGATACACATGTAATTTTAGTCATTACAGCCTTCCTGGTTTTTGGTATTTGGATACTCTGCAGAAGCTGGTAAACCGATGACAATTTGTCAGCTTAAAAAATCACAAAAGATTCCAGGGATTTAATTCCTTTCAAAGACAGATGTTTATTCTATGTTGGATGAATGCTATCAGATCCTGTACCATTCGGCAGAAGAGGGGTGAGTGGGAATTGCTCCATACAGTCCTCGGCTCCTGCCAGCACGCACTCCACAGCCTGCTGGGGAGCAGGCAGGTACCCATTAGGTTATTGTGAGCAACAGCTGGAGGCCCAGTTATGCTGAGACTTTAACTCTGAGTAACTACTGAGCTTAATCGTGTTAGTGTTGTAAACATTTCCCCAGCATAGATGGCATCTGTGTCTTTAAAGTGAATAAGGTTTAAAGCTGAGTGGATAACAAAGCTATCCAAATAATGCCTCCCTTTCTAGGTCACTGCCTTCCTTTTAAAGTGCACTTCTGCTCTGGGAGGCAATCAGCACCAACGGTGTTAGGTTTTCGCTTACTGTATATTTTACAATGTTAGATATGGCATTATATTGATAAAAGCTGTGGTACGAAAGTCATCGGGCTTCACGTAAAAACTGTGCTCTTCCCTCTGGAGGTGCCACTCTAATTTTAGACATTTGAAAACAGGGTATAACAAGTAAGGATGAGAAAAGATGAGAGCTGGATGTATTACATCAGTAAACACTGAATTTACTCAAAAATGGAACATGCGGAAAGATGCATAAAGGAAAAAACGACCTTTGTTAGGCCATCCTCATAGCTGTCAACATAAAAGAAGATCTGGAAGAGATGTGAGTGAGGAACATGGAGCAGATGGCATGTGGAGGGCGTGCTGCAGCCAGAAAACAGAACTGGAAGGTCTGCAAAAGGGTTTGTCGTGAGTGAAATAGCTGCTCAGGATGTGGGGTCTGATGTTACTGCAGTGTTGCTGGTGCCAAATCCAAAGTCCCTGAGTAAGTTCAACATTAATAATACTCAACTGTGGATCTGGATGAAAGAGAGAGCATCCTTTAGAACATCCAGAGGAGACAAGAAGGTGAAGGCTAGGAAACTTTATTTTGTGTGGAAGGAAGTGGAATAGTAGAGGGATGTAAACTTCTAATAGAATTGTGTCAACAAAAAAAAACTCTTAGCAGCTGTATTTTGCTGGGAGCGTGTCCTTGTCTTGGATGCACGAGAAGAGAAGGATTTGCTAGTTGAATCTGTGTGGTGAGGGGCGGAATGGGAGTTGTAGCTGTCAGAGCTGAAAGAACAGGGCACTTCCCTAGACACTGTGGGCTTTGTCCTTTTGAGTTTTGCTCCTAGGGAAAGCTCTAAATGAGGTAGCGAAAGATGAATATGTGGCCCTTGAAGGGTTTGCAGTGGAGAACACACTGTATTAAATTGAAATATGCATAAAAACTAAATTAGGCTGGCTTATAAAGTGAAGTTGAAGCCAATTATGGAAATTAAGCATGATGTAATAGTTAATGAAATCAATGTAGCAAACACAGTGAAGCTATGCTGATTGCCAAGAACATCTTGCTTTTACAGTACTTACGTAACAGGGAAGGCCTCTGAGTATTTTTAATAATAATAAGCCATTTAAATAGTATTTTGTCCTCCTCCTTTTCCAGTGTCACTTCTTTCTGCAGGTGGGAGAAATTTTTTATACTAATGTAGTTTTCCCAGTGTTCAAGGTTACAACCTCTATTGCCGTTGTGGTTTTCTATGGATTGTATGCATTTACTTCAACAGTAAGGGAAATCTGGGCTCCTGACTGCTTTTGTTGCCCTTAAAAGCTGTGTGGAAAGTGTTTGATTTTTCTGCCTTGACTTGGTTCCGTTTCCAGCAGTCAGAATTTAATTTCAGTAGTATGGAACAAGTATTCAACAAAACATAAAGAAATGTAATGCATTGGCTATTTGATAGCTGTTCTCTGCACTCCTGTTCTCTTTAAAAGTACATAAAATGTGAGTATTACAGTATTTGGTTTATCACTTGCTAGAATTTCTGAGCCTTGTTCCTTCAATGGGAAGCTTGACGAATCCTATTATGAATGAAGCCAAATTGAAGTAAGACTTATGGGCAGCAATGTGCAGTTTAAAATAGATTTCCAGTATAGGCTGATAATAGAAGTTTGCCTGCTGTGGGTTGCCTTTTTGTCAGCACTAGCAGGTTTTACTCTTGTTCTGTGTGTAGTAAAGCTGAACTTATGACTAACATGCTGGATTGAAAGCTAAGTGATTATATTTTCATGAGCATATCATGTTTACCATAAGATAAATGTTAAAAACAGAGATTAGAAAACTTCAAGTGGGTTCTTTAATTGTCAAAGCCAAGTACTTGTGGAAGTACAACCTTTTGACAGTTGTATCTGGAAGAAGGAACCATAAGGTTGGGCACATACTTGGGTATGAGATGTATGGTACTGGGCTCCACTGCCTAAACCTCAGCCTAGAACTTATTAGTGGCATTGGAAGGGCTCTTTGCTATGGTGTTGAATAATAATGGCATGATATAGCAAGTACTTATTTTTCAAAATAAGTGGGTTAAGTAAAAAGCTCGCATCTAAGCTGCTTCTGTTTTTTAGTTTCTTAGATAGAAAGCGACCAGATACATTGAGCAACAATAGCCTCTAAAGAGGTGGGTATCTTTACACCCGTTCTCTTGGGTGTACTTGCCCACACCCATATTGCTCCATGCTGTAGTAGAGAAAGTTAAAAGAGGGTTGTTAAGAATCTTGTATTGTTAAATCAGCAGTAAACTAAACTTGTGTTAAGAGTTTCTTTTTATGGCAAGATATTACTAAGTACTTCACTGTTCATATTTAAGTTACGCATGTGGCAGGAAGATGCACTGCTAAACTAGTATTTATCAAACTAAGAGAAATAATATTGGAACTAAAACCTAGTTTTGCATTATTAGTGTTTAAACAACGGAAACAGGAAGTTGATAGCTAATGCTGCACTTGAAAATTTTCAGTCTCTGCAAATAGGAGACCTGCTCAGTTAACTTTTCTATCCAGATCTTCCTGTAACTATGTGGCAAGTTGTTTTTATTATGATATTACCATGTTTGTGGTCCCAGGCTAGCTTTAATTTTTGAAGATGAAATACATAATTTTCTTTCTTTTCCTCCCTCTGCTTGGGGAGTTGGCAAAGCTATTATGAGTTATCTCCCAAATAACTTCTGAGCTTTAGAGTTCTAACTTTGTTAGGCAATGAAATATTGAAAACAGTGTAACAAGTCTTTGTGTTATAATTGCCTCTATCTTGAAATCACTTCTATCTCATGAATCAAAAATTACGTACCAAAAGTAAAAATTCTGTACCAAGATGAATAAGAACAGGGAAAAAAAGGAAGGTGAATATGCAATTCTCTTTCAGAAAACATGGATGCAAATATGACACAGATTTATAAAACAATTAATATTCCTTTCTTTCTGTCTTGGTTTTATGATCTGTTATCAGTATTCCACATCATAACATCATGTAGTGCACTGGGAGTTAAAGAATTAATGCTCCAGTTCTGTGGATCGTCAGTATTCCTGGGTACCTGGTTCTTAGAAGAGCCCAGAAGACTTGTTCTCCATTTGGAGGGGAAGGTGAAACTGCTCAGGAGCCATGAGATTGTCTCTTCTTTTACTGCTTCTCTGCGGTGTGTGTGTGCTTCCTACCTGTCTCACCTTCAGCATTAGAGTAAGGACTTCAGTTTTGGACACTCTCTTCCATCTATTTGATTTATTAGCTTCAGTTCCAATTACACTGTATTGTACTGTTATCATGCATTTCATCTATCATATTTAGTAAATTAGTTTTTTCCCTCAGATTGCTGCTGCTGTTTCGTTTTTAGCCCATCTCCCTACCTTTATCTTTTTCCCCCTTCCTTCTCTCTCACGATGTGAGTAGTTGGGTCCTCTCACCCCATTAGTCATGGGACCAGGCTAGAACCATTGACACTTCCCAATACTGATGACACCAAAGTATTTAGTTTATACACTGAACCATCATATACAAAGAGTTTGTTGCTTGTTCCTGTAGCTAGAATAAATGTAATTATTGAAGACTACTATATGCCAATACCATTGTAACTTCACATAGCTAATGAAATTGACTTTTCCCCTTCCTGTCTGGGCAAATTGCTCATTTTTAATTCAACACAAGTAATACAATTTTCCATCTTAGTTACATATTTTGTTAGAAGACTTACCTCTACATATTACATATATTACATATATATTAAACTTATTAAGAATATAATTGCTACTTATTTTCAGGGCGGAAGATAAAGTGCTGTGAGTCCACAAAAGTATCTCTCTTCCATTTTTACTGTTTGCTACGTACCACTGCAAATTCAGCATGAAATCACTGCAGAGATAATTTATACTGTTCTCCAGTATCTTGTATTAAACCAGAGGTACCTTGGAGATTATAACATTATCTCTGGGAATACACACTATGTAAATACAGGCTTGTGACACAGGGTTATGTTAGACTGTATAATTTTCTTAACAGAAGAAAAGAAAATAGGTTAAAAAAAATTGTTCTTCCTTTGTTCACGAGAACCAATTTTTCAACTAACTGCATTTAATTACTCTTTGGTAGGAAGGAGACTTTCTTTTTAGGCAGGTTGTTGATGGAAGAATGGTGTATTCAGTGAAACGCTGTTGAAGCTGGTCAAACTTCTCAATTGTGGAATTTAAAGCTCGTTAAGGGACACGTATATGAGAGTAGTTTGAGCCTGTGAAGGACACAGAAGGGAGAAAAATGAATGAGTTTCTTAGAAATGTGAAAAATTGCCTGGACTGTTGAATAATCTCAGTTGTTTACTCATTAGAGTTCCTAGGCTGAATTCGGGGAACTGAGTTTTTTTGTTTCATCATTACTAGATGTGGATTCATCAGGAGATAAGACTTCCAAAGCAATGGGTAAACTAAGATTTCAGTTGACTTGTCTGAAGCATTAGGTGCAAAATCAACTTGTTTAGGTAAAAGGTATTTTCCTAAACATCTTGATTTTTCTCTTACACAGTATAACACAATGAATTTGAAAGTTTTTAAAACATTGCTAGTCCTTACAAAGCTTTTTGGGTACTGAAAACAGAGATGTTTGCATTTGTACAGGCTACTCTCTTGTCCCTCCAGAAGGAAGAACCAGCCTAATTTTTGGCATCTTGTGGCTGTGAAGTAAACCTAAATTATAGTCTTATGTAGATATAACTTGATATGGAGATATATATATGTGTTTGGAGATGTGATAAGTGTGTGTGTGTATGTGTGTGTATATATATATATATTATATATATATATTTAATACACATACATGAAATTAGAAGAAAATGTTTTTTCAGTAGACTTACTGTAGTTGACTATCTCAGATGAACTTACTGGTCCTGATTTTCAGTAAGTGGGTTAATAGACTTTATGTTAAGAGTAGAAAAATCTACAAGGATACAACTTGATTGTCCTGATAATTAACATTTTATTTCAATGCTGTCTTAGCAGCACTTGACAGATGTTTGCATTTTTGTTGCATATCTTATTTGGCAGGTTTGGATACACTGTTGAATATAGTATTAGCTTTTTAAAAAGAAAAAAACAAACAAAGCACTCACACAAATGAGTGATAAATTATTCAATGGCCTGACCATGGCCATGTTCTGAATCTTGTTGTGGCCAACAGCCACAAGAAGTGGATGAGCTGAAAAGCTTGAAGATGGGTATTCCACGAGAGCTTCACAACCAGTACCTGATAGCAGTTTCTCCAGGCTTTCAGGATGGGGCTGTGAGTGAAAGTGGCTTAGCTGTTCCCTGACATCTTGCTTTTTTTCAGTAGCTGACAGCTGGCAGACACAAAAACCACTATGCCAGGAAGTTCTGAGACTAATTCTATGTTTTGCTCTAGCAAGTAGGAGCAAACTCTTGTCCATCCGTTGCACTGCTTGGTAAGGAAAAACAAGGAAATGGTAGGGTTAGAGGTATTCTGCAGGCAGGGGTTGCTTTCGTTGTCATCTGGAGTTTTTGGGCATCAAAAGGCATAGAATGCCGATGACAGATTGTTAAAACCTTTTCTTACACATTAGCACCCATCATAAAAATAGAAAATGAAGGGAGGAGGTTTGGACTTATTCCAGGCAGGATCCCAGCTCCCTCCATTTGGTACATGGGTGGTGTTTCCTATTCTGGCACTCAGGGATTTGATTGTTTACACAGGCTTGCTTAGCGAGTGCACAATTTAAAAAGTGATTTGACAGGAAAACAGACTTGCCTGTATGTGTGCATGCACACATGGAAAGTAATGTATTCTATACGAATGCGTGGGAAGGGGTAGAAAGAAGCATGTTTCTTTTGATAGTCCATCAAGTAGGCAAGATGGAAGCATCATAGTGTCTTGCCCCACACTGGATCTTTCTCCAGCAGCCCTTTATTTTTTTTTGGCACCCTTCTGGCCAGCTGGTGTTTGCTTCTGGGTTCAGCAGCTGATGTGGTGGCTTGGGAAAGAGCACCCAAGAGCCAGAAGGGAAGGATGGAATTAGTCTTCAGGAGTTGCAGTTATTGCTTCTTTCTGGGTCCTCGGTGTTTGGAAGACTGGCAATCTCTATCTATATGGAGTGAATAACAGAAACACAAAGAGGAAGGGGAGAAGATAGGCTTGCTCTGGGTAACAAAGTCTCTTACTGTAGCTCACAGAAGGGTCTGCAATGATTTCTACATGCATGCACAAGCGGTGGTTGGTATACATGTGCCGTCGCTACTGTGCATGATGCAGGAGCTGCAGTAGTGTGGTTTTATTGCTTGCCATGCAGATAGTTTAGGAAAAAAAAACCTCTCAAATGCAGCACAGTGAGCTAAAAATATTTGGGTATTAATTGTATGTGAAGAAAACTTTTTACAAGCTATTTTATTTAAAAGCTGTTTATCAGGAAGGAAAATGAGTATGGTATTAAGATTGTAATTGAGTCAAGACTGCCCAATGCAGTCTGCGTAGCACATTGTAAAAGTTCTGGGTGTCATCTCTGTTGCTGTTCAGTGTTTTAAACCTTAGCTGGTCTTCCTGCATAGTTATCTTCTTCGGTTATATGAATTCTAGACTAAGATCAAGTATTGCAATATTTCCTGACAGCTTAAGGGATTTTAGATGAATCAGACTAGCATATTCAGTTGTCTTTTTCTCAACTCATGTTATTCCCTGGCATCACTTAATAAATAAGAATATAAAGGATAATTTGAAGGAAGCAGTGACAATTGTACCAACACTTAAGACAATTTTTATTCCCAGTCCGGTGAGAGCCAATATTATGCTCAGATTATTGAGCGTTACAAGATACATGGAAACCAGGCTAGTAGAAGTACTGGGGATCTTAACAGCAGTTGGGAAGAGGAGAACCTCCCAAGCCTTCCAAGGACATCCTCTGTGCAGGGATGAACAGGTCAGCCCCTAGTTTGAATTCTTTTTCAGCAAAACTAGACAGGATATACTTACTCATGCTTGTTCGCTCTACGTTTCCCATTTTTCTTTTGTTACTACCTACACAGGTCTTGCAAAATGTGTCTTTTCACGTACTTCTCACCTTCCTTTTTTATTGCCTTTCTTTCACCTGCTTACTGCCACTGATGAATACTTGTCTACAGGCTATATTGATAGAGATCCCCAAAACTGATCTGTGCTGACTGTGTAGCCAACAAACCATGACACTGCCAGGGCTATTAGCAAGCCCCAGTGTCAGCATTTCTTAGTGTTATTTTATCATCCATAGAATTGGCCTGAATCAGAAGCAGATTTCTCTCCTGCTTTTCAGGATGGGAAAATAGTACTGTGCAATGTGGGACAGCTTGTTTTTATTTTTAATTTGAACCAGTAGACCTTTAAGACTGATCAGAGCAAGACAGTATATTTAGACCTCAGTTACAGGATGTGGTTTAACTTCTGGAAAGTGACTTTTCAAATGACAAACAACCCTTTAATTGGTGCTGTTTGACTCGATTGAAAAAGGAGTAAGGCTTGGGCAAACCCATCATGGCAAAGTTCCTTCAAATTTCTGAGACAGGCAAAAGGCTGTGTTTTTTTAAGTGTCATTTTTGAGTTGCAGGATGTCAAATGACAACCAGTGATCAGGAAATTCTTTTATGGAGTTATGAGGCATTTAATACGCAAGAGAAGTAGTTTAGAAAACACCTTTGTATTCTGAACATAGTTTTAGAAGGGGTAACAGCATTTTCTTTAACCAATAACCTGTCTGCCGTTGCAAATCAATTTGAAATGCAAAATATAGGAAAGATTAAATAAGCTGGCTACAGCAACTCTGGGAGGAAAAAAAGTGTGGCTTGTTAGAAAACTAGCTGTGTAAAATGATAGAAGAAAAATTGAATCTTGATACCAAACGAGCTTATGCATTTCCTTGACTGAAACGAGGATTGGACTGTGTTGTGGAGGCAGCTTGGTCCAGCTGAGTAAAATCGGCTTCCAAACCCTAGCCATTTCCTGACTTGGCTGCTCAATAATGCTTCCACCAAGCTGTGCTCCCTGTTATTGCTGGCCCTTCTCCTGGGAGCTGCACTTTCCCTGCCTAATTAGATGAGAAAAAGGATGAGCTGTTCTTGTTTTCATTTCTTCAGGCACATGTCTGGAGGATCCTTATTTCAGTGCACACTAGCACAGCTCATTGACCTGGCTATTCTTCTGATTGTCTACCTTCAGTAAAAGGACCTACTTTCTCCTCTACAATTGTGAAGAGAATAAATTCCAAGTAAAATTGCTCCTGTGTTGATATCAAATCCAGTGTGACTGTATTTTAGGGGAAAGAGCAAGTGGGAGTTCACAGTACCTTTTCCATTTTGGGTGACTTCATAGCTTTGAGTTAGAAAGAAAAAGAATAAATGAAATCTTCCTTTTCTGATGTGTGTTATGTCAATGCAATTAAAAAAAGCATATATTCTGCAATTAATGGTGAATTCCAACCAATGCAGTCTTCCATTATCCAAGCACCCAGAAATGGTTCTGTTACTTCGAGTTGAGCAACATAATGCTTGTGTTAAAAAAAAAAAAAAGCTCACTAATAGAAGTTAAGCTGGATCAGCTGAGTTTGTGGCTTCTCTGAAATGGTGTGAGGTCACTAATTACTACAATCTCAGCAGGCCTAGATTGGAGTCTTCAGTATAAAACCAGTGATGGTGCTAGGTAATAACCTTTGCACCGGTCTTGTCAATAAAGATAAAAGCTCAGATACAGAGAAGATATAAAGTGGGTCAGCTGCATTTGGTGCCTCACATCTGGGTAATGGGGAGAGAAAGCAAAACTGTGCAATTGCTGTGGTTACTCTTGGGTCTAATTGAAGTGCAGCCTTTTGTGTCTGCTGAAAGTGTTTGCTGTGTCATGAGAATGAACTTCTTGATGTTACAAGCATTTAAATGAAAGAGGGCTCCTGAAAGAAAAGTTATGGGGCTAGAAGCTACCTGGTTTGCTGTTTTGTCCTGTTGCTCTGAGTGAACCTGAGCACTTGTCACGGTCACCTCCTTCCCTACTGGGGTCTGATATGGGTGCTTCAAGGATACTCTTTTTTCCTATCCTCTCCCATTCTTCTTTTCTGCTAACTCACTATCACTGCTTGTCTAAATGTAGTTTTGACTTCTTACATTACTGCAGAATAATCTCAAATGAGAAAAGGTATTTATGTGAGCACGTAACTCAATAACTGCTAGTAATTGCTTATTATTCATTGTGGTTTAGAAAAATACATATATAAGCACTGCTTTTCTAAGGAAGGAGAAGTGAATAGATGATCTCAAGCAGTGAGATCATCAAGCAGAGAGCAGGGCTGTGTCTTTCTGTATATTGCTTTGGAGTTCAGCAAGAAATTGGAGAGGGGGGGGACAGGATCAAATTCATTCGTTACAGAATTTGAAACCTTTGACTGTGGTTATAATCAGTGCTCTGGAAAGTCACAGCTAGAGGATTCAGACACAAAGTTTGGTCATTTTGGTATCAGAAAAGTCAGATGCTAGTACTCAAAAATTATTCACCTCAGATGCCAAATGTAGATTATCTGAAAATAGCCATATGCCAGTCTGTTGTGGTGATGTGCACATGCTTGAGCTAGTATGTTGCCTTTGATGCCAAATGTCTCTCAATGAGATGAGTAAAAGCAGAGTGTAGATACAGTCAGTATAATCCCATCTAATATTAGAAGCTGGATCCGGAGAGCTGTTCTGCCTTGGCAGCCTGATGCTTGCAGCTGCAGTGAGGCTGCTCAGGACCTTGATGCTTCATGTGAGAAGCATTCACTGTTTTTAATTTCTCATTTTCTAAGAAATGTGAGTGAAGGACAAGTAATATCCTCATAAAATGTGGCCAGAGTATAAAATATGGTTAAGTCCAAATGGGGAAAGTGCTGTGTTGTAATTTTTTATTACTTTTAACGATGGACATTTCTGGACTATTGGGCAACCCTTTTCATTGTCATGCTACCAAGAAATGGAGTTTGCAAGTACCACTATTTCAAGTAAATAAATAAGAATCCAACCAAACAGAGAAACTTATGGACTGTCCTGGGTTTGAATGCAAAGATCAAGAACTTCTGAAAGAGATACCTGTAGAGTCTGATGGGAATAGAAGTTGGTGGGTAGATGAGAAGTGCTGCCTCTCAGACTTGTTCTGTTATAATGGAGATTTCCAGAAGCACAAATGGCTGGTTCGTGTCTGTATCCCACTCAAAAAAAAAAAAAAAAAAAAAATCCCTACCTCAGAGCACTGTCCTGACTTTCAGATAGAGGATTAAATAAGGGTGATAGGAAGTGACTGTTTAGAGCTGGCTGCTGCCCCCTTAAGGCTAGCTGAAAGTCATCTTCACGCAGGGCTGCAGATGCCCTCCATACTACCTGATGGAATGGAACTAAAGCACTCATCATCTGAAGCACAAATCATCTTTATGGCAGGATCATGTGATGAGCTCTAATTGGAGGGCTACTTTTAAAAACAGTTTTGAACCCATGTCAGAATAAGTGTTTGTAGTAGAATTTGCAGTGTGTAATTGCAAAGAATGAGTACTCAGTTGACTAAAACGAAGGCAAGTGACAAATTTTATTTCATTTGATAGTGACTAAACGCATCCATGTTGATGTTTCTTTTAACGGTGTATTTGCTCAGTACTTGCATCTTTACAGCATAAGAAAAACATACAGTGATCTCATAGGATCATAGAATGGCTTGGGTTGAAAGGGACCTTGCAGACCATCCCAGTTCCAATCCCCTACTGTGGGCAGGGTTGCTAACCATCAGACCAGGTTGCTCAGGGCCCATCCGAACTGGACCTGAACACCTCCAGCGATGGAAAAGCCACAGCCTGTCAGTGTCTTGCCACTCTCTGAATAAAGAATTTCCCCCAACATCTAATCTAAGTATTTCCCTCTTTTAGTTTAAAACCATTCCTTCTTTTTCTGTTACTGTCAGACTATGTAAAAAAAATTGGTTTTATTCCTTTTTATAAGCTCCTGTCAAGAACTGGAAGGCTGCAATGGGGTTTCTTTTGAGCCTTCTCTTCTGCAGGCCAAACAAGCCCAGCTCCTTCAACTTCTTTTTATTTAAGAGAGGTGCTTCAGCCTCCTGAGCATTGTCACAGTCCTTTTCCAGGTCCATTCTTGGAGCTCCAGGCCTGGACACAGTACTCCAGGTAGAGCCTCAGAGGGCAGAATAGAGAAGAAGCATCATGTTCCTTTTCCTGTTGGCTGCATTTCTTTTGGTGCAGCCCAGGATGCCATTGGCCTTCCAATCTGCAAGCACACAACTTCTTGCTTTTCATTTTCCCTCATCAAATCTATTTGAATGTTGTTGTTATTTTTGTCTGTTTTAAAAGCATTAGAGGGGAATGAAGATAATTCTGTAGTTCGCTACAAGAGGACGGTTCTGAACATAATTGAAAAATGAAGATATGTAGCCAAAATGTGTGTTGCTGTGTCTCTGACTGAGGTACTTGGAGGAAACCCATCACCATAGTAACTAAATCTCTGCTAAATAATTACCAACAGATTTGTTCTTTTATTCTCTTCTATCTTGTATAATATGTGTAGCTTGACTATAGTTTCAAATTGTGTGTACGTACATATTTGGATGCTGTGTTTGGAAGATAAGTAGGATTTACTGTCCTTCAGGCTACAGTCTGTGTGAGCAATGAGCAGAGAAGCCAGCTGCAAACTAATAGGCTTCACCATCTTAATTCACTTTTTAGTTACTGATTACCATTTATCTGAACTCTTCATGCAGTATTACATCCACCTTTTGCTTTTGAGATCGTTATGGAGAATGCTGGAGTAATTAAAGAAATCTGTGACTTCAAATAGGGAAGTAGTCTGCTTCTCCTTGGCTTCAGTCTCCAGGAATTCTGTCTTTGGGAATTTTCTGTTTGTAACCCCATTCTCATTGGAATGATCTGTTATCCTTTCATTTTACTCTTAGCAGTGACATAAACGACTTTGCAGGATTTTCTTTACAGGATATATTATTGGTTCTTAAAAGGTGTTCAGCATAATCTGTTTGAACAGATCTAGACAAGTAGCCATACCTCCAACATGGCCTTGCAAACCCTTGCATTTAGTTAAATGATGAAGTGGTAACTCTTTGTGCTTTTTGCTGACTTCAGTTTAATCTTTTTGGGAAACTAAATGGATTTATTTGCTGTAGCAGATCATACAACTTGGTGCTTCAAAGAGTTGGCAGGTGAGTCATCTGTGATCTCCAGGTTTTTCTTTATTGGATAGCTGCTTCTCAGTGAACTTCTGAAGTCAGTACAATATCATGTGCTCGTAACAGTCAAGGCGAGGCATGCATAAACCTAAGTTTGTAGAATTCTTTGGTCAGCTTCAATTATTTGCATTAAAACTCATCTCTTTCTCTCCTAGTGAGGAATAGCCTCCAGATGATTGATCAAAATAACCCATTCTTTTTAGGGGGAAAAAAGTGCCAGAGTTCATTCTTTTTCTTGTTAAATTCTCCAGAGCTTGTAAGAGGCTCTGAGATTAGAGCATGTTGTTATAGACGTTTGGTGTTCTTAATGCTACTGAATGAGTCAAAGCCAGTCCACAGCACGTAAGATATTCGTCTGTTTGAGGTACAGGCATGAGGTCTCTACAAAGGTCTCCTCTATATGGTCTTAAGCTGAGTGTGGGTTGCCCTAGAAACAATAATAGGAGCTAGACCAGCAGCACAGAGGAGTGTGTATTTTGAAGCTAGTGTAAGTAACAACAGTAACTTCAGAGCTGTGCTACACGCACCTTTCGCCGCTTGAAAAGCCAGTTGTTGCAGAAAAACATGACTTCTTAAGGCTGAATTTTTTCAAGTGTGCTTTTCCGTTATATTTGTATGGATGTTTGAAATGCATCTATGGAATAGATTAGGAAATGGTTAGGAAATGAAGATGATAGTTCAGAGCAGTTTTTGTGAATATTGTAAATCATTTTTATATTTTATACAGACATGCAATTTAAAAATTAAATGTTATCACTGAGTTGGATTGAATTAAACTCAATTTTTTTCTAAGGAACCAAACTTGAAAACTTCAGTACTGCTACTACTTTTAAATCTGTCAACTTACGTATGTTCCTGAGGTAAATCAAGAAGATCTCTGTGAATGAAAAGGTATATCCTCTGGGTGCACTATGAACTTGATTACAATTTTGTTCAGTAGGGGTATCAAATGTACCTAAATGTCTCATTAGCCCAACTCGTGTGACTTACAGCTTCAGTAAATATCATCTCAATCAAGTTACCTAACAGTAATGTTTCACAGGGTAGTATGTTCAAATTCCAAGTGTCTCTAGTAGTGCAAAATTTGAAAAGAGCTTTTCCACTTGTACAGATTATTCATTTTTGGAACCACTCTTAAGAGTATCTCCTTGTACTATAGCTAAGGACATGCATGTTAAGTCTTATCTGCAGTTTTAAATTTTGCTGGAGATTAAGATTTATGATAATATTGCCTTGGTAAGTATAACAGGAAAGTGTCTAAGTGAATTTTAAGCTACAAGAAAGTACAATTTCTTATTCACAGTACCTATCCCATTTAAGCTGTATCAGACAAGTCATGGATAGAACACCTGAACCATTATTGTCCTTAACAGGCAATTGCTTTTCTACTGACTCATGTCCTCTGAGAAACGCTTTGTTGCTCTTTAAGCCACTTCTAAAGTGTTAAATAGCCATGTCCCATTTGAAGTGAAGCATGTGGCCCTTCACTTGTAGCTTGTTTTTTGCATTTGCTTTTATCAGTATCTCCTATTAATTTTCTTTAGCGTATCCTCGTTAGTTCCTTTTAATGTTCATTGTTGATTCCCGGAAACATGATAAGATTTCATTTTTAAAAGTTGTTACTGATTCTGATTTCTTTAGGGGTGTGATTAGGAAAACAAGCTAATTTGCTATTGCTTACCGAGAAAATCAGGGCTTTATTTCCAAGCACTGACTGTTACCCAACATTAGTTTCACTAGTAAGTGGTCACTCTCTACTTCCAAGTTGTTCAACAGAACTTTTTTTTTTCAGTTTCATTTACATGGTTTATTTAGTGTAGAAAAATAGTTCCTTTTATTCTGTGTCACATGGTTTGGATGCTTGGGACTTGCATATAATTATTAGATATAATCCTGTCACTATGTGATAACTGCACTGAGATTTTATATTTCTACTCATATCGCATGCTTTCACATTTCAACATTCCTCATCTCTGTTCCAGCAAAAGAGATAAGAACTAGTACAAAATCTAAATGTCTTTCCACTTCTTAGCCTTAGACTAGCAGTGTGTGTGGTGTGAAACACCGAGGTACACATAGGTACTAACTAGTTTTATACCTACGTGTTTATGCATTTGTGCCAAATGATAGCTTCTATTGGGAAGCATCACTGATTATGAAAAAATAATCTATATTAATTATGGGAATAAATTGCATAACAGTCAGTGTAACTTACCAGCCACAGAGATATGCACTGGTTTATAATAAAAAAGCTAGTGTTACTATTGCGTAATATCTAACAAGGGAAGACTAAGAATTTAGTGAGAATGAAAATAGCGGCATAAAACTGAATTCTCTCTGAAGAATTCATAGAATTAAATCAAGTGATTTTTCCTGTTTCATAAACTGAAGCACTTTATCCTCCTTATCTTTAAGAGAGGCTTTCATGGCAGTAGCTGAATTCTGTGGAGAAGCTGTATTCCAATGGCCTCGGGTAACCTGCTGCCTCTGAGCCTGCTTGAGATGAGGTTGGCCTCACTGATGCCACCTCACACTCAGCCACTCTGTCTCTGAGAACTTAAACTGACTTGATCTTGAGGAGTAACATGTTGGATTGGATTTTTCTCGTAACGTTTTACAGTTCAGAGAGGTAATTTCAGCTGTTCTCTGTTCATGGTGATGGTGAAATTTTGTGAAGTTAAATCTACCCTTTGTTTAATAAGGTAAATTGAACAGAGGGTGAATGCAGGTTGTTTCTGTGCTTTGAATTAGAATGATGGCAGGCCACGTTCCTTGTGAGGAGATAGCAGGAAACACTGAATTGAATGCCGTAACTTCTAATGTTTCTTTAACACCAGCTTTCTGTGTGCTTAGAAAATAAAAGTTCACCTAAAAAGCAAAATTAACATAGTTGTTAGCTGAATTCAATAATCTGTTTGTGAGCTTAATGTTTGCAGTGGTTAGATCCAAGTCTGCCCAGTGTGAAGATTTCCAGTAGGTTTTTGAAGAGAGTACTGTAGTGGTATCGCCAGAAAAAAAAACTTGTAGAAAGGTCTTTCTTCCTTAATTATGATTTTATTTGCACTTTAAAAATTGAGATGCTTTTGCCATTGAACAATGAATGCCACATGGGACCTTTAATTGATAGTTTAACAACCCTTTATTATAAGTCCTTCTTATCACAAAGGCGCATTTAAAAACAAACAAATGAAAAACAACCATTGTTTATGAGTTTGCAGTTAATTTTAAATTTCATGCAGAAATAATATTATTCATTATCTCCTGAAGTCAATTGGCAACAATAAACAACACTTGCCTTTTGATGAGGGTGATGTATATGCCTGACCCCTACCAGCTCTTCATTGCAAAGCTACTCAAATGTATCTAGGTTTAAATTGTAAGAGAGGTAAATGTCATGGCAGAGCACAGCATGCTGCCTTAGTTGCTGTTTGAAGCTGACTGTAAATCCAAGTTGCTGACTTTGTTTACATGCTTATTAAAGCCATAAATTTGAGTATTTTATCTAAACCTTTTGTTCAGTGCTCAGTTATTCCTTCTTTGTATAAGTGTTGTGTACACCACAAGCCTTCCTGTGTCCACAACACTGTTGTTCTCAAGAGTTACAGGAAAAATGTTGTCTTCTCTTGTTGAAATAGATAACAGGAAAAAAAAATCACAACTAGTGCCACAGGGATTTCCAAGGACAAAACGGTGCTAATGGAATGAAGAGTAAATAGTAAAATCCACCACAAAGGGATTTCAAATCTATAAAACAAATAACTTGTATGAATATGATAAAAGACTAATTCAGGACAGAGTGATTTGCATTGGTACAGTGACAGGTATTTTTGGAAAATGTAGCTGAATATTGATTTAAGTATTATTCACAATCTGAAAGCATCTATTTCAACTTTATTGAATTCTGAAACTCCTATCCAGGAATAGCAAGAAAGCTACTCATACAGGTAAGTCAGAATTAAAGACTGTTGAAGAGGCTCTAAAGCTGAGAATAAACATCTAAGGGGTGGAAAGTAAATTAAGTGATATTTGAAGCTTTTATTAGGAGAGTTCAAACTTGATGCAAAGGTATGATGTATGATGTGTTCCATTAAAGGCTAGTCTTGAGCCTTGTATAATATTTATATCAGTAAAGGCAGATGTAAAGCACGATCATTCTGAATCTTACACTATTCCTGCACTGATGCACGTAGCAAATAAAGAAGCAACCTGCAGGGCTGTGGAAGGTTGGAGACTCAAGATGGCTTTGTGTGAGTCTGGAGGAAAACGTGCTGATGCTTGACTGTATTCTTCCTTCCCAATGTGCATCTGTGTGTGTAGGCAGCATCCTGCTAATAGTGTGGGATGTTCTTGCAACAAGGCCTGTAGCATCTTGGAGCCATAGCCAGCAGTAGCAGTGACCTCAGTCTGTGGTGAAACATTGCAATGTAGAGCTACTACTCTAACAAGTATATGTTTATATATGTATGTGTGTGTATATATGTATTTACACATATATGTTTTAAATGAGAAGTGCAATTCTTTATGCCACTGTGAGACTGCTACAGGCTTATCACAGAATTGTAGAAAGGCTTAGGTTGGAAGGAACCTTAAAAGATCACCTAGTTCCTACCGCACTGCCATGGGGCAGGGTTGTCAACCACCAGGTCAGGCTGCCCATGGCCCCAACCCATAAGGCCTTGAATGCCTCCAGGGATGGGGCAACCTCAGCCTCCTTGAGAAAACCTGGTACAGTTCCTCACTGCTCTGAGTAAAAGATTTCTTCCTAACAGCTAATCTAAGTCTTCCATCTTTTAGTTTTAAGTCATTCTCCCTTGTCCTATCATTGTCTGCCCGTGTAAAAAGTCAGTCCTGCTCCTGCTTATAAGTTCCTCTCAAGTACTAGAAACCTTCTCCTCTATCCATCCCCAGAGCTTCTTATCGATTGCCTAGGGGCACTTCGTAGAATCACAGAATCCTTAGAGTTGGAAGGGACCTTCCAGCCCAGGATGCTGTTGGCTTTCTGGGCTGCGAGGGCATTGCTGCCTCAGGTCTAGTTTTCCACCCACCAGTACCCCAGGTATTTTTTGGCTGGGCTGCTCTCAATCCTGTCGTCTTCCAGCTTGTATTGGTAGTGAGGACTGCCTTGACTCAGGTACAAGATCTTGCATTTGGATTTGTTGAACCTCATGAGTCTCACCTGGGCCCACTGTTCAAGCCTGTCTTCATCTGGGTGCCATCCTGTCCCTATGGTGCATTGTCTGCACCCCACAGCTTGGTGACGTCAACAGACTGTCAAAGTCACTGATGAAGATTCTAAGGAGTATTAGCCCCAGCACTGACCCTTGAGACGTATCACTTGTCACTGGATTTCCATCCAGACATGGAGCCATTGACCACCCCTCTCTGGGTATGATCCTGCAGCCCCACTTCAGGGGCAGAGGGAAGATACCTTCCACCCTAAGCAGAAACAGAGATCCAGATTCCCTTGTCTTGCGTGTATCTGTGATCTGTCTCCTCAGGGTTGGAATCGAGTGCCTCTGCCTGCATAAAGTGGAACAGATTATGGCCTTTCAGGCATGTGGGTACATGGAGAGTTGGCTGCTTTTTCTGTATGTGCATTCAGCTAAGGCATGTGATCTGTATATGTATTATATTAAATTTATAAAGTGAGATTTAGGCCTGATTAAAACAAACACAAAATAATTAAATTTGTTTCTCAGCATTGAATTCAATCCATAACAGAACAAATCAAACAAAAACAAGGGAGAAAAATTAATAAGAATAACCTTCCAAGGGGAAAAAACAATAAAAGCTTTGAAGTCTATCTGAATCATGCCTCTTATAACACAAATACTTAAAACAAAGAAAGCAATTATCCTTCATTTTTAATTCATTTTGCACCTTGAAAACAAGCTTGTATTGTAAAGATCTGGATTTAAGTTATGGTTGTGTTTTTTTTATAACTGTAGGATCTCAGGGTAGTTACATTCTGCAGGTTTTAATCAGTAAAATACTCCGATCTGATCTTACTTTCTATATCTTGCATAATAAGTCTTAGACTTAACTAATAGAACTGCCACTGGCTTGACCTTGTTTGTTTTTCAGGTGCAGCTGCTTTGTAGTTAATTCAAACATACTTGAGGCTGAATCCTTATAATTCAAGAATAGCCCAATACGAATCTCAGCTACTTCAGTAAAAATACATTCTTATAATATGTAGGTTGCTCCGAAAGTAGTGCTGCTTATTTCTTTAGAGGCTACAGCAGATACAAAAATCATAGTAATGCTATTTGATTGAGCAAATTCTAAGCTACAAAATACTTTTCCATTTGCTATGCATTTTTGCCAGTGATGAACAAAAGCTTTCATAGTGCGCTCATAAAAATCAGCACCAGTGGAAGTGCCCCATTGTCTCACAGCTGCTTTGATGGCCTTGCTAGGAAAATGTTGCCCATGCTGTCCATCTTGCATTGGCCTGAACAGATGAAAGTAAGAAGGTGCCAAGTCAGGACTACATAGTGACTGTTGTAGGATGTTTCAGCCAAGATTAGCACTACACTCCATGCTCTTTTAACTGGCATGGAACTTGATATCGCTGTGTTGCATGAGAATGGCTGTCTTCTTCTCTGGCCTGACTCTGGAAATTTGAGCCTTCGACTTAGTCAATGTTGTGATGTTGCAGTCAGAGTTAATAGTTTGTCTCAGTTCCAGGAAATTCAGAAGGATCACTTCTTTCCTGTTCTAGAAGACATTGCATGCTGCTTGACCTGCTGAGGGCTGTGACTTGAACTTTTTCTTCTATGTGGAATTTGGGCTCGTAGTGGTGACACCGCATTTTGTCTTCAGTAAAATATACAATCCAAAAATTGTTACTTTCATCCTTGTATTGGTTCAATAGCTCCTGAGAAACTTGAATGTGATGTCCATTCTGTTCCCGTGTGAGCATTTGTAGGACCTCCATGACACAAACTTTATGATACTGTGATGTTGCTACCATTGTTTCCAATGCATTGAAGGTGATATTTATCTTCATGCACAGTTCCCTGGCTGTAATCTGGTGGTTCATGTGGGTGAGCTGATTGAAACACTCTTAATTTCAAGGTGTGACAGCTGTGAATGGCCATCAGGAACATGACTTGTTTTTCACCTTGCTATTGCCACTGCTAAAAACACATCACCCGCTGCCTCACTGTTCACATCCACTGTTTGGTCTTCATAAGTGATGGAGATTCAACATTCAGCAAGCATCAATGAATGTCAATGACTGCAGTTTTTTCCACGTGGAGGAATTAAATCCTACACCTTTGCTTCATATGCTCTTCCACATCAGATGCCGTTTTATCAGACTGCTTCTCTGCTGCCATCTGTCACATGGCAACAACATGTAATGGAATATTGGCAGGAAGGTTCAACTTGTACTGCTGTACCACCAGCATCCACCTCTGATGTTGCAGGTCAACATAACAAAATAGGAAGATGTAGTTTTGGAGCAGACCTCATGTGCAGCAATTCAGCAATAGAGTTAACACCTAATTCTCACCTCAAATAATTCAAATGCTGACATAAGGAATCTAAGTGCTGAATTTAAATGCAATCTTCTAGCTTTGCATAAATTGAAAGTTGTAGAAAAAAGATCATTTTAATAGAATCTTGGCTTCTGTTCTCTTGTATCTGATAGATTGTGAGTACAGGTCATAATATCTATTCAGTATAATTTGACTGTATAGAACCACAAAGGAAAAAACCTGAAACCTGAAAAAAGAGCAAACTTTCGAAGGTTTAGATCAGCTTTACGGTACACAATTATGAGTAAAATTGAATGTTAAAGTTAACTGAGAAGGTCAAGTACAGCAATGGTTCAGAGTTTAAAATTATGATATTAATGATTAATGTAAATTAGTTGGAAGCTGCCTTCGTTTTGTGAGTGCTGTGTATGTGTTTGGTTTGACTTTTCCATATTCTGTGCAGATTCAAGCAGCTTTTGGTTTAAAAAAGAAAAGTCTGAAAGCATCTGAGTGTTTTACTGACTTCGTATTGCTGCATCTCTACAGGTGTGTTTTTATAGTAGTTTTGCCTCTTATGCCAAAGATTTGGGGATCTTCCTGGAAAAGGACAGCATGGGGGAGAAAACAGAAGTCTGAATTTAGAAGATTGGTTTGTGGAATTGGTTGTGACCCCAATCCTATGCTTGAGTTTAATGAAGTCAACACAGTCTGCCCAACCTGACCTAAGCATGAAATAAAAGTGCTGGGTAAATCATATATATATTATGTGTACATATATATTTTTAACTGAGGTATGTGGCAGTAGCTGCCAGGCTCAGCTGTGTCTCTTTCCAATTTACAGATGCTAACCTGGGAGGTGCTACACAAGACGGTGGAGTTGGCTGTGTTTTTTAGATTTCCAAAGAATCCTGAAGTACTCATACGATGAAAAACTAAGTAATAGCAATGCTCTGGTCATAGGAGGACCCAGCAGCTATGAGATAGTTAGCAATATTTAAAGTTATAGCTAGTGGTATAATTTTACTGAGAGAGGCTGTGTTGAGCAGTATGTACAGATTAATTCCCTCTAGGCATGGACTCCTTAATTTATCTTCAAATGTTTCTGGAGATAAGCAAAAGAGACTTTGTTTCAAGCATTTACTGGAGCCAGAACTTGTTAGCACAGCAGAAGCTGTGCAGCTTCCCCGTTCTGTGCAGTGAACCAGCAGGAGTACTTGAAGTGCTGGTTTTTGTGAGGATTTCTATATATTATGCTCTTCTGCTTCAACCAGGCTGCTGACACGTCTGAGCTGATGTTGTTGATGAAGTGTTTAATAAGTTTGTGGTCTTCAAGTATGGGTAAATGCAACCTGGCTTGAAAGATGGTCTGTCTTAGTAGTACACGTGTAGATGTTTGTGGTGGTTTGTTTGCTTGCTTGTTTTTTGAGTACCAATGCTTACAAGTTTCACTTACAGTTCGTTCTGCCAATTCAGAGCTCTAGAGTATGATACTGAAAGGATTTTCAGTCTGCATCAGCAGCAACACAACTGCTGAAGTTTTGATGGTAGGGCAGGGATAGCATACAGAAGGATTGGTTTTGTTCAAAGAAAGCTTAATACGGGGATGTTGTGTGCTCAGAATACCATGAGCATAGTACCTCCTGAATGGGCAGGTTGTAGTATGGGGAGATGTAGAGCCTAATGGTGCATGTGTGCATACTTGTTTGGTATTTGTTTTCTGATATTTAAGAAGGTTGTGATGTTGGAGGGAAGGGTCCAGACACATGAATGGTTAAGATGCCATTTGAATGGTGATATCTTGTTTTCTATTAAGATATTTTGCTAGAAACTTTGCATGGGTCTGAAAATGGCTAGGTTACTTTGGAAAGCAGGGATTGAAAAAGAAACAAGCAGTAAACAATTGGATGGAGTGTTTTGAATGACGCATCATTAAGAAACTACTGTGGTTTGATACTTATTAATGCCTACTATCTTAGGCTCTTCAAAGTGAAAGAATTGTCACTGTTAACTCTTCCTAATATGTCATTAAATTTCTGAAAACCAGTTAAATGGGCAGTACTTGAAGAGAATGGCTTTTGACTGAGTTATTGCTGATTATCAATTTTTTTTAATAGTTGCGTGTATGTTTCCTCGAGTAGATTATTTGCAGTTCAGAGACCCTTGAACCTTGAATCAGTATTAAGATGGAAAAGAATTTGCATCTAGACAGCAGTAGGTGTTAGAGCCTGATTTCATGTGTAAATACTGGAAGTCAAGTGTATCGTTGCAAGGTGATTTTAAGCTGAGGCTTATGTTCTGAAAATACATCTCAGTATTCTGAAGCTCTGGTCTGTTCAGAAGCTATACTTTTTGTCTGAGTTAATAAATCCTAAGGAATAGTGCTAAGTGTCCTTTTGATTTCACAAGAAAAAAATCTTTCAATTGAAAATCCTCCTAGTAAGAACTGTAAATTTACTGCTAAACTCTGTCTACAACAGAGAACTTATAATCCAGTAACAGTGGCAACAGAGTTCCTTTGCCTGAATAAGATGGAGTTTCTAACCTACTTATACTGTTTACCCTGCTGATTGGGTACTTGTTATGTCAGTGCTGAATGGAATTTATAGTAAAGATCTATATTTTCTTTACTGTGAGCTCTGCTGTGTGCTTCGCTCTTATTCATGCAGCAGAACTTTGAGAATAAAAGGTACCCTGTGCAGTGTGCTTGGCAGGTGGTCTTTCAGTGGGCTTGAGAGAGTCGCTTACAGTGCGGTCTGTACAGGTAATGGTTTGTAAAGTGAGCAGCCTGAATTTTCAGCAGGATTTGGGGAACCATCTTCCAGCTCATAATTATAGTCCCTAAGATATGGAAACGTGCTAACTCAAGTGTGGAAGAGAAGCTAGCAAATTTGCTCTTTTAAATCTGAAAAGAAATATGTGCTTTTGAGAAAGGAAGGAGTGTGCTGCATGTAATGGGAGCTTAGGCTGGCCAAGCCAGGACAGTTCTGAGCTAACAGCGCAGGCCAGACTACAAGCTCTATGTAATTATTACTTGCAAAGAAGAGGAGAAATTCTATGTGTACAAATGCTTCTTAACGTGATGTGAAGAAAGTAGTTTCATTTTACTTGTTGATTTTAATATAATGTTACACTTGCCTTGTCATTGCTTATGTACTTTTATCAGCTAGAGGCTTTATGTTTTAGCCCAGGCAATAAAGAAAGGTAGGAGTCAGGAGGACATTCATTCACACATTTAGTTACATTGATTTTAAAGACACAGAAATGAATGTTCTACTGAATTCTAGTGGGTGTAAAAGACAGCAGCTTAGCACCTGAATCTCCGCTCTGTTTATTTCCAAGGATCATTCAGAAGAAAGGGGGAATTTAAGGAGCTAGGTTTGGATTTGCAGGAAAGGTTAGAAGATGGCCTTTAAAATTAGGATGTTAGTTCTGACTTTGGAGATGAAGTAACATGAGTTCTCTGGAGCAAGAGGAGTTGTGCTGCAGTGTTCCCAACTTGTTGCTGCAGTTCTGAAAGCATAGTTGTGTAACAAGGTAATTTTAAAGGTAATTTCAGTAGTGGAGACAAAAAGTGACTAAACTCTAGATAAGGTTCTAGCAAAAGCAAGGAGCAAGGTAGAGATGAATTTTGGCAGCTTTTCCTCTGCTTTTCTTTCAGTGCTAATGGTTACTTATGCTCAGCACTTCTCATTGCTGGGACAAACAATTGCTTCTACATCTGCTGTGTCTGACAGATCTGGGCAGCTGGCAGGAAAATACCTCTTCATGGACTGAATGACCCTGTCCCCTTGGAGACTGAAAGTGGATGCTGCATCTGCTGACCAAGGGAACAAGGGGTGTTCTGTGCTTTTGCTCCCCAGCTCGCCTTTCTTCTGGCTGCGGCAGCGGGAAGGCTTCTCACACCATTACATGCTGCTGCTTTGCCAAGAGTGGAAAAACCTTTCTGTGATGTCTGCTGAGCTTGGGGTGTTGCAGAACGGAGGAATATATGTAGTAAAAGGTCAGGTCCCTGTACTGTGACTGTACTTATATCAAAGGATACTTCTAAAGTTGTTGATAATCTTTCAGGCACTGTGATGAGATGCAGAGCAAACCAGAAACTCTTTGATTTCTTTACTGGTAAGGTTTTCTGTATGCATGCCAGTCTTGTTTTCCTGTTCTTAGACCTTAGGCTTTATACAGCTATTGATTTTTCTTTTCTAGTTGATACAACATTAATGGTTACTCAGGTAAAGATATCTGTTATTTTCCCAACACAGCCTCACAATTCATTAAGAATGTGATGGGTTCCCTTGTGCTAGTAATGGCTGCTTTAATTCTAGCAAACAGGATCCCTGATAAACAGCAGGTTAGATATTCATAGCTAGCTCCATGGTCCATTACAGCAATTCCTTTTCTTCTTTGCTACAGCTAGCATTAGTATTCAAAAGCTGGAAGCATGCTGGTGGAAAGCTACCTAAATATTTATGGAATATTGCTAGGGTCATAGTAACAAGGGCAGCAAATGAAATTAAAGTTTTACACCATGAGATGAACTAACTTAGCAATCGCACTTGGCCAAGTTGCTCATGCTGTTGAAAGAAGAGGTTTTCTAAGAAAAACTTTCTTATAAATTTCAGCATAAAATTTTAATCTGTAACTTTGCCTCAGTATCAGTTTTGTTTCTTCCAACAAAAGAAGTGGGTGGAGAAGGTTTTTAACACAGCTGTCAAAGCTGGTTTCACATAGCTTGATTTCTTAAGAACAGTGCTCCGTATCTTTTATCTAAATATATTAAAGTGTTTTCTGAACTTAAGGGTTGTAAATACCCTGTGTGAGGAAAACAATGTAAAAGGAGAAACAGATGCAGCAACCTCAGAAAATGTATGTAGGTTGCTCTGAAAATAATGCCTCCTATTTATTTCCTTGGAAACTTCAACAGCTACAAAGAACACAATGCTATTTGAGAGAGCAAATTCCCATATACAGAGGACTATTTTTTGCCATAATTACCACTATTATCAATTCATTTTTGCCAGCAATGAACAAGTGCCTGAATGTCATGCTTATAACAATCTGCACCAGCAGAGGTGACCCACTGTTGTGTGATGCACCACTGCTTTGCTTTGCTAATAGAGAATCATAGAATCTTTAAGGTTGAAAAAGACTGCTAAGATCACTGAGTCCCACCATCAACCCATCACCTTCAAGCTCACTAACCTGTGTCACATCTAGTCTTTTCTTGAGCACCTCCCGGGACAGTGACTCCACCACCTCCCTGGGGAGCCTGTGCCAATGCATCAGCACTCTGAGAAGAATTTTTTCCTAACACCCACTGTTGGGTCTGCATAAACATTCAGCAATGAATTGTCAGCGGTGCCATTTCTTCCACATGGAAGATTTCACTTCCACCTCCTTGTTTCATTCACGTTTTCATGTCAGATTCCATTTTGTCAGACTGTCCCACTGCTGTCACATGGCAATAAAATGCAAGGGAATATTGGTAGGAAGGTTCAGCCCCTACTGCCTTACCACCAACATTCACTTCTGACGTTGTGGGCCAACATAATAAAACAAGAGGTGTTAGAATTATGGAGCAGCCCTTGTATGTGCCAGGTTAAAATTAAGAATGGAAACCAGGAGTTGAGCAGACTTTGCATTTAAACTTTGCAGTCAGGTCTCAGGTAGGACAAGGAATCTCACTCTGCTGAGCATTGAGCAAACTGAGGCTGTTTTTACTGCTTTATGGTTTTCCGAAAGGATGTAAGAACCTAGATAACTTGGAATCTGGGTTTAAATGAGAAATGACATTCTTCTCTTTTGTGGAAGTACAACAGAACATACATTTTGAATGAAAATTGCCTTGCTTATCCTTGCTTATTGAAATGAAAACCTCTGAGTGCAGAAGTTCTGCCTTCATTATTTTGGTAAAAAAAAAAAAAAAAAAAAAAACTAAATAGTTGGAAATACTATAGAGGTAGAAAAAAAATCAAACAGCTGGTGAAGAAAATGTTTTTTTAATCTTCCAGCTATGGCTTTTGGTTACTTTGGGACACACTTAAAAACCGAAGACACATGAAAACCAAAGTAAAGCATTTTTTTTGTTTTTGTTGTTCTCAGCTAAATTTAAGTAATTCTCTATAGAGGCCTCCATAAACTGACAGTGTAATTTGAATAAGTACATGGTACAGGTAAAATAATCTTTACTCTAAGTGGCTCTAATTAGCAGCATGCCATCTTTATTCTTTGGGTTCTAGCAAGGGACTGCATTAAAAAAATCCCCAGAAACTGACTTAAGATTGATGCTTTTTTCTAGTTTTCTCACAGTCACAGCAAAGGCATTTAAACAGCATAGGTATTTAAACAGAATTAAGTGGGACATTGCAGTAGAAGGTGATTTAAAAAACAACAAAAAAACAGATTGAAGACATTTGTACAAAAACTGCACTTGTGTAGGACACCCTTTGGTTTGCTTAGGAGAACTCTTAAGGCAGGATCTGTAAGAGAAAGCATATCTTCCAGTTAGCTATTGAAGTATTATTTGCCCTAATTAGCGTGTCTGTTTCCAATGTCAGTAAGGCTGTGTTGTTTGGAATCAACATTTGAATTTTGCAAATAAAACTGGTCCCTCTTGATGACTCAGTAGTGCAGAGCTGTGTTGATTATGAACCAGAAGGGATTTGGGGTATGCTTGGAGAAGATCCTTGCTTGTTTCCACTAGCAAAGTGCTTGAACATTATCATTAGCAAACATTTTTGTTTGCAGATAATTTACAGTTCTTTTGCTGTTAAGGGAAACAATACCTCAAACAAGGAAGGTGAAAAAGAATTCAAAAGAGGGACAGAGATTTTCATTATTATTATATGAGGCCAAAGGATTCAGAGAGAGGATGTGAATTTAGTCTCTCTTACAATGATGCTGCTGTGTGTTGTTTGTTTGTTTGATCTTAACCAGTCTTCCTTCTACCCACTGCCCTAGGGAGCCAGTTATCTGCAATTGTCTTAAAATCTTTAAAAGCTTTATGTTCAACACTGCCCAAAATACCATCAACGATGAGGATTGCAATTCAGTGAGGTAACTTTGCTCATTTTCCACTATTGTTAACTACACTCAAATTTAAAAAGTAATATTTTGTTTTAAATCGAGGCTTTGATAAATCAGTCCCATCAATTAGCCAGGTTTTGAATGGGGCCGTGAAACAAAGAATTTCTTTAGAAATGAAATTTTTGCTGATTTTTTGTTTGAAAAGGAATGTGACCTGAAGAATAGTTCTATTGCCCAGTCCTTAAAGAAAGCTGTGGTAGTTGAATGCTGCCTCATTAATATTGGACTGATGCTATGTACACTGTATGGCCAGCGTGGATATTCCAAGGATTTCACCAGTTTCAGAGCACCCTCCCTTATTTAGCATTCATAGAGGTGCCTGACTAAACATAGAGTCTTTCTTCTGTTTTTTTCTCAAACTGTATGTTCTTCCTCAGTGAGAAGGAATGCACACAACCACAGATGCCTGAGTGAAATATTCCTCTTGATGCACTTCTGAAAAGTCCCTGTTAGTTTAGGTGAAGATATTTATCACTAAAGATCATTTAATGATATACATTCATGACTTTTGTACTAAAAGCTAAACTTACACTGTGTGATTTCTTCAACTTTTGAACCCCGTGCGATATCTAATTGAGATTTTTGTTATTTTTTCTACACAAGTTGAAAGATACCTAACGTTTTGTGAGTATTTGCCTTGGTTAAAGGAATTAGTTTCCCCTGTATAACAGATATTTCCTGCAGAGCTTGTCTTTCTCTCACTCCCCATTTAACACCTGCAGTAGCACATATCCCTCTTAGCTAAGGAGCTAAGAGCTGGCAGCATCAGTGAAATGTTTTGCTGGAAGAAAGAGTAGTACAGAGGGCTTAACTAAGTCTGAGGAATGGCTGCAGAGAGTCATACCCTGAGTTACCTTGTGGCGCTGATCCCCCTGAAAGATGTAAAGGAATGTTGAGCAGAGGGAAAAGACATGAGGCTTCACGCATTGAGACACTTCAGGCAGTGCTCAGAACTTGGCTGAAAAGTACTTTGGAAGAAAAATCCCTGGTAATGACAGGGGAATTAGATATGTGGTAGCTTACAGCGTAAAATACTGCTTCTGAGTAGCAGTCTGTCTAGAGCTGCACGGATATGTGGAGTGGGTTTTCCTTGCTTCGTTTTTCAATACCAACAGTAAATGCACATTAGAATACGGTGCTTCAAGCATTTAAAAATGTATGTGTGCCCTCTGTTAGCTTATCCATTTTCCATGGGTGCAGGCTGTAGGATGAGTTGTACCTTTAACGCTTCTGTCAGTCTTCTTTCTCAGGAAGGACTCCTGAGGACAACTGCTGCTATTGTACAATGTTCTTAGGCCCCAGAAATTGCTTGTCAAGACAGAAGAGGCTGCAGCACTGGATTCCCAGTACTGTAGGTTTTGTGTTATGCACTTACACCATGATATTTGAACCGGCTGTTGTCAGAAAAGATATATTCCTAAGATGTGCAAATCTTCACTGTTTGGTAGCTGTACTTTTTTTTTTTTTTAAGCAGCCTTGAAAGAATTTTGGTTGGCTTCATGTACAATAAACTTAATGTGTTTAATATAGCAGTAGTGTTTTCAGCTTGGAGTCTAGGAACACTTATTAAAAATAAGCTTTTTTTTTTTTTTAAATGAATGAGTGTGGTTTTTCATCACCTTTGGAATTTAAGGGGACACAATTAAACTTGAGAATTACTAGATTAAAGTACTGACTTAAGCCCCTGGTTTTGGTTCCATTCCTATCCTTGTTTATCATTTATTGTAATATGTCTTGACTTCCCTGAACTGGTAGATTTGAGGGGAGATGTACTAGGAAAATAAATTGAATATCTTGACATCATATTTTCAAGCATTATGTTTTTCTCTACCAGCATGATTTTTACTTACTTACTATACCCATATTTTTTCTTAGCTTCTCGGTAGAGAAGTGATTGATGACTGGGCAAAATGGTTTTACACAGAAATGTCATTATTATGTGGAGTTATCTACTAAGGGCAGTTGTAAACAGCACGTGAGTGAATAGCTGTCTGCTATTTGCACTATGTAGGTTAGCTGCTATAGTTTCCCAAGGTTGGTGGGGCTGTCCCACAGAGAACTACAATGTGAACAAGATATTCAGGTAAGGATTTTTATTCTTTTTATTCTGTTCTTTTTTTCTTCTGGAGTTGAAGGCAATTACAAGTGTGTAAGCAGTCTCGTGCTTGCCAGCAAACGCAGCCTGCTGATCCAGAAGACACCAGCAGAGAGAGGGATGGCTTCCTGCTTGCCCGCAGGGAGCCAAGCTTGAAGTGACTTCATCTGCAGGAATTGTTTGGGAGCTGACTGCTGAGGTGGTGACTGGGAAGCTCAGCCTCATAACTGCATAGCTGTCCTGGTCTCTCTGTATTTCTCTGGTGGTTTGTTTCCATACTGGTTTATGGAAAGAGAGGCAATGAGCGGCATCATCTCCCAGGGATGAGGTCTGCATTCTGTGTTTAATTAAAGCACGATGACTTATGCCAGAGGAGGTTAAAATGTGACATAGAATGCTCTTCGCCAAATATTGGGATTTCATGGAAACTTGGAAAGTCGTTAATTACTGATTTATATTCATGATAAGCGTGTAGCCTGTTTTTCAGGGCCCATTGACTTTGGCCTTGTTTTCTTTGGAGTTTCTCCCCCACTGAGTTATTTCAGCCTCACATAATGTTGATGGAAATACTCTGCTTGGTGACAAAACTATTTGAGGAACAGGATGCTAAGCAAACTGTTTGTTGACTAACGAGTTGCTGCAGGAGACTGCTAATGAGACAGGGAACCTTTGCCATTCTAGGTCTTTGCTTTGAATTTGATCGCATTAGTCTAATTGTAATCTCATGATAAGCTATTTGTTGGCCTGTAAAAATGCAGTAGGTGTTTATACTGCTTGTTAGCTTTTTACAGGACAGCTGAACAAACCTTGCCACTCTGACAACTCTATTAGTAGTTTCAGAAGAGAAGTCAAGTATTAAATAGGAACAATTATGTGGATAACTGTGCATAAAGTCTTTGTGCACTGGGTCAACAATTCGTAACAAGCCACAAATTTCTCCCCTTGCTGTGTGAGTTGGATCTCAAGCTTAGCACTTCTGCGTCAACTGTTAGCAAGTGAATTCACTCAGAATCTGTCTGTTTTGATGAAAAGAAAAAAATGTTATTTTTACAAGTGCTTAAAATGTCAGACCACCTGACTGACTTTTTTGTTTCCAAGGAATTACCAGGATTCTGATAGAATTTACCCTTTTCTTAATTTTGAAGTCATCAAGATTGCCCTTACTCTTTGTTGTGCTGTAAGAACCAGCTAACCACACTTTCATAGTGTGCTGCAGAGCTTCTTTTTGCAGGGAGACGTGTTTGGTTAGTCATAGACGTACATGAGTTATTAATGTGTAGATTCAGTGGGGTTAGAATTATTCACAATCCTCTTTCATCCAAAATTGAGATGTAAGCCATGGTAGGAAGTGACTTTTTCATGTGAATGAGTTGAACATCTTTAGAAGTCCTTTTCAGATATTCAGATATATAATCTGCATGAAGTCAGAGCAGGCAACAAAGATTGTTCCCAAGGGTGAGGGAAGCTGACAAAAGGGGTTGGAGGCTGGAAAACTGTTAGTGGAGTGACTGTGAGATAGGCATTTCTCATGATTATCCACATATGTGCTTATTCGCTACATGATCCAGAACCTCGCTTGATTTGGAAGGATTTTTGCTTTTTTCCATTGTAGATAACCTTGGGTCATATGTATAATTATGCTAATGCTGTTTTCTAATTCCTACCTAATGATGCTGAAGAGTTTACAGTAAAACCAGAGAATGGGAATAAGTTCCTGTTCTGCAGAGTGTTTTGATTAGACTGCTTATGGTAGAGTATGGTCCTAGGCAACACATGAAATGCTGGAATCTTGAGGTGCCTGGGCTGTATTAAGCTCTTCTTAGCTTTCGGATAATTTGTAGTGAAGTTCCATTGCGAGACCTATGTTTCAGTTGTTGTTGAACCACGGAAGTTTGATAAGTTAACAATCCTGAGGAAGTCTTACAATCTTGCTTTAATTTGTATGTATTTACTGCCTTCCATTTTTTCTCTGCTTAATGTCAAATTGTACGTATTTGAATCTTGTTTTGCTGTGGAATGCTTTGCATCCTGAAGATGCCCCCCTGGGTGACATTTAGCTGGAGCACTGGGAGCTTTTAAATTGTACCTTTTTAAGGAATGAAGTAGAAGGCCACGGGGGGGAAGGCTGCTGATTTTAACTTATTTTCCTTGTACTTTTGCTATTTGTACAGAAGAGTTCAATAAATAGATGCATTCTGCATGGACGTTTTTAGTTCTGACACATCCATTCAAGGTGAAGTGCCTACGTTGGTTTGCATCTTCCTCTGGAAGAGGACCGTGGTTTTGTACTGCATAAGGAATTGCAGCTCTGGGCTTCAGTAACATTCTCCTACCTGTGTAGCCGCTGTTTGGATATTGATTTCAAAAGGCTTTGAGAAGTAATAGATGCAGGAAAGGGCTAGGGGTTTTCCTTGTTACCACTCTCTGTAGCTAGCACACACTCATCCTTTGGATTCAGTCTCTTACCGAGGCTCAGAGCACTGGCATGCAGCCCTTACTCCACACCCCCCATCTGTGCTGCTGCCTGGCACTGCCTGCTCTGCTGGGTGCAAGAGTGTGTGCTCACCTAGTCTGCTCTTACACTGTGTCCTCTCTGAAACCGAATTTCCTTTGGCATGGAAAGGCATCTCTGTAAAGAAGCCGCTGCTTTTTGGAGAGGTGGGCTTGCTGCTGCTCAGCCCAAAGGTAGGGAAATCTTGTAGAGCAATGGGATCTGCCCATGGGAAGATTTTTCTCCTAGCAGGACAAAGGACTCTTTGCATCCAAAGTTACTTTTGCTTACCCTAGTAAAGTGAAGCGTGTAGTAAAATAATTGTCATACAGAAGTGGCACTGTGGCACGTGGTAGATCCTTAAGCAGAAAGCTGAGGTGTCCCATTTTGGAGGGGCTTATTCTGCTCCTAAATACAAAGGGTTTTTGTTCAGTTTAACTTCAAATTGTTTTATTTTGTTTTACCTAAGGCCTAAAATGGAGAGAGTTACGATTTTTCATAAGAAGTAAATGTTTGTGCTATTCAGTGAATTTCAAATTGTTTCAAGGTAATTTCATTTATTTGTGATTAATGACTTGCTATAGCTGTTTTCTTGGTTAGTTACTATACTGGAATTCTCATGCAGTGAATCATATACTAGGCTGTGATTTCCTGTTGATGCTGATATATTTTAACATATATTTTAAGACTGGTGTATTGATCTTTTATGGACGTTCAGAAATAAATAATAGAAATGCTCTGTTGAAATGCATAATTACTAACACTTCATATGGAGGACTATGTGCTATTTCTTATCATAAAAATATCATTTTATTCTATTTCTATGGGAAAGGCTTATTAAAAAGATCATGGGGGATTAAAGGAGTAGGAGAGATTACAGTTAGTACAGACTTTTTTTATAGCTATGTGTTTTCATCAAACATCTAGTGTAACCTATGCACACATGGTGACAGAACAGACAGCATCCAGAGAATATCCTCTGCAGCACTGTATACCTTTGGTAAGACCTTTTTAAATGGTATATCTGCTTGTATTACGTATTAATGTCTTAAATCACAGCCTATTACATAACCTGAAGCCCCAACAATGAGAATTGAGGTGGGGGACTGAGCAGAAGTATCTGTAATCTAATAGAAATATGGCTGGAAGAATTCAGCAACTCTAATGTATTTTTGTGCAACTGCAAATGGTCCGAAAAGTAGGCAGATTTAACAGCATTCACAGCTGCAGTGCTTGAATTTCTCAACGACAGAACAAAATTGCAAATGAGATATTTGGAAAATTGTTGTATGGGCTTTTTAATAGACAGTACTCAGTGTATGTATTCAAACAAATTTGAATACAGAAAATAAAATCAGATTGCAGTTAGTATTTTTCTGAAGTTGCATTTTGAAATTATGGCTTCTGTACTGTTGCTCTTTTTTGGAATCAGTGGAATTGATACGATTATCTGAGTTATTCTAAATATCTCTTTTAAACCATTGTAGCCTTACACTTCTGCTTCATCATTTAAAAACTATGTGGTGGTTTTATTTATATCATTAGGGACGTATGCACCCAGTACTTCTCATAGAAACAGTTCTGGGGTTTTGATACTTTTCATGCTAACTGCCAGTATATGTACTCTGTGTCTCCACTGAATAAGCATTAGTGCCTTAACACAGATTGATTCTGTTTTGATGTGGCCAGGGACTGCTGGCCATCCCACGAGACTGGTATTGTGGTTATAGGATACATAACTGCTTTATCAGGCCATTTTGGTGACAGTAGTTCAGTGTGAATTAATACTGAACGGACAGCACTATGTGTCAATTGTACTGTTAGATGATACTTGTGTGTCTTGTGGGCTGGCCGCTACAAGGTGTTTCACATTTATGTTTCTGCAGTCTTTACTGACAAGCTCTCCATCATCATTGATGGAGTGTGAATAGCTGAAGAATGATTTTCAAACTTTTACCAAACCTCTGTTCTGGCTAGACAATTCAATCGCATCTACAAGAGTTGTTGAATTATATTGATAGAACCCAAAAGAGTCAAAACTGTGCAGTGCCTTGCTGCGTGACCTCATGTCCAGAGCAATCTAATTAAAATATTGTGAGATAGATTGGCTTATAAAACCTTCTAGACTCCCTTCCTTAACTGGAAAACCACGTGGTTGTTTTGTTGTTATCAGATCTTAAGAGTTCAGTCATTTTCTCTTTTAGTTTGGTAGGCTCAACATTGCAGGCAAGCTTTGGTTTGTTGTAAGGAAATGAGGAGGCTTCAGTAAGTTATGAGACAACTTGTGTTTCTTGGTACTGTTCTCTGATTCTAACTCGAGTTCATTGGTTTGTCCAAAGTGTGAACTCCTTTGTGTGTGTATATATATTGCATTGGAGTACATGGGAAAAGCACCTGCCTATGTGAGGATGTTTGGAGAACTTCTAGGATGCCATTAGCTGGCTGCTTGATCACTGGAAGTAGGGGAATTAATTCTGATGGATCTCTGACTCAAATATATTTGAACCATGAATTAATAACATTCATAAAGAGAGCCTTAAATACTGCTTTTCACTGAGGATTTTCTCACAAATGCAGAATTTGATAGAGGTAGGAAGTATTATAAAATTTGACCTGTGCAGTGAAGGAATAAAATTCCAGAGTTTTCATGTATAGTTAATGTCTGATATATATTTTATTTTGGTTTCAGTTGTAAAGAAAGTTGTGCCCACAAATTTCCTGCATAGCATGTTGTTTAAATTGGCAGCCAGAAAATACAGAAGATGAGCAAGAAGTTGGAGATTACAAGTTGTTCTTGCTATGGACTACTTGTAAATACTGTGCTCAGTGCTCTGACTGGGTGCACACTGGGAACAAAAGTCTGTGCTTGTTGTATGTGCAGAGCTCTATCGGTTTAAGGGGCTCTGAGGATCATGCCAAGGTTGGATTTGGTCAAGCTGAATGACATCCATCTTAAATGTGTGGAAACTCTCGTGTTATGCGTGGATTATAGTACTATGAAATCTGGATATTGCCTTGAAGTTATTTAAAACTGTACAGTGCCTCTCTGCCTGAAAAACAATGGCAGGAAGTTGTATGCTTTTTTGGTAAACATCTGTTGTGGGCATGTTTGTATTTGGAGGAAAAAGATCTCATTTTTGTCCTAACAATACCTATTTTATTGATTATTCAAATGTGATTGTGTTTATTTTCATTACAACATACATTTTTTAAAAAACTTAGTTAATATTTCATGTCTGAGATTTTGATTTACTATTTTACACTACCATTCTATAATGGTATGAAATGAATATGATTTAGTAGTCTTACAGTCCTACTCTTCTGACTTACAGAAAGCCATCAGGAACGTCAGAATTTCCTATAGGACAATCTATTTTCAGCCTTGTTATTTTCTATTTGCTTTTTATTGCAAAATAGGGAATGATCTTTTTGCATAACATGGAACAGAATTCCCATTGAAGACTGCTGGATTTCTCTCAGAGGTTTAACTGAATCTCTTACTGAAGTCCTGGGCTAGTTGTTGGAGCTGTGGTTTGGTGGGTGGGACTAGTGCTTGTTCTTTAACTACCTTACCAGATATACTGGCACCAGCCCCTGTGTGCGTGCCTTGTCCTGAGCTTAGCTCTCAGTGGATAGACCTCTCCACACCCTGTACCCACTGCCCATAGGAAAAGGAAATCCCCCCCGTTAATTGAGCAGTGCCTTCCAGCTGTGATGGGTTCTGGGACCACAAGGGCTATGCTGGGAGCTGCTGAGGATTCCTGTAGGATGGTGGGGCTGGAGGGGGTCCATGGTTATGCTGTGGAAGATCTCTGTTGTGGGAAACAAGGTGTATTGATTCAGGCATCTGAACAAGACCTGTAGTGATGCACTCAGCACGAAGGTTAACATTGAGAGAACTGCCAGCTTGCTAATTTCTGTTTATGGTCTCATTAATTTTAGTCTCAAGGCTGTATAGTTTTTATTTCTTGCTTTTTTCTACACGTGTTATAAACACCTACTGGAACTTCACGTTAAAGTATTCTCACTTTTGGCATTCCAGACTAAACTTCCCAATGCAGATTTGCTGTAAAATGCAGTTTGTGAGATAATTATATTACAGAGAGCTGCACTCTGCAAAATGGTTTAAAAGCTGGAGTATAATTAATTATAAAGTGACCTCTTAAAAGAGTAGATTTATTTCTTTAGCATGATTTAATTTGCTGATAGAGATTTTGGATTGCCATCAAAACAGAATTGAATCTATCAGTGTCAGTGTTGCTGTACCCACGTCCAGTGCTATTTGCCAACTCTGATGTGAGGGGATCTCTTCTGTAGGAGAAGGGGCTGCTTAGAGGCCACAACTTTCCAGTTCATGACTTCCTTTCCAAGTGTCACAAATAATGCTGATAACAATTGATGTGTCTATTATAAATTACTAGAAACTGTAATGAGATCAACAGCTCTATTCACAGGAGTGGCTGAGTGCCAGGAGGGAGGTGTCAGCTGTTTCAGTCCAACTCGTATCAAACTCAGATCGGGATGGAGAAGAAGAAAGTTTGTACTTTGTAACTGCTCTGCTGGGGGCCATAGCGTTGATCCAAATCCCATTATTTTTGCCTTATTAACTTTCTGTGCTACATCTCTGCAGGAAACGTAAATCCTTCAATGGCTAAGTCACTTTATTATGTTTGCTTATTTTTTGTATATAAGCTAGCTAGAAGACTGCTAGTTTTGGAAATTCCCTCAGTTTTTCTCCTGGTGATTTTGGCTTGAGCTATATTCAGCACATCACCTGTTAAATACGGAACCTCTGAAAAGTGCTGGGCAGCAGCCAGCTGGTGTGAACTGCCTTGTGCAACCGTGATGCTGATTACACAGATCGAGATTAGAATTAGAAACTCTGGGACTGAACAGGTCTCCTGATTCATGGGTGTCAGTGATGACTGCAGCTGCTCAATAAGCATACTGGGCGAAAAAAAAAAAAAGAGGGTAATGATCTCCTTGGAATTGTACCTCTTTGGAAATGTGTAGTATAAAGCAACCGTAGTTTAGAAGGAACTTTATTTCACCTGAAGCGAAAGGTGTGTTGTAAGACAGAAGACCAACTTGAATGAGAATAGGACCGACTTGAAAAAAACTTCATATTTTTAGTATTTTTAAGGTTAACTTGGCAAAGAAAGCATGAAGAAGAAGAGGCTGAGAGACAATGTTCGTGCTGTCTGCAGCTCTCTGAGCAGGGAAAGCAGAGGAAAGGTGCTGGTCTCTGCTCCTGGGAACCAATTGCAGGAAGGGAATGAGCAAAGTTGAGCCAGTGGAGAGTCAGACTGGGCATCAGGAACAACTTCTTTACCATGGAAATGGTCGGACACTGGAATAGGCTTTCTGGAGGAGTAGGTGATGCCCCAAGTCTGTCAGTGATCAAAAGGCATTTGAATAATGCCCTTAATAACGTGCTTTAAATTTTTGTAAGCCCTGGAGTGGTCAGGCAGTTGGGCTTAATGACCTTTGAAGGTCCCTTTCTACTGAATTATTCTGTTACAGAAGGCTGAAAAGTAAGATACCAAGAATTAAAATCATAAACTCAGCAAACTTTTAGATGAGTTTGAGATTCTCTAACAGTGCATCCTTGAGAAGAAGAAAATGGATTGTGGTTCATATGTGTGACAGCATGGTACCAATTCTGGAAAACAGTTATTGTTGGTACTATGCTAAAACAAAGCCAACCAAAGGAAGCTGCCCAGTTTATAATAATGCAGGACAAGCAGGGCGTTGATCCCAGTGTCAGAAAAAACTGTAAATACTTAAAATGAAAAGGCAGTTAGAGCTCTGAAAGTCAGGTCGTGTGTCAGCCTGACATTTGGAGAAAGAGGAAAAAATTGCAGCGTATAACATGAATTTGCAAGGAGCAATAAATATGTCCAGTCAAAAAGGTGGTGAGCTCTAAAGTACTACTTTTAGAAGGAAGGGATGAAAGGACACAATAGAGAATGAGAGGAATATTTATGAAGAAATTGGACTTCTACTGACTTTAGGGTAAACATATCAGTGCAGTACCAGGAAAAACAGTATTATCTAACGGATAAAAGCATGTGGGTGAAAATGAAGCTTAACAGGAGCCATTTTGTCCTCAATATAGAAATACTTAAGGAAAGGCAGTAGTGATTTTCTTGCTACATTGTTGGAAAGCTGTTGAGGCAACTGGAGCCCAGGTCTTATGACGAATGGCTGAGGAAAATGGGATTCTTTAGTCTGGATTAGAGGAAGCTCAGGGGAGACCTTATTGCCTACTACAACTACCTGAGAGAAAATTGTTTTCTGGGTAACTGTGACAGGACAAAAGGGATTGGCCTCAAATTGTATGAGGACAGGTTCAGGTTGGATATTAGGAAAAAAATTCTTCTCCAAAAGAAACATGAGGCATCAGAACAGGCTGCCCGGGGAGGTGGTGTGGTTAACAGCCCCTGGAGGTGTTCAAGAAATGTAGAGTTGTGATACTAAGGAACTTGGTTTATTGGGCAATGTTGTGGTTGGTAGACACTCTTGGCGGTCTTTTCCAATGATATGATTGTCAATATTCTTTCTTAGGAGATGCAGGTTACATTCATTAGACCACTTTGAATTGGATTGAAATTCATTATTTTTTTTTTGTGATGAATGGAATTATGGATATTTTAGCTAGTCCTCATTTTCCTTAGTTGAACAGGACAAAAGAAAGTATAGAAAATGGAGCTACTTAGATGAGCACATTTAGAACTGATCATAGAGCTACAGTAATTCAACTGAGGTCACCCTCTACTGATTTGTTCAGTGGGAGAAATGAAAACAAAAATATCTTGCTTCCCACACGATGACAACTAATGACAGAGATGCTGTGTGTTACACTTCTAAGGAGACTGACAAGAAAAGGAGAAAGACGCTTCAGTATTAGTTAGAATCCCAAGTGCTGCTACTACTACTTAGGAAAATGACTTGCATTTTTCTAAGATTAGAAACAAGGATTAGAAACTGCCAAATTGTCATAAGGCATAACTCAGTGGCCATATGTCATTTCTATCTCGGACAGCAATGTGAGGTTACCCATGTGGAGCATTGCTTAAAACAAATTTAAACACAACAGAAAAAGCACCCCTAATTGAAGCAGTTCCCAAACCTTACATTTGTCTGGATCCATCTTATTCTACAGACTGCTCTCGCTTCTTGCTTTTGTCATCTGCAGGAAATTATTTCCTGTGGTGTTATTGGCTTTGCTTATAGTGATAACTGTGGCACCACACAGGGCCAATGAGGATGTATTAGTGGGAGAACATGCACAGAAGGAAACCAAATCAATCCACTGAGCCCTGGCACAGTGGTGGCCTCCTTCTCTTTTTGTGTTTTGGTCAGGCTAGGATTCTGCTGCTTAGCATCAGCAATGCATGCATTTTGTTTTCTCTTCCTCCTCATGTTTGTATTACTATTACAGTTCCCATACACAGTATTCAATGCTGTATGGTCTCTCTCCATTCGTTTGCATTAGCAGAGTATGCTTCTAAGTTATTTCTGTGGAAAGCAGCTTTCTGTTAGCACCAGCAGCTCAGATACAACATGCACAATGCAAACGTTATGGTATACAGTGGCATTACAGAGTGGAATGATTATCAGAAGTGTTAGATTTGGAAGTGATGTTATTGGTATAATCTGTGATGCTAAAATCTGAGCTGAGATGGCAAAGCAAAATTTGCATGATTTTGTTTGCAGTGCAGTGAATGGATATGTACCCCAACCAGAGGCACAGGGATGAAGACTCAGTGGTTACTGGGCCATATAAAGCTGGGGAACTGCTAGAACTAGGGAAAGGATTTTCCTGTAGTCTTTCTTGGAAGACTTTGGTACCAATGAAACTGGTGGGAGGGTTGGTGTGGATTGTTCTTTTCCCTCTAGAAGTTCAGTCGTGTTAGCATTTGGAAGTGGATTTACCCCCTAGAACTTATTTGTTTGAAGTCTAGGTTAATGTGGAAAGTGTCAGTGTTACTGAATAGCTGAGTGACCAAAATCTTTGGCACTGAAACAGAGTGAGACGTGCAGAAGTAAGGGCAGAGAAGCAGTTCCATGTAAGACCCTGCAGGTAGGTATCTGGAGTGCCAAACCAAGCTATACCTGACACTGGAGCATTGCTGTCCTCCAGCTTCTGTGTACATAAAATAAATGCCTCAGAGGAGAGCTAATACACAAACCATGCAGTTGCTCTTGAACTACACAAAAGTCACTAATCTCTATTTACTGTCTAGTCTGACTCTGGCAGGATGCTTTATTCCCATGCTGATCCTGCTTGCTACATCATGTGCGCTTTGCATGAACAACAGATGTAAAACATGAAATGTTTTTTCTGTAGTTCATTCTCTACTGATCTGAGGATTAAAGGAGGTACCTCAACAAAAATGAGAACTAAAGAAAAGACTCTCTTGGCAGTTGAAAGCTAAAACCTTTTAGAAATAATTGCTTAGTGTTTACGTTTAATAGGGATTGTCATTTCTGATTTCAACAATATTCAATATAAGTAAATTGTAATGTTACTAGTCTTGCTGCATACAGCTAGCGTATCACTGGCAAATGTTTTTCCTTGACAAGCAGTATGTTTACTAAGATTTTCTGCTCCTAGATTTACTTCTATTAAACCCCGATACCAATGCCAAGCATGTGAAATCCATTTTATTGTTTTTTTCTTAATCTTTTGTGCTGAGTAGATTAAAGGTATCATCAGTGCATGCTGTAAAAGCAGGAGAAATAGAATTGCAACCTTGAGACAGATCAGCGTGTTTCTATTTTAGAAAGTGCTCGTGTGCTTATTTTGGAGTAGTCAGTTGAAGTCTCTTTAATATCAGAAGCAAGCTGCCCCATGCTGCACTCTGGCTTGTGAGCAGTACTGAGAGCAATGCGTGCTTTGTGGGCACTGTCAGAGGAAAGAAGTCCCTAGCAGTGATGTCAAACAGCCCATCAGTAAGGAGCTGAGAAGTCTGACATCACGATTTGGACCTGTGCTTGTGTGAAAGGCTATGTTGTGCCAATTGTGTCCATGTGGTGCTACTGCTATGATGTGTCCTTTAGAGAGGGTGAGTCCTACCGAGCAGTGTTACAGGAAAAATTGTCACTCAGAAATTCACAGCACTACTAGCAAAAGAAAATGCTATAGAGAGTTACTGTCTGGGTGTGATTGCGTTGTGGTTGAGCAAGGTTCATTTTCAAGGGCTTGGAATGAATCTTTATTAAACTTAATGCCAATGAGCTTTTTAGTGTTATTCTAGTTGTTTTCCTATACTATACACTGTACTGTCCTATACTTTTCCTGATTCTGCTGCAGGGAGTAGCTGGTGCATAACGATGGACTTTGCACATCTTAGCCTGAGTTTTTCATTCTTGCAAGAGGGCTGTGTCCCATGAGAGGGTTTGAGTGATCCTCCTGGTAAGGATGTTGAATCCAGTGATCATAAAAGGAGCAGCCGGAGTGCTTTGGAGGGAGCTGTACTCTCATTCATCACTTAGCTCACTTATTTTTTATTTAGAACTACATCATGAAAACAATAGTAATCTATACCTAGTAATCTACTTGTCCATACCCCCTGGGAATCTGTCTCATTTAATGAGACTTCTAGACCCAGTTTATTTTACTTATGCGGAAATTTGGGTGCTTTTTAGAAGCAATTAGTGTTGGCTTGTACTTTTCTTTACTAACTTTATGCTTTATTCGTTGAAAGTAGGATGCTCTATGGCATATGTATGGAACAAAGTCCTGCATGACAGCAGCCGGTCTATGCCTTTTTCCATGATTGTAGCCTCCCATTTTTGCAGTGCAGAATACATACTGAAAAATAAGTGTGTATCTAATATATTTGAAATTTGAATCAAAGAAGGAGCCTCCAGGTGCAAGCCGAGTGAGGGTGATTCCCAAGCCATCATAACATGCATTTCAGAGCCAAGAATGAGAGAGGCCACAGATGAGAACAGCTATCCGCGATTAGTCTTGCTTACAATGCTTTCACAACCTGACCTCAGAAGCAGCCATGGTATCTGGCTTTGGGAGAAAAAATGGACGAATATGTTCATTAAAGCACCCAATTGCTGTGTAGAATCAAGATGATCCACAGCCAAGTGAATATTGAAGTTGATTGCTCACAGCTCTGCATTTTGGATTTTGGAGCTACATAATGTTGTATACATTTTATCAAAGGCAGCTTAATCACTCTGTATTTATTTGTGTATGTGCTGGATCACAATGAGAGGTCAGCTCTCTAATGTGGGAGATGAGATTTAAATGAGTTTGCTCTACCTCTGGGATCAAAAACTATTTCTCTTCAGCTCTGCGTGCAGTGCAGCAATTCTGCATTTTAAAAGTAGAGAGAGGTGAATATGTTTTGGCCAGAAAATGTGAGAGTTATAAGTATGGCATGGAAAGCATATCAAACCTGATTACCTTTCTGATAGAATTGCAGATTTGGTGAATGAAAGGAATGCAGTGAATGTCATATATTTTGATTTTAATAAAGCATTTGTTATTGTTTCAAGAAATCTTACTTGAAAAATTGATTCAAATTGATTGTGATGGAGATGCTGCCGTATGATCTAAGAGCTGGCAGAGCAACTGTAAACAAAGAATAATGCTAAATGGAAGTGGCTGGAGCTCTGGGAAATTGCTAACCAGGGGATAGTGCTATATGTGTTCTAATGTTTAATATCTTTGTTAATAACATAGAAAATAAAGAATATAAACTGAAAACTGTGGAGGTACTGAACCGTGATAGCTTCAATGCAGAGCAAAATGGTTAAATAGCACAAAGGGCTGCTGCTGAAAATTAATAGGAATATGGGTGGAAAATAAGAAACAGAAGATGAATGTTGAAAAGCATGATCTGAATCCTGGCTAGGAGGAAGAATACATTACAGAAAATTCAGATGCTTACAGTAAAATGTAAGAAATAGATTTTTCCTCTTCTAATTAACTCACATTAATTGAAAACTGGAAAAGACTTTCTTCGGGGCTTTTCTATTTTTCTGTTAGGTCTAAAGGCAGCCATAATCTTCCAAAACAACAAAACCAAAAAGCCTTCAAATTAAACATCCCCTACACTCCACAAACAAGCACGTAAGCACCCACAAAACAAAACCAAAAGTACCCCTCAACCTAAGAATACTGCCAAGACCTACTAACCAAAAAGGAATCCCTATATTGGCAAGAAAAAAAGAAAAAAAAGTGGTTGCACAGAGATGTAGTCGTTGCAAATAGAGAATTGCTAGGTGCCAAGCTGGTAATTACGTGGAAGGGTAAGAATACAATCCTCTTGTGACCAGTCCTGAAAATAAGCCCCTGATTTAGAGTGTGAATCCTTTTTTTTGTGTTTGGCTCCTGCTTCATTGCAGGCCACATGCTATTCAGGTGGTGAAATGCCTAAAATCAAACAAAGAATGCTTTAAGAAAATTAAATCCCTACCTCTCTAATGCCACTGTAGGTGCTACCTTGTAGTGTTACTGATACAGCATATACGTATATCATAACCTCTAACAATTGTATTTTCTTCAAGAAATTTCCTTAAGATCTTGATGTTTTTCTTGAGAAAATAGAGATGTTTTCAGGAACATCCATTTTCTATTGTTATTCATCCAGCTCAGTAGCTGCTGATGTTTCAGCACGAGAGGGGCAGCACTTGGGTGTTACACATTTCAGTGTGGCAGTTGTTTGCCATGTAGACCGTTTCAGGGAATATGTTCCCAACCATGTTCCTGTTGTCAACTGGCCTCCCCAGTGTGAGAGAAGCGCTGGTCTGCGCTGCCAGCATGCGGCTCCTGGGAAAGGTGTGCTTGTACTCAAAGGCTTTGCCTGACAGCTCTTAGAAGCTTTATCTCTTAGCAGATTATGGTTTGTAAGAGCCTGAGGAACGAATGGGTAACTGTGAAGACAAAATTCTATCTGTAAAGCTTGCTTATTTTTGAAATCTCCTAAACTGGGTTGTCACCACAAAGCTTATCAGTGATGAAGAAATGCGAACACTGGTGAAATATATACAAGAAGAAAAAAAAAATATCACTTCATATAATTCAGATGAAAAACCCCCAGAAAGCACAAAGAAACAAATAGATTACAAATAGATTGTTTCGAGATTCATTGTTATTATCTGTTTAGGTATTTCAGTTGAGCTAAGTTGTTTCCATTCAAGTAGGATGTCTGAACTGAAGGTGTTTGGATGTGCTGCTCAGGGACATGACTTAGCAGAGGGTTGTTAGAGTTGGGGTAGTATGGTTAGGTTGTGGTTGGACTTGATGATCTTTAAGGTCTTTTCTAACTTGAGCATTTCTATGATTGTACAGATGGTTCATCTGTAAATCAGTATCTGGCCATGGTAGAGATCATTGGTGAGATGTTTCTTATCCAACTATGTTTTGGAACGGCCTGCTCTTGTCTGGGAGAGTCAGATCACAGTTTTGTCAGGAGTTGAAATCATGGTAGGTACCACAGGAGCCACTGGGGCTCTGTTATATATTGTGGTTGAACAGCACTGATAAACATATTGAGTAAGAAACAAAGTAAAAATAAAATGAAAAAAAAAAAGCTCACCGTGCCTTCTTTAACAGGCAAACCAGTTTTTGTTTTCTCTCTGAATAAATGCGTTGTGGGATACATGTTTTTATTTTTCTTCCAGAGATGTTTGATAAATATGAATAAAATGTAGTATATGAAGACTTCCACTGGCAGGGTACTTGTAATCAAATCAAAGAAAATGGCAAGGTCAGCATGTATTAATTCTCTTTATATATTCTCAAGTTGACTTTTTCCTGTGCTGCATCCTAATTAATATATACACACCTGCAAAGTTGTGACTGTGTTCTGGGAACACATGAGTTTTTCTGTCAGGTTTTGGATGTCTTTGATCATCCTATATGCTCAAATTTCTGTTCACATTAATTATGGACAAAGTAAACTTGGTGCTTTTTTCACCTATGTAGTTTTCCTCTGACTAATGGATGCAGATGTCACTGAAAGACAAAGCTAATCTGTATTTGAAGTTCAGATATGCATAAATCCTGAGAAACAATTGGAGAATATTAACTTTCATTATTGAGATGGGTACCTGTGCATTACACCCTGCTTAGCATGTTCATCTTCTCCATTTTTCATGGAACACGAATGATTTTTGATGTTACAGAAAATAAGGGAAGGAATCATTAAGAAATAAACTATGACCAACTGGTTAAAAATGTGAGAGTTGGCTATAGACTTGTGATCTCTGCTCACCTCAGTGGAGTTCCATCTTCAATGTCAGTGAGATTATTTGTGGGCCTGATGGCAAGTTCTGCGTAACTCAGCATAGTTGGTATCAACAAGATAAAAGAAAGAAATTTGGATTTGATGAAAGGAATATACAAAATTTAAAATTATCTTAGAATTAGTTAACTTCTAACTATACATTTCTTATTATTCTATATAATATCTGAATTTTCATCATCTACAGGGAAGTTATTTTCAGGCAAATTGAGTAAAATTTCTATAAATATTATAACTAAGGATTTGGAACTTGAGGTGGCATTTGCCTATACCTTTCTGATGCTGCAGAAGGCATTTCTGTTTGGCAATTGTATTAAGTGATGGGAACTCAAGTTTCTAGGTATGTAGGATACGTATCGAACTTGCATAATAAAGGAGTGTATTTTTGAGGTGCTGTAGTTAATAAACACTAGGGGTCGTTATCTTTTTTGACTTCTGAACATAAGCCCTAATGGTTGATGGCAGCTATGGGAGAAGTACATTGAAAAACAGTATTAATACTATGGCATTACTGTAAATTCCCTTGGAATACAGTGTGCTGCTCAGTTGTACGTGCTCAATAAGGGATCTGAGCAAGTCTCGGTGTTCAGTCTAGGGCTACAACGATGACTGGACACTCATTTCTCTTGTTTTAAAAGACTAGAAAGGTTCACTTGATTCAGAACAGAAAAGCTTATTTTAGTCTTTCTGCAATTTTAAATAATATTATTAAATTATTAATGATATATATTCTTATAAATATTATTCTTATAAATATTAATATTATATATTTTCTTTTTCTTGTATTCATGGATGTCTTACTCCAAATACTATGAACTTTTGCATACTAAAATGGATGATTCTCTAACCTAAATGAGTTTAATATGATTTTCAAAGTTTTTCTACAGTTGTAGCAGTCCCTTCCCCATTATTTCTTTCAACTAGAAAGAAACTAGTGCTAGACTGTCCACGAGCTTCTTTGGGGCCCTGTTGAACCTTCTAGGAAAGGTGTCTGCATGAACCAAACTGATATGTGCTGTAGTGATTCCCCTACAGTGTGGGGAATCTTCAGTCTCCTGAACCTCTACTGGAAAACATCGTTGTTTATGATGCACCACACAGCTGCAAATGACTGCCATCTTACTGCACAGCATAAGCCCCATGCTCTTGGGGTGCAGTGTTCAGCCACTGCCGTTTAGGAGTCATCCTTCAGCCTGTCTGACTCCAGCCCCTCTGACCAGTGCATAGGCTGTGTGTGTAGCATACGTCACCTGTAAGCAACAGAACTGTCCAATGTTACCACATTTTCAATCTGTTGTGGACAAGATGTCAATGATACATGAAGCTCCCAAAGGAAAAAAGGGATTTTCTTCTTTTTGCCATTATTTTGTTTAGAAATAGTGCTGAACTAAGTAGAGAGATGTCATCAGTTCTTTTGATATGAATTTAGCTGACCCAACACAAGATGAACCAAATGCTCTCAAGATGCTATTTCAGTAAGGAAGAACAGACAAACCATGTTGCTCAGAGAATTTGGCTTTCCTGGGCTTTTGGTGTAGAGCAATTCATGGTTCTGAAACAAATGAAAGTATTTCAGGAAGTATTTTGAGCTGAAACATGAACAGTAAACAGCATTGAAAGGTTGGTTGGAGATAAGTATCTGCCAGGCCTTCAGCTACATTTGTTAGAGAATTAATTTTTGCTCTGCTTAAAAAGTGTGTGAGATGTACAAAACAGATGTAGGAAAGTGCAACAAAATTAACCCTGTGGAACAAGTCTGAAATGTTGTGTTTTTGAATCTAAAACATTTTTCCCCGAGCTGCTCACAGCAGAAGACCTTCTGATGGTGTCAGCTCTGAGGATTAATTCAACTTCGTGACATTTTTTGAATTAGAGAGTGTATAATGACCATTAAATAAGGATGCTTCAACTGATAAACAGAAGTTGAAAATAACAAGATTGCATGTGGCCTGGTCTTTAGATCCTGTTATTATTGTACAGCTTGCTGATGTTTAAAATGAGTCCTGTAGTCTCTCCTACTGCAGTGTTTTTCATTCATTTCAAATAATGTGGAACATCCCACTTTATTCTCGTCACTCTTTTAAATTAACTGTGAAGAATGGGAGATTTATGCTGTAAGTACAGATTATGAAATATGTTAAGGAAACATTTTGCTGAAATAGTTAGGACTGTGGTAAGCTTTCTTGGTCTCCTGTGGCTTGTAAAATGAGTATTACTTTTGTCAGTGTGCGGTTCTCCATGAGCACTCAAGTTCATTAGTTCCCGTTTGCTGCTGTGCTGCGGTCTTGCACTGTTTGCCCCAGCAGTGCCAAGTGTGTTGTTGGAGCATGTCTGCTACTGAGGGGAGAGCTAATGTAAAGAGAAATCACTCTCCATTTGTGCAAATAATTTGCAGTGGCAAGTTTGTAAAATTGAATAAAGTAGCAAAACAGGATGATAGATGCTCGGAGATGGAATCACCGACTGGAAAACAAAAAAGAGATTGCAGCAGATGAGCAGGTCAGTACAAAGGAACTGGTGATGTAGCAGTGCTCAATTGGGTGCAAATGAAAAAACACCTAGACAATCAGAAAACAGAAATAGAAAAACCTAGCAAGGAAATAAGTTTCAGTGCTTCATAATATGCTGTTTGATTTCACTGAGGCAGGTACAGGTATTCAGCATGTTTTCTGAAGATGAATTTGAATGTAGCTCAGATTTTTTTTTTTAAGGGAATATATTTGTGTTTAACTGTAGTTATTTGGGTTTAAAAGAATTTTCACGGTCTTGCACTTCTCCAGAATAAGCTTTGTCTTCCCATGTACCAAAAAAAAAAACCGAACATTCATCCTGCTCTCTCTGGTGTATCCATTGGTTGTTTTATCAGGCATAGTTACGTTTACTGTTGCGCGTGTTCTTGTTTCCCTCTTGGGTTCAGAGGTGTTTGTTAAAGATACACGTGAAGGTAACAGAAATTATTTCTGCTGCCTGGATGTAGAAGCCTCCTGTCAGCATGGGGATGTGCTATTTACCTGCTGTGCTGGCCAAGAAAAGATTTATCTGACTGATAAACTTCACCTAGCTTTTTTATTATTTTTTTTTTTATGATGCCCTGAAAGTGCCTGAAGCTCAAAATCTTGTGCTACATGCAGACGCTTCCAGTGATTTCATGGTACTCTGGTTCAGGCTGGAAATTAGTCCTGCAATACCTACAGAAGTAGGCTTCATATAGCTGTCAAAACAGTTTATTTACCTCTTTGAGCTCAGGTGTGGTTTCTGTTGAGCTGAGAGATGTCTGGCTAGGTGACCAACCACCTACAACACCCGTGCTGCCTGGTGGAAGGGCTTTTCTTGGCGAGTCGCCTGTTAACTGGTGAGGGCATACCTGTGGTTTGTTTGGTGGCTGCTTTTTGAACATTGGCCAAATCTGCAAATGCATATCTTCCTGATTCTAGGCTGTTAAAAACAAAAAGGAGTTCCTTATTTGTACTTTTACAGATAATCATCATTTTGGGAAACTGGACGTAGGGTTGGATAGATGCATACGCTTCAGTTGCTATTTTGATGTGGAATGACAGGTTATTCTTTTCTGGGTATTTTTTTTTCTTAGCATTGTGAGACTGTAGGCAGCATTTCCTGCTGTGATACACTTGTCTGTGTTTCTGCACAGAATATATATGCATCTATGTACAGTAATGAATTCCTGAACTGCTATTACCACTCCAGAAAGAGAGCTTGTATCTATTGTAGGTATTTCTCTGAAAACACTGGTTGAATACTTAGTGGCATAAGAAACAGCAAATAAATCTTCAGGATTCTAAGGAAAAGAACAGGGAACAAAACAGAAATCCTCATTTTTCAAGTGTATGTCTGCATCTTAAATTCTGTGTGCAGATTTGGTGACCCCATCTCACAGAGGTCACAGTAAAACTGATAAAATTGCAGAGAAGGACAGGAAGAATGGGTAAAGCTGTGAGAAGAACAGCCTGTAAGAGAGAAGAAACACAACAGATTAGGATCACTGTATGAAAAGATATGATAATAGTATATTAAATCAGCAGGGAAAGAGAAATACTTGTGGTTTTTTTTGTTTGGTTTTTTTTGTGGTTTTTTTTTTTTTTACCATAGGAGCTAAGAGGTGTCCAAGAGAAAACAGAAAAAGAACAAAAGTAGTTTTACATGGGAGGCACTTTGAAATTGTAGAGCTTATTACCACAAAATCCATATTGGAAAAGATGATCTGCATCGTCTCAGACTCTGCACTTTCTGATGACACCAAGCTGGGTGGTGTGGTTGATACAGCAGGAGGAAGGGTTGCCCCCTGAGGGACCTTGATAAATTCAAAAGATGAACCTAATGAGGTTCAACAAAGCCAAGTACAAGGTTTATGCACCTGGGTTGGGGTAATCCAGATATGTATAACAGCTGGGAGAAGAAATCCTTGACACTAGCCCTGCTGAGAAGGACTTTGGGGTCCTGGTTGATGAAAAACTTAAGATGAGCCAGCAGTGTGCGCTTGCATCCTGGAAGGCCAATGGTGTCCTGAGTTCCATCAGAACAGGGGTGGCCAGCAGGGAGATGGAGGTGATTTTCCCCTTCTACTCTGCCTTCATGAGGCCTTATCCAGTGTGTCCAGGCCTGGGGCCCCCAACACGGAATGATGTGGAATTTTTGGAGAGGGTCCAGAGGAGGGCCACTAAGATGATCCAAGGTCTGAAGCATCTCTCCTATGAAAACGGGCTGAAGGAACTGGGCTTGTTCAGCCTGGAAAAGAGAAGGCTGTGGGAAGACCTCATAGCAGCCTTCCACTATTTAAAGGGAAATTATAAACAGGAGGGAGAGCAACTTTTTGTGTAGTAATAGAACAAGGGGAAATGGTTTTAATGTAAAGGAAAGGAGATTTGGATGTCAGGGGAAATTTTTGTAAAGAAAGACTGGTGAGGTGCTGGAACTGGGTGTTCAGAACAGTTGTGGGTACCCCATCCCTGGGGGTATTCGACGCCAGGTTCAATGGGGCCTTGGGCAGTCTGATCTGGTACTTCATCTACCAGCTGGCAGCCCTGCCTGTGGCAGAGGGGTTGGAACTTGATCCCTTAGGTTCCTTCCAACCCAAGTCATTCTGTAATTCAAGAGAGTAAAAATATGAAGATTTAAAATTTGCCACTATTTATGGAAAGTATTTTTTTGTAGACTACTGAGTGAAATTGCTCGGAAACCTGCTGCAACTTATAAAGCTACTGGTACATCTGTGAGGCTATGGAGAGTACAGTCACACAGTTATTTCCTTGAGCCTTTAAGTATGAACTGCTGACCAGCATTTAGTTAAGAAGAAAATAAGAGTGGTGGGAGGGAAGAGGAGAGCAGTACTGGGCTAGGTGGCTCCTTACTCCCTTTTAGCAGAGATCTTTCTGTGTTCAGAGTGGGGCTCTTCTGCAGTGTACAGCTTTGTCTTCACTTGTTGTAGGCTCTAAGGAGCAGCTGTTGTTTATTTTCCCTGATTTATTTTTTGGTAATTTCATGTCTTAGCTACAAGAAGAGTTTCATCTGTTCTACTGATGAACTGAACTTTGTGTATGTGCTGCTTAATGAGTATAATGAGCGTTCCTGTTTATTAAAAAACAAAACAAAAACAGTGTAAAAGTCACTTTCTACACTGCTGCTGTCCAATACAAACTTTTTTTTCTTGTAAATCTTTGCTGTAGAGTTTTGGGCTAGAAGAGCAGAAGGTCTCCTGTGATGTGAATTAACTTTTTTGAACCAGAATTGTCAAAGCAATGGCTCTATCTATGCCATTCAAAGCAATGGCTCTATCTGACCTAGTCCAAAATGTTAAGCCAAAAAGAATGCATACTTTCCATTGGCCCTTTTTATTTTACTGGTGTGTTCAAATCTGAGAGGTAGTGTTTTAGTGTTTTTTGGTGTAGCTGCGTTTTATACTATTTGACATGTCCGCTATAACAAGGGTTTGCTTTTACTTTATTTTTCCCCTTATGTCAAACACCATAATTATGTCAAAGATTGAATTCCAGGTTTAATATTCTTTCTTGTACTGAGCACAAGAAGCTGCAGTACTGATCATAGACAGTTTTTTTTTTTTTTGGTATAGTTGCAAGAAATGGCCGTGCAAGCTGTAGCTTACTGAGGAATACCAATCCTATTTTCTAAGCATGACTTAAGTTATCTGTCCTAAGCATTAATGGCAAAGCCTGTGGTCCCATGGCTGCACGTGGATAAAAAAGTAGATATGTGCTCTATAGAGAGAGACATATAAAATAAAACGTCCTGATTTTCATCCAGTCAAAGTTTCTTGTGATTCTGACTGGTAGGCCTGTCTCAGCTGCTCCAAGGTTTGAATTTCTATTGTGTTCTTTGTCTCTGAAATTAAAAGGGCATTATGGAAGTCCAGCAAAGATGATGCAAACAGAAAACTGTTTTTTTCAGGGGTAAGCGAATACTTTTGTCCAAGATATAATTTGTAGATCAAGCAACAAAATCAGCAGTGCAAATTCTGAGGTGCTCATCTTTGAGGGCAGGAACTCGATGCTGTGGCAGGGCTCAGTTTCCACTATTTGCCAGTTGTTTTGTTTGATGGTACATGTAAACCCAGTGATCTTGTTTGATATGGATGCTGAGGCAGTAAAATGAAACTCTGAATAATTAAGACCATGATTTTGTTCTTTGGTTCAAAAAGGACTTTTTAATCACTTTGAAGTTAATATTTAACTGTGATTTTAGTGGTTAATATTCTTCATTAATATATTGGAAGAAAATACTGAGGTATGCAGTGTACACATCTCTGTACTCTTTGCTGAACTGCAATAAATACCCCAAAAAGAAAGTAGAGTTACGATCCAATTGAAACATAAAACCTCCTCTAAAACAAGTAATAGCACTGTAAAAGTTCGTGCTGGTTTAATAAATCATTTCCCATGTAAAAGGCATATTTGCATGTCCTGAAAGTGCGTTTCCATTTGAAGTGTCTTATGAGGGTCTAAGAAATGAGTCATGAGGCTTCTGATTGCAACAGCAAGCAGTACGCAGCATGCTCTTGCTTCAGCTATGAGAAAGGACCCTCATTTCCAGCTTCAAGTATTAAATCCTACTTTGAAGTGCTTAAAGGGGGAGACTTGTATTGCCAGGGGAAATAACCTCCTCTTCCGTCTTAGCTGAATAATGGGGTTGAAAACCTTGCTGAAAAGTTCTGTACCGAATTCTGTATAGAAGTATGAAATATCCCTAGGGCATTTTTAACCTGTGCCCTCAGCCCATGAATTCCACGGCCAGAGAAAAAGCAAGCTGGATCTACTTCAAGACTGAATCATTCATTTTTTTTGTGATACAATTTTCCTGGGACACGAGAGAGATTTGCCGTGTGATTTCTGTGGCTCTGCCGAATCTTGAATTCCATCACATTTTGCAAGATTTGTGTTTAAAGAAAGGAACCGATGCAGGCATAAGTATTACATCGGCTCTGTGTCAGGAACACGTGAGTCTTAACCAGGATGTCAGACCTCCTGCCCTACTTTGCAGATGTGAAATGTGTGCCGCTTGCGAGCTTGCCTGCACTGCTTAGTGCACTGTAGTACAGCAAAACCCAAGTGACTTCAGAATGACCTGGCTCACATTCCAGAAGCTGATGCGGCTGTAAGCTGCTCAGTGTGGATGAATTGCAAAGTCTTTATATGGATTTATATTGTGGTTTTATATTGGTTCTGCCTTTCTCTTCCTTTGAAGGTGGCATGATTTAGCACTACTAATGTTTGAAGAGGAAAAAGTATCTTTATAACTGTTTCATTATTCTTTTGGTTGTTACATTTTCCAGGAACTGCTATGAGGTATTTTGCTGCAATACTGAGAATGAGATTCCATTAAAATAGGAGTGCTGCAGGGCCTCTTAAGTGTTACTAGAAAGCCTGTGGCTTTTACTGAAGCCAAAATACAATTGTCCAGTGCAATACTCGATTAAACAGATGATTTTACAATGTTAACTTCAAAGAGAAAAAATAATGGCTCTTAGATATAGATATCTTTCTCGTTCTTTGGACGGTAGTACTGTAGGTAAATGCATGGGCACTGTAATAGCAGGTGAAAGGCAGTGCTGAGACTTGTGCACTTGTGCCTGTGGAAAAGTAATGAATTATATACCTGTGGTGCAGTTCATGAGAAGAGGGCCAAGTGTCACTGGACAAAGGTCAATATAAACTTGTTACAACTGCTTCCTGTTTCCCCTTTACGTTCTGGTGACCATAGTTTGTGAAGATATATGGGAAACAGGTAATCAGAGACAAGTGACTGCTGATTAACGATGTAGAGAAGGGTAGAACCTTGCAACTGTTGTGCAAACAGGATTCATAATTGGAAGACGGATAATGAGAAAGCAAGTGAGATTTTGTTACTGCATCTTCAGAGGATGCAGAGTCAAGGCTTAAAACCAGCAAAAATTTGTTTAATTCCCCAAATTAACACATTGAAAGCTCAGGAGCTTAGTAGTAGTAGTTGTTTTTTATATTTTTAAGGATTAGACTCCTGTACGGATAATTAGAAAATCCACAACTATGTTTGATAGGATTAAGAAATTGTAAAGAATTTAAATTCTCATACTTCAGTACAAAAGCTCTGGTGATATTTTGAAGAATGCTCTCACATGGGAATTTGGATTTTGTATATGTCTGCATAAGATTTTCATAAGCTTTGCTGAGACTCATGTGGTATTAGTGACTGATATGGAAAAGACACTGACCTAAAGAAACCTAGACAGCTAGTATGTTACGTTCAGTATTTTCTTTCCCTTCAGTGAGGGTTTTGCTTATACTGGTTGCAAAATTGAACCATGACGGAGGAAGAATAAAGGACTGGCAGGAGTTCCCAAATGCTCCCAAAGTTTTGCCTCAAAAGAAATCTTGTTCTTAAGTTTTCATTCAGAATATTAATTGCAAAAGTGTGTGATATTTTGAAACAGAAAAGATCTGATTCTGGACTGCACAAGAATTTCGTGGGCAGTTATTTACATGAAAAGTAGTTTACAGGAATTCAGATTTCTGGTCACTTGATTTTTATAGCATCTGCAGTGCTGTGCTTTCAGTAGCTAAAAAGAGTGCTACTCATAGATGTGATTGTGCCATGCAGGACCTGAATTGTCACAACAAGTACAGATTTCTCTTCTTGCTGTATTTATCACTTGAACAGAATACTGCTGAGTGTTTCATGCAAGTGCTCCATGAAAATCTAAAGAAAAGAAATAAAAGGAAATCACTACTCATGAAGCTAGACATTGCTATCATACATTTGTCTCCATAAATTATCTGTGATGCCTCTGTTTTTTCCCATCTATGCGCAGAGACCAGAAATAACTTTTCTCAGTCAAATCCAATTGACCCTATAGGTAACAAAAGTTTTGTTTGTCCTAATTTGTGTAGGTAGCTTAAAGTGCAGTGCTTATCGTTGCATTTAATCTAGGCAAATGTTGGCATTCTTGATAAAGTAGTTCATTTTTGGACTGGGTTTCTGAACTGCGGAGGCTGGGAACTTTTTGATTCATTCACTGTTTTAGCTGGCACATAACCAAAGTGTATAAGGGAGCTCGGCAATGCTTTATTCTGGAGGCTTTGTGTAACTTGCCTGTGAGATCCCAAGCTCTTCATAGCAAACAACTGAATCAAGTGGATGCCAGCTGATGCTCACCCCAAATAGCATTTACAGAGACCATTCAGTTGCCAAAATTTTTTCAGCTTCAGACCCTTGAGAAAAGCAACCATCTATGGGCTGATGTAGCACATGACCTATATCAAGCATCAGATGCGAGGACTGGTTATTTCACTGAGACACTCATGGGATCTTCTGGCTGCTCTGAGGCTCAGAGTGATGTCAAATGTGGGTCAGGAACCACGGGGCTCAACCTGAATCCTGCTCAGGTTGCACAGTGGGGAGAGAGGAATGGAAAAGCTTTGTGGTGACAGGAGAGTGACCAAAAGTCTTCTGGTTTGGCAAACTCACCTGGCAACTTGGGAAGCATTGTTGGAGCCTATGGTGGTCCCAACTGATGCTCCAAGCACCTGCAGCCCTGTCTGAGGCACCCCAGAAAGGCAGTAAAGCTGAACATCTGCTCCCAAGGAATGCAAAGCGCGCTGTGAGAAACATGCCTCTACTGGGATTTGCAGTGGAGTTTAGTCTACTGTATAGGCATGTTAAAAACTGGCACGCAAGGAATGTACCTCTTCCTGCATCAACAGATGCTGTATGCATATGTTAGATAGAAAACAGTCTGTGTGCACTTGTGAGTAATGTGTTGTCCCAAATATATGTATGAGAAAGCAGAAGCTTGTAGGTGAGAGCTAGAGAGGCATTTAGCAAGACTGATATGCTTAAGGAAGATGGGAAGTGCATAGGAGATGTATCTGTATGCAGGCATCACTGCGAATCAACGTGACATTTGCATGAACTATTTTCCTTCGGGGCTTCAGAGAGAACAAGAGATGCTGAACCACTGTTAGTAATTTTTTTTTGTTTTTGCTGCCCAGTGATGATCCACAGGTGTGGACTGCTGGGATGGACAAAAAGACAAAAAGCTCACATTTCAAAATGCTTTTCCTTTGGGTATTGTGTCTGCTTTCCAGTGCGTTAGCATCGTGAGACCCGAGCAGACGTTTGCCTGCTCATCTCATATGGGGCTGTGCATGCTCTTGTGGTGTCTGGAGCTGCTTGGAGGCTGCGCTGCTGGGTCAGCTCCCGGGGCTTGGTGAGGTCTGGCTGCTTCAGTTGTGAGCAACTTGTCCTGAGTGGTAAAAAAGTTGATCCACACAACATGAAAACTAGCTTGTAATTAACACAGAACAGAGACGAGCCTAGCTGAGAACATCAGTAGAAAACACTGTGGTGTTCTTTTTGTTATGCATTTCTGTGCATCTTAAAGTCAATCTGTAGACTGAATGTTATCTACATGGACAACTCATCCATTGTATGTGTGAAGTGCTATCATAACTTTATGTTAATGAGCAATCCTTATTCAGAGTGCATTTCTCAGGAAAAATATGGATATTGTGAAGGTTGTTTGTGATTTGATGTATGTTGCATTAGGTCATTGCAATCAAATTAGGAATGGCAAATGAATAGCTGGATAGGCTTTCTGCTTAGAATATCCAAATTTAGCTGAAAGTCTGACGTGATAGAGATCATCAATGAGACTCATAGATGTACCTCACGTACATGAATACCTCATCCCTCAAGTTATCATTCTAAGGTAAGGAAAGTGATTTTCTGTATCATAGGTCACCTGGCTGGTCAAATTTAAACCTCCAGGCTTCTTAGACGCAAGATTTTTTTGAGGGATTAATTCAGTTGCTGCCTATTCCCTGCCAGCTTGCCAATCCAAGCATAAGTGAATGACCAACAGATGTTGAGAAGTGTTTTGCCTAAAATCTTAGGTACTTATTCTCAAGGGAGACCTAATGAAGTATTATAACTCCACACATCCTTTTATCTCATTTGTATTATCTTTGTAATCTTTGTTTTGCAATCTTTTAGACTGTTTAGCTGATATATTTGGTCACTGCTCACAAAAACCTCATCTAATTTTGATGTTCAGAGAAGTTCTGCTCTTCCTGTAGTTAATGTGGAAAAAAAGATTAGGTGCTCCTAACATCCCACTGTTTTCCCCCCACCCCTCTTTAACACATCGATGTCTGGTCATCTGCATTCACAGAAGTGCAGCAGGCTGAGAGAATCCAAAGGGAGGAAAAGAAATATTAGATTTCATTGTGTTGCACAGTCACATCCTTTAAGCTGTGAAGGGCTTGTAGTGGAAGAGTAAAAATAGTTGTCTATCTGGTTTTACCATCAAAGTGGGCCTAAATACACCTGAAGATTACTCTTCTGCTGTCAGGATCTGGTCATGCTGCCCGTTTTAGCATCTTGCCGTGCTCTGTCGTAGCCACTAAGCTGAAGAACAGAGGCAGCAATGTGACCTTACAGCAGGTGTTGTCCTTGGCCATCTCGGTGTTTGGGCTGTGCCTGGCAAGTCTAGATGTAAGATGTAAAGCAAGCAAGATGGGGATGGATTTCTTCCAAACTATAAGCTTGCTTTAAGCTAGAACTGCCTTATTAACATCCTCCATTGATGCTATGGTTGAGAAAAATATATTATGCTTTGGGCTGTATGGCTAAGATACCCTGTTATCAGTAGAAAAAAATCACTTTTCTCCTGTAAAACAGAGAAATACACATCAGTCTAAATATATGTGTAAAATCAGACTGATCCCCGTGGAATTTTAGAATGTAATAAAATGTACAAGGTCATTGCTAGATAGGTAATCTCAAGATACAGATTTGAACTATATCTAAATATGCTTATCATGTACAAATGGAGAGCCACTCCGACAAAAGGCCTGTCTGAAAAACTGGCTGACATGGCTTATCCAGGAGGTAGTTTTGCTTGGTTGCATAAAATAGTTTCAGCATAGTGAGGGAATAAATACCATTTGACTTCAAAAGAGTCACTTACTTAGATGAATTAGGTCCTAAATACAAGTAGTTCATAGCACTGTGTATGAGGGCTGCTCCAAAAGTAATGCTTCGTGTTTTATTATGTTGACCCATGAAATCAGAGGCAGGTGTTGGTGGCACAGCACTAGTAGAAGATGAACCTTCCCGCTAATATTTTATTACGTTTTGTTGCTGTGTGATGGCAGGGCAGCAGAGCGGGCAGTCTGACAAAAGTCTGGCATCTTGTATAGAAGTGTATTTGAAGCTAAGCTGTGGAATTGAATTCCTCCATGCAGAGAAATATGGTACCTGTTGACATTCATCAATACTTGCTGAATGTTTATGGAGACCAAGCAGTGGATGTGAGCACAGTGAGGCGTTGGGTGGTGCACAAATGCACAAACCAATGGGGATAACTTTGTTGAAAGCTATTGCTTTGTAGCTGAGAATTTGCCCTATGAAAAAGTGCTGTTGTGCTCTCTGTATCTGTTGTAATTTTCATGGAAGTAAATAAGAGACATGACTTTTGGAGTGACGTACGTGCAATAAATGTTACAAAACATGCTGAAGACTGGAACTGCAGAACTGGTTGTAGAGGGTTTGTAGTCTGTGTGTAGGTATGTGCAAGCTGAAGTACCATTCAGCACAAGTGTGCACTTGCACTGAAGAGCCTTTCTGTCTGTCAGCATTTCAGGAACTTTCAAAGCCAAGGCACTACTCGATAGACCTTGCAAAAAATTCAGTTGTCCAAGACCTGGCTTAAAAATGTCATTTAAGAGAAGATGAGTAAGTTGTGACAATAATAAGGCTTTTAATAAGTAACATTAGTAATTAAAAATCTGAGGCCTTTAGGTATGCTGCTAACATGCAAGCCTACCTGTGTGATTCAGGTCTGTGATGAGAAGAATCTGAATCTGCCATTTCTGGTATGACAGGGAGAAATTAATGGCTGCGTAAACCAGCATAAAACTTTTAATTTTATTTTTCCAAAAACCAAGAGATGTATTTGAACATGTACTTGATAAGAGAGAAAAGAAAGTGGGGGAAAAAAGAAAGTGTAGCACTTTCCTGAAGGTGATGGAACTCTGCAGTAGTAATTGATTTACCTTATGGGGAAAATGCATCTGCTTTGCTTTGAAATTCTTATGGAAAAAGCTTTGTGATTTGTGAATCATTGTTTTTGAAACTTTCTTTGCAATTGGTTTATTTACAGCGTATGATTTCTAAGATCACAGTCTCTGTACAGAAACATGCATTCAGCAGCTGAAAAAATCCACTTCAAAAATGGCTATTCTGCTTTCCTTATGTCTTCTACTTTTGACAGATTTTTACTTATGTGATAGTATAAGGGAAGCAATGCAAAGAGCTACAGAACTTCCATGATTGTGGAAGGCTCTTGGAGAAAGGGTTGGTTGTTGTTAAGGAAAAAAAAAATCTGTTCAATAAAGATCAAACTGAAATTAAGGCAGGAAGTTTTGTTCTTAGTGAGGTCTTTAATCAGCTGATGACCGAAGGGTTCCTCACAAAGCTGACTATGAATTACACAAGCAGTTTTTCTCAGTGCTCATTTTAAGGAAGGAGAGAGGAAGGGTTACTTGTTGGAAGTGATTCTATGGTTCAGGCAGTTAATAGAGTGAAAGAAAAGGGAGAAAGGCAAATCTTCAGTCTGAAGATATCACATACATCTGAAATAAAGACTGAGATGAACGTGATGTGTTGAAGAGACTGAAAACGGGGAAGCTTGTACTATTTTTATAAACTTCTTTATACTAGCTAAAGGGCTGTGTCAGGAATGACTTCAAAAGTGATGTCACAGATTTAACTGTCAACTTGCTTGAATGAAAATTTATAGCCTGATCTGGATCTTGGATTCCGAAGAAAAAGTTACCTTAAGTGAATTGGAGAGCTTGGGTATCTAATAGTAGCCACTGAGTCTGCAAAACTGAGCTATGTCTGAGCTTGCAGAAAGTACACTTTGATGGTTTGTCTGGAGAACTAACATCAGAAGGGCAATTGCTCACTTGTGGAAAGCCTCTGGAAAATTTAGAAACCCGCAGCACTAGTTGTTGAGGTTATCAGAAATCAGATGCACGGGATCCCAGAGGAGGAAGTGCCACCAGGCCTGAGTACTGCAGTCAACTTTTTGTACGATGACCAACTCAGTAATTGTTAGGAAGTAAGAAAGGAAAAAAGAAGGAGCAATTTAGCTAGTTCATATAGCTTGTGCTTTTTAACTGATCCTGAGTGGGATGGTGGTTTTATAAAGATCATGTACAGTAAAAGAAAAAAAAATCAAAACAATATCAAAACAAGCATAGCAATCTTGCAGTGATAACTGAAAAGCAAACAAACAAAAACAACAAAAGCAAACCTTGCCCAATAGGGAAGATTAACGTAGCAGTTGATAGTTTTTGTCTGTGGCATCTCACCCTAACTTGATTTGTATTAGTTCAAGAATGGAGGTGCTTCTCTCACTGCAGACATCCCTAATCTGTCAGACAGTTGGGAATTGCAGGAGGGCTGCAGCTGCTGCAGCTTTTAACATTTGGCTTCCGAACCTTCTTCTCTTGGCCTATGATTTCATCACATGGCTATAACGTGTAGTCTCAGAAAATCTGGATGACCCAATAATTACTGCACAGATGTAATTAAAGCCTTGAGTGAGAAGCTGATGGCATATGAATAAATGAAACCTCTCAGTTGTAGTGGTATCTCTATGTACAACTTCACTTTTCCAATAAATCATTCATTATGTTTTAACATTTAAGAAGAGAATTGATATTTAAATACAGGACCATTCTCTGACCCACTCTGTCTGCTTCTGTATTTGAAGTGCATCTTCTCTTACGCTGATCTCTTTGCATGTCCAGGAAGGGAGCTGTTATTTGGCACTGACTTGTACTCTAGGTCTTATGCCAAACAAGTTTAAGTATTTTTCTTTCATCTATGTTTAAGAATTCAGTTCTTTATGCAAGTATTATCTAATGATGTTATAACAGACTGAGGAAAGTGTGATATTGAAATTCCATACTGATTGTTAATTGTCCCATCATGGTAGTGTCTCATGATCTGTGTTTACTTCCTAGGGTCTGTTCCTCTCACTGCAGAGCACTGGAAGCTCACTTTGTGTTACGTGTGATTTATCCTAAGCATACAAGAGGATAACAGGGGCAAAGTTATTTTGGTTTTAGTGTGTGACTAAAAGTTATCTGGAGGTTTTTTTTTATGAGGCTTAATGAATGCAAACCTAACAACAGTTAAAATTTATGGATAACATACCCTAAGCAGTGCCTAATTAGAAGTGTCATTGCATTTATGTGTGGATGTCATGGGGCTCAATTATCCTCTGTTATTCAATTTAATAATAATAGGAGTTATGGAGTAACCAAAATCGGATGAAGTTGAAGGAGCCTGGAAATGAAACAGACTCTTTCAGTGGAAGCAAAGGCCTTTTAATAGTAGATCTTCTGGATTAGTCAGTTTAGGCTTGAATATATTGACATATTCACTTTCTGGATTTTTCTTCCACTCTGCAGCCTGCAGTCTTTCTATTAAATAAGTGATTAGTTTCATATACGTGACATATCTTATTTGTCTCATTTAAATGACAGATGTAAGCTTTGTAATTAATCATATGTCTTTGAAGTTTCTCATACTTCAGAATAATAGGATCATCAATTGTCTTATTATTAAAACATTTTAATTGTTAGCACGATACTTTAACCATAGCAACCTGAATAATCTGTGCATGAGATTGCCCTCTCTGTTTCTTCCTTTAACTTCATTCTAGGAAAGCTTGAAGTGAAGCTCAGGTGGACTGATTGGTGGTGCATCCCATTTGGGTAAGGACAGGAGACTACTGAAATACAATATTAATGTGTTTATTTCTGTTCTATGAAATCTTCTATAAAGCTGATTATTTCTTCAATATGAATTTAATGTACCTGTTTTCTATTTCTGGCCCACGGTAGCAGGTAATTGTAAGGTTTTTGTATTAAAAAAAAAAAAATCTTGGCATAGCTCACAGAAACTTGAATTACATTGACAGACTCCTTTGCAGTTGTGATTTGAGTGCTTTGAATATATTTCTGTGAGTTTCTAGAACCCAGTCAGTAGGTGAACAGTGGAGAAGTAAAGCTTAAAAACATGCAGTCATTGCAGTGCTCCAGTCCTTCAGAAACTGTTTACTCTGGAGAAGAGTGAAAGAGTGAGACCCTATTGCTTTCTACAGCTCCCTGAAAGGAGGTTGTTTTGAGGTGGGGATCAGCCTCTTCACCCAAGTAACAGTGATAGGATGAGAGATAATGCCCTCAGGTTGTGCCAGGGGAGGTTCAGGTTGGGTATTAGGAACAAATTCTTTGAAAGAGTTGGCAGTGTGTTGCAACTGGATGCCCAGGTAGGTGGTACAGAGTCACTGTCCCTGGAGATGTTCAAGAAACGTGTAGATGTGGTACGGAGGATCATGATTAGAAGGCATGGTGGGATGGGTTGAGGTTGGACTAGATTGTCTTGGAGGTCTTTTCCAACCTTAATCGTTTCTGTGATTCTTCTAGTAGAGACTGTGACTTGATCACTTCTAGATGACTCTTGATTTGCCTTTCAAGCTGGTTTTCCTTGAGCTTTCCACTGTGCTGGAAAGGCACTCACGTCTACCAAACCTGTGCAACTTTAGGAAAACTTACTAGTTTTAAAATGGCGTCTTCCCTAAAGTGACTCTCTTATCTACCAAAAAATAGCTGCAAGATATCATTCAAATTTGTTTTAAAATTTTCTTAATGATATGATATTAAGGAAATGTTCTGCTTCTGTGCTGATGTGTGTTGGTCCACAGCGTCAGATAAATTTGCTCACCTTCAGAGATACTTCCTTTTTTCTTTTATAAAAATATCCAAGTGTACAGACAAAAATTTGAGAGATCAGGTCTCATTTAAGTTTCTGCGAAAGTGGCTTAGTCTTCAAGCAGCCTCTGGGCAATAGGTGCATAAATGTTGAGATGTTTTGAAAATCTGTCCTAAGCTCTGTAGCGAGAGCTATCAGGTGTTAAATATGTTTGAACAACTGGCTCATCTCATGTATTTAGATGAGATCTCTTGAAATTGTGTAGGTTTTGATGTTTCTCCATGATTTGGCTCATGTGGAGTTGAGGGAAAGAGGGAAGTTCAGACTGCTGCTCAAATAACTTAACACAGTTCTGTTAGATGTCGTAAAGTCATGTGAGGCATCTGAAATTACTCTTGGGCAACTGCTAAAAGGCAAACCAGATTGCCACCCATTTTGTAGTTCTGGATGGCCATAGGGATTTGAAAGTGGCAAAATAGTTTTTATTCTGTTTGTTTTTGTTTTGTTTACTCTATGTAGGAAATACTGGTGCTGAGTGAGGAGTGGATCTTTTTCTGAGTATTGAGCAAAAATGATTTTGGCATTCATAATGGGTTTCATGGGTAAGGAAAGAAGTGTTCCTTTTAAAGTTGACTTCATAAACTGAAATAGTGGCTTTAGACTGTTGCTAGGCTTGGAAAATTTGCATAATCTTTGGATGCAATTGTAAGGATGTGGTACATTGCAGAGATTTTTCAATAAATCAACCACTAAATTCTGTCAATAAATATATGCTATAAATAACTACTGACTCACAGCTAGACCTATAAACACTGCAAGTCTTTCAGCAGTTGGCACAAATAAATAATGTTGTTTGCTGCAGTTGGCTCCCTGACTATGAGCACTCTTCCCCAGCTACACAAATTGCTTCCTGGTGTCTCCTTGGCTTATATAATGGCCCTGTCCATTTTGCTGGTAGACTTAACATCTGTCTGGGGGAAAAACATCAGAAACAGGATGATAAGGATACATTTTCAGAGCATGGATTCCTTGGGCTGCCCTGTGGTGTAAGGAGCCTGCTGGCTGCACGTGGAAGTGACTGTAGCTTTTCTGGATTTTTACTGACTTGTGACACTTAGTTTCTCTCATAGCACAGCAGCTCTGATAGTGCTGTACATGCCTAGATGCTTAGTTCTAAGTTTCCTGCGTAAAGCTTAGGTCAGAGGAAGTTGAAATGCTGCCTTGTGATGTTTGCGGTAGTTTGTCATTTTGAAATAGGCGTTTTCCTGAAGCACGATGCCAAGTGGGTTATGGAGGAGGGATCACACATCAGTGTTTTGGTTTGCTTGGAATTGTCTCTGGGAGTAGGAGAGTGCATTGAGCGGCACGCGCACCGTGTGCCAGGGCAACGAGGGGATGGAGGAATCTCTTGCAGTTTGTTTGGGAGTAATGTTGCGATGCTCAGACTGGTGTGCCTCCCCCCTGCTTTCAGCATAAGGCAGGATACGAAGAAGAACAATTTAATGGGAGAGAGTGGAAAAAAAAAAAAAAAAAAAACCAAGAAAAGAAAATCGAAGTTTCTCTCGGCACTTTCTGTGCATATGTATCATTTGCTGCTAATTAGACGGGCAAGCAGGGCTAACGTGTTCCTTTGCTTGTCAATACTGCTCAGAATCCAAATGAGTTTCTCACTGCTAGGAACTCAGAGGTTTTATCAGCTTGTCTGAAACCGCCACGTTTGGCTGCTTTTTGTAAATGGCAGTAGAGTGTTTTCCTTTTGTACATGCCGGAACTGAGCCTGAGCCACGCTGACGTTAAAATAATACTCAGCGTGTACATGCAGAACAGTCCCTAAGGAGGCAGCAGAGTCGGGCATCCCTGCTGAATGCTAATGAAGGTGGGAAAAAATACTTGTATAGCATTATGATCTGTAATGAGAAGCAGGTGAAAGAAGCAGAGGGTGAGAAAATGGAGTTTAGTCTGTGCTGAAGGGCAAAAGAAAACAGTTATTGAAGAACTTGCTGGGGGAGTGGAAGTCAAATGTGCTCTATTCAGGAGAAAACAGTTGTATGCCCCTCAAATAACTGAGATGGTTTGCAGTTAATTCTACCTTGGACTAATGTAGAAGGACAGAAAAAAGGAGTCAAAGCTGCTCAGTTCGACCTGGTGGTTTAGAACAGTACTGATGCCATTGTGACTAATGTGCAGCTCTGTAAAACCGTGCTCCATTTAAAATTTCCAGAAATGCTTATTCAGTTTCAAACTTCATGTTAAGCTTCAATTCTGGGAGAAAAACACTATTAATGGAATTAAGTTTTATTGAGAAGAGTGCAGTTATTTTGAAGACTTTGTGCCAGGTACCACTCAGTTGATTTTTTTTCTTTTTTTAGTAAAATTTAGTAAAATCTACAAAATATTTAAATTGCTGGATAATTCTTGTCTTGACTCGCACTTCTAAATTGCTATCTAAAAAAAAAAACAAATGTTTTTTTCTTTTTAAATACATGATGAAATCTTTACTGGCTCAGTGTTCGAAATCCACTCAACTGCAAAGGCAAGCAAAATTCAGCTATAAAGTAGATTATTGGCTATAAAGCTGCTTTACTCTGAGATTCTTACCTTCTTTGGAGGAGCCAGAGAGCAATATCAGATCTGTCTTATGTAAAACAAAGCCATCAATTATCTTTCACTCCGTACTCTTAGTGCACTTTTAGCAGTAACATATGCCCTGTTCTGACTTCATGCTGGCATCTTTTCTGCACAGAAAGTAATGTTTTCAATGAAGATTAACAAAAAACAAAAAAATATTTGGAAAACAACTGGTGCATTTGTTCACCACGTGGTGGCATCACTCAGTTGTACGGAAGCTGAACCGCTTTGCCCATAGAGCAGCTTTACTTCTGTACTTGGTATGAAGGGACTTTCATGTTTTATTCGAGATTATTAAAGACTGAAGAGAGCTATTAACATGCTCCCATAAGCTAAATGAAAGCCACAACTCTAGTTCTGATAACTGTATTTCTTCTTTATGGCATATTGTTCACCACTTTGAATCTTATTTTTAACTACGTAAAAGCCAATAGGAGGCTGGTCTAGATATCTTCTCTTCCTGCCCCCCCCCACCCCCCCTTGTTAACTTCTTGTGGATGGCAGCTAGTATTTTATCAGGCTGATAGTGACACGAAAAAATGGTGTTGTGCTTTGAAATTGGTTTGGTTTGCTTTTCCAGGGAGATTACTTTGTCTCCAATTGCTGCAGTCAATGTGCATTCGAGGGAAAGGAATTATGCAATTTTGTGAGTAAATACTTCCTATAAAACAAAAGCATTTTTCAGCTGTCATGCCGAAAGTGGGTGATCTTTCCATGTATGTACAAGCCAGTAATAACTGTTTACTGAAAATGTTGAAACATGGGGATAAAAGAGGAAACAAGGCACAACTGATATTCAGAGGTAAAGGACAGTCTTGGTAATGTTAGGGAGCTCTGACAGCTTATGTATGCTGAGGGCATTCCTTGGTTAATGCAGAGTAGCTGCTCGCTATTGCTCGAGCTACAACCTAGGGATCTTTTCCGAAGAAATCACATTTGATCTACCAACATGTATTGACAGTGATAGGACAAGGGGGAATGGTCTTAAACTGAGCCAGGGGAGGTTTAAGTTAGATATTAGGAGGAAGCATTTCACACAGAGGGTGGTGATGCACTGGAACAGGTTGCCCAAGGAGGTTGTGGATGCCCCATCCCTGCAGGCATTCAAGGCCAGGCTGGATGTAGCTCTGGGCCACACATAGCACGGGGTTGAAACTAGGTGATCATTGTGGTCCTTTTCAATCCAGGCCTTTCTGTGATTGTAAGAATGGGTCCACAACATATCAGTAAGGCATATACTTGTAGGCAAGCTTTTTTAAAGTATTGCTTCCCCTATTGCCAAAGCAGCATGAGTAAGGTTGTACTGCCAACGTTCCTTTTGGTTCTGTGAGGAACAGCAAGCAGTTCTTGCTTTGGGGGAGTGGGGTGGCTGGGTTGGAAATTAGAGGAGGAATATACATATAAATTCATTTTTCTTCCCCTCACCCTTTCTTCTGTTTACGCTGCTGAGTGCTTGAATTTCAGTAAAAATAGAGCAGCTATCAAACAATACTGTTTCTGAAATTTTTTTGTAAACATGTCTAAAGCTCTTGCTTTCCTTTACTGCTTAGATGTGTGGTTTTTATATATTGCTTTATCGGAGATATTTTGACATGCTGACTACACGTGCACTTAGCATGCACAAAAATACATACATGAACTGTTTTTTTCCCTCAATCTTTTCCTTATAGCTGCTGGCCTTCTGAAATAATCAGCATTATCTTAGAGAATGTAAGCAGTGATGCAGATCTGTTTTTTTGGATTGCTTAGTGATGTGAGCTGGCCTACTGAGAATTTTTCCTAAAGTGGAAACTGAAGTATTCAGCTATGGGGCTGGAATTACCCATGCAATTTATAATAGATTGTTGTAAGAGAAAAAAAAAAAAAGATATATTCTTCAACTGACTTATTCTTGTTGCTAAGATTCAGTTGCTATGAAAAACACCTAAGTTTCTCATCTTGGAGGAAAAAAAAGTCAGAAACAGGTTAAGTGCTAATTTTTTTTTTTCTGCAGTGTGTTATCTAAGGTAATTGTTTTAGTTGGTAGTTATTAGGAAGGTAAGTAGCAAAAAATGGAGGTCTCATTTCTTCAGTGCTGGTAGATACTATCTCCTATGTAGTTTCATTGAAGGCAAAGATACGGGCTTATAAGACTTTGTCAGTGATCTTTTCTCATCCTAAGTGGGGTTAGTGGCTGCCCGTACCTCTCTGTTGGTGTCTCATCCACACATGAATGCTAATAATGATACTATAGGTTCAGTTTCACAAAATACATCTTTTTGCTTCAGTAAGCCCACGCAAGTCCATGATTTTGGACTATGGTGCCCGGTTTTATTGCTTTTGTCAATCCCTTGTGAAGGACATGACATCACATGTGTTTGCACTTCAGAAAGTTTCAGCGTCTTGTCTGGGGTTGCTCTGGCAAGGTGACATGTCAGGTTTGGAGCTGTTCCTGAGATCACAAGCTCGCAGGAGAAAGTGTGCTTGGCTGCTTGGAGATGGAGAGAACCTCGCACTGAATTCCTGTAAACTCTTCTCAATATAGCTTTAAGAAAAGAATGCTGAAAGGAATGTTTGCTTGATGTTGGGCTCTGAGAGCATGGATTTGGAGGGGGCAAACATAAAAGTTTGCTCTACTTATGTGTTGAGTACATAGTTCATTTATTTTTAGTATCTGTATTGAGTTCTTGTGAAGTCTAGCAAGCTTATCCATCTGACCAACATGATTTACATCAGGATCTTTGATGAGGCTACATTAGGCTTTCCTGTAGCTTCCAATGTAATCGTGTCAGGAGTGCCTGAGTACCTGTCTCAAATATAGAAGGACAGCTGCTTAAATGAAAGAGAGGAAAGATTTATTTTTCTTAAAATGCTATGTGCAAAAACCCACAGTCTAATTTGGGCTAATTAGGAGTTTTGGTTGGTTTGGTTACACCATGAGTAATTTTAAATTAGCTTTCTTGTTTTAGGGTGCATTTTGTTTGAATTGAAGGTCTGTGTAGTGGAGTGAGAAATGTTCAACTTGACTGCGTGTGAAGTGATAGAGTGATAAAAGTGCTACATAAAATATTTTTACTTCTGACACTTGTTATATTGTTCTCTCAACAGTTATTCTGTTGTGACAAGTAACTGTAGCTTCATGTGGGTTTTTAGAATAAAATCTTAGTTATTTGAAAAGGGGGAGGTATCTTATAAACTTACAACATACAGAGAAGCAAAAGCCCATAAAAAATGAGAGAAAGGAAAAGATTCTTACTGCTGAGTATCCAAAGAAAGAGGAATTGCATAAAATGACATGCATTAAGTGCTAATAATGTAAATTTATTTTAAATTGCCTTTCTCAATTAATGAAAGAAGCTGAAGAGTAACCAGACACCATCAAACATGAATTAAGGAAGAACACATTGCTTTGGAAACCAATTTAGTGAGTCATCAGGTTGAGTGCTTACATAGCTGATTTTGATATTGTCCTCAATTCATCAATAGTATGAGTTAATCTTTTTTGGTAGATCAACACATTTAATAGAAGCATCTTTAGTGGTATTAATAAGGTTATTCTATAATTTTGTGTGCCTGATAGAGTGAATTTGCACAAAGACATTTAAATCTTAAATACCTGTTAAGGCTTGAAGAGAATTAGAATGTAGATAGCTAATAGTCTTGCCTCTTCCCTGCAGGACTGCATTTGCTGTAGATTTTTGCTCTTGACTGTAGAAGTTTCTCGTGTACTACTTCAGAAATATTTGGGTTTTTTTGTTTATATATGCATGAAAACGCTTCCCTGTTTAGTGTTGTTTGACATTTTTTCTTTGTGAAGAAACTGTCATCATCTGTCTTGTTTTAAACACCTGCTGGGAGGGCTGCAGTCTTTTTTCCTCCTACTGTCATCCTTTTTATCTCATCTCAGTGCTCCAGACAAATCTCCCAGAAAGACCTTTTCCATTTAAGTTAAAAATACCTCCATGAATGAGTTTCCTGAACACTTAACGTCTTGATTAAAGATACAGCTTATCACCTTCCTGACCCGATGTATTTTTATCTCCTGATTCTTCACCATACCTGTGTTTTACTCAAAACTTTTAAGTGCATCTGTTTGTTTATAAATTGACTAATGAATCAAATTGGTGATTAAATTTTGTATGCACAAGTAATACAACAGCTAATTGTGTGTGACACGTGATATTTTGCTAGCTGGGCTACTTGGTTAGATTTGCAGCAGAATAAATTATGTAAATTGATGATAATCCATGAAATACTAGGATTTGGTATCCCAAAATATATTTTTCCCAGAATTTCATATGTTCCCTTGAATTTGATGTTTTTAATAATAAAATTATTTTTATTCCTTCTGGTTTTCAAAGATAAACTACAAGAAAAATGCCAGGGTGACGGAGACGATAGTACTAAGGGAAAAATGTCAAGTCCTTCATCTCAGCAGGATGGTAGCTTTGAAACTTAATTAAAATCACTTAAGTGCCAGCTTTGTTAATCATTTCATGGCAGAGTACTCCACCAAAAATACCAGGTGTTTGCAGCATGACTGGATTTCCATTCCTTTGCTCTGTCTGATTGATGTTGTCATCCTTCGTTTGAGGATCTTTCTAAGCCAAAAAAAAAAAAAAAAAAGCAGTAACATCTTGGTTTTCAAACAGTGAAATTGTTTAAAACACAAGTTGTTTGATTAGAATGATACTCCATTTGCTGTGCAGTAATGAGATCTTAAGAGTTAGTCAAACTGGAAAAGAAGAAAATAATTCAAGGAAAAAAAAATAAGGGAGGGTTTATCTAATGGTGTCCAAAGTGGGTAGGACCAGCTCTAGTGATACACAGAAGTGAGAGATGCCAAGGCACAGAAGTTGGAAGAGGCAGTGTGAATGCCAGTAGGAGGATGTCTTGTTAGATCAGAAATCAGTGGCAGCTGGCTGTTGATAACTGTGGAAACAAAGGAAAAGGGGACTGAGAGATAACCATATTGTCATGTTACCAGGAGTAGGATAGCAGTTTTTTTTGGAGCATTTTGATTCCATGCAGAGTGTAAGAGGGATTCAATTACAGGGAGATTTGAGCTGAAGCCCTTAATGCAAATATCCTTATAAAGCTGATGCCAAACCTTACAGTTTGTTCATATGTCTTCAGAGACAGGATGGTGATAGAGGAATCAGTAGTAGAACAGTAAAATCTTAAATGTAGTTGTAGCAAAGCAGAATTACGGCATTATCTCATGTGCCATGAAGAGTTCCACACGTTGAAAAAAGCAGTGGGGATGAGATACAGTATGAAAAATCATAGCTGCTCTTCCAGTCTCACTTGTGATCTTAATGGAATATGTTTAGAGTTAGAGATGCACTCAACAAATGAAGAAAAAATTACTATATATCACTATGATGTTAGAGTCAAATTAGAGAAAAGGATGTAAGAAGGCTCCCCAAAAATACCAACCTGTTACTTCTGCCAATATCATGACAAAGATAACATCTAACAAAATCTGGTAAAAAGATGCTGACTGCAGAGAAGGCAGATGTTAATAACCAAACAACGATGCAATAGATTCAAGAATTCATCCATTCCTTGGTAATTGAAATAGCAATTTAAGACAAAAAATGTCAAGCAGGTGTGAAAAAGGGAGTTTCTGAAAGGGAGCTTCAAAAGAACAGGTTAGGAGAGATACTTCACTGAGATGATTAAAAACTGGATTAATTAATAATTTAGGAAACAAATCAAGTATAAGTTTGAGAGATTATATACTGTAAGAACATTGACCAATAGCACCATTAAATAGTTTAATCTACTTAAATGGTTTAAATGCAGATTTATTCTTCAAATGTAGTGATAATGTTTTCACCAGGTTACCATGCACATTTCTTACAGTATGGTTTGTGGGATGGTGGTATCCTCTTAAAATGCATCCTGACAGTGATGAAGGCATTCAATACAGGAAACTAATAACTATTGCTATTCATATAGCACTGCAGTCTGGAGACAAGTTTGGCAGAACACTGTCTCTTTTATCTGTAGAACTCAAATTAAAAATCATTATTTCTTTATTTCTTGAAACTTCAGAATATTATCTTCAGGGTAAATAAATATGAAAGTATATCTTTGCTAGATGAAAGTGTGGTGCATCTCTAGTAATTAAAAAAAATATCACTAGAAATCAGTGCATTTGGATTCATCTCTCCCTTATGCTAATAAACTTGTATGAACCACAGTGCTTCAAACTTCTGTTGCACTTTTAAGGAAATAAAGATGGGATTTGTGCAATTCGTGTGCAAGAAGTTGAAATCCCATTGAAGTACTGCTGAAATGATATCTGAGGTACGTAACTGTAGATCTACTCAGTCACATGCTGAGTGATGCTGAGTGGTTGCTCAGAATCTGTAGTGTCATCCAAAATCTGGGAAGAAGACTAACTACAGTGGTAGAAGGCAGCATTGTTTTATTCCTTACAGTGCATACCAGCGACTTGACAAGCAAGTGCACCCTCTCAGAGTTCACACTGTACACTTAAACAATTAAGATATGTATATGCAGTGCATTGGCATGCATATTCATTCCTTTTCAAGGACTCATAGATACATGCTAATGTCTCTTTGGGCATGCTCAGTGGTATCTAGGGTGGTCAAGTGCCCACCTACTTCTTCCCCTTTTTTCACTATCAGTTTCATCACTGAGGCCTATGGAAAATTTCTGTTGCTCATCAGGCCATAGTGTGCAACTTCTTAAAAAGCGTATGTGGAACCTAAAGAAAATATGCTTGCACCTTTTGAGGCAAAAGATTAAAGTATTCTAATGTGACACCAATGCTGCTTCTGAGGCAAAATCATTGAGGCAAAAGATAAGTGTTCTATTATGTCTGCAGGGCAAAATTATTGAGGAAAATAAGACTATTCACACACTAAAGTTGAAATAGGAAGTTTTAGAACTATCATTTACTGATTTCTCTTGCTAATGTAATGTATTGGTTCTCTTGCTAATGTAATATATAGGTATTCCTCTAATGTAGGAATACCTATTGCTAAGCAAACCAACCTATATCAATAGGTAGCATGAAGTAAAACAAAATTACACGTATTTTCTCATGCCACAGAGTGCAAGTGGGGAAATCCTAAAAAAAAAAAAAAAAAATCAACAGTTTTCTTCTGAGATTGTGTAATCTTTGAACATCCTATTGCTAAGCAATTTCAAGATGTCTTGAGAGTTAATGAGTTAATGAATTAGTCTATTATACTTCTGTAGTTGTTCCCCACTACTCATGTAGAAAGTAGTTGTCTTTTAAATGTGCTAAAGGCTTATTCTTAGCTTCAGTGAGGACTGTGGAGGTTAAACTTGTTGGAATCCATCGTATTTTTATATAATGCGAGTCTTCTATTGAAGTTATGACACGTTCGGTTTCACATTCTGTAATTTGACTAAAGAAAATGATTCAGAAAATATGAAACCTTTTTTCCTTAGTCATTCCAATTCTTATTGCTTGCAGTACTATCTGAAAACAGGAAGGCAAGAGGAAAAAACGCTTACTGTGTAGCATATGCTTTCAGGCAGAACACAATCAATTGACAAAATATCACAATGTAAAAGCTGATCGGCTAATTCTTCATTTTATCCCATTGACACAAACTGCAAAACACTGTGAAAATTCCTCAACCAAAGCAGTCTTTGCTGAGTTATTTCAGCTGTAGTCTGTGCCTAGAGAAATGGGAGGCCATTTGCTGTGGTCTGTTGTACCACTGATCTTTTTGCTGCTGGTAAGCGAGCAGCTTTTGATTACTGTCACCTTCGGAGTGAAGATCTCTCTTGTAATGCAACTGATGACGGGTTCTGTATTCCATGAATAAGTGACTCTCTGAATGTAGTCTCCTGTAAGAAAGGGCTTTATTTCTTTTCTCCTTCTGTCTTGTTCGTGCAAGTAAACTGTTCCTTCCGTGGGGCTTTGCTTTTCTCACCCTTAGTGCAGCAAAGCTCAGTGGCTGGTGCTCTCCACAGGGGTCCGTAGCTCAGCTCTGCTGTTCTCTCCCTCTGTTCCTGCTTCTCTGTTTCTTGTTCCCTCCCCTGCTGTGACTAAATAAATTACCTGTATGACATGTTCAGTTTTCTCTGGCAAGGAGCCTGGGAAATCAAATCTGTTCCCAAACCTGGATCTCCCATTTGGCAAATGTAATGCCTCCCTGTTGCTAAATCAGGTCAGCTCTCAGGAAAAACAAAGTACGATTTCATATAGCTATAATTAACACAGAGTAAATTTGGATAATGCAGCTGACATGTTTATTGTAAAGACCGTCAAGAAAATAATTTTGAAAGTATTTTGTTTTTCTCTGTTGCATTAGGATACATGTTGAACACTCTGTTTATAGAGAAGATTAAATGTTTTTCTCAGTTATCTCATATCAGTGAAATAAATTTATTTTCTGTCTGCTCTAAGAAGCTATTTGGTGAAATGATCCATTGGTTGAATTAGGTGCAGTTTTATGCATTCAATTGCCATGACTTTATAAAAATCTATATTAATTGATAATTAACAGCTAATTATTATTAATTATTCATAAACTCTCCCTCTCCTTTGGCTTTTTGACCTCTGAACGTGGAGATACAAATGAAAATGTTAGAAAAGGGAGGACAAAAGAACCCTTCCAGTACTCTGTTGTTTAAAACAACTGGAAATAGGAAAATAGTTCATTTTTCTATTTATGCTCAGTCTGTTTCCCCCAGAGAGCTGAATGCTGAGCAAACCCCCAGCTCTCTTCAAGGGAGGAACGTGGTGAGAAGCACTGGGCTCCTATGCGAAGGCTTGTGGCTGCTGAGAGCTCCTGGGATGTGCTGTACCACAGCACTGACAGAGTAGCAGATGAGCTGTGCTGAAAACCTTTTCCAGCCCCAGCTGAAGTCAGGCTCACCCTGAGGAAAAGCAAGCCATGTGTGAGTAGGCCAGGCCGCGGGGCACTGCTGCTGGCATTGCCCATCCTGCCAGGCTGTGCTGTGAGCTTGGTTTTGCTTCATTCTTGGAATTGAACGGGCTGAAATATCTATATCTATTTTTCAGTGGTACATGCTTTCCCTGATTTTTCTGAAGGGAACTACAGTGTTACTAATAATTGTTTAGTCATTCCTGAATTGCCTTTCTTCTGATGAGCACTTTTGTTCTTGCTCTGAGAGGCACTCAGTGAGTGTTTCTTCATCAATTTAAAAATTTTTCAAAGCTCCGTTGTTTAAAACAAATCCTTGGAACAAAAATTACTCTTTGTTATCCAAAGCCCACTTACAGCGCGTGCAGCAGAGCGGGGAAAGCAGTGAAGTGAGTTGTAAAGATCTGGAGTTCGGTTCCTGTCTCTGCCCTGCAGTGAGAGCCACAGTCTCCATTTAGATTGGCTTTGGTATGAAGAAATGGCAGCAGTAATGTTATCTTTCCCCAACTTAATCTTATCTGTACAGACTGAAGGTGCCTACTGTAAAGATACAGGATGATCTCTGAAAGGCTTCAGCTGATACTGTAACAGAAATCTCTTCTACTCTGTCTTAATGGCAAGGGCAAAGCCTGTCACATCACAGAATCACAGAATCACAGAATGACCTGGGTTGGAGGGGACCTCAAGGATCATGTAGTTCCAACCCCCCTGCCTAGCAGGGCCACCAAACATACACCTTTACTAGATCAGGTTGCCCAGAGCCTCGTCCAACCTGGTCTTGAACACCTCCAAGGACGGGGCATCCACAACATCCCTGGGCAGCCTGTTCCAGGACCTAACCACCCTCCTAGTAAAAAACTTCCCCCTAACATCCAACCTAAATCTTCCCTCTTTTAACTTAAAACCATTTCCCCGTGTCCTGCTATTACACATCCCCTTCCTGGTGCGCAAGTCAGTCAAAGGAATTTCTGAGCCTGCTCTAACTCACCTTTATTTTTTGTCTTCTGCAGCCTGCGACCTGATGACCTTGGGGATCTTAGCCTTGGTGACATCCACAGGTTGTGCCTCAGCCAACGCCCTGCAGTCCCTGACAGATGCCATGCACATCCCACATCTCTTTGTGCAGCGCAACACGGGAGGCTCCCCACGCACCGCCTGCCACCTGAACCCCAGCCTGGAGGAGGAGGAGTACACGCTGGCTGCCCGGCCGCCGGTCCGCCTCAATGATGTTATGCTGAAATTGGTCACTGAGCTGCGCTGGCAGAAATTCATCGTCTTTTATGACAGCGATTACGGTGAGTAAAGCAGAGAATTTCAGACGCTGTTAAATTTAACTAGGAAAGGGAAATATAAGCGTTGGGGGGATAGAACTTGCTGGGCCCCTCGCTGGCAAAGGGGAAAGTGTTTTAAGTGACACAGGTCTTTGGTTTGAAGGAAAGATTGCAGTGAAAACTAATTCTCAGACAAGCAGCAAAGTTGCTTAGCAACACCTACAAAGAAAGCCAAAGTTTGAATTATCTCACACTTCTGAAGTAAAATATTAATAAAGCATTGTTATTGATTGGCAAGGGTCACATAGCTGTGCAGGGAAGTTCAAGATGGCCTCTGTCCATTCCCTGAAAACTTTCTGTCAAAGCAGAGTACTATTCCCTTTAAGAATCAATTTTCAAAATAACTATTACCATATTTTTTTCAAACATGCTTCCTCTTACTTTTCTATGTTTGGAGTAATTTTTACAGCGTTATGTTTCCTGGAATTAACCCAAAAGTTAGAGTTAGCATTTTCACTATGTCTGATGCACCTTCTTCAGCAAAATTTTTACTTTGTGCCGAAGCATAGCAAAAAGAAGTCTCTGCACAAGGAAATTTAATACCCTTTGAGTGTAAAGAAGCAATAAGAAAAAATATAAAACTCAGTTTGTGCCAAGCTCTGAGTGAAGAGAAGTATGTGCCTGGCTTTTTATTTTTATTTTATCCTGCTCAACTGGTAGGAACATTGTTCCATATGATTAACTTAGAGTATTTTCAGTACTCTCATCTTAGGATATGGCATCCGTAATGGGGAAGATAAATTTTCTATTGAATGTTTTAAAACCCTGCAAATACTTTGTGTTTACGATGTGATGTGTGTGATTTTTGGTGTGGTGACTTAGTATGAAAAGAATATAAAAAAAAAAAGCAAATTGAGGTTAGATTGCTGTTCGAAAGATAATCTTATGTGCATCTCAGTATACAGTTTAGATTCTTTACACAGTCTTCAGCAATTGCAGTGTAGCTCTGTATTTGTATTATTACTATGTAATGGAGGTTTTTCATGGATGAATCAATGAAATATTTGTTTTGTTAGTTTGGGCCGCTCGTGATTTAAAAACAACAAGAAAAGAAAGCTACACAAGACGTTGACTTTTGTCTTTAGCTGTTTATTCAACAGCCAAATGGAAGTTCGTGGTGATGATTTTAAGTGGGAAATCAGTTGAGGCTCCTACGTACTTGTAATTACACACAGTTATTTTAAGCATGAGAAGGTTGCTGTGGTACTTGTACAGAGGTAGTCAGTTCACTCAAAAATGTGGGAGGTCCAGCAAATAAACTGTTATTGACTTACTGTCCTGTGTAATCCTTGACCACTAAACACTGGAAACAAAACCAGCACTGTAAGTACATCCCAGTAGTGATTACCATGTTGCTATGTAGCAGGGGGTTAAGCTTAAAATTAAAATTGTTCTAATGGTAATTTTCAATAAGAAAGGGTTTTAGAAGGATTCTTTAAGCATCATTTTCATAGTTGCTGTTCTGTCGTCCCTTCTAATCTGTAGCTTTTGCTTTGCAAGCCCGAAAGAAATTAGGCTGCTTTACTCAAAAATCTTCAAAGGGGAAGGCAGTTTCATACCCAAAGAATCCTGGCCTTGGTAAAACCACAGATAATCCTGTGTAGAAACTGCTATCGCCTATTTTCCCTGGTAGCAAAGCTGGTTACTGAACTATACTACTTCTTTTTCCAATAATGCGTCTGTTTCTTTGCTCTTGGCAAGGGGTTAACGTCTCAGTATCAAATCCTGAAGTCTTTAATTCTCATAATCTGTAAATTCAGATATCAAATTCACCTTTTCCACTTATCACAGATAGACTTGTCACCCATAAAACAAACAGTGAAAGGGAAGGAAAGATTACCACAGGTAGTATGTTCGTATCAGTGGAGAGTGCTGTGTATACTGTAGCTGTCCATGTATTATTTCCTTTGCTATTCATCATGGATGGGATATCCACTTTATACTAATTTCATCAGAAGAACTTTTCATAAGATGGCATTTCAATAAAGAAGCATTTGGTAATTGAACCTTGCCAGCTCTGGGCAGGCACTGGTGAGTACTGGATGAATAAGTTAGTTCCCAGGAAATTGCATGCTGAGCTCAAGAACAGCACCTGGCTCTCAGGGCATGCCCACTGCCCTCATTAGTTTGCTTCAGCAGAGCTGTGCTCAAGCATCTTCAGTGGCACTTCCCTGTTCAACATGCAGGAATCGACTGCTGGCCCTGAGGAGGGAGGTCACTTGAACAACACGTGTTAGTGATTGTGGAGAGTTTCCAGCATTGGGCTTTTGTTGTTTAACAAATAGACCTTCTCTACCTGCTCTGTGGGAGTCACACTAGTCCTTAGGGTAATGTTTTTAATTTGTCCATCTGCTGATCTCTAAAAAACAGCCAGTCTCTTGGTGTCCTCCTTGTGGAAAGTGTCAGGGTTTCTGAAGATGAAATAACACTGCACAGTTTAAAGGAATCTCGTTTTATAGTAATGCCATGCTATATGAGAGCTGAAAAACATTTACCTCATGAATTACTCATCCCTTAACAGACATGCATTTTGTATTATAATTTTTGCACTAGTAAATAAAGGGAAAATAACAGTCTTAGTGATCAGAATACAGAGTAGTCACTGTATCATTGAACGTATATATTAATATATTTTTACTTATGATAAAATATTCTTTATTTGACGTTTTTGTCACTGGAACAACAGATAGAAATCTGTATGCATAACTTCAGTGAAAGAATGTACTTCTTTCCCATTAGCGTGCCTATAATTCTGGTTTTGAATCTATAACAAAAGATGGAAAGATTTCACAGGGAAGATGCAGAAATTTTAAAGAAAAGGATTGTTAAATGGAGAAGGTAGAAGCAGGGTTCAAACTGTAATTTCCCCTTACGTGAAACCAGCTTTAGATTTTGTTACTTTTTTGGTGAAAAAATGGATAAAAACTTGCTTCTGGAGTAGTGACCTTTCAGAGACTTCAGATTTGAAAGCTGTAGCATTCAAGCTCTTCTTCTCGAAGACACACTGATCTGCTGAGTGGGAGTAAGGCAGTTTATACATAGCACATGGTTCACCTATATTTGTATAATGAAAAATAAGGGTTCACAGAATAGCAGAGAGGTTTCACATAGTGGATCTTCATGATTCAGTCTGTGTTTTATCACTTCTCTCATTAACAGCTTGTGTGTAATTTCAGAAGAGGCACAGAAATCTACTTCCTGTTGATTGCAGTGGGAGCTTTCTGCTGATGAAACTGCTGCTTGATATGAAAATGATGATGAGGGCCTATAGTAACTCTCATAAGCCATAGATAAGACAAGTCTCCTTGCTGATGTGCTGTACAGCTGTTGGAGTTGGAATGAGAGACTGAAACTCTTCTCTGCCACAGCTATCCTTTGCTGTGTTGTCTTGAGAAAGCTGTGAAATGGAAAGAAAAACCTTCCCAGTGTGCCTGAACCTGTGTTTGGAATTTCTTCAGAAGGTTTTTAGGCAACAAAATTAAATGACGCATTCTGAAGGGGAAGTCGTTCCAGTAAGAACTCAAAGGACTGGGTCTTATTAAATGCATTGTTACTCTGAAGGCTTTTATGAAAATGCCACGCTAAATCATGGTATCAGAACTCAGTTTTCTGGGGAAAAGTGAATTAAGTTTGTCAGTGACTGTCATACAGTGCTCTGTGAAACTGAATCTATCTACCTGTTAAAGACCTTGCAATAGCAGTCAGCTGTGTTGCATTGTCCTAGAAAGTTTCAGCTGTGCTTATGGCTTGAATGCTTTTTTGTCTACAGAAGTATCTTTTGTACTTCTGAGCATATATATTACATCAGTGTGTAAAGGCCTGCTGAGAAGTTTAATGTTTTATTTTACTGACCTCCTGGAAGTAGAAACATCAGTAATTGCATTTTCTGACACAAAAATTGGTAGTGTGGCAACTTTAATAAAGAAACTTATCAGGCTCTAAAATGAGTATCGGTTAAAAGCAGTGGGTGCTTCCCACAGTAAGATGAGATTGGGTAATAATGAGTTGAAAGTGTGCATCTAGGGTAAGTGAAGAGCTGTAGATTCAGAGGGAGGATTTGAGAAGGATCGTGAGAGCTAGATGCGAAAATGAAAGCAGTGAGGAATAGGAAGTCATGTTTCTGAAGAGAACGTGAGTAATAGCTTTGTTTTTGCTGGAGTAATCATAGTATTGGAAACACTTTGTTATGAGGCCTCTCTGCTTTCCTTCATAAACATATTACACACTGTAAAACAACACAGTTAATTTTTTATGGCTCCATTTTGTTAATGAAATGATATTAGACTTGTGAAAGGTAAGCGTTCACTTTTTGGTCTCACGAAGTGACAGTGTTGCCTGGTTAAGAGTAGTATTGTGAGAAGATACACAAAAGAAACATTTGAAGAACTTTAGTCTGTCAATGAAGCTCTGTTCCTACAGGGATAGAAAACAAGCCAAAAGCCAACCAAACAACCAAAAAAAAAAAAATCTTAAACCTAGAATTTATTGATTTATCTTATTTTCAATGTCTGAACTTTTTTATTTAAAGACTGAAGATATTTTTCTCATTGCACTCATGAATGCAACAGTAACATGAAAGCTTCTGTATTAATTGTGCTACGTAGAAAGGACTTGGTTTTCAGTGTAGTGACTCCCAGAATTTTTTCTTTCCTACAGCAGTTACATGGTAGTTTTATTTCTGAGTCACAACTGTCAAGGGCATTTGATTGCAAGTTATAGGAATTATGCTATCAATAGCTTTACAGCTAGCTGTTGATCCTGAGATGGTCTTATGTAAACAGGATTTCTTGCAGGCCACTACTCTTGCAGAACATGATCTGCAATGGAAAATAGTAATGAAAATTGAGAAACGCGTATGTTATGCAATCCCTATCTGTAATGCTGCAAATCAGTTGTGATGTGAAGCACTGGCTTCTTTAATGCAAATATAGGGAAAATGGCACTAAACAGGTGCAGCTGGTCCAGAACTTATGTGCCAGTTCAGCACATCTGATGCTACTGGAAAATAGTGCTGGCTTTTTCTGCATGAGCTGTATGGTTGAGTTCACATATGTTGTTAAAAACACCTTTTTTTTTTTTTGGCTGGTTGGAGCATGCCAGCTGGAACTGTTGCAGAGAAGCCTGAATTGGCATTGCTGTGTTTGAATAGTAAAAAAAAAAAAAAAAAAAAAAAAAAAGAGAACAGAATTTAAGCCAGGCATGGAGGAACATAACTTCATTATGATGAGCAATGATGTGGGATAGGAGTCCTTGGACATCTGTCATTGGTGATGCTGCATAAAGTGAAGAAGAGTGGAACAGACTGGACCAGAGCTCCTTTTCATACAAGGAATAAGGTTCTCTAAGCATTTATTACAAACAAGCTCTGCACCACCTAGCTATTCACTTCTAGCAGGGCTGCCAGATGTCTGGGTTCCAGGCAAACACAAGATCTTCCACTTCTACCTGGATAAAATGTAGGCTTTCCTCGGAAAAAGAGCATGTCTTATGACTTAATGTGTAATTGCCATTGCTGCTGTGGAGAATGCTAGGAAAGAAAGTATTCAGCCAAGATCTGCAATTCCAGTGGGAAGTTTGTGATGCCATGGAGTTAAGAGTGAAAGAAAAAAAAACAAAAACTTGACCTTTTGGCTTTTACATTGAATTTGATCTGGAAGCTATTGAAGAAATGACATTGTGTGTTCCCGTATTAATCCTTGAATCAGTTTTCTGACTGTAACAGCACTTAAAGTAATTGGCCTTCTTAAATTAAGCATGGATTTTTGTCATTTCTGAGGGTATTTTTTATTTAGTAATGCACCACAGTATATAACACTGAATGTAATTAAAGAAAGTCAATTTCACTTCAAATTATTACTTATAAATTAATTTTAGTACTTTGATTTTTAAAGCATGTGAGTAGCATGCTAACAGGGGCAAATAGCAAAAGTAAGGTCCCCCCCCTCTTTCCTCCCCTGTAATTCCTAGCAGAATACGTGAGCAGTGGGGCAGAGGTTGTTTCCCATAAAAGTAATTCACTAAATACTTTCAGGGCAGTGCTTGATGTTAAATACAAATGATCTTAAAATTATGGTACAGCCTTTACTCTTCAAATTAAAGGCAAAGGAATTGTATCATAACCTACCTGATCAGTAGAAACAGGAGCCGTTCAGATCTTTGGACAGTTTAAACAATTTCAGTAAAATTGTGTTACTTAAATTCAGGGCAAGTTAAGGACATGATTTTAATCTTTCGAATAGTTTCAAAACATGCTTTACAAAGCAAGGATACAAGTTCTTTTGCAAAAAAAATCAAAAAGCATGTGTGGATTAATAACTTCAAAACAGGCTTGCCTTCTTAATTCAGAACAGTTATAATTAAAACCAGTTTATACCTTTAAAAGACTTCAAAAGTGTGTATGTAGGGGGAAGCTCATGTAAAAATTAAATGAAAGGCTTTATTAGAAGCATTTTTCCACTGGTTTTTCAGCATGGCTGTCTGATCAAAAGTCATTATTTGTCTAGTACTGGAGGCTCTCTCTGTGCATTCTTTGTTCTTTTTTCGACCACATATAACATTTTAACTACTAGTCTCAAGGTTCAGCATTGCCCAAACCAGTGGCTATTGGTCATTCTGTTTTCTTTCTTTATATGTGAAAAATGTGTCATAAACAGCACTCAGTCTAAAGAAAATGCTAAGTTCAGCACCCTTGAACAGAAGGGTGCATATGAATTAATTTTGAACAGAGAGATCTTTGAAAATTGTAGATCTCATATGTAGAGGATCCGAAGTTCTTGGGAATTCTTTCTCTGCCTGACAGTATTTAGTATCTCTTGATTTTTCAAGCCATGGCATAAGGCTAAACTGTTCGTTTAGGTGTGTGTAAATGACAAGGAGAAATGTAAGGATGATTTGCTGTTCTTGAGCAGGGAATGTGAGCAACTAATTCCAGTAAGAAGTCTGTTAAGTTCACATTTGTTAGATAGCAGGTGTTTATACATCCATGTTTAGAAATTGTTCTATAAACGCGCAGGCAGAAATGGGATGTTAGAAGGATGGAGTCTGTCCTGGAGGCTTTTTGCAGCCCTTCAGGCAATAACGCTATTATTCTGAGACAATATAATCATCAATGTGCAGTGAATTTCAGTGGGCAAATTCCCAGCCTCGGTTGTCTTTCATGGAAAGTGTATGTGTGTCTGCAAGTATACTAACATACGTAGACACATGTATGGATTTCATGGAAAGTGATAAAGAGTTGTATTGTGAATATGTAAATACTTATGCAGGAGTTCATATATGGAATCAAGGAAACACTCACTTAGCTTCCTGCCTGACTTTCCCCAGTTTCTCATAGTAAGCTTTGCTAATGCCTCTTAGGGCACGAGTTTTTGACCTTCCTCCTCATTAGGCAAGATTTCTTCTTTGTTTTACCCAATTTGGAGTTGGCATGACTTCCTATCACTAACCCATGCTGTCTTTATTGAGACAGAAATTCCATTCTTTCTCATATTTTTTTTGTATTTAGATACTGAGTTTTATTTGTTTTCCTTGTGGTAAACCATTTGTTGGTTTCTTTAGCACTCCCTTGATAGACCAGGGCTAGCAGTTTAACCAGGGCTAATCCTTTTCTCTTCTGATCAATGATAAGCCAAATGAATGCACTCTGAAGGATTTTTTGTTTCTCCTCTACTAGTAAATCTTGGTGACTGAGTATGTCAGAGAGCAGATAAAGTTATTAGTCATTGTATTCATAGAAATAATTAATCTTGGTGGCTAGAATGTACATAAAGCTCCTGAAATCCTTGTAGAGGGTAAGTATGGGAGAGAAGCTAATTTTGATGGAGCCTTGAGGGTCAAAATGGTTTTCTGCTTAGTTTGCCTATCAAAAAATATGTGCTGTTACCATGCCTACATAGTATTCATATGCTTGTGATGTATTCATATACCTTTAAAATAGATGACAGCATTTGTGTGTGTGTGTATGTGTATTGTCTGTGTGTGGTAGCAGAATTATTAATGCCAGCCTTTTGTTCAAAATTCAAGAACAGGGAAGATCCATGCAATTTAAGATTGAGTTTAAAAACAAAGCCACAATATATCTATTTTTTTCTGGAAAGATGAGTTAGAGCTGTAAATTGTCTGCCCTGTAGTAATCTTTATGGAATATGAAATAACTATTAACAATCCTATGAATTTAAACTTGAGAGCCGTTTCCTTAGTCCATGTGCAAGTGCAAGACTGTCATATTTTGTAGCTGGAAGCAGGAAAGGAAGATTATTTTCCTTAACTGGAAAAAAATACCAAAACAAATGGTTAGGGATGAAGAAGAGAGTAAGTACATTTTGATTGATTTTTCAGGTGCAGTTTGAATGTAATCACAGACGAGCTTCCTTGTCCATTTAGGAAGTTATGAAAAATGCTGGGGAAAAACAGTGTATTCTTCTCAGTGGAACACTCTTTGGATTCAAACTGCATAGGTTTCCATTCTGATGAACCCTCTCTTCAGGAAATTGTGAAACTGGGGAGGTGCCCTCAGCTGTGTGGATCTCAAAGCATTTGGAATTACCTGGGCTCAGAACAGAGCACCAAGTTGTACACCTGGACAGTTCTGGAGTCATCTCTGTTGTCGGCTACATTTGTGACTTTGCATTAAACTATCCATGTAGTAACGTACTTTTGTCATAGCATTTAAGCAACTGATAGTTTAATGCAACTCCAGTAAAACAAGAGAACTGTGCTTATTTGGCTGTACAGAAGTTGCAGAGCCACAAAAAGTACTGGACCTTTGAGATTTGTGTGACTATAAAGCAGGCATCTTACTCCCCTCTTACTTCCCTCAGTGAAGCTTGTTTAATGTCTGCATCAATTCAAGATTTTCTTCTTGCCCAGAACAGTGCAAAAGTGGCATAGGCTTGCTGTTCCCTCAGTTGTTCTGGGCAAGCCTTTGCTACAGTCTTCATTTATGTTCTGCTGTACTTAATGCTTAGATCAGTTGCTTTGAGAGTTATTTTAAGAGCTATTTCAATCATTTTAGAAGCAAGTGCATCGTTAGACTGCGAAGAATTAAATAAAATGTGGAGGAAAAAATTGCTTCACAGTTTGGATTATTTGGAGTCAGAGCCCATTAGGAAAGTAATCTGGATCCATAAGTTCCACTGGAGGGTGATTTAATATTCATCACGTTATTATAGCTTTTGTTTAAATGGAAGTAATGCATTATTTTTTGTGTACAAATTGAGTAAAATAGGATTAGTCTCATCACTGAAGAACATTGAGTCCTACAGAGATCCTTTTAATATGGAATGTTTTGTTTTTCTCTCTTTGGTAATCAACACTCAAATTATCTGTTTCTAACAAAAACAGATGGTAGAATCACAGAGGGCTTTAAGAAAGAGAAGAAAGTTGAATAAGGATATCCCTAAATTTCTCTGATCATTCCAATTAACAAGAGAGCACTGAATGGAAACACAGCTACTGAAACACTGCTTGGAGCCTGTAGTTAAGTTCATCTGTCAGGAAGACATAGGGAGTCAGGAACTATTGATGGTACTCAGTTTCTAGGTGCTGATCTCATCTGTTGGTGAGAGTCAAACTCTTGGCTGGGTAAATCCTTCATTTGTTGCATAGCAGACTTGAGAGGGAACTCGAAGGATAATTCAGCTCTGGTACATATTATGGCTGGCATGAAATGAATTGACAACATGGCTGTGATTTGCATCTGATCTGTCTCTGGCATCAACAAAAAGTGTTCGCCTGGCAAAATACCTGTGTTGAGTGAGGAAAATGGAGAAAAAACTATGCCATGGAAGGAAAAGTTGTGCTTGTATCAAGAAACCTGAATGTGTTCAGTCCCTGAAATACAAAATATCTTCTTTGCATATGGAACTGTAATTCAAAGATCTCATTTATCCCAGTACAGCTCCTCACTGATTATGAGAGTAATTTTGTTTTGGCACACTGAAATTTGCTGACCAAGCCCAGCTCCCTCAGCCTTTCCTCATAGGACAGGTGCTCCAGCCCTCTGAGCATCTTTGTTGGACCTCTTCTGGACCTGGTCCAACAGCTCCACATCCTTCTTCTGTTTGGGGCCTGGTTCCAGTCTTGTGGGCAGTACTCCCAGTGAGGCCTCACAAGAGCAGTGTTGAATGGGACAGTTATCTCCCTCACTGAGTCTAAAGGTACATCAGTTAGCATATGCATATTTTTGTTAGGCTAGGAACTGATACCATTTTCACGGGTATCCTGACACGGTATTAAACTCTGTTGCTTAAAAATGCCTCATGAGGATATTTCCAGATATGAAGACCTTTCTTAAGAGGGGATTAGAGCTCACAAGTCAATCTGAGTATTTTAGATAGGTTATGAACACCTCAATTCCATTCCTGTGATTAGTCATTTACATCTGGATTTCAAGGTGACTATTTGCTCATTTAAAGTTACACTGGTATATCAGTTCTTGCATAATTAGAGAATCAAATACATGTCCTTTCACTAAAAAAGAAGGTAATAAACTTTTCATCCTTTTTTCTTTATTAAACAACTCAATTCAGATTACTTAATTTATAATTGGATATGCACAAGTAGATCTCAGTCTGAAACCAAAACCTCCTCCTTTCTCTCAAATTATAACATTTTGTTATGTTAAATTTTACTACAAGCAAGTTGTTGACTTGGTGACACATCTCACTGCTAACTTTGTGGTTTTCAATCTTTCTAACTTGAGTTAACACTAAAGTATTTTTTCAATTCCATCATATTGTTATCCATCAAACTTTTCTGAAATAACTGTCTGAAGAGGCTCTGGATGTCTTATTGTTCACTGACATAACTGAAGATATTCAAGGCTTTGTTATTACTAATTAGCTTCTTTTCTGATTTTTTAATTGTTGCACAGCAGGTGTTACTAAAACAGATCAATAATGAACAGATTAAATTGTAGTAATCTAACCTGAAAGAGTATTGCTGGATACAACAGAGAAACAGGTGCAGTATCTGCTTCTAGTCTACATGTGGAGCAGAATGTAATGCACAGAAGGTGCTGGAGAGAGAGAGGTGCCACGGGGTGTGGGGGGGTATCATGATGAGCTCTAGCAGAAGGAGGATAGTCTGAGATTCCACCAAGAACTCTTCCGTCCTATGGTGACGTTACTGGTGACATTACATAGCGTGACTTCTTTCCATGACCAATGTGAGGTTACTGAGAGTGCTGTGCTGTCCAAACTCACTTATCCTATGGGGTTCCAGCCCTCTCTTGCAACCATGTTTTGTAATTAAAAAAAATAAAGAAATAAACAATTCCCCTTCTAATGGTGGATTTGAGAGAAATGAGGCTTGAGTATATCCGTCACCAGTTTATTAATCAGCCTCCCACCCTTACTGCTACAAAGCTGCCATTGTTGCTCCCCTTAATACCATAACAGATCGTTTCCTTAATTAAAGCTTGTCCAAACTTATGCGGCTGCACAAGGTGAGAGAGAATAAAAGGTGAAGGCTCCCGCAAAACTACCAGATGCTGCTTGGTGAAGAGGGAGACTGCACTTTGGGCACCAGAATTGTCATTTGGAGTCAAATGTCTGCAGTCTAAACTATTAAAGCTATTATTTTTATAGTTTCGTACAAGGCAAACATAACACAGCTTCCTTAATGCAAAGTAACAGGAAATATCTTCGCTCAGGATTAAAACACACTGCTCTTCCTTCAGACAACAGGATTTCTATTACAGTACAGGTGCCTGGTAGGACATGCAGTTAGGTGTTGTTGCTCAGGCTGTGCCAACTTATGAATACACTGTCAGAATTTGACCTTTAATTATTCTTCCGCAGCAAGGGAGATTCATAACCCTACTTACAAAAATAAATGGAAGAGAAACAGTTTCTTCCTGTAATAATTTTGTCTTTTGAAGGACCCAGACTTGTAGAGAAGAGAAAGCTCTGGTAAGATCTCATCGCAGCCTTCCAGTTCTTGAGGGCTTCTAAACAGGAAAGAGGCCAATGTTTTACACAGTGTGATAGTGACTGGACAAAGGGAAATGGCTTTAAACTAAAAGAGGAGAGATTTAGTTTAGATGTTATAAAGAAATATTTCATTTAAAGACTGGTGAAGCATTGGAATAGGTTACCCAGAGAAGATGTGGGTGCCCCATCCCTAGAGGTGTTCAAGGCCAGGCTGGACGTGGCCCTGGGCAGCCTGAGCTGGTGGGTGGCAACCTTGATGATGGCAGGGGTTTGGAACTGAATGAGCTTTAAGGTCACTTGCAATCTCAGCCATTCTATCGCTCGTTCTATCACTCTATGGATTAGAAGGACTGCGAAGACAAAATATAACCCCAAATTGAAACATGCAATATTTGCCAAAACGGAGCTGTCTATCTATATGTGAGTACTGAATTGGTTAGTTGGTGTTGAATTTTTTCTTAGTTCCTGAAGAAAAGAAGATATCTGTGAATACATTCTCTATGTGTGAGATTACCTATCAGTCTGCATGTGACCTGTATAATTTCAAACTTGTTAACCAATTTAAAACCAATCAGGTACAGCAAAGGCCTCAGCCCTTTTCTATACATTTTACAGAAATAGTTGGCTAATACAGCAGAGAGCTCAGCAGAGAGCTCTGAATTCCTGCTGTGCAAAAGGTTGCAGCATGAGCTCGACTGCAAGCTCCTAGAAAAGAATCAACCCAGCAGCAGCAGCAAGAGCTTGGGTAGGTCTGAAATCAGGGAATCCCAAAAATAGAGAGTCTTACAGAACTCTCAAAGATACTAAAAACATTAATCAAACATTATTAAACATAAAGTAACCCAGCCATCAGACACACACAGTCACAGGAGTCACTGCTGCCGTTGCGCAGGAAACAGTTCGTTTCTGATGCTGCATTTTGTGTGTTAATTAACTTTTTGTGTTTCCTTAGCTAATGTCAGGAAGACTTGTTATTATAATAAATAGTGGATTAGGAAGGAGCAGGTCATATATAAAATTGTTTTTAGAACTTCTGTCTGTAGCAATCACTGTGCTATCTAATGAACTGCAAGACAGAAATAAAGAAATAAATGATGGTATTCATGCTTTATGTAACTTCTACTTTTCTCTTCAGATTTTTCTAATTCCTTTGAAGGTGGCCCTTTTTCTTTCTTGGGACGTGATGAAGCTTATTCTTCTGTGAATAGTCACTTTATAGTGAAAGCAGGCAGATTTGGGACCCTTCTGCTGCGACGGGGCTGGCTGGGCTACCTGAGGGAGAGGAAAATCCTTACCAAAGTAATAAACGTCCCTGAAGCAAGGGAGAGTGTTTGAAAAGCTTGAATTCTTTGCAGAAGAGGAGTGTGTTTACGTTGCAGGGTTTTATTATTAATGTAGAAGAAAGATTATACTTGCTCTCTGGTCAAACAATAGCTAATTGGATCTTTGTTTCTTAATGGGAATGAAAGCTTAAGTGTTAAAACATCTGGAGAACCATCTGGGGATTCTTAATGAGTGTTTAGAAATCAAATAGCGTGGTTGAATTTCCTCTTATTTGTGGTCATTGCTGTTTTTAAAGAATTGCTCCAGCACTGTCTGTAGGGACATTAATTTGTGATGGATTTATTATAAAACTGGGGTGTAAGAATACCTCTGCTTTTGTGCATAAATGTGAGTGATTTTGGAAAAGTGTAGATGATGTGTTCCTGAATATTATTTGTTATCCTCTTAACTGTAAAAAAAAAAAATACCTTGGCTGAAATGCTACTATGAGGAATTGATTCAACTATATTCTCTTTAGCAAAACAAGCTAATAAAAATTAACAACTAAATGCTTTTTTGCCTTAATGATTTAAAGACTGGAAATTGGCAAGCAAAAGGAGACCTGTGGGGATATATGCAAATAGCTTTGTTTTCCCATATGTCTTGGGTGGGAGGATGGCTGCTTTTCATTTAGCTAATTCTTTATGTGCTAAGGAGATGTTTTGTCAGGAGGAAAGATCCTTTTTGTTATTTAAAGGAAAGAGGCAAGGCTCTGAAACGATCTGAAAGAGGGTTTTGAAACATTTAATGCTCACTGTTGTTAATTACTGTGGCAATTGTATAGAGCTGGCAACGTGGGATGTTAATGCCTAGTTTGTTTATTTGAAACGTGCAAATACATCCACAATCAAGTCTTTCATTAGAGGATCTGAGTGGTATGTATCTGTGCTGTCAGACAGTGGAATCTCCGTACAACCTGTGTTATTGCAGGGTGTTTTGTACAGAACTTAAAATGAAAGGAAGCCAAAGTAGTCAAACTTAATCAGCACAGAGAGTGGGAAGGTGCTTCATTTCTACACTTGAAACTTTTTATTCCCAAGGAGAAGTTTTGGAAGGTCCAGGGGAGGAGAGATGACTGTTTTGTTTGCTATAACTCTCTTGTCTGGTGACTTGCGTCTTAAATTACTACTTTTTATTATTACTTAAAAAAAAATAAATAACAACAACAACAAATGTAGTATAAAGTTAATTTTAATGAAGACAGTCACATAGAATCTGCTATACATCAGTTTACTGGCTAAATTTCATATGGAGAGCTCCTCCCAGCCATGTTTTCATGCGCATGTCCTCATCATTTGTGTTCATCCTGGCCCAACTCAGTCAATTAGACTTCAGGGCACCTTGTTCTTGTCAATCAGAGCAGTGCACACCTGGCTTTTATCAGTCAGGTTTATGTGCATTGCCAGAAACCTTCCAACTATCACATGTATTGTAGAAGCCCTAAGTCTAGGGTTAAAACCAAACAACATTCATATCCGTTTTGCTGTGACTTTTCCATAGCTTTGCTGTCTCTCAAATGTTCAAGTCACAGACAGAAGGGAAAGAAAAGATTTGTATTTGTTTGCTTTTTTTAGAAGTTATATTTATCACAAAGGATGTTGATGGCTATGATGCAGATCCAATTGAGGTCCAGCCCCTAAAGCTTCTTTTTAAAGCTGTAGTAAGAAAAGCCAACTTAAAATCTTGTTGTTCACGCACTTTGAACAAACAGATTACAATTTTCTAATCTTAGAGAAAATCAGTGTTATGACCCTCTTTTATCACTAGTTTTGGATAAAAAAACAAACCAACAACTGTGACCATTCCTTCATAATAGGAATTGCATGTGTAAGCTTTCCTGTACTCTGATGGTTCATCCGCCTCCTTTTGACACATCTACCTGGATGGTTTAATGAGGCAAGGTATCATTGAACCAATGGTTATTTTTTCCAGAGCACAGGCTTCAGGAGAGACCCAGCTGTGCTTACTGGCAGTTTTGTTCTTTTTAAGAGTGAGAAAGGTAGGTGAGTATTTATCAAGTTAGAATTGGCTTCTGCGTTCATTTGTGGTTCTCCTGACATTTGTGCGCTTTGCATTTGGTGTGTCTGTGTAAGGTTATCTTCTCTCTCTCTGCTTGCTTCTCTCAGCATAGAGGAGATGGAGCCGCCTCTATTAGAAATAATTGGTGAGAAGCCATAACTAGCGTCACACTGTGCAGAGACTGTTTCACTAGCTGCTGAGGCTGTGTGTCAGGGCCCTAAAAATGCCTTTCTCCTTTTGTGAGCACATATTGCTTTAGAGACTTCGCTCAAGTGCGACTTTAGTGGACTGTGTTACAGCTCTGTCCTCCTTCCACATGCAAGCCTTTCCCTTCCAACAGGAAAAGGTGCAGAGTCATTTGGGTAACATTAGTCAGGGGACTAATGAGGAGCTCGTTGTCTTCCTTTCCCTACAGTCTTCACGGTTAGGGATGTGCCTCTTTGATAGCAATTGCTTGTATGGTGACAACTAACAAAGAAGGCTGGCCACTTGAGAAAGAAGTTTATTTTGCATGTCTGTCCTTACAACTGACTACCTGTTGCTGAATATAGTTGGTAATGTTTCAGAATCAGTAAAGGATAGGGAAAAAAAATGAGATAAATCCATATGTACTCAATATCCACACAAATCTGTAAACAGTTTGGAAAGGCGTGTTTTTGTGTCTTTATTTATGTCTTCATGCAGCACGTGTGTGATTCATATATACGTGGCTTATGTGTATACAAATTCAGATGTATGCAATTGCATGCATGCATATGTATAGAATGAGCAAAAACTGTGTGAAAAGGGTGGAGAAGTTTGGCAGAAAATAAACCAGTTTCTAGCTTGTCGCCAGGTATCAGAGGGGCAGGGGCTGGCTGAGCTTTGATTCTGAGTGATGCCCATTTGGATGCTGTAAGTCCAGTCACAGTCAATATCTGAAGTATCATGATTATGGATTCATAAATAGTGAGCTGCCCAGTTTGTCAGGTTGCATTCAAATGGACTCTGGTGACCACTGTTAAAGAACATGGCTGCACCCAATGAGAACTCTCACAGCCAGGTTAGTGAATAGTACAGTTTTTTAAACCAGAGATTACAGATTCTTTTGGATTGTTGATGATCAGCGCAGTGTCTGCAAAACATGGGAGGTTAACAAAGAACATGAATAATGCACCTGACTACAGTTGAGTCATGGAATAACTCTAAAGAGGTTTCTAAGCTTCCCAGGGAAAGCAGTATAGCAGAGTGTGAATCTTACCCAATCGGTGTCCCCGTGAGAGGATGGGAGAGAGACTCCAGTGCATTCCACTCTAGAGATTTACCTTCTCTCAAGATTTGGACGTTTTCATAAATCACTTCTAGTAGCTATTTCACATAATCCACCCCATGACTACGGTCACTCAAGCTTCACATTATTTAGAAGGAATTGGGGAGATCACATACAGTCTTGTTACTAGGATTGGAGTTCAAGGGGCTCTCATGCAGCTCACTGTTAATGGGTAAAATAATTGGCTTATAGCCGTAGTATTTAATAGGACAGTGTTATCAGTCTGAGCAAGGCCTTCGGCGTAACAGCCAGGTTGAAGGAGGAGGTTAGGGGCAGGAGGGAGCACACCATCACAGCTTAGATTGAAGAACCTCAATTACCTACAGTTTAAAATTAGAAATTCACAGAGGTAGAAAAAACCCCAACAAATTTGTATAAATAAAAGTTTGCTTTGTCACTAAATAGGAAAGGCTAGTGCCACTAAGAAAAGGGGAATAAAAATTCACGTACGCTTTCCGAGTTCCCAAATAATTCAATGTTGCTGAAGTTGGAGGGTAGGGACTACAAGTTTTCACTATAACTGCTTACAGTTCTGACTGCATGACTGCAAATATACATGAATTTAAAAACAAAAGGAAAAAAAAATAAAGCCAGCAAAAAGCACTATCTTAACATATTCTGGAGACTGTTAGTACCTGTCTTTATTAGCACTATAAAGCGTGTTGTTTTATAGTTTTGTTTCCATGTAGCCCTGGTAGCTTTATTTACCATTCTGCTTTCCAAATTAAATTTTATTGCCTTTGGTCTGCCCTGGGGAGTGGATTACTTTGGAAAGGTCAAGCTATACAGGTAATGCAGTGTTGTTTTGTTGAACATAACGTATCTGGCAAGCTGGAGGACACTGCATTTTAAGTACTGTGAGCTTACCATCCTCGATAGCTTTTTTCCTATTCGTGCTTTTTTCTTCTCTCCCCTCACATCAAACGAAAATTCAATGATTTCCATCACATATAGCCTACACCACGCGCTCCATTGTCATCCATTGTCAGAGACTTCCCAAGGGAGGACAGCTGGGGGTTGCTTCTTTCACCAGGCAGACATGCATAAAGTTTGCTTTGACTTTCCCTAGTTCACTGGATGAGTGGTTAGCAAACACAAAATGAGTAGCACAAGGAAATCCCTGTTACCTCAGTTCTGATGTTCCTGCTCAGACTTTGCTGACTTCTGAGAAGTTCATCTGATAGATGTCGTTTTTGAAGTTAACTCCATGCTTGTTATAATTAAAGTCAGACAAGCTGATAAATATTAAAAATGGCTGGCTGTAAATCCTGATGATAGTCAAGGTAAAATATGTTTTAACCTATTTCAGTAACAGTACTGAAGTAAAATTAACCAAAGGACTTGTCTCAAGGTCAAATTCAACTGTTTTTTCACATATTCAACACATTCCTATGTTAAATTGAAAGATAAAAATTAAATGTGATGTTAAAATCCTTGCAAGTTCAGGTAGTGGAATATTACAGTATGTATCTAATCACACTTTGAAGGACTTTCACCTGACCATCCAGATATCAGAAGGATAAGTGCTTGGAAGACAGTCCTCCTGTGAAAGAGGCATTACCCATCATCTTGCTGTGCAGTTCTTCCCTCTTCAACTGTTTTCTTTATTGTTGGGAAGATTTATAAATTATAACCTTGCAGTTTTCATTCTGTATTATCCAGTGTTTCATATCCCTATTAAGAGAGTTAACAAATGATATATGAGCCAGCAGAGAAATAACTGCAATACAGGAGAATGAAGATGGCTAAGCTAGTTTCCCAGGCCCTCAAGACATTTTGGTAATTGAGAACTTGTTTCTGCAACCCAACTTGCGTTAAAAAGGCAGTAATTACAGAATCTCAATCCTATCATGATGTATTAATTTTGAGTTCACGCTGTATTGATCTCTCTTTTATGTTACTCAGACTCTTCTACAACAAACATTATGAATGGAAGGTAATTCAGCTTCAGGTTGTGGACTGTTTTCTCTAATGCCCTTGTATGTTTATTACTGAATGATTAATAGGTTTACACAGTGCTTCCTGTATAAAAGTGATCAAATATTCTTTTAAAAGTGGAACTTGTTTAGATAGGAAAGTTTAATTAAACATTTTCTATTTTCTTCTCATGATTGATGTTATTTTAACCCATGTTATTGAAACAGGGCGAGGGAAAAAAGGGGGAGCAGCGAGTTTTATTCTTCTGTTTCATTTTTGAATGCATGAAGCTATGAATTGTTTCATTATGCTCTGAAGGATAGTTTATATATTAGAACCTTTTGAACAGCCTTCTGTCTGGACAGTGAGGATGCCAGTCATTACTTGCTGGCCATGGTCCCAAGCGACTTTGCTTTCCATCCCTTGGGAGCAAGAGGGCTGTGCCAGTGTAGGCAGCACTCTGCTTTGAGCTGTAATGCTGGAAAAATAGAATTTGGCAGTAGGAGAGTGTGGAGATGGAAGTGATATATGGAAAAATGACTTTCGTGGTGAGAAAGTGTCTTTCCTATAGCAGTCCTCTCCTCTGTCACAGGCCATTATGCCTTATATGGCTGCAGTGCAAACTGACCAAACAAATTAACAGGATTTCCTTCCAGTTTCACAACAGGATCCAGGAGGGTGTTTTGATGGGACGTTTCTCAGCTTCTCATTATTGATCTTGTACAAGCGAGTGCTGATAAGTGCTACAAAATGGTTGGACTTAGATGATCTTAGTGTTCTTTTGCAGCCTTAATGACTGTGTGATTCTGTGCTTTAGAGTAAAACTGTTCACTCTTTCATGGAAATGAGAAATTATTGGTCTTTTGTTTTTTTTCCTGGTAATTTCTGTCCACCGTAATTACAGAGACACTAGGATCTTCTGATGTTGGCTAGGAGCTGAAAGTCCAGTTTTGTTGTGACAAGACAGATCTGCTGCCACGTGAGTGTTTGGTCAGTTGACTCTGTTTGACCTACGGGGAAAAAAAGCTATGTGCTACCTTGATTATGAGTTTAAAATATATATCTGCTTTTGTTTTACTTTATTTTGTTAGGGTATATATTAAAGTTCTTCTATGTATGGTTTTCATCTGTAGACATAAGTACTATTTTTCTTGCATGCATATATTTCTGGAAGCTACATAGGATAGGAGAGCCAAATTCATTTCAGATGCAGATATTTTTATCAATGCTAATAGTTCCAGAACAGCATTAAACAACCAGCGATGTTCTGTAGACAGGGATCTCACTTTCATCTCCAGAGCTTTTCTGTATTTTAATATACATTAAATAAATTGAAAAGTAAATGGAAAATGTTCATTTTTATCTTTGAAATTATGTTTCCAAGTCTTCTGTTTATTAACAGGCAGAGACTTCATAATTCCTTGCTGTTTCAATCAGCACATCGATCTTTGTGAAACAGACAATGCCAAATTCACCAACTTCTAACGTGTTTTTCCTTACTTGTTTTCTTTTAACCCTGGTATTTGCTGATGAGCCTCTTCTCAGTGTACCAAACCTTGCAGTCTTAAGAGGTTTAGTGAGTTCTGTGATAGTGATGAACTGGAACTAGTCTCCAGCCTTACAAACACACCACTAAGAAGCTTTTTGGGAGACTTAGTTGAGCTGGCCTACCCCGTGATTCAGGAGGTCATTGCTGACTTGATTTAATTGCTTTCAAGTGGAAATCACTTTTCAAATTGTTATACATGAAGTCTTAATGAAATACAGCTCTAAACCTAAACATTCTTCCTACTACAGTTTTGTCAATGCATTGCTACCTGTCCAGTTCTCAGTGTTTGCTATGGTGTTTTTTTTAATTTTTTTTTTTTGTGGGAGATGTGAAGGGGAGAGGGTGTTGGTGGTGTTTTTGTTTGTTCTTTTGTTACTTCATGAAAATCTGTCCTGCATGGTTTCAAGTTTTTGTCTCTAGTTTTGACATCCTAATTTAGTTTTTGTCTCTAGTTTTGACATCCTAATTTAAATGGGCTGAAACAGTAATCATGAGTTGACTACAAAGGATTATTTGTTTTACCTGTTTTCCAGATCTGTTATGTTTTTTAAGCATTTCAAAATTTCTTTGGTTCAGAGTGCTTTAGCTTTCTCGTAGCTCTACAGAACTATTTCTTTTACTTTTTCAGTTTTTCAGTTAATTGAAGATCCTGTTGAACCAAGGTAGTCATATAGCTCTCCTATGGAAGCGTTTCAGGAATGCTTGATTATTTATGCATATACACATATGTATGAATGCATGTGTAAGTAAAACAATTTGACATGCATTTGAAACTTTTCTCATTATTCACATTTATTAGAAATTATAGCTCTTTGATATATTTTTTTTAAATTAGGCCATTTAAAGCTTGGATATATATTTTGTCTTGTAGAAACCAAGAGTTAGGATGTTAAAGCCAGCTCTAGAAGTATTCTGGATTAAGTTAATCTATTCATATCCACAACACAGTATCCAGAGTTTAGATCTGAGTCTTCTGGCCATGTGCATAGGCCAATAATAGAGCACTTCATTGATGCGGGTAGTCATCTTCCTCTCAGTCTTCATTGTTAACCTACTGTTGGTAAGGTCATTGAGCAATGGATTACTTGCCAGTTCTGAAATTACAGAGTAAAGAGACCTTACATATTGCCATGGAGAGAATGGAAGATCACCTGGTATTTTCTCTCCTTAGAAGGTCATTTCTAGAGTGTCAGTATGTTACTGCATTTTGTTTCAAAACCAACATGTGTTTCAGTCTATCATCTGCCACATCATTTCAGATCAGATTTGTGAGGTTGTTTTTTACCATGTCAGGTTGTACCATGCTCTTCTTCATGCTGACAGGATGTAATGTTGTGGGACTTAACGTGACCTGACATACCTGAAATTCACATTTGCTTAGATAGCCTGCTGTAGCATTTATAGGGATACCAATGAGTTATTGGCTTCATAGACTGCTTTGCTTACCAAGAACACCATGTAAGTAAGGCTGGGAAATGGATGCTTTTATTTTTGGTTGTATCCAATATAATAAGTTACTCAGAAATGAAAATAGCTAAATTGCTAGGTAACAGAGGGAAGCACTTCATGGAAAATAATCAACAAACAAAATAGGCAATAGTAACTTCCGAACTTACTCTGTAGAATTTAACATCATTAGAATCCATGTAAATGGACCAATTTCTGTATGTACCACTTATTTGTCATCTGCTTGTTACATGTCTGCTTTTGAGTATTGGCATTAGGCGTTGAAACTGCAGTCCATTGCTGTTGTGAAAGCTGAACCAAATCAGAGTTGAGCTTTCTAGTAATAATGCAGTGCAAATATTTTCAGTAATTTTGTGGAGTGTGTGTTGTTATTTCTGCACTGAGGTTGTGAAGTGCTTTATCAATCACATTATCTGAGAGAAGACTCAGGAAATTGCATGCTCTTTGTATGTGTATAAGTCATTTTCAAATGAAATTATGGGCATTGCTGAGATGAAGAGGTATTTATTTGAGTTGAAATGACACCAAGAGCATCCTTTGATTTTCTTGCCTACATATCAGTAGATTTTGGGAGATGACCTGCAAGAAAACTTAGTATGAAATGAATGACAGTTGTATTTTTCTGAAGAATGTTTTGATTACTGACTTTTCTCTTCAAAAGTTCTAGTTTCTTGCATACTACCTAAGCAACTGCAGCTTTAAAAGTTGTGTCTAATTTTTATGTGGTTAGTTATGATAGTGAGATGAACAAAATACCTACTAGGTGTAAGTACCCTGCTTCTTAAGTGCCGTTTTTCTCATGCCAATTTGTCTTGATCAGAGCATTTGATCAGTAGTTGTGCTGTCACCTGAAAACTCGTTTACATGTGTCTATGCTAACTTCTGCTCTGTGTTTGGCTGCAGTGGGAATACAGCCACTAAGGTATAGCCACTATAGATCCAGCTGCTTGTTGTCATTAACTATCACACAGCATTCGGTAAAAGGAAAGAACATTTACTTTAAATTTCTTGTAGCCAATTTCCAGCAGCCAGAATTGCTTTCTGCCATTTTAGACCATCTCTGCAGCCCAGGGAATTCTAATCTGGGAGTTTCGTGTGAAATTGTGATATGCGTTGCAACTTATTCACCCTATCTTTTAAGACGGTTCTTCTAACTTGGGAGAAAGAGCTGGCAGGTTGATATCGTAGCTTGTATGTATGCTTTTGATTTGTTAGCTTTTCACATTTTCTAAACTGGTATGCCCAACCATTGTATCCTGACAAAACTAATGAAAAACTAATGTCGAGGTCTGAAAAGATGCTTTGTCCTTCTGTCAGCATTAACTTGCTGAAGGGCTTCTACGTCTAGAGACATGCCTGATGGAGGGCTGGGCACTTCTTGCTTTATGGAAAGAGAGAAACAAAGAAACAGCCTTGTTGAAATTGAGGGACTTGTCAGGAATAGCAGAGCAGTGGGTCTTCCCTTTGAACAAAGATCTGGAACTGTCAGATCTAGAATCTTTTTTCAAAGTCAAGAATGCTTCTTAGGATTTCAGGTTTTTTTACCTTGGAGAAGATGTTATTATGTCACTCTCTACTAAGATCTTAAAAGGAAGAAGAGAATTAAAAATGTGAAAATTATTTCTCCTCCCTTCCTTTCTTCCCCTCCCCCCACCCCCACCAAAAAAATAAAAAAAAACAACAACAACAAACCAGTTTATGTTGGACAATTCTATGTTGGACCTGTGCTCTAATTAGTGCTGCAAACCCTAATTACCTTCAAATGTGAAAACCTCTCAGCCCAGCTTTCTATATGACCTGTGTTCTATGTTTGCCTTTTAACTGTGACATTAGAAAGATTATTGGCCGTGATTATTGCACACCTCAGTCCACAAGGACTCAGATTTGTGTTTTCAACTTCAAAGGTTAAGTGCTAGATTTACAGTTTTGGTAACTTGGACAGAATGCTAATCAGCTGCTATAGTAACTCTGTGTAGAGCTTCCTATAGTCCACTTGACAACTTTGCGTTGTGAACAGCTTTTTCACGAGAGAATTAATTACCAGAAAGGCATTTTCTGCTTTAAAAAAGTTAGTTCCTACTTTCTAGTGAGAGTACAGAATATTTCAAAGCTACTTTCTTTGTAACACATGTCCTAGAAATAGGTCATTGAATTGGGCTTGCAGTGAGATGTCCTTAAATTAGAGTAAATTGCAATCTGATATCCATAAAATTCTCTGTCCAAAGGAATGTTTCCAAAGTTCTAAGCTGTTTGTGTGCAACTTTCACTGCTGAAAGACTGCGCCGTGGCCAAACAGCAAAGCAGCAGCGCAACTTGGGGCATCATATCCCTCACCACATTCTTCTCTCCTTGCAATTTTTCCTCCCCTTTGGTTTCCAGAGTGTGTTTAGATGTCGTCTGTGCTTTCTGCTTGTTTTATTTTGTATGTCATTTGAATCTGTGATACCTAAATATTTCACCAATCAAAGCTGCTACTTGAGTATTCCGCTCTTCCAGTGGGAGCACCTTTCTAAGTTCAGCCAGACAGAGCTGCTGCTTCTCAGCTGAATGTGGGAGCTTAAGTTTCACAAGGATTTATTACTTTTAAAGAAATAGATAATAAATAAAATAATAAAAATAACTTTGTAAATAATAACCTCAGTTTCCTGAGCTTGTCAGCCATGAAAAACCTATTTTCTTTTATTTCTCTAAATGCAATGTTTCTCTTAATTAAAAAAAAAAAAAAAAGAAAAAAAAGAAAAAGAAAAATCTAATAATCTTTCTAAAATTAATCCTTTCTGACAATCCCTATCATTCAACAGAGTCAAACTGTGAGGAGACTGGACAACACAAAAAGTAACATCAGCGTGTTGCCTTGTTAAAATTACCTCTCCTTATTTCACACAGACACAGGAGAAATATCACCTTGCACTTCCATGGTGAAGTAGTGCTGTTTTGGCCAGACTGGGTGTTTTATTGCCAGCGGCAATACTCTGAGACTTTAAACCAGGAGCTGAAAAGATGATGTGTTTTCTGTTTTGGATATGAAAACTGATTGATGGGTATCACAGATAATCCTTGAAATGTCCTTGAGAAGATTAACACTGACTTCCTGGTGAACGGGTAATTATCTTACAGTATCAGATATGAACTCATATTCAGTGGGTGGGCATTTAGATGCATATAACGAAGAGCTAATGTAATAGCTTCAGGCAGAATGCTTTATAATTGCATGCAAAACAGTTCAAATGTACTGCAGATCATTAATACGGGTATAACTTCTCTGCTACCTTTCTTGGGTAATGAGGTGGAGATTAAGAAAGATCATTGTCAGTTGCTAAAGACACTGCTCTTTAATGAATACTGTTGTCTGCTTTTTTTTTTTTTTCTTAAATTTGTTGTTGTTTGTCTGATGGAAATACATTAAATTCTGATAGTGAGCGGGTTCTTTTTCTCACTTCTTTTCCCCATTTGCTATTCCTTTCCTTACTTGTTCACATAATTTAAATGGGGTTGGTTATTTTCTCTGTAGAGGTGTGTCAGAAATGAGGGGGATTGAGGAACGATCCCTGAGAGGAAGGCTTGCAAGAGATGGTGCAGGTAGGTGATCAGATACTGAGTATACTGGTGTAAAATAAAATATCTTGCATAGCTGGACTCACATACCCATTATCATGTGCCTATGCTCACAAGGAGACAAGTACAATATTTTGACCTGAGTGCAGGGACAGAAAGGACAGACTCTGTGAGCAGAGCAGGATGAACAACACATCTGGCTCAATTCATACCTAAGATCATAGGAATTTTTTTCAGTGGCTTCCATCATGCTGTCTGGGAAATTGATTGAGCGGTTTGTGTGTTGTGACTTGCTGAACAAAACAAGTTTTTATGCAGTTTTGCTGTTCAGAATTATCAGAGGAGGCTGTGCAAGATTCTGTTGCTTTCAATTTCAGTTGAGAGTCAAATGTTGGGATTCTGCATCTCTGGCCTCCCACCACAGGGCATACTTGAGAAGTATATAGATTTGGTGCTTCCCATGCATGGGAGAGAGCAGTCTCAGAGTTGTGGGTTAAGAAAAAAACTCCACTAACTTGTTTCATAAAGAATCATATACAAAAAGTGTGGAAGGATTTATTTGGACAGCCTTGACAGGTGCCCACACCGTGGTTTGTTTTCTCCCCCAGGTTAGTCTTCTCTTGTAAGCACAAGCTCCAGGAGGGAGTCAGGTCTGTTCTCTCCTAGCATGAGGCACAGCAAGCTAACAAACCAATTCTACTTTGCTACTCTCAGAAAGACAAACTCCCACAGACTTAATTTTAAGGAGGAAAAGAAAAAAAAGAAAAAAAAAAAAAAAGAAGAAAGAAAAAAAGGAAGAAAAGCTCCCACAAAAATCAAAAGCACAGACAAATTTCATGGTGGTACCTCCTTATAGTGCTTCCTTCTTCCTTTTTCTCCTCAGTCCCCAGACACTGTTCAATTTTTCTTCTGAGTAAATTAGCTCAGGTCTCCATTTTTCATAATCAGTTTTCTTTAGAATCAGCAGTGATGGACAGTTTCCTGATGACATCCTGCTTTCCTCAATTTCTGCCATAAATGTGCTTGGTTGATGCAGTACTGAGAAAATCAACATGTTGGTTTCTTTGTTTCCAGAGGTTTTATCCCAGAGGGACAATGTTTCTCTGTCTGTGATAGTTTCAAGGTGTTTCATTTTAATTGATTTTTGTTAGCGCTCTGCTGGTTTTTAGCACATATACAAAGAGAGTGTCTGGCATTATCTGCTGAAGAGATAAATGAACCATAGTTTTAAAACTTACTGCGTTAAGATATCCTTAATCTAGATTTAAAAATATTAGTTCTATAGCTGCTAGTCTTCAAATGAGAACAAAGCTACCATCCCAAAATTCTGTAAAGCACATCAGAGAGGCAGTATGTAGCTCTGTAAAATTTGAAGATAAATAAGATAATAAGAAAAAGAAAAGAAACCCAACCCTTTTCCTTTGCTATTGTTTAAAATGATTGCTGAGGAGTATCTGTCCTAAATATAAAGACTAACCTGAAGAGGTAATATTGAAAGGCAAATTAAACTGCACAGCAGAGGTGTTGTGCAAAGAAAAGCCTCATCAATAAAGGACTGTGCTGTGAATAAGTCTTTGCTCTGTTTTTGGTGCTTAGCTCACGAAGTCCAAAAAGAACATGATAGAGAAGTTGGCAAATATAAACTGAAATCAACTTCCGTGGGAGAGGGATTAACCTTTAAGAATTCTTTATATCTTAGTTTTGCAAAACAGGGCTGTGCTTCTAGCAGAAAATGAAGAAGTAATTCAGTCTTATCAGAATATAACCTTTTTATTTTTTCAGTGTTTGCGGTGCACATGGAAATGGATTTTGAATGTAGTGTAAGCTGTTTCAACAGTTAACGCATTCTACTTCTAGGAACGTGAATGGCAAATATCTATTGTGCCTGAAGTTAAAGTGATGGAACAGAACAAATAATTAGCTTCCTTTTTCTGGGATTTATCCTAGTGTTACAGTATTTAAAACTGCTACTATCCGAGTTTGCTATTTTTTGCTTTTTGTTGTGGCTTAAATACACACATCCTTATGAACTCACATGTTGAGTTGATGGAGAAGAGATTCTCTCTGCCTGCATCTAAAGTCTGTTTATGCATCTATTTTATGCTTTTTTAAAAGCCAAGTAGGAGTCTAATTGTTCCTCCAAAGCGACAGGATGGTAGTCAGTGTGGACAACTGACAGAAAGCACCAAATCAAATAATCAGAGCAGGAAGCAATATTTGGGATTGTCAGTATCTCGTTTTAAAACAGCTGCAGCTTCACAGCCAAAAGAGAGTAGCTTGCATTCTGTCTTGCAAGATAGATTGCTGCAAGTAGAAAAGTAGGCTTGAGTGTCATCGGCATAACGGTGATACAATTACAGTGATAAATTACAGACATGCAAAATCACTGAGAAGTGCCAAGGAGTTGCAGCTATCTATTCTTAATGCCTGTAATTTTTTATTTTCTTTTTAGCTACAGGGATTGCTAACACTGGAATACAATATAATCTCATTTAGGAGATATTGCACATAATGTCTGCAGTGTGTGTTAACTGCAAATCCCATGTTCATATAAGATAGGAACTAGAACGTGAACCTGGAGTCTTTTTCATGTATTTTAGCACCAATCTGTCTTGTGTTTCAGTGTTTGTGTTCTTTGGAAACAAACAGTTAGGGTGCTTTCATTACATAGAAACAAGAGGAAGCTGAAAACTTTTTCTTCCCACTTCTGATTTAGATCACCACTTGCATTAATTTCTCTGGAGATGGCTGTAGTCTCAGGTTCCAAAAGCCTCATGTAGAACAACACCACTTCTAAGCAGAGATTGACTCATAACCCAAACCTTGAAGGGTGGTTTGTGTGGGTGAATAGCATGCTTTTGTGGATGGATTTGCACAACAGGCTGATATTTGTACAGTTTTATCCCTTACAGTTTTATCCCTCTTCTCCCCACTGTTGTGAACCGCAGCTGAAGAAAAGTATAACACATCAGAATCATTCATCTCTGATTAGAAAAGAAACCAGAATTGATGTTTAGTGAAGCTGCATTGATAAAGACATCAGATTAAAAATATTTGGCTGATCAGGAAGTGTGAGGTAACTGAATAAAACTATGACTTGAGCTTTTAATCTTGGATCTTCTGTTGGCCTGTTGCTAAGCTGTCTCATCCTTCAGATTTTCATGCTTTAGCTTTTCTACCTGCAGTTTGGGACCTTATGTATTTCAAGGTCTTTTGAGGAATAGCTTGGTGTCAGTGTTTGTGAAATAGAAATGTCTGTGTAATCACTGAATCTGCATTTCGTGTTTGACATCTTCGTTGGTTTCATGTTTTTTATTTGAAAAGAAAATGAACTTGCCTTCTGAAAGAATATCAAGTGCTTCAGTACAAAGGTTCTGCCTTTTTTTTTTCTTTTACTTTCTTCAGCTGTAAGAATATCAGCTTTTCAGTATGTGTTTTGTTTATGTGTGGGAATAATAGCTTTTTGCTTATTTGATTGATTTTTGCTTTTGTTGTTATTGAAGCACACATGATTTAGATTCCTGGGCTATAGTGAAAGTAGCAGCCTGAAATCCACACAGTTTTGCTACCTCCGCTATGATTGATGAGAGGGTTTTAACTCCTCCAATACTGAGTTCTTGTCCAGGATATATTTGCACTATTAGGTATCAGATATCACTGTTATTGATCATATTATGCCCCAGAAGCTGTCTTAGTTCTGTGCAATTATTTATGAATACTGAACTTCTGACCTGAGTTGTCCAAAACAGCACCTCCTTGAAGGACTGAGACCACAGTCTTAGTGTGGAGTTAACCATGGTACGAGTAGTTCTTGTTGGATCTTTAATCATTGTGTCAATATTCATTTTTTCTGAGTCTGCTTTGCTCTGTTTCCTGCAATTCCTTTGTGTGTATTTATTTAACAGCTTTTTTTTTTTTCTGTATCTTCAAGTGAATGATTAGTTTCTTTGGCATTATGAGATGAACAATAGGTACTGATAGAATTAGAAAAGTATCTTAGCGGTGAACCTTTCCTGCACTGATGCAAACGAAATCCAAAACTTCCTTCAGCTCAGTCAGTGCAACAGAGCATACCTATCCCAAAGAGATACAACGTGCCCTAGGCTTGAATCTTTTGCCTGAAAGCCAAAGCTAGCAGTCACAGTGAAATCCAGCATGCTGATATTTTACATGTTCAGATGTTAACAGATTTGGTGCAGTTTTCACCAGAGAATGTTGAGCTTCTGATGTTAACTGCTGTTTTGGCTGCTGCCATGAAGACCCTATTCAGCACACTTGCAAACTCTCCAATAATGAAGCATTCGTGTGGGGAGGAACGGAATTTATTAGTTACTTTGTGTGGAACTTCAAAAAGTTGGTTAGAAAACATGAACTGTTGGTAACATTCCCACCTTCCGCTTCAGTCTGCCCTCATAACCCTCACAGAGAAGTCTGGCTTCAGACACGCCAGCCACGAGTAGTGTTATTTGGAGCTAATTTTCAACATGGCAGTGCTGGGCTGCAGAGCTTCAAATACAAATGGCATCAGAAAGATGTGGAACTTCATTATCTGTGGTTGTCTTGGGAGTTCTGTGTGTTGAAATGATCTCAGAATTTGCAGCTGTCTACTGAAAAATGTAAGAACATTGTTGTGTACTAACATTTTCATTCTAAGACTTTGTCTTTTGTCTTATATTTGAGTGTTGCTGAGCGTTGTGCATTTAACTAAATGTGCAATTCTTTGAATCTCAGTTGCATGTTCAGTGTTTGTCTGAATCTTATTCCTGCTAGAACTTTTTTTCCTAGTATTGTTTTGTCTCTTTATTAAAGGAAAAAAAAAAAAAAAAACCAAGGAATTTCAGTATCCAAAAAAAGGGGGGAAGACAGTGCCTAAAATAGCTTTACTGCGTTTTCACAAGACGTGTTTTCAGGCATAAGTTACACTTGCATGAACTGTTAAACATGAAATGTTGTAGGGCAACTTTCAGTGTTGGTAACAACTGTTTTATTGTTGTTGCATGTTTGAAATCTGTGCCACTGAGTTTTGTTTTTGTATCTTAAATATTACTTTTCTGTCATGAAAACTAACCTTACGTGCAGTGGACTTAGAGCAAAGTAGTTGCAAATTTAGACTGGAAGAATCTACTGTCTTAAGAATTCCTGGTAATTCTGAGAACTCGAAAATTCTGAATCTTTTAGAAAATTGTAAGATTTGAGTTGTTCCTGCTGTCTATAGGATGCTCAGGGACATGATTTATCGGAGTGTTGTTAAAGTTAGGGTAGTATGGTTAGATAGTAGCTGGACTCGATGATCTGTAAGGTCTTTTTCAACCTGAGTGATTCTATGATTCCTATCCTGTTAACTCTGATCAATTCTTTCCTTATGAGTCTTTTACAATTTCATGTATTTTAAGGCCAGAGAAGATTATCTGATCTATTCTGAGTATCGCTTACACAGCAGACTGATGGGTTTATAGCCTATGACCTGGAGAGCTGTTAACTTTGCACAAAGGGTCTGAAATGAAGGCGAATCTCCTGTTTGCCTTACGTAGATAGTTCTCTTGGTGCCAGTGCTCTGATTCTCACTGTTAATTTTTTGGTCTTGTGTTTTTAGGCTTTCCATGTGGTCCTCTTTTAATATAAAATAAATTTAAGAAGAATTTCTTTACATTGTATCTGTCCATCTTGCTCCGTTAACCTCTGTTCCAAGGAGATAGATATTTTCATTCTCAGATCTTTCCTTTTCTGCTCAGCTCTTATTCTTTGATGTATGGATCTGCTTGTGTTGGCCAAGGTAGGGCAGCTGCCTTGTTGAAAACTGTGTTTTCAGTGAATCATTTCTCTCCGCATCTGTTTTGATCTCAATCTAGTAGTGCTGCACCAGTGGAAACTGGCTAGTGTATGGCAGGGACTTGTAGCTAGAACAAAATCAAAGTGCAGTTGGCAGGGATGTCATCATAAAACCCATCTCAACATGACAGGCTTCAGAACTGAGCTTGGGAATGTTCTACAAGAACCTCTAATAGTTCTTCTGTTACTGCATGTAAAAGCAAATGAATTATGCAGAAATCACAATAGAGCATTCTTGGTTCTTAGGTTTATTGCCAACGTTATTGCTGAAATTCCCATGTTTAATTGTTGTCCTTCATCTTTGTGTTTGGAATTTGTATGTCTATTATAAATCATTCTGGCCAGACATTCCCATCTTGTCATACGCTGTTCCTTTCATAGTGCTTTTATGATAAATTCTTTTATGAAACTAATGAAAAGTCATTTCCCGTGTTGCACAAATATGTTGAGAGAGGATCACATGCACAAAGATTTATGAGATGGGCATGTAGCTGATTTCAGATGTTGTAGTGATGAAGCTTACTTCAAAGGAAAAAAAAAAAAGAGCACAAAAGAAATGTTTTTGGAAAAGGCGCAGTATAGCTGAGTTAATATTTGTAGATGGCTGGTGATCTTCCAATAGAGGTGGACTGGGAGGAAACCAGCTATCAGATATAAATGTAAATACTGAGATAGTGACCTGGCGCCCCTAAATTTGAACTGCATTATCTCTCTAGTGAAATGTTATTCGTGCCTTTTCTTACGTCATCTTTAATATTTGTAGGTGTCTGCACTGTTTCTTTTGCTGTTTTTGTTTTGTTTGTTCGTTTTTCTTTCCTGCATCTGGTCGAACATAGCAGCTGCTAGGGAATCGCAGGAGAGGTGGCAGTTGTGTGCACCAAGTGCTGCACTGTACAGATTGCTCCAGCTAGTCTGCAGCTGGCTTCTGGTGCAGAAGGCTTCTTTCCCTCCATATTGCTGCTTTCACTGGTGTTTCCCCATCCCAATGCACCAGAGCACCACATGCGGAAGGCTGGTCATAGACATCTGGTGGCTATAAGTATGTGGGGAAATAGGTGTGGTGGATGTGTTGCTCACCAGCACATCTTTTTAAAAGCACTGCAACTCCATTGCTTGAGAATGAAAGTGCAGACTGGGATAGGAGCTTCTGAATTCAGCAGAGATAATGAAGTTGCTTTGTTCACCAAACGTATTCTTCTTCTAGGGCATATTGCTGTAGACAGACCTGTAAAATGCACACTGTAGTGCCACAGGTATAGACTCTAATTCTGGCTGACTGCTGTGTCAGAGATCTGCTGTATTAGAGTTTTCCTGTGAGAGCATTCCACTTACAGAAGTGATGCTCTTAGTATTTGCCAAATAGTGTTTTATGTCTTGATGCCTTCTGCAAATTGCTTACTTTCAAGTCTGAAAGCCTTCGTAGCTTCTAAGAGGTGTAGTGGTATAGAAAAAAATGCTGTTCCAGTCTGCGTACTGGAAAATATGAGCAGAATTGAAAACGTGGACTAAATTTTGAGCACCTCTATGAAATATGATTGTCATCTAGATGCCTGATAACTGTCAGTGTTGATCTCCTAAGCTGCTGATGTACTGATCCAGCTGAGATCAAGGTAAGCGTTGTACTCATAAGTTATGTTGCTGTGCACTGAACTGCACAGAGTGAAGAAACTGTGCTTTTGAAAGGATGAATGGCTATTACTTTTTCCTAAATATCTTATCATTTGTGTGTGTGCAAGGTAAAGTATGAGTCAAGAATAGTTTGGTTGGCTATTAAGCATTCTTCTGCCAGGACTGTATACTGACTTTTGGAAGGTGCTTTTTTCTTTGCTGCAATTATCAAAATGAGTGAATAGGGGTCTATGTTACTGTCTTTCACTTATGATTTCAAATACAGACCGTGCACTCAGGTAGCAGGACTTTTTTGGATGTTTTTGTAATTAATTGTTTCAGAGCAATTTCACGCCTCAGGGCAGTCAGAGGAGTGAAGCAAATGTTTGTTTAGAAGCAAATAAGACAGAAGCTTAGTAGGGAGGGGAGGAGGCAGTTTCTTCTTTGTTTCCTTTTGTTTGAGATTGACATCACCGTATTTTCAGCTGAAACTTTCAGTGAACTCTCTGAAAAATCTCTGACCTTTTTGTTAAGAGCAAGAATTGGAGAAACTAATTTGTCTACTATAAAATATTGCATTAAAAGCTGGGTTACTAAATGGTATGAATAGGAAGTATTTCAAACATTTTGATAGCATTTTGTTGCAAAGACAGCATAGCAGGAAATAACACCCATTTTTTTTCTCAAGAACAAAGAGCAAACACTGTATGAAATATTGCAGTCCCTTTTTAATTTGCGATTCTGTGTACTTAATGGAAGAAGTGCAGAAGTGATTTTGACTGTCTTTTGATTTAGGACAGAGCTTTTGTTTGAAGTAACTCTGACAGCATCAGTGCTCAAAGAATACTGGAAGGAAATTGAGAGCCTCGGGTCTCTGTAAAACACAGAAACGGAGGTATGTCATACACTGAGCATCACCGCCTGCCCTATCGCACTGATTGTGCTCATCCTTCTGTGCATCCTGCTAGTGGCCAGTCACAGAGAAGCCAGCTGCACCTTCCCTAGAATAGTATCCCTATTTCTGGCATGGCCGGCTGAGGCCTTGGGCACAAATGAATTGGTGATTAGCCCTGGGCCCAGAACTTGCACAATATCTTACAATCACCAATCTCCTCCCAGAGTTTTCTCTAATCTTCACATTTTCTTGCTGTACAGCAAGACACAGTCTCTTTCTCCTGTGTGTTTGTATTACTCTATTTTTCTTGTCTATACAAAGATGAAAAGGGTAGGGCATTTGGATCTCTGAGGCTCATCCAGCCCCAGAGAAGGCAGTGCTTGGGGCAGAGCCAGGAGTGGCGGCAGCCAAACCACTGTGTGTGCAAAGGCAGCCACTGGGAGTGTGGCATCCAGATGGGCAAAGTGTGGTGCAGTAGGGTGGTAGGGAGTGCAGGCAGAGAGAGCACTCTGCGAGCTACAGGTTAGTTCAATAGGGAGATATCGCCTGCTAAGTACAGGATCATCATTCTCTAAGTGTAGGATTATCACTCTCCAAGAGGAGAGATCCTAGTCAGCGTATCAGTCTGAGGAGAGCCAGGCTGTCTGATTGCATCAGAAAGGATACAGAAACAAAGTGAACTCCCAGGCAAACAGAAGAAAAGGCTGAGGTACTCAACAACAACTTTTCTTCAGTCTTCACTGGTAACTGCTCTTCACACACTCCTTGAACAGATGGGTTGAAAGGTGAGAGCTGGGAGAGCAATTTCCTTCCCACTTTGAGTGAAGATCACGTTCGGGACCACTTGAGGAAGCTTAAGTCTGTGATTCCTGATGAGATGCATCCCAGTCACCAAGCCATTCTTGATATTTCAAAAGTCAGTGATGGTCAGGTGGAAGCTCTGCCCCTGTAGACGTTCAAGAGCAGGCAGGACAGGGCACAGAGCAAGCTGATCTCAGTGTAATTGTCCTTGTTCATTGCAGGGGAGTTGGACTAGGTGATCTTTTAGGATGCCTTCAAACTCAAAAGATTCTATGGTTCTATATGTATGGGATATTTTACAGTGAGAAAGGTGACATGTTTCTACTGGACCAGCAGTACTTCAGATTTTGTTCTGATGAACAGTAAATATATTACAAAGGAGCTAGACAAATTAAAACATTTGGATAACACGAGAATAAATGGAGTTTAAAAAAAAGACAAAAGCTGCTCCTTGAAGCTCCTGATTTAAAAGTTGAAATTCTGAGGAGATAGATCATGCTGAATCAAGGAGCTCAAGTGCTTGAACACAGAAGAAGCCTGACATTTCTTCTTTAAAAACAAAGCAAAAAACATCCAACAAACAAAAAAACCACAGCCCACTACCTTGAGTAAATGATCATCCCAGAAAGAGCATTAGGAACAAGCAAATAATGAAAGGATTATGGTTATGAGCAGAATACCTTAGAGCCCAAGTACTCTAGAGTTAGATGTGAACTGTCAAATTCAAACTGAGGTAATTCTTAGGAACAAAATGATTCTTCTGCTCCAATAAGCAACAACAGCAACAGCAAAAAAAAACCAAAAACCAAAAAACAAACAAACAAAAAAACCACTCTACAAACACATTGAGAAATCTGATAAAGAAAAAAGATGATCTGGCTAGACTTACATAGCTCAGTAAATGCATTTGTGTTTTGGTTTCAGTACAACTGATTACTGGCCAGTCTGGCAAAATTAGATGGCTAATCACAGCCTGCCTAAGGGAACAGGCAGTGCCACAAGTAAAGCTGAAATACAATCAGAAGAGTGGTGTATGCTCATACAGGATAGATCTGCTAACCATTCCATTGAAGTTGTGAAGGCTTGACTTAACACAATTGCATTTCCAATTATTGTACCTACTTAGCTGTATTACTGTGGGATTGATGAGTAGCAACCACAGTGATATATTGGGAATTATAGTTAAGAAGTGCATGAGGTTGAGGGGCAGAGGGAAAGAGAAACAGTAATCTGGAGAACAACAGATTTTGTCAGTCTGCCTGAAGTAGGGAATAAGATTTTATGGGACAGGGAGATGGGTTTTATTTTTTAAATGCGTAAAAATACATATGTACAAAGAAAATGGGAGAAGAACAGATAAAGTTTCTAAAGGCAGAATATGCAAAACATATATTTCCTTGCTAAGCCTGCTCATTCCTGAGGTATAATATATACAGTGGTTCTTATACAACTGAAAGTGTTCAATACAATGCCCCATGGAAAATTGTTGGTTTCAGTGGTGACTGATATAAGAATGGCAGTAATGTCTGAAGTGGAAGGATAACATGCTGGAAGTGACGTAGCCAGGTGAGCAGGAGGGATTTATTTTTCATTACTGTCCTTTTTCTGAGAGATAATGCAGTGTGCCTTTTATAAGTGCAGAGCTGCAGTGGTAAGCATGCATTGGAATAAACCCTAAATACTGCCTGTTTAATGGAGTGTCTTTACACCCTTCCCGGTGTTTGTGCACTCTGCTGCTGCCATGTTAGCAACATTGATGGTGGGTGTGCAGATGGATTACGTGATCTTAGAGGTCTTTTCAAACCTCAGTGATTCTGTGGTTCTGTGATTCAATGACAATGTAATGCTAACACACTTTTGGGGACCTCTGCTCTGTTAAACTCCCAGCAACTTCTACTCCTGATACAGAGAGCAGGCTGAGACACCTACCTGGCCCCGAGACAGGCAGCTCACTTCCTTTCAGGGATCCTGGGCTCCCTCCTGCTCTGTCACTTTGTATGGGAACTGCTGAGTCACGGCCTGAACCTCTGATTAATCACCTGAGGCGAGCAATGAGTCAGCCCTGGGAGCACAGGTGAAAGCAATTCACCTGTGCTGCAGGAAGGGGTGGAGCCTGGCTCCACCTCTCCTACACCCATTTAAGAGCTGACTACCAGTGGGGAAGGATCTCTCTCTCTTTCTCTCTTTGGAAGATCCGCTCCACTGGTCTTTCCTGAGCTAGCCCACGACACAGGTAAGCATCCTACTTATTCTCTTTGTCTCACTGTGCCTAACTCTCTTGCTTATTTCGTTATTATAACATCTTAATATTATTTGGTTATGTAATATTCCTTTATATAATTTTCATTGATTATACACACTTACACTCCTTTGGGGTCTTTGCAGTAATTATCTACAGGAGAGCAGCACGGGGTAAGGATGGTGAGCATGGAGCTGACATTTCTTAGGAACGTGCATGGGATAATCCCGATGAAGTCATCTTCATCTTTTGTGTTTTGAGATGTCTAGAAATAGACCTTCCATTTTTTCCTGTGTTGGAATATGTTTATAATAGAGGAAGGAACTAGGTACTCAAATATATTTGGGATACAGGGCTTTAATCTGTAATCTTCCTTAAAGAGATATGTAACAGCTGGTATGCTGATGACAATAGAAAGATAAAAATAAACAGGGCTTCATTACAAAACAAACAAACAAAAAACCCTGACTTGCTTTCTTTTGAGGGGTTATATCTAATGAGGAAGTTTTTATTTCCCACATAGGAAAATGTTGCAGATACTGCTTGCACACAGCCTGACAAACATTAGTGTGAAAGAGCGCTTTATCATTCTCTCAGGAAGTTTATAATCAAAAGCATAATCCCAACCCACAGGATTTTTCCTTCTCTAGACTGCTGATAAGCTCTGTCTTGACAATGTTGTCAAGAGAGATTTAGATGACTGCTCTGGGCGTTTTAAATAGAGGGATGAACAGCAAGACATTATTGCAATAACTTTAAATTCTAATACATTTTAAATGTAGTTATTTGGGGATGGAGTGTTGAGAACTCACTAAAACTCAGGTAGCTATCATCAAAGGGATTGTTCTGGACTTTTCCAAGTCCCCTGTCTTGTTAATAGTGTATTGCCAAGCTCTCTGAACTCATGAGTAGTATTGTGCTATCTGTTTTTACTTTTCTCATCCCAGCTTCAGGGAGTTATGACAGTGTAATTACTGTAGCTCTTGTTTGCTTATTTGTTTATTTAACACAAGTTTTTCCTGTGCCTGATTTTTAGGAGGCAGAAATGTAAACCTAGGAAAGATAACTATGGTACAAGGTAAAGTTGAAAAAAAATTATAATAATAAGAAAATCAGTTTGCATTTCCTTCCTATCTCCCTGCCATTTTTTAAAGCAAGTATTGCTGGTTTTAAGATCTTCCTCAGTTTTAAATGGTTGAGATTGGCAATATTAACTCTGTGGATTCAGTAAAGCTGAGGAGCAAGATTCATATTAGTAAACATAATAAATAAGAAACGCATCGCCAGAGGTCTCCCATGCCTGCCAGTGTGTTGTGTCCTGAGGCAAAGGTCACGTGCCAGTGGTCCCCAGTCTCTGAGGGGGAAAGCAGGCAACAAACATCTCACTGCTCCCAGGATTAGAAGCAGTATGCAGGACTGCAGGAGGACCAGTGGAGCTCAGATCACTTTGTAAGGTTTCTGCAAGTCTGTACAGTTTTTGAGATATGCACTCTGGAATAATATTCTCTAGTTTTTATGTCTTTATCTCGACTTTTTTTACCTTGTCAGTAGTCAGTGTGCTCTGTAGGGTTCTGTAAGACCCACTGGGCCACTCTGCAGTCTCCTTGTTTTGAGAAACTGAAGCAAAAAGTGGTTTTGCTGACCACATCAAAAATGCTTTCATTGAGATATGTGGGAAAGGAGAAGAGTAGATGGTGGTACTGCTCACAGGGCCTTTACTTCATGAAATTTAGAAAACCCTTGGAGTTACTGGTGCTGGTCTTCTGCTTACACATCATGCTAGCCTTTCTTGGAGATGCTAACCTGTTTTGTGGGTGATTCATCCCACTGCTGAGTATCCACATCTTGGCTAACCAGCCTTACGATCCAGGCTGGAGTGGAGGAATTGACTGCTGGGTGGAGGACGAGAAACATCCCTCATCATTTTGCATTACATGCTACTGCAGATTGCTCCAACCCAGCCAGCTGCATTCCAAACTGCTATTTGTTAAGGCTGATATATTCTTCATTGAATCTTCACTGGCTTCTTCATTCCCAATAGAAATGCACATGCTTAACCCATCTCTCCCTTTTGAGTTCCTATGGAGAGGTTCAGCAATGATTACTCCCCATTACATCAAAATGGTTTTATCAGTTCCGTGGTTGCTCAGTTGTTAATGTTAATTTTCCAATCCTGTTAATAATCTGTACAACTGATATAATTGATTGGCACTCAAACTGAGTCATCTGAACATGAGATGTGGAATAGACTTATCATTACTTGAAATTATTCACATAGCAGTAGACTCTGAGGGATGAATATGAAATGACTGTAAGCAATTTTATTGTGGTAAGCTGTGGCTAACTTATTGGCAGCATCTGAAAGAGATTATAAACTAAGCAAGTGCTGCATCTATTTTATTTGGGATTTTTTTCTCAACATGTTTTTATAGTACAAAAAATTTAATAACTGTGTTAGCAAATGAAGATTTATTGTACAGATAACTCAGATGTTAATTTGTGTAGAAAATTTTGGTTTAATGTGATTCAAGTCTATGGAGCACAGAAATACTATGGAAAGCCACATGGAACCTTTTTTATTTCCTCTTTAAAGAGCACTATACCAAAATATTTGGAGTTTTTTTGTAATGTTGAAGATCTGGAAAGGTTACGCAAGGGCGATGTGCTGCAGATTTTCATGTTTTTTCTATAGAGATATGCATATGGCACTGATGTTTTAAAATATATTTATGTATCAGGTTATCTTTGCTTGATTAGCACCCAGTTTTATGATATGGGAGACTAATACTATGGAATAGTACTAGATTTACTAGACGAATACTGTGCTTGTGTAATAGCTGTGATGTAAATTACTATGGGGAACAGGTGGTAAAATGTGACTTGAGCTGAGCACCCAACCAATAAAAGCAAGCACAGGAGCTTGTGGGAGCAAGGCATCTCCATCTGTGTTTGCTGTTTGCAGTTGACAAAGATCCCAAAAAGTACACCTGAGCCAACATGATAAAGGAGGAAGCACATACGGGGTGTTAAGACCAGTTAGGTGGGCTTGTGATGAAAATGCAGTATGTAACTATACATTGGTGCAGTCTCAAGCAGGCATTTCAAGTGATAACAGACTTGTGAACACCCAGAGGCAGATGATACACCTTCTGCGATTATTTGATTTCTTGTCTGCCTGTACTGTAACAGTCTGCAGACATTTTATAAAGTAATAATAAAACTGCTGAATTCATTAAGAATAAGGAAAAAAAAATATCCTTGTGTTGGTGAAATGAAATTTAGAAAAGAATGTTTAAAATGTGAGAATAGAATTAAGCAGTTCCATAATCTGATAGAAGGCACAGAGCATGATACTACTGCACAGTAAGACCACTGATGCTTTTGTTGTATGTTCAGATCATTTCAGTACTTACTGTAATTGGGTTTTCTTCACGCTTCATTTGCTTTAAAGAACTATATGTTTTTGGAATTGAGCACTAATTGTTGCCATGAAATTTCAGGGAGCAGAAATCTCTGGTCGTAGTAGACTGTGAATTTCTTTCTCCATGTGCATTCCTTTCTCATTTCTTGAATACTGGGCTTCTAACATGCTTCACAGCACTCTGAGGTTCTCTTTAGAAAGCCAGTGTAATAAGAAGAAGGTAGGCGAGTATATTTTTTTGTACGCTTGTCTTTTTATTGCTGGGCTAAAAGCCCTAGCTAGCCTGTTTCTGTACATTATGTATTCTCCCTCTCTGCTTAATTAAGTATCACTCGATTGAAAAAGCAGCTGTTCCAGCTGAACACCCTGTGCACCCTCTCTGTCTTCTGCAGGGAGACATCATTCAAAAAGCTCCAGTTAAGCTCACAGCAGAGCCAGTGCAACAGATAAGTGAGGGTCCAGCCTTAACTTCCAGAGGGTATTAAATATTTCTAAAGCCTGAGTGGAAACCTCTTGAGAGGATGGAGTCAACATTGCACAATAGTTGCTGCATTGAAAATACACATCCAAAGGCACCCTATGCTTTCAGCAGTTTTCTGGGTACACAGTGTTCCCTTACTTATGCCCAGAAGTGTCCCTGTCTTCACAGAACAGGCATCCTTAATCCACTTGTGTTGTCCATTTTGGTATCCAAACCGAAGCTCTCTGAAACACAGCTTTGCAGGTCTGCTTGCTGTTGCTGTGACACCACAGTGTTCCACATCTCCTAATGGGACAGGGCATACCTGTGTGAGCAGACTTGTGGTTGGTGTCCTGCCCCAGGAAGGAAGATACTTTTACCTTTGTTGGAAACTATTTTCTTGCCTCTTAGGAGTTAAAAGTACTGTTTTGTTTCTTTGGATCAATACATCTGGCAGAAGGGAAGTGTAGGGGTTGACCCGAAACAGTAAAAAGGAAGCTTGTCAGAGGAGCAGGCAGCCTTGGGAGATAGTTAGTTGCTTGTCCCTGAGATGTGTAGGTGTCTCACTGGCTGTAGAGTGAAGCATACAAATTTATTATTAATGGTCACTGCCCTTTGCAGGAAGAGTACAGAAGATAGGACTTGTTTACAAGGTTCTCATTATTAAAAGGCCTGATCTGATACCTGTTGAGAGCAATAAGAAGTTTCCAGGCAAATACAGTGGATAGTTCTTCACATCCAGCAGAACAATTCAGCCCTTTGCTGCTTGGCAATCAAGGAAAGAGAGAGAGAGTGTGTGCCTTCGTCAGCACGAGTTAACGAGTGCATGATAGGAATGACCTTAGGCAGATATTAAATTTGGACACATACAAGAAGTAATACAGGTTTTCAATTGTCTGAGTGATGTCAGTATGGGCTTCAGTTTCTTCCAGTGAATATCTTTGTAAAAATCACATAAGTACAACTTCTGCCTGGGTGCCTGCAGAGCTGTGGAGGTGGGTTTGTACTGAGCTGCTGCAGCCCTCCCGTGCAGCGTCCTGCATGGAATTGAAGTGTGCTGCATGCAGTTACCTGTTCACCAAAGAGAGGGCATCGTTTACCAAGTTAATAATTCATCATTTCTATGGCAACAATCAAGCAGTCTCACTATTAGAATATTTCCACAGTATAAACTTTGCGTTTCATGTACCACCTGAATCAGACTAAGGGAAAGAAACTTGAATCTTAATGAAAAGCAGTTAAATTTTTATTGGACTGTGAAATACCATATGAAATCAGTGGAAGATTTTCTCCATTCTGACTAGATTGCTGAGTTCAATTATGTGTTTTATCTAACAATGCAATTAGTTTGAAGGAACAAAAAGAGAAGAAATGGATACATTTTAAAGGACAAAATCAGTGGTAGACACAGACCACTGAACACACTTTAAGAAGCAACTATTGCTATTAGTGCATTTGCTGAAGTTTTTTTATCAGTTCTTAGAGCAGCTTTCTTTTTATCAGAAGGAAAGGAATTTATTGAAGTGTATGGGGAGGAAGAAACAGAAGACAAATAGTTGGAGCAGCATACTGAATTTAAAACATCATGAGAAGAAATGCTGTAGATGTTAATAATATTTTGGACTGCATGATCTGATTTATCATGACCTTTGTATATATATTCAGATTGTGTGCATTTTAAAATGCAAATTAGGGAGGATTTGCTCATGTCATATGTTTTCCTTTATGTACTCACTTCTTTATCCTAAAAGGCAGCTGTAATATTTAATCTGTTGCTGGCGTATTTGTGCTGAATGCAAAGTTAGTTTCCTGCTGATGAATTGTCTGTTCTGATGTGGTCATGAAAAGTCAGAAAGAGTTCGGTTGTCTAGGATTTAGAAAATATAAGTTAATGTGAATTAGTAGTAATTTCCCATTTGAGTGTAGATACAGCAAAGTGCCTTCTACATCCACTTACATGCTGGGTTAAAATATGCTGGGCTGTTTTACGTATCAGCTAATACCAGTTTCTTTGAACTGGGATTTGCAAGGTATGTGGCTTTACAGGGAACTAGTCTTTTGTCCCAGAAATGAGTTTATATATATATTAAAAAGCAGTTTTCATGCTGTTTCATGCAGCTTTAGTTGCCCTGCCAGTTTCCCTTACAGGCCTTCTGTAAAAAATTAATATCAGTGTCATTCTGACATCTTGCACCTATCGCAAATTTGCTTAAAGTTCCTTACAAATTTGTGTGAAATTCACCCCAAGCTCTGAGTTTAGAGTAGCTGCAATTCATCCACAAATGTTCTGACCTGACACATGACTTGTTTTGTGGAATGAATGTTGGAAGTTATGTATTTCTTGTTCTGAAAACCACTTCAGACAAAGTTTATCTGATTAGACTAGGAAAAATGACCCAGCTGAAAATAATCAAAAAGGAATTACGCTGAAGGAAAGACACAGCTCTGGATATGTGGAAACTGCATGATGTGTGGTAGTTACCCTACTATTACTACTATTTATTTTCCAACTCTTTCTCCATCTTCCAGTACTCAGTCTGTCATTAAAGAACAATTCGGACTGGCCATTTTGCTGTACTTCCTTGTGTTGTGAGAGAAATACCTTCACTTTGGAATCTAATGAAACCATGCAAGTTTGATCGTATGTAAAATTTGTTCTTTCCTGATGACGGAGCTACTGGGGATGTGCTCTTCAGGGCTACATTTTACATAATTCATTCCGTTTGAGACACAGTTGTCAATTTGTATTTTCCCAATAATTTATTATCTGAGTATATTTTAATAATATATTTTTTTCTGCAAGTAACTGGAAAGCTCTAAGTATACCTCCCCTCCCATTCTTAATTGAAGTATGTTTTCTCCATCTTTATCCTGATTTCTACCTACCCTTCAGTTAGTGATCACTTCCAGTGCAAGAATAACACTACTGTTTAGTCAAGCTATAACATCTTGTGTCCTGCAATTTGTGGCTCTGGGAGCTGAGGTTTTGTTAAACTTTAAATTTCATAACTTATGACTTTTGACACAAAATGCACATCTTGAACCAGAGGTATGACCTATATGTGGCAATTTGGATGTGGTTTCATTTCAACATGACTCGTTGTAATTCAGTTCTCCTTAACTCACCGCAGGTATCTCTGTCAGCCTTAGCAAGAATGGTCATGGTTCCTTGAAAAGTGCCTTTGGTATGAAAGTGTGTTGCGATTATTTGTGATATGAAGACATCACAACTGCAGCAATAATTACAACCCCCTATTTTAATTTTACCTTTTATTATGGGAGAAATTCTTAAGCTTTTGCTTTAATGATTAGGAACTCTAGATCCAAATATTGAGTACTTTCCAAACTACATTGCAAAGTGCTATCTTCTAGCTGTTGCTGAAACTTGATGAAATACAGGTAGTTTCACTTTTTATTGAGATCACGTTGCTACAAACATTATTGTATGACAAAGTAATACACTTATGGTTTACTCTTTCCTCTCCATGTGTTCCATTTGTAAAACATTTCTATACTATATTAAAACTATTTTCATATGTGCTGCTCCTTTCTAGAAGGCTTATGAGTAGTCTACATTTACAGTGTGTTTTCTTTATTCACCTGACTCTCAAACTTCCTTCTGGTGATCATTAAGCTTACTAGTACTTCTGAATTTCCAATAATAAATCGTACTATCAGTTTCTAGTTATATGAAAGTTTTACAGTTGCTTCATCTGATTATCTCACAGTCTTCAAATGTTGCATTAAGTAATGCACACAGTAACATACAATCACAACACAGTTGTGCTGTACCTAAGATATCTTCAAGCTTGAATGGGTAGTCATAGTGTTTCCTATGACTTATTCAAATGTGTGAAGATTCGCCTTTGAAGAATGAGTTAGTTTTTGGGCAGATGTTATTGTATTCATGTAATTGCATATTGGAATGATTTTCCCCTTATTTTAAAGATGTAAAGGGTCTAACGAGTGCCTGGCATTACTAATACATCACTGTCTCTGGCCATGAGTATGACTGTAGTATTGCTCTTTACTCTGTGCACACGTGTAAATCCGTGTAACGTTATAGCAAGTAGTGCAAGTACTTTGACAGCAAGGAATATATTATTTTGCTTAACCTATGAAGGTGGTAACTCTGCATGTAAAGTGTTTGGTTAGTACCATTGTAGGTGCTTGGAGTGTGTTCTTTAGGCCATCTACATTATCATACAGTAAGCTCCTGTAGGACAATTTGTAGGCCCTGTGTGACATGAGATGCATTTTGAAGACTGCAGAAAATACTAAATCAGATGGACGTGTTTAAAGATCTGAGTAGTGGTCCTAATTGGTTCTTAAATGAGGTAGGAATGAACTATTTCTTTGTTCTTGGAGTGCTCTGGATTTTTACTAAACATTTGAATAAGTGTCCAAGTAACTTCAGAACACCGTTTAAATTCTGGACTCTAAGTGAATGTTTTTTTGTCTTTATTTCTGAGAAACTGGTGGTGTTTGCTTCAGAGATAAGCCATGGATTTTTCTGTGCCTTTGCTGGTGACTGCTTTGAAAATGTAAGCTAGCTATCCTGCCACGATACTGAAGAAAGGTGAGAGGAGAAGGCTAATCCTGACAGCATGCAATAATCTTCCTCATTAAATCAAGTTCTAGCGGTCACAGTCATAAGTGAGTTGTTTGAAGAGTCCGACTACTGATACTTTGTTTTTTTTTCTCAGCCATGGCAGGACAGCATCCTTTGTAAGATCCAATTCTGCATCACGCACTTCAGACTAGAAGGGTATGAAAAATAATACCTTGGCTTTTGAAACTTTTCCACCATAATGAGACTGCTACAAAGTGAGTCATTTTATAGATTAGTTAAACCATAATTCATTTAAATCAAAATGATGTCCAGCTTCCAGAAACAAAATAATTAATCTTGACCATCAACTGTTGTGTATTCACTGGCACAGTTTTGAATGTGGCTAACAGTTATCTTGTAAAAATCTGGAGGGAAATAAAATCCAGGCAAAGTTTTTATCCCCAGGCAAGTACGTTTTATTATAAGATTTTTACAATACAGCCCAATAAACTTTTATTTTTATTTGGAATTCTTATTGTAAACAAGATTAGAAGGTATGAAACAAAGAAGGAAGAAATAACCAGATACTATTTTTCCAGTAATCATAAAGGAAGCGGACATTTGGACAGAAAAGTATGCTATTAAAGGCACAAACATAAAAAAAAAAGTAAATCCTAATTTTGGACACGTTAACTGAAAATGAGAGTGATATGTACTCTGTTTTGTTTTCATACAGACATGTGGGTATTGTTGGTACTATTCCATACATCCCTTCACAGTGGCAGTAGCTATGTTAGAGCTTTGTTTTCTTCATTGTATTTGCAGTAATATTGTCTCTAAAATGGACATGAGTATAAATAACTGTACTAAAAATTGGTATATGCTTGCCTGGGTGGCAAGATAGGGAATATTTTGTTCTTCGCAGTGTTCTGGAAGGTGTAAATTCCCTTCAGTGAAGAGCCATTAAAAGTGAAGTCCTTTGGAGATGTTTCTTTACCTCATGCATTAAGGGAAGACT